>NW_025814838.1:19825000-20425000 GCF_022079265.1 Lynx rufus
GATGGCGTAGGCAAAGAGAATGAGCGAACTAGTTAATTTCAGTGCCATTAGTGAAGCCAAAGAATAAAAGGGGATAAAATTGCAAGAGAAATTCTATTTTCTAGATGCTAAGTAGATAATATGAATAATGGGGTGAAATGATTACCATCCACCATTTGAGCACCAATGGCCTAGATGTTGTGCGAGTCTAATTAATAGCCAATGCTCTTTACAGAGTAATATTAAAAACAAGCACAGGGGCAGCTATTTCCCTCCATCCATTCTAATACTCCACTAGGATCAACACAAAGAATTGCTTATCTGTGCTGTAGCCATGCACTTGAAACTTTCCCTTTCTCTATCCCTCCAAATAAGAACAGCTTCAGGAACAAAGTTGGTTTTGCATCAAAGAAAACAGGAGTAGGCAATAAATTAAAAATGCCATGGCAGGTAATTTGGCCATATCTCTGCCCCTCAGGGTCAAACCACAGAGGACTTACCACAGATATACACCTACTAATTAGAAAATTTTTAAGAAAGAAAGAAAAAGTATGCATGTGTGTCACTGTGAATCTCTGTCACTCCCAGACTAATGACACTCTATGGATGAACTGGTGTAAATACCTATGGAGTTAGTCATCCTTCTTTGTGTTAAACTCTCTCCCAATTCTTGGAGGGAATCTTCATTTTCTTCCTGTTCTTGGTGTGGTGTGGTACCTGAATATACTATTTGAAATTCAGCCAGTGTAACCAAACCAAGAAAATGGACCTCTGGCACAACCCAGAAACAGACCATTTTCTGATACAATTACAGAATCTGCTTGAGAAGAAATGGGATAAACCAGAACCAACAGCAAATTTCATCTATTCTCTGCAGTATAAAATAATTTGCAACAATGACAATGTACACACACCACTTAATCTCGTGAAGTGTAAATTCTCTCAACTGAGGGTACCAGTACCTACCCAACATGCAGGTCCTTAAGGGTGGGATGAACGACACAATGCATATAACATGCTTAATGAAGTATCTGGCACATAGGAAATGCTCAGTAAATAAAGAGGACTTGTTATTAGGCAAAGCTCCCTCTCCATGGTTCTGAAAGTCTTCCTGGCTGGCAGAAGTCTGATAGATTGTTCAAATACACCTTAAGAGAGAAGGGCATGAACAAAGGAATGGAGAAGGCCTTGAAGTCACAGCCAGATGTCAAATTCACTGTTCAAATAAGAAGGCAAAAATCACTTTGTTAAAACTCCCCCCTAGATTTTTCACTTCTAGATTACACCATGTCCATCTGTCTCCAGGATGGGGCATGCTGGTCTATGCGCAATCTGGGACTGTTCCCAAGAACCAGTCAATACTTGTGAATTTAGATGAAGATAGCTTCTCCCAAAATTAAAACTCAGAGGTGATACCTTTAATTCAGAACTTTTACTTCTCGGCATATGGAGATAAGATTCTTTCTCTACTCAGAGGCAGTTAATAACTTACCATGCATAGGAAATATGTCCTTGTTTTGCCTGATAATAAATGTTTAACCTATTTCTGTCCCTATATGACCATCATGGTCTTACATCCTTCTGCTTTTCATTCAAGTCAGACACCAGGCAGGGTAGCTTGGTCAAATTGCCTGGGTTCAAATCCAGAGCAAATTCACAGAGCAGCAGTGAGATGGTGGACATGTTTTGTTTTCCTTTGTTTCTGTTTTTTGTTTAATAATTCTAACCTTCATTATCCTTAGGTGCTTTCCATGAGGACTCATGAGAAATGCATATAAAGCATCAATATTATTACAGGACTCACTGGATAAAGGAATTCAACTGCTACTGTTATAAATACTGTCATTACAATTACCACCACTGCTATTCCTTACGTAGCACCACCATATAAAATAGCACAAAGGCCCCACTCCGTGCCGAGTTCCTTTACTCTGAGTACTTCCCTCCCACCTCTGCTATAAATTCTAGAACAAGACCCTGCAAGGCCCACACCTTCCATGAAGCTGTTTCTCTCCTGACACATTCATGGTCATTTTCTCAAGTACACATTTGGTGACATGACATATTATTCTGAAGCATGGGCTCTGGAGTCATTTTGCAATCTCCATGCTCTCCTGCTCCCATGCTGAGGCATACTGGCCAGTGTACATAACATCTCTGAGATTTCCTTTCCTCATCTGTAAAATGGGATCACAACAGCACCTGTTTCATGATGTTACGGTCACAATTCAGTCAGATATCTGTAAATTGCCTGTACTAGCATCTAGCAAAGAGTAAGCATCTTTGAATGTTTGCTGCTCAATAGTAATATAACTCATAACTTATTATTTCCCCTACCAGCTGCTTAATGGATGTTAGCTCTCTTGTCTTTTCATGTGTCAAATGGTTATCAGCATGTAGATCTGCTTATGGATGTTGGACTGAGCATATCCTCCTAGATACACAGTTTGAATTTACACACACACACACACACACACACACACACACACACGCACGCAACTAAAAGAAAAAAAATAGCCATATATGAAGGTGTAGGCATGCAGGCTTGCTCCTGGGGTTTCCTGTTGATAAGCAACTACACTTGCAATGCAGTCAAAGACTTTCAGATGTGTCTGGCTTGGGTACTGGCTGGGATGGACACACAGATATTACATTTCCAACCCTTAATTTTCTCCTGCAATGAATTTTGATTATATAATTTCTCTATCTTAATTACTTCTGGCAATACCCCTGCTCATGGGGCTACACAATGTCACGGCCACCTTCCTGTTTACATCACCTAAGCACCTCTGCACTTGCGTCCTCCTTGAGATGCTACTTGGGCAAGCTCTGCAAATTCCACACCTTTAATCTTTCCTCATAAATCAAACCTTCCCTTCCCTTAATCTTCTTCACTCTCTGTTGCCAACCTTTTCCCAATCTGTCTCCATCTTTCTCCTACTGAAGGTACCAGAAATAAATGCTACAGACTAGAGGTGGGTGAGCTGATGGATACAAGAGAATGAAAAAAAGGAAGAGAGAGGAAAATGGAGGGAGAGAAGGCAGACAGAAGTCCTAGAATTTGTAAGGAAGTATGATAGAGGCAGGTTGCTATCTCTGTATCTGGGAGACTATAGCTTATCTCTTTCAGGCCATGGAAAAAGGGAGAGCCTCTGGAACAATGCCACTGAGACCTGCACAGACTGTTGATGTGTGTTGTCCTAACTCTCTGGTTGATATTTGTTCTTGTGAGCTTTCGTACCAGCTCCACGTCAGGATGCACCTCTATTCCCCTCAACCAACCCCCCCAAAAAGGAATTAGTCTTAACTCTTAACCTTTCTTAACCCTAATTAAACTTCCTTTCCAAGTTTACTCTCATTTAAATCTTTCCTGCTCATATTTCTAACCTGTTTAGGGTAGGCTTGTGGACCATCCTCAGTCCACACTCCTGTTTGCAACACCTTCCAATTTAATACTGCCTGCAAATTTCATTAGCATGCAATTTACTTTCTTTTACAGATCATTAAAAAAAAAAAAAAGCCTCACCTAGACCAAGCTGTTATGAATCTCTCTTCCCTTCTCCCCAGATCTGGGCCAAGTGGGAACATTACCATTTATCATTATCTTTTGTTTATAATCATTCAGCCAGGTTTTGTCTAAGCCGATTAGAACGAATCTTGATGGTAAAAGAAAATTCAGATAAATAAAACCAAACCCCGACATATAGAGCCTCACTCAAGAGCAAATATTACATGGTCAATGGTCAACATTTTGTTCATGTGTCACTTCTCCATAATCATCTTCCATACAGCCACTCTCAGTATTCTTTCCTCAAGGCCAGTACAGAATTAGATCCGTCTTTAGCGAGAATTTCACAAGTACATCAAACAGATTAAATCCGTCAGCCCCAATTGTTTCAAGTTTCCATGGAACCCTCACCTCCTGTGGTATTTTCAAACTATAAGGGGGTAGGGCACTTTTCTGCAGAGGAAACTCTTTACAAAATGTCAGAAACTTACTTCTTTAACTTGTGATGCTCAGGAACCCCCGGTCTCCTCCAAAGTAGAAAGAGTTTTTGCCACCAGCCTTGGCACTTGGCATGTGCTAGTTAATGAAGTTCTATTTATGGCTTTAATGAGGATAAAAACAGCCATTTCTTAGCTAGGTGCCAGATGCAGAGATTGATAACAAGACTAATCCTAATATAATTCCCTTAATAATGGCTAAAAACCACTCAAGTACCTTAATACATCAAGATGTAAATGTTTTATAATACCCATAAACATTCTCAGAACCTAATAGAGTTAATTCCACTAAGATTGAAACAAGTGAGAGGTGGTGCAAAAATCAATTTGGCTTCACCTCCAATGATTTATCACCACCACTCCCAGGATCAATTAATTTTTCACTAAGAAAATGTCTAATGAAATTTTAGAACAAAGGAATGGCAAATAAAACCCCAACCTTGGTTCAGACTCACATAATAGGTTAGACATATTTCAAGCTTCATGATGATAAAAAATATCTAAATGAAAATCGCCAATAATTTAAGCTTTCATATCAAGAACAGTTTGTGAAGCTTCTGATAGAAACCAAAACAGCTGCCACCTGCTCTATGCTAAGCTAGATGCAAGTATATACAAATTTTCCACATTTTAAATTACAGATAAAGGATTATGAGGGGGTGGGGAGACACGTATCACTTTTTTACATCCTAAAAATAAAAGCAAAAGAAAATCTTGGTAAAGACATAAGATAGTAAAAAATAGCTCAAAAGGGAATTCATGAATAATGATGAAATCGCCACCTTTTTGCTTTTTGGCCCCATTTAGACCCACCAGCCCTGAATCTAAAGTGTAATTTATCAAGGTAAGAAGCAAGGCATAGGTGTATGCTTTACACAAACAGCTTCAACTCTGCTTGGGTTGTACGTCCATTTTTTGCTGAGCTTCACAATGTCCCTTGTTTGGAGGGAAGAAAAACAGCATGGAGGAACTTCCCAGGGAAAGGAATCATTCTTAAAAGGAAGGATTTTAAGGTGAACATTTACTCCCCAGCACTGGGGCAAGAAATTGCCTGAGACGAAATCATCCCTGAAAAGGGGACTGAGCCAAAAGGGGTGATGTGGTCACAAAAGTACATGACTGCAAATTTACCGTCCCTCTTTATGGCTCTCCATAAAGTCCCTTCAAGCAAAATGGCAAAGAGACGCCCCATTTATATGGCATAAAAATTAAGTGACTAATGGGCTATATCCAATGAACTCCTACCCACTTACAAACTATGAGAACTTCAAATTTTAATTCGTTCAGCTCAAGGAGCCTGGAGAACATCATCACCTACCCAATGATTACTTGAAATTAAATTTCTGGCCAAGTAAAAGTGAGCCGTGAAAGACAGTCCATGAGGATAACGGCATTTCTTCAAGGGCTTTGCAGCTCTATGGCTCCATCCACGAAAATCAAAAGTTTCGAAAGTAACCTCAGCCAGGGTCTTTTATGTCTCTCTCACAGGTCTCAATTTGCCAACCCTCTGCCCTTCACTCCACATTAAAAAATATGGGATACAAAATGTTTTAATATAGCATACATAATCCAAAGAGTCAGTATGTTTTCCCAGAACTACATGGTAAATGATTTTTGATGATGCAATGTGTGAACATTATAAAACATGAATTATCATTTTAATAATAGACAGTTAAGTTACATGTAGTAGAGTTCTGCTGAGAAGGTATTATTTTTGTTTTACAAAGTGACAGCACTTATAATGGGAAAACCAGAGTATAGTTCTAATCATTCTGGAAAAATAAATTATTTAAATTAAATAAATTTAAATTTAAAAATAATTATTTAAATTAAATTCACTCAACAAATTTTTCAACAAGTGGTTACTGAACACCAGCCATGTGTTAAGCACTGCTCTAAGAACCGAACATAAAGCATGAAACATGATGAGCATGGCCCTAATCTTCACAATAAGATTACTGGTTCCCATTCTAGTAAGAAGCGAGATACTAAACAAGCAAATAAAAGAAATAATCACAGACTGTGATAAGTGTTAGGTAGGAGACGGACAGGATGCTCTCATGAACAATAACAGGACAGAACAGGACTACTTGGGAAATTAATGTGACCTATCTATATAACCAATTAATACATGGGATAAAACTAAATCCAACATTAAAAAAGGACATACAATCATCCAACACAGATTTACTGCCTAATCAGCATGTCTCCAAAACAGATAAAATACGAAAGCCTATTATGTAATATTCCATGCACTTAATATGTTTATCTAAAAAGATTCTGACCATGGTTCTGAAGACTGTAACATAATCACAACTTCCTTTTTCCTTTGAGTTATCTACACTTACATTTTTCTTCACTGAGTGTGAAAAGCTACTCATTTAATGAGAAGTGATGTTTTAGAGGCAAAATAATTTTTTAAATCCATTCATATTCACCCTCTCCAATAATACAAGACTTACTATATGCAAAATTAAAATACACTATAACATTATAATAATCGAAAGTGTGGAGCACCAACACCAACACATGAATTAATGGGAAAGAATATATAGAAACCAAGTCTAGTACAAAGGGTAATTTAGGATATAATACAAGTTGTTGTTAGTGGGAAAAGGGGAGAGAGTAAGAATGATTTAGTGAATAGTGCTAAGAAAAATATTTAAAATAGTTGGTGGAAATTATTATATTGTATATTACATTGTTCCTTCTATATTTCATAGTGTCAACTACCCTCATCTATTACCTGGCAAGAAAAATAAGTGCTTTCTTCTATTTCTTGATAATATTTTCTAAGCCAATTATGTCTCCTTAATGAACTGTTTGTGACTCAAAAGCATGTTTTTATTTATATGTCCCTCATATTATTATAGTAAATCATATAGTATCCTCATGATGAGTATGCAGTGGGAAAAAGTATGGACTTTAGGATTATATGCACCAGATGTGAGTCCCACGTCTGCTATCTCAAGCACATTTGAACACATCAGTTAATCTTTTTTCAGTCTTAACACCACCATGTGTAAAGGAAAGCAAAGGTGTTACTAATTCCTATTCCACAGGGTAGTTTTGAGATTCCAATGAGTTGAGATGTGTGACAAAATTCTGTGAGAAGTAAAACCCTGCATAAGTAGCAACAGTCTTTATTATTATTATTATTATTATTATTATTATTATTACAGTAAGTGTTCAATAAATGTTTGTTGATTGGAAGATAGTACTTTTACAATGCCTGAAGCCTGACTAAAAGAATCTTATGGATGTAGGTGTGTGAACACACTGGGATAAGAGTGCTGAGATAGCATGGCCCTTGCTGCAGTGGATACAAACAGGGAACTCTGCATATTCTATTTTTGCCCTCTAAGCCAGAAGGATATAACACCTCTCCACTAAAAGTTGCACAACGCAGGCTCTCTGAGTGTTTCAATCTACCCGTCTGGTATTCCCTCCTGCTCTACGTAGCTGGCTGCTTCTCATCATTTGTCAATTAATTTCAATGCCACCTTCTCAAATAGGCATTCTCCAAACATCCTATCCACCAAATCCAGTTGCCTTCCATCTGTTCACTCCCTTCATGGCACTTACTATTTTTATTAACTTGATAAATGTTTTTTTCAGCTAATCTTTTTATTTTAAAATAATTGTAGGTTCACATGCAGTTGTCAGAAATAATACAAAGAGACCCATGTGTCCTTTACCTAGTTTGCCCCTATGGGGAGGCTGCAATATCAAAACACCGTACTACAACAATATCAATACAATCAAGATCCAAACACTCCCATCCTCAGTATGCCCCTTTCACAACCATACCTACTTCTCTCCCACTCCTACCCCCTCCTTAATCCCTGGCAATGAACACTCTATTCTCCATTTCTACAACTTTGAAATTCCAAGAAATTTATATAAATGTTATCATACAATACACAACCTTTTGGGATTCAATTTTTTTATATTCAGCACAATTCTCTAGAGATTCACTCAGGTTGACACATGTATTAACAGTACTTTCTTATTTTTATCACTGAATAGTATTCCATGCTATGGATGTACTACAATCGTGTAACCATTCACCCACTGAAACATATCTGCTGTTCCCAGTGTCTTACTGTTTAGAATAAAGCTGCCATAAAATGTGTGTACATGTTTCCTGTGAACGTAAGTCTTCATTTCTCTTGGATAAATACCCAGGAGGACAAGTGGTAGGTTGTATTGTATGGTGGTTGTATGTTTAGTGTTTAAAGAAACTGAAACCCTTTCCCAAAGTGGCTTTACCATTTTACACTCTTTCCACCAATGTATGTGTGCACAATCCAATTGCTCCATATGCTTGCCAGTATTGACGGTTCGCTATTTTTCATTTTAACCATTCTGACAGGTGTGCACTGATCCCACCTTGCAGTTTTAATACGTATTTCCCTAATGGTCAGTGACGTTGAGCATCTTTTCACGTGCTCACTTCCCATCTGTATATTCTCTTCAGTGAACTATCTCTTTTTTTTTTTTAATTTTTTTTTTTCCAACGTTTATTTATTTTTGGGACAGAGAGAGACAGAGCATGAACGAGGGAGGGGCAGAGAGAGAGGGAGACACAGAATCGGAAACAGGCTCCAGGCTCCGAGCCATCAGCCCAGAGCCCGACGCGGGGCTCGAACTCACGGAACGCGAGATCGTGACCTGGCTGAAGTCGGACGCCCAACCGACTGCGCCACCCAGGCGCCCCATTCAGTGAACTATCTCTTTACGTCTTTTGTCTGCCTGCTCACTGGGTTGATTTTTTATTGTTGAGTTTTGAGCATTCTTTATATATACCGGTCTTTTGGAAAAGTTTTCTCCAAGCCGACAGTTTGTCTATTCATCCTCTTAACAGCTGTTTTAAAGAGAGCAAGATTGCTTTAAAAAAATCTGACGAAGCCCAAATTATCATTGTTTCTTTGATGGATTAGAATTTTGGTGTCAATTCTAAGAACTCTGCCTACCTTAAAATCTCAAAGATTTTATCTTCTTTTTTTTTCCTAAAAGTTTTTTTATATTGAAGTTCAGAAACCATTTTGAATCAGTTTTGTATAAAATGTGAAATTTAGGTTCAGGATGGAATGGTTTCCCAATTGTTCCAGGCAAAGGAATTGAAAGGATATTATTCCTCCATTGAACTGCCTTTTTGTTTTTGTCCAATCAGTTGGGCATATTTCTGTAGATCTATTTCTGGGTTCTATATTCTGTTGTATGGACCTATGTGTCTATACTTCTGCTAACACCACAGTCTTGATTTCTGTAGTATATAATAAATCATGAAATTGGGTAGATTCATTTCTCCCACTTTACATTTCTTTTTCAAAATTATTTAGTTACTTTAATTTACTGCCTTTCCATATACATTTGAGAATAATTTGTCTATATCAACAAAAAGTCTTGCTGGGGTTTTCCTAAGAATTGTATTAAACGTATTTTATCAACTTGGAGAGAATTTTCTTTACTATGTCATTTTCCAATACATGAACATAGTAAGTCTCTCCTTTAAATTTTTAAAAGTTATTTTTGTCAGCATTTTATAGCTTTCAGAACACAAATTGTGTATCTATTTTGTTACATTTTTACCTAAGTATCTTTTTTGAGTCATTAGAAATGACACTGTGCTTTTAATTTCCATGTCATATTTTTCAGATAGGTTTTTTTTTGTCATGAATGGGTATTTAAATTTATCAATTTTTTTCTACATTGTTTCATATGATCAAGTGATTTTCTTCTTTAGCCTAATAAGGTTGATTACATTGATTTAATTGTGAACACTGACCCAGTCTTATATCCCCAGAATAAAATCCACTTGATAAAAGTATGTAATTCTTTTTATATATTGCTGAATGCTATTTGCAAATAATTTGTTACAGACAAAAAAGTACATTTTTATGCCTATGGTTATGAAGGATATTGGTCTATAGTTGTTTTTTTTTTTTTTTTTTTGTACTGAATTTGTATGCTTTGGGTATCCAGGTAATACTAGCTTCATAAAATGAATTGGAATGTGTTCCTTTCTCTTTTGTTTTCTAGAAGAAATTACATATAATTGGTGTTAATTCTTCCTTAAACATTTGATAAAATCCTCTGATGAAAATCTCTGGGTCTGGAGATAACCTTTTAAAAAAAGTTTTTAAATTATTGATTATATTTCCTTATTAGTTACAGAAACATTCAAAATATCTATTTCATATTAAGTGGATTGTGGAAGTTTGTGTTTTACAAGGAAGTGGTCCATTTCATGTAAGTCTTCCATTGGATACATGTAGAGTTGTTCACACCATTTCCTTATTACCCTTTTGACACCTGCAAGGTTTCCTGTGACAGTCTCAGTTCCATTTTTGATATTGATAATTTGTGCTTGCACTTTTTCCTTTGTCACTTTTGCTAGAGGTCTGTCAATTTTATTGATCTTTTCAAGGAGGCCACTCTTCATTTCACTGATTTTCTCTATTATGTTACTGTTTTCCATTTCATTGCTTTCTGCCCATATCTTTATTACTTCCTTCTTTACTTGCTTTGGGTTGATTGTGCTGTTCTTTTTGTAGGTTCTGAAAGGCGGAGCTTAGAGTACTGACTTAAGGCTTTTCCTTTTTTTAATATATTCATTTAGTGCTATCAATTTCCCTCTGAGCACTACTGTGCCTGTGTCGCACAAGTTTTCAGGTTTTCTTTTCATTTTCATCTAGTTCAGTGTAATTATTTCTTTCCCTGGAGACTTCCTCTTTAGCCCACAAATTTTTCGGAAGTATGTTGTTGAGTTTCCAGGTGTTTGGAGATTTTCCTATTATATTCCTGTAACTGATTTCTAGTTTGATTCCACTGTGGTCAGAGAACACACTCTGAATGATTTCAATTATTTTAAACCTGTTGAAGTTTGTTTCATTGTCCAGAATATGGCCTGTCTTATTATATGTCCAACGGACACTTCAGAACATGTATTATGCATTTGGTGGGTGGAATGTTCTATAATGTTGGGTAGACACGTTGATTAATGGTAGTTGGTTGAGTTCTTGTTTATCCTTGTTTATTTTCAATCTAAGTTTTTCTATTAATTGGTAGTAGACTGGTGTTTAAAGTCCCCAACTCTAATTGTGGATTTTCCTATCTCTCCTTTTAGTTCTATAATTTTTTTTCTCGCATGTTTTGCAGCTCTCCAGTTTAATGCATGCACATTTAAGATTGCTATGTTCCCTGATGGGCATTGAGGAGGGCACCTGTTGGGATGAGCACCGGGTGTTGTACGGAAACCAATTTGACAATAAATTTAATATTTAAAAAAAAAAGACTGCTATGTTCCCTGTTGGACTGACACTTTTATATTCATTATACCCATTATATTCTGCCTCTCTCTGTCTCTGGTAATTTGCTTTGCTCTTACATCTACTTTATCGGATGCTAATATAGCTACTCCTACTTTATTTTGATTGGTGTTTACCTGATACCTCTTTTTCCATCCTTTTACTTTCCATGTACCCATATAATTAAATTTGAAAGCAACTTCTTATAGACAGCATATAGTTGGGTCATGTACTTTCACAATCTCTCATTTAATTGGTGTATGTAGACTATTTGTATTAAATACAATTACTATTATATTAATGCTTAATTCTTTGCCATTTTTTTCTGTTATCTCTCTTTTTTATTTTCTTTTTCCTTCCTCTGAGTCACCTGAATACTTTTTATTAATAAATTTTAGTTTGTCTATAGTGTTTTTGAGCAAATTTCTTCTCACAGGTTATTTTAGTAGTTGCTCTGGGTATTATGTTATGCACACACACAACTGGCCATGCTCTCTACCTCCTGCAATCATTTTAGCAGATTCACTGAAGCACAGAAATCTTACCTCCCTTTTACCCTCTGCCATTCATGATATAACTGTCTTAAATATTTCTACTGCATGTTAGTTGATTCACATTAAACTATGTTACAACTTTTGCTTCAACCATAAAGTATAATTTCAAAAACAGCAGATTTTATGGCATTTATCCCTATTTTTGTCTTCTTCCCTCCTGATGTTCTACGAGTCCTTCTTTCACCACCTCCTTTCTCTTTAGAGTACTTTCTTTGGCCATTCTTTTAAGATAGGTCTGCTAGCAAGTAATCACTTTAGTTTTTCTTCATCTGAGAATGCCTTTATTTCTCCTTCATTTCTGAAGGATATTTGCACTAGAAATAGAATTCTGAGTTAACAAGTATTTTCTTTCAGCACTTGAAAAATGTCACGCCATTTTCTCTTTGCTTCCACGGCCTCTGATGAGAAATCTGCTGTCCTTCAAATTGCTTTTCCCCTCTGGGTAGTTTCCTTTTCCTCTCAGCTTTCAAGAATTTTTCTTTTTTTTTTTTGTTTTTTTTTGGCTTTCATTTTTCAGAAGTTTGACTCTGATGTGTCTCAGTGTAGATTTCTTTGGATTTACCCTGTTTGGAAATTACTCAGCTGTTTGAATCTGTATGTTTATGCCTAAAGATTTTATTTGTACTTACCAGGAGGAATAGGGAAAATGTGCCTACTTCTTACCAGAAGCCGAAGTCTACTGCTATTTTTAATTATTTATTTTCTCCTTGTTCACTGTGTATTTCTTTAATGAACTATATAAGATCCATTAGGACAAGAACCTAGCTCTTTATTTCCTACTGTATCCCCAAGGCCTAGCACAATGTCTGGCATATAATAGATGTTCAAGGCATATTTTGAATGACTGAATTAGCAAACTGAATTCTGGTGGGTTTCACTACAGCAAACCCCTTGAGAAGGTGGTTTATACAGCAGATGCAGGAACATCTCTTCTCTGCCGTTCTAACTCCTAACCCATGGTGGGTTGTGTAAATCTGCATTTTTAAGCACACTCTGCAGGTGATATATAGGTACGATGGACCTGCCTAAAAGAATCATCACAAGCTATGCTCCCCAACAAGAAGATCAGGGTCTGAACACCGTCCTGGGAAGTCACAATGAGGGTGATGGGTACAGGGGTCTTTACAGGTGTTCTGCTCCACTGGACCTCCTCCAAAACTGAGCAGTAAAATGAGCTCCCCTATAAACAAATATAAATCTAGGGACACAGATTTAAAATGGAAACATTTGAACAAATACAAGGGGAAACTGTCACAGAAAACGTAACATTCTGCTACAGAGGAGGTAGCTAGAAAAAGCATGGTCTGCCCTCAGCTCATGCATTTTAAAACACTGTGCTGAGGGTTTGTGTTTACCCAGAGCAAGGCCGTTAATACATTCAGCCCAAGAGTGAAGCAATTTTAATATTAATAGGCTCTTTATGAGAATTTAATAACAAAGTCATAGCTTCCTTGTGTTTCAAGACACAGGGGTTAATTACTTCAAACGGGTTGGCAGGGAAAAGGTCAAATTTTAATGCTGACCTTAACAGTTTGGGATAAATATAAAAAAGGTAATGGCCCATTTAAAGCTATCATGCTCAGTACTCTTTGCAAGCTGAGAAACTGTCACGGGTCCAACTTGTTGATGCCAACTATGGATGCTCAGAGAAGTCACACACCTGGTTATTACACCTGGTAAGTCTGAGTCACTTTTAACTGAATTCAGTCTGCTCTTGGATGAGAAGAGCAGAACACTTTTTGTTTTGTTTTGTTTTGTTTTGATTTGATTTGAAGAATGGGTCTAGTATCTGTAGAACTAAAGCAGCATGATGGTCAGGGTTTTCCAGCATTCCACCAGTGGCTTCTGGCAAATTCAAGGTGAAAAGTGAAGTCTATTATTTGACGTTGTGACTCCTCTGCTATAGAGAAGACGGTTGCTAGTTTTAATGAAAAAAAAATCCAAGTAGGTTGCTACTGGATATTTTGTTGATCTTTTCCTCTCAGACTATGGAGAAAGAGAGATGAGGCCATGACAGAGCCTCTTGAGTCTCATAAGGAAGAGCAGAGCAGGAACATACAGGTGATAGTAGGGCTTGGGGGCTTATCAGGAGATATGCAATCATGATGGGGGGCAACAAATCACCAAAAAAAAAAAAAAAAGAGAGAGAGTTCAATGTGCTGGCCTGGGAAACATAACCCTACATTGACAAGTATGAATTGTGAATTTAAATAAATGTAGTTAATAGGTTGTTTCTGTTTTGTTTTATTTGCTGCCCATATACTCCAAATATACTTCTTTTTATCTTTGCCCCAGATTTTCTCCCATTGTTTAGTTATGTGACCAGAATCCTGGTCAGGGTTTGCCATGAGCAGTTAATCTCATGTGAGTGTCCACTTTCTTTTTTTTTTTTAATTTTTAAGAATGTTTATTTATTTTTGACACAGAGAGAGACAAAGCATGAGCAGGGGAGGGGCAGAGAGAGGGAGGGAGACATAGAATCTGAAGCAGGTGCCAGGCTCTGAGCTGTGAGCACAGAGCCCAACAAGGGGCTCGAACTCACGGACCATGAGATCATGACCTGAGCCGAAGTCAAACGCTCAACCAACTGAGCCACCCAGGTGCCCCTGTGAGTGTCCACATTCTCCAAGATGGCATGGGACTCTTCTCACATCACCATGTTTACATGGACACAGCCACTCTGCACTAGAATCTATCCCACCAAAAATGTTCATGATGGTGGTGGAGAAATGGATGTCTTTACACTAATCTTGTTTACTTTCATTCATCAGGTGCTTATTGACTACCTATCAAAGGCCAGCGAAGGGTGAGAGATGAATCAAACAAGTTCCCTTCCTGCACAGAAATCATAGTCTGACGAGGGGAAAAGACAGGAAAGTAATTATAACATCATATGCTGATGGCTAAGAGGGAATATTATGGGAATGCAAGAAAAAAGCAACAGCCGGATTTTAGAAGGTTTAAGGAGCTTCTGCAAAGATAACGCCCTCTGAGATAAAAGTCAGTATCAGCCAAGATAGGCTAGATATGCTGTTGGAAAAAATGACCTCAGAATCTCAGAAGCTTACAGCAACCAAGGCTTATTTCTTACTCAGGCCATGTGTCATCGGTGGTTCATCTATGGCTTTGCTCTATGTCATCTTCTCTCCAGGACCCAACCTGATGGAGAAGTGATTGTCTTATCTCTTGGCAGAGGGAAAAGACACCAGGGTGAATCACATGCTGGCTTGGCCCAGAGACATATATGACACTTCCCAACATTTCACAGGCTGGAGCAAGTAAGCCACATGGCCATTCCTGACTTGTCAGAACTGAGGATGCAAAATCCTCCATCAGTGAGAAAGACAAGGGGAAAACCTAGAATATTTTGTAAGGAATAATAAATCAGGCAGGGATCCACAACATGAGTTACAGCTCTGTGTGCAAAGAGAAGGTGGTAATGGTGTTCCAAGAATATTCAAAGGCACAAGGGAGAGGAGGAGCAGGATCAGAAAGAATGGGAGAGAGAGACAAGAGAAGCAGAGGGATCTAAAGAATTCCAAGCAGTTAGTTTAATAAAGTTCAAGCGAGTAGTACAAGGGAGGGGGTGGAAAGACCACGTCTCACCCGCCCCCCAGGCGCACCGAAGCAAACCTGGTGGCTGACACACATATGCACATGAAGAAGTCTTGGGAAGCACTGATGTACAGGAATCTCCAGGTCTTTAAATGAACACCTAAAACTAAATCCTTCCCTTCAAAATAATAAATATTTTGAACTATTTAAAATGTGAAGACGAATGGGGACATAAGGACAAGAGGATAACCGGACAAACATGTATGTGCAAATGACAAAATGGTCATGTTAGGGTTCCTGGTGCCTGACACCTAGACCAAGGCCTAAAGTACTTCCTTCCAGTATGTTTGTTGAATGACTCATAGAAAGAAACTGAATGAAGGGCATCTTTGGGCCATTAATCCATAATTCACTTGCAATCTATGAGGCAGAATGATATAAAGGAAGGGTAAGACAAGGTAGGATGTTATGTACCGATTCCCATCCATGGATTCACGTTCAGTCAAGCTGGTCCCCCCTACACAAGGCTGAAAATTCATTTACTCAATCATCCAACAAATACTCATTGAATATTTACTACATGGTAAAGAGTCTGCTAGATGCTAGGGACACAATAGTAATCAAGGAAAATAAGGTCCCTGAGGGAGACAAATTGGACAAGTAAACGAACCAAATAACTAAAAGTTTTGGTGCCAAGTTAAGAATGAAAAAACAATATATGAACGTTCTGTTACAGGAGAGAATGCCTGGTACTTAGAGGTCAGGAAGGCATCTATCTAGTGATCCAATTAACTCAAGAGGTTGAAAAGGAAGAGTACCCCAGATGTGCACAGGTCCTGTGGAGGAACAGAGCATGGCATATCTGAGGACCTCAGAGAAGGCCTGTGTGGCTGAAGAGATCTGAGTAAGGAGGTGACCAGTGGGGGGACATGATTCTATAGGCCTGAGTGCCATCTGATCACTCTGGGATTTCCAAAACATCAGGAGGGTTTGAATTTCATCTTGAGATTATTTGACAGTTTTACAACCAGAGAAGTACAATCCAGTGACCATTTAAGGACAACTACCACTTTAATGGCATTACAGCTTACTGCCCACATAGTGTGACTTTTGTTGGGACAAAGTCAGGCTAATGCCATGCGGAAGACATAGTGTGGCACGGA
The DNA here is from genome assembly GCF_022079265.1 of Lynx rufus. Taxonomy (NCBI): domain Eukaryota; kingdom Metazoa; phylum Chordata; class Mammalia; order Carnivora; family Felidae; genus Lynx; species Lynx rufus. Next base: position 19,841,570 of record NW_025814838.1, read on the forward strand.
AAGGATCACCCGTTTCTTTGGACCTCAAGACTGTCTCCCTTCAGAATAGAAATCTGCAAAGCAGACCTTCAAAGAGTAATCCACATGGAGCATCCAAAACAACACTGAAAAGCCAACCAAATTTTTTTTTACAAGAAGGAGACCAGAAAGCAACGTGTGGGCAGTTGCAGACGCAGGGTAACTGTAGGTTTCAAGGCTGTCTAAGAGTACAATTATTGAGCTCCGAATGCAAATTCACCACCAGCCAGAAATAAGGTCAGCAATAGCCCAGACGATTGCCCTGCTGAAAATTCTGTTCTTTAAACTTCAGCCCCACTTGCAAGTAAAGTGCTGGCTCACACCATGGCTCAAGCAGATTTAAGTCCTATTAATCCTGTAACAGTAGGTGCCGTGGGTAGCGATCACTGTTGCCAATCTTCCCAGTTCCAATTTTCTCCTCTGGAATGGCATTTGGGGATGAAAGTATCTAGCTCGCAGATGGAATGGCGCTTTCAATGTGAAGACATGAAGATCTTTACCAAACCACAGCAGGGAGCTTTGTGGGGGACAATGACAAATTTACAAACAAAAAGAAAATCCCCCAAATTACAAAAACAAATGGAGTGACAAGCATGCCAAGTAGGAAGCAAGTAGACACTAGCAGAAGATCCAAGCTCCAATGAAGCAGAGAGGGAGGAAGGGAGGGAGGGAGAGAAGGGGGAGAGAGAGAAACTAGTTCCTGTTGAATTAGGCACAAGATATGCCACATCTATCAGACTGAAATACAGATTTGGGGGAAAAAAAAACTTGAGGGAAATGGTTTTATAACTGGAGGCTGTACTGTTCAATCCAAATCAGGCAATTCCAGAAACGTATCTCTAAATGAGTTTATTTTTCCCCAACCAACTGAATGGCCTTCATCAAAGCCTCTCTCTCAGTATCCTTGCCTAAAAACATAAACATCCGTCCCCCTACCGTTCTGAACTGGAATAACTTTCAGGATGCACACTCTCCAGTGGGATTGTTTCAGGAATAAATGGTGTGACCAAGAACTTCATACAAATGGATTTCAAATAAAATCTCCAAAGGAGTGGAAAGTCTGTCTCTCTAATGTTGAGCAAAACCCTAGGGCACCTTCTTTGGGTGGGGCATTGCGCTCCCCTCCGACCCCTGGCACACTGGTACACTGACCACCCCTCTTCTCTCGAACACACCAAGCTTTCTTCATTCCAAGCTTTGGCATGTGTCAGTTCCCTCTACTGCAATTCTCTCCTTGGCTCTTTGGGTGACTTTCTCTCGTCCTTCAGGCTGTAAGTCAGCTGTGCTTCCCTCAAAGTTGCCTTCCTAGTCTACCTGGCATCTAAACAGGCTCACTCCCCAACTCAGTGCCTCTTTGCAACTCCATTCCATTTATGTCCTTAATGGTGCTAACCTCAATATGCAATGTTCATGAAGACAAGGAGCCAGCCTGTCTTGTAGGCCACTGTAACCCTGGTGCCTAAAACAGTGAGTGCTTTCTTGCATGAAAGAATACTCAAGACAAAAAATAAACTAAAAATGAGTGGGACATGATTCCTGTTTGCAAAGACATAATTAGGCTTCCTATTCTCTCTACCAAAATGAGAAATAATAAAGAAATCACAGCCTTTGGACCTTTGTTCTGATTCTTCCAGAACCTATGATAAAACAGACCTAATAATGAGATGAAAATAAACATGAGCACACATTATTGGAAAAGTTTTGTAATCCAGTTGACAGTAAAATAACCACAAATATTTTCAGCCAATTCTCATGGGATATTGCTGTAGCAAACACAGCCTCCATCAATATGGCTAAAGAGCATTAATGTTCTTCCCAAATTCCCCTATATCTTAAGAAACAGCTTAATGCCCCAGTAGGGCATATGGTTACCCATAATAAAAACTACTTTAACCAGCTTCCTTTGATTAGGTAGAGTCATGTGGCTAAGTTCTGGCTAATAAACATAAGTGACATTGGTGTGGGCAACTTCCAGAAACTGCTCACTGAAAACAGGAAATTTGATATAATTTCCTCAATTCTCCTTGGTGCATGTTGGAACGAGGATGTGACGGTGGAAAATCACATCACTGTCTTTCATCAGAAGGTGGAGGCCAGGTGTTGAAGACAGTGGAATATCTCAATAGAAGGAAGATGCGGGAGTCTCCACATCCATCTGCCCTGTCCTTCTTTAGGTTTCATTTCGTGCAAGAGAAAAGTAAAATTCTATTTAAAACCATTGCTTTCTGTCACTTACAACCTAACTTAAACCACGCTGGTCCAACAGGCCAAGAAAGCAAATTAGCGCACCCAGTTTTACAGATGAAATCGGCAAAGCTTGGTGGAACTGCCAACAATCAGAGACCTGATCCCAGGATGAGGATGATCCAGCAAACGACTCACCTGCCCGTCTCTGTCAGCGCCACGGTCAGCAGGACTCTCACTCTGCACACGTGAGCCACTGAGACTACCACACTCTTCATCTGACATCGGGGAGAGGCTACAACAGCGAATTGTCGGAAAGCAGCTTTTGCTTTGACCTCCCATTTTGGTAGCAGATAGAGCAAAAGCAACGCTGCTCAAGAGAGAAAACCTGAAAGATGGGAATAGCACCAGGACCTGGAGACATCAGTTTTGGTAGAACACCAACCATGGGAATATGCCAGTGCTTGCCGGCCTTTTGGAAGGAAAGTGGTGGCTGCCAATTTCTCTCTCATCTACCGGGAATGTGAAAAACACTCCTCCCGGGGGTCTGTTCACAAGCCTATGCAAAAATGGCCTTGATCTGTGAGCTTTGTTTTTTTTTTTTAAGTTCTGTTGTATATTCCAGATAACATCTACCTCTGGTGCAGGGTCTTGACACATCGCAAGATGATGATAGCATTCTCAGAAAAGCATGTTTTTCATAATTCTAATATATCCACAGATACATATCTTGTTCTTGTCCCAGGACAAGACAATTAACATCCCTCCTCTGTTACACCATATCATCTTCATTTTCCTGAAAGATGCATGCTTTCTCAACACAGAAAGTTTCTCTTTCTGTGGTTTTTCATTAACATCTATAAATAGATTTCTCCCTGCCATTGTGGCTCCACTCCATGTCACTCTACAACATGTCATTCCACTCTACCCTCTCCCATTCCATTTTAATTCCACCACACTCTACTCCCCTCCACACTTCATGCTCAGTTTGGATTGGAGCTGTGGGACTTGGTAAGTCCTTCAACTTCTATGAAGCTATGTAGCTACCCAATACTCACATGATAACCATGAGGAGACGAACCATTTACCCTTTGTCCAGTATCTGGACCAGCACCTTGCATATATCAAACCCTTAATCCCCACAAAGCCCCAACAGGTGCATGCTTCAGCATCCTCACTATGCAGATGGGGAAACTGATACAGACACACAGTGATTAAGCGATATGCACCCAGTCACAAGACTGAGGGGTATGTGATATGAACCCAGAAGTTAGGGCTCCAAAAATTTCTCTGGCATAAAAGCAAAAAGGGTCCTCAGGCTGCCTGCAAGACGTCCTGTCTGGGAGTCTTTCCAGACAGAATTCATCAAACCTACACAGATCTGCAGGGAGGGAGCAGAAGCCAGGGTCTTCATATATCCAAGGATTTAAAATATCTAAAAACCTAGTGACAACATATTAGGGTCAACCACGTGTCACTTAGAATCAGATGGAGGAGTTCGGTCATGAAACTTCTCTGTACTCAGCTGAGAGAGGCAGGTAGAAAGTAATCTGGGGCATCCATAAACCAAAATCGCCCCTGTCCAGCAGTGACAAAGAAAAGTATGTTTAATCCTGTGGCAATCTATCAACTGTCATGGCGTACAGGCGGCATATAAAGTGCAGCATTATTTTCAATGGGAGAACTTTCTCCCAGCTCAACAGATTTTATACAGGCAATGGGTATCTAGGATCAAAAGCCTGCAGATTTATGGTGGTGGCTGTTTACCAGAATTGAAAATCTCAAATTCCATTTCTCACAAAGATAAAGGAATATTTAAACAAGACCATGCACAGAGATTTGAAAGGGGAGAAATTGACTTATTTTCATCAGATATTTCTAAATCACCAATTTCACTTGTACTTTTGTCTCTGTGCGCCCCCAGATATTCTGAAAGGGAACACATGGAGGTGAATCAAGAAGGCACAGTGACTTCACAGAAGAGAGGAAGAAGAAAGAGCTCTTACCTAGCTCTTGCACAAGCTTACTTAAGAAAGTGGAATGGAGACACGTGGATGTGTCTATATTCATTTATCAAGAAAGTGCCATGCGTCACTCGTTTGGGATATGAGTGGTGTTGAACTTTTCACTAGATCAGTTACTGATCTCTGAATGAAGGATAGATAGGAGAGTTGGAAGGATACTCAAAAGACCTGAAGCAAAGCATTTTGCAAAAGAAACGAACAAAAGCAAAGGAATCATGATAGATTTAACTGAATAGCAGGAGATCTGGATAACAAAGTGAATAAACAAACAATGAGTGATCTTCTAAGCTAGGCTTGTATCCAATTTCAGTCAGAGTAATTAATGAAAAATTCATAAATGCACACACTTGGAATGTGCAACTCTAGATTTCCTGTCTGACATAGTAAAATTAAACACCGGATGCCCTGTCAGAAGCAAGTAACAATTCTGATTTAGAAAGTGAGCATACGCAAAGTCTGTATTTCAGTATTCCATATTGTTCACTAATGTTTTAAAAGGACTCGGAATCTTGTTGATTCACTCAGTTCTTCTTTTTCTATAAACATGTTTAAAATTCACCTCGCTTAGTTAAAAAGTGGAATGCACACAACAGAGTAGGGAAAGATAAGACTGAAAAACAGAGGGTTTGGACCATGGAAGGCATTCAGTGCCATACTAAGTGGCTTAGGGTTGATCTGATAAGCAATGGGGAGCCATTGAAAATTTTTGAAAAGAGAACGTGATACGAGTAGAGATGTGACTGAGGAAGATTTATTTGGAAATGGGATACAAAATTAATCAGGGGATATATGCATGTGCACACACACATACACACACACACACACACACACAGAGTCAGAAACACATGCACTCTTACAAGAAATTGTTGCTTGAGACAGATAATGAAATTTGAGTAAATGATATAGTCCTAAATGGGGTCAAGGTGAATGACAGCGTGTCTGTGCTCACACTAAAACTTCAAGTATAATCGCTTCTGAGGCTATTTTCGTTGATTATGCCACACAAACAAGAGCATGGTTGCTCCAGCAATTTTCTTTCTAGATTTCTTTAATGGCCAGCTGGCTGTGCAGACTGAGTGAACCTAGACAAAAATGTACAATTCTAAGGAGTTTTACAAATAAGTAAAATGTTACAAAAGATGCCAGGATAAGGACAGCGTGAATCTTATCCAGAAACTCAACATCAAATATTGCTAACATTGTCTTTTAATTTGGATGGTGAAAAGGGATTTGGCCAACATTTCTGCTGAGAGTGAATTTACGGTCCCCTTAACTGTATACCGTCTTAATAAAATCAGAAAAATAAAATACATCAAAAAACAACTTGTGTACTTCCTTCTAAATACCCCAAACCCCATGCCTCTTTCTTCTACAAATATTAGATACTCATGGTAATCCTGCTGGCAGTAGAGGTGCTGGGGTTATGTATTGGGGTGCACACTCCCTCATCATTGCTGCCTCCAACTTTTGCTATAGCCTTCTAAGAATTTCATACGCCTTCTTCTTTCCATCCCACACAATGCTGTTAGCAATACCTTCGTAAGAGTTTCTCAACCAAAGGTGGTTTTCTCCTGCAGGTAACATCTGGGGACATTTTTGGTTGTCATAATAGAGAGGGAGTATGCTCCTGGCATCTAGTGAGTAGAGGACAAGGATGTTGCTAAGCCTCGTGAAATGCAGAAGACAGTGTTTCACGACAAAGAATTGTCCAGATGAAAATGTTACTAGTGCCAAGGCCGAGAACTCCTGCCCTAAACACATGAAGATTACAATGGCTTACATACTTTGCAAAATTCACAACAGTAACTGGTGTAAAGTCCAAAGCCTGAGTCTGGCTTTCAGGGTCCACATAATCTGGTCTCACCACCTTCTGTGATTCACTCTTGTGTCTCACTGCTCCCACCTGAACTCCATGCTCTCAAATGCCTAGGGATTTCAGTCCACCTGAAATGAGGGATACCGGCCTCCTCCTGCCTCAGCCCTTTGACTCAGCCCTTGCCCCTTACTGGACAATACTTTCTACCTGGATGCCATTTCTATCCATCCTTCCAGGATGACCTTCTCTGTGGACCTCGGAAGTCACCATGATCACTAACTTTCCAGGACACTGAATGGCACATGCTTCTCCTACTGGCTACCCCTCTGTACCCATGAGTCTGAGGAACCACCCTCCTTGGTCTTACAGTCAAAATCATTATTTATTCACATGTCCAACACCAGCCTCCCCAGAGCAACAGCTCATAGTGACTTACATCTCTTTCACTCTTCCTGGCCTGCCATTTGCCTTTGTCTCTTGGCTGCACGAACCATAAGCCCTTGTCCCACACCTAGCCCATCCTATCAGGACCTGGGAAAAAGTGGCCCTTAATTAACCTGCAGATGTTGCTACAACTCAAGTGCCAGACTTTTTCTGGGTCTGGGAATGAGTGGTCTGAGGCTCGGCCTTCATTACGTGCCTTTGACAAGTAGAAGCAAGAGTACAAGGGATGATTAAACCAAAACGTATAGATGGGGCAGTACTTCCACACCCTACCCATCGCCCTGACTGGTAAGCAGATTTGTCATTCAGCTTATTTCCCTCCCTAGTCTGCTGATCTGTCAGACAGGTGCCTGGACATAGCTGATGCTGAACTGTGAGAATAGGAGCAAGAGGAGGAATAGGCAGGCTTAGTGAGACAGGACAAACCACTCATGGAATAATAGGTTGTAGGGGAAGGTAGAGGGGCTGATGTGCTGAGGACACAGCCCATGCAAGGTTGTGACACGGTATAAATCCGAGAGCACAGGGAAGAAGAGAGGACATGAGGAGTGTTGCTGAAGATTACAAATTACATTTGCTGTAATATATGTTTTCCCCAGGAGAAATTCGTAAGTTGTTTTAAGTTATTTTAATTGTCAAAGATTATTATGTTTTTCATTGTTCTACTCAACTGACTGGCAATTGGTAAAGAGGCTGGAATTCTATGGACCAAGGGTTTGTAAGGGGTACACAGATATTAAAGAACTTCTTTTCTGTGGAAAAAGAAACTGAAGGTAAGAGAAGTCACTCACCTTGCCCCAAATCATTTGACATTAGAATCAAGCTTCAAACTCAGTCAGGATTAAGACCAAGCCCACATTCAACCGCTTTGGTATTCTGCCTCTCAAAATAAAGGGTTTAACTTCACATCAGTTCTTAATTACTAAAAAAGCTCTTATTTCCAACAACGAAGTTGTATAGTCCCTTTAACTGACAACCTCCATGATATTATTAAAGACAACCATTTGTGCAGGTGATACATACACAGATAAAAGTTCTCTGTAAATACATGTATTCAGTTCCTATGCATCCATATTCTCTGAGTCATAAGCTGTATAGGTAGGGGACATACAATAGATTTGCTTACAGAGTAGATATTCAATAAATGCTATTAATGATGATGCATATACATGGACAGGATCATGAGCTTCCATCCCACAAAGCCACCTAAAATTCTCCCTGAATTCCTTTTATCCCAAATTTCTCTTTCCATTATGTTGCACAGGCCTATATCCGAGAGAGCTGGAGTCCCCTGGTGTATGTTGGTCACGGAACCTTTGTTCCCTTGTTCTTTATGAGAATTTTGTCCTACTCCAAGTTGAAGAGAAACATAACCCATTTGTATTCTCTGCACCACTCTTTGGGTTTTATTCCAATTGCTATTGTGACAGGGGCTGCTACAAAGAGGAATACCAATGTAAGCAAGGAGTTAAGTGCACTGCTGCTTAAAATGCAGTGAGCTGGTCAGATGACTCAGAAGAAAGAGAAAGGCAGCACAGTGTTGAATTCTGAATTGAGAGAGATGGACAGACAGATACAGAGATAGACAGAAATGTATGTATATACATAGGTATACCTTTATGTATCTATCTATCCACCCACAAACCAACTGTCTAGCTTTGGCTGGGAGACAACATAGGATGTGGTTAAGAGTACAAACTTATGGCTCAGAGACCAGGTTCTGATACAACCTCTGTGTAGGTGACTTTGGAAAATTCATCTCAGCTTTCCCATATGAACCAGAGGTATGGTAGTATGGTACCTGTCTCAGAGGTGTGCTGTGACTTCCCCAGGAGTCGGTGCACGGAGGCTATGGAGCCCACCTCACCTTCCAAAGGCGGTGGTACACCAGCAATACACGTGGTCACTTTGGGAGGTGCTAAAAGAATGTTAATTATGAGGGATGGCGGAACGTAAATCAGATTGCTTTCAGTCATCTTTTCGTTGAAGCCCCTAATGTTGATCTCTAGGAGAATAGGATTTGGAGGTACAAGAGACTTGAGTTCAAATCCCATCTTTGCCATTTATTAGAGGGATATGTGTATGTAATAGAGAGGGTGGGGTGGGACAGAGGGAGAAGGAATGGCTATGTCCCTTCAACAGGCAGAAAGTCGGTACTGTTGTCTGTAAGAGGGGATAGTAAGAGTACCTACCTCATAGGGCTATTGGGAGAAATGCATTATACAATATATGAATGTAAGTCTAGCATATTATTTGTCACATGATAAGCACATAAACTGCTGTTCTTGAACAATCCATTCTATTATTAACTGTCTTGATGGGCTGGGCCTCCACTCCCCGTTCACACCCATCTGAAAGTCACTGTTATCAGGAACTATTTGCTAATTCCCTATGCAGAATTTAAATCTTCCAGACAATCTCTTCTGCTGCTCCATGCTAATTATGTACTTATCTTATCTGAATATCAGTTGCAAATTTACAAAGCCAATGTTGTCCTTCTGGCTCCTGGCTATACACAGTCACAAATAGTTTACAAAACCACAACAGCAGCAACAACAACAACAACAAAACGTGGCAGGGAGACAACAACAAAGCAAGAGCACACTATGATATCCCCCTCTTCTGACTAACTGAGGCTCCTAGAATTTCTTCAAGTCCACTTCTCTACACAATTACAGAACTGAACATCACATCCCCAACACTTACCCTGCCATGATATCACTGCAAAATCATACTTTAATAAAAATCTGGAAGATGGTTTCTCTGTTAAAGTGTCAAGTGTCCTAAACCCACCAATAATAAATGTCTGGTTTTTGGTTCCCAGTAGCTAGAACTAAAAGAAAGCAAGGGCTTTAGAGACAGAAAAATGAGTTCAATTTCTGACAGACCACACATTGGCTGTGTGACCTTGGGCAAGGAACCTAACCTTTCTGAAATCCCTATAACAACAGTAGGATAGCAGTACCTACATTACAGGCAAGTCTTCCACCTGCTTCAATATGAAGGCTATCGCTCAGATCTGGGTCCATGTGACTCTCATTCCCTGGGATTGGAGTTATTGCTTTTTGGGTTGCTTTGCAAATAAATGAGTTACTACATGCCATCACTTAGAACAGCACTTGGACAGGGGCGCCTGGGTGGCGCAGTCGGTTAAGCGTCCGACTTCAGCCAGGTCACGATCTCGCGGTCCGTGAGTTCGAGCCCCGCGTCGGGCTCTGGGCTGATGGCTCGGAGCCTGGAGCCTGTTTCCGATTCTGTGTCTCCCTCTCTCTCTACCCCTACCCCGTTCATGCTCTGTCTCTCTCTGTCCCCAAAAAAATAAACGTTGAAAAAAAAAATTTAAAAAAGAACAGCACTTGGACACAGTAATTGCTAAATAAATGGCTATTAGTATTATTAGTATTACTATAGTATTGTTGTGAGGATTGAATGTGATCATCCTGAAAAAGGGCTGAGCACAATGGCTGGAACATGGGAAGCTCTCATTAAGTGACAGCCAGAGTCACTGATGCTTGTAAACTACACCAGCCCCACTGTGAATGAAAACTAGCAGGAAGAGATCATCTCACACTTCCCACATCATAGCAAATGCCACAGGGACATCAAATTGGGTGTGAAAACACGAAACCAGGTATAGTTCAATTATCTGCACTAATGGAAGGGTTTGGAAGCAAGGACAATCAACCAGGGTGGATAATCCAAAACCACATTTGCTTGGCCATGAAATGTACTGTTGGTTCACATTCAAATATACTATGTCTGCCATTCTGGGGATTAATTTCAACAAAATAATGAATCCACACAAGACAGGCCTGATTCAAGCTGGGAAGTGCCCTGGTTCTTTGGTCTGTTTCCTGCTCATCTCCTCCCTGCAACATACTCCATGCTGAGAACAGCCAGCAGGCTTCCCCGAGTGGTGCAGAGAACCAATCTAAACAGGGTTGACCCCTCTCAAATCTTCCCAGAGCATGAAAGAGGACTGGCTTTCAAAAGCTTCTTCTGCATGAAAATTAACTAGGGCTCCTGGTTGAGATGCCACAGATAAGGAGCTAAGGTGATACCTTGCTGCAGAAAATAGAGCCAAGTATTGCTTTTGCCCTGTCCAAGATCCACAGTGTTGTTCATTTTCCTTGACATAAAGGTATGTAGAATCCCACCTCCCATCACAAATAACCACAAGTTCAAAAGGAATGACTTTCCTCTCCATGAAGTAGACTGCTGGATGTAACATAGGCTGGCAAAATCAAACACTGCAATGAGTACTATACTGTATACATTCATCCATTAAATAAATACTGAGAGCCTATTAAGAGTTTGGTGATGGACAGGAACCGAGCACATAAAGAAGCAGAGAGAAGACATAAAGTCCTTGCCTTACAGCCTAGTGAAAAAAAGCAATGGCAGAGGAAAGTAATAAAGTACACATTGTCGTGAGAACACATAGCTAGAGCACCAGACCTTGTCTGCTGGGGGCTAGGGGTGGTGGTGCTGGGGGGCAGGGGCAGTGATCTGACCCTAACACTCCCTGGTAAGTCAATATCACCTCTTTCCCACTGAAATGCAACAGACCCCTTTTGGTCTTTCCTACAAGCCATTTTTTGTTCCACTGACAGAGTAATCTTCAAATGGGAATCTGAGCAAGCCAATCTTCAAACCTCCCATGGCTTCTGTGTGCTGTAAAATGGAAGCCATGTCCTTACTTTGGCACACAAGGCCTTGCCTGATCTGGTCCTGCTTACCTGCCTCTCCTCAAGGCCCACCAGGCCCACCCTGCTCACTACACTCCAGTTATATTGGTTCCTTTCAGCTCCATTGAAACAACAAGCTCCCTTTTTTTCCCTCAGAACCTTCTGTTCCCTTCCAATGGGATGGTGGGAGGAAAACTAAATCCTAACTGACCTTCCTTCCAAGCACTCTCAAAATGTGGAATGATCAGTTCTTGCCTGTTGCCTTGTTTATGTCTACGAATGCATGAAATGTAAATAAGAACAAATGTTGGCTGAGCCCTCACTATGTGCCAAGTGCTCTTCCAAGCTCTTTCCATGTGTCAACTCATTTCACCTTCACAGCTAATGTGCTGGCTGGGTTATAGCTGTGTAGAAAGGCACGGAGAGGTGAAGCAACTTGCACACTGGTTGTGTGACTTGTACGTGACAAAGGCTACATTTGCACCTGGGAAGCCTGGTTGTAAAAGCCATGTACCATATACTGAGTTGCTTCTCAATCACAAGTGTCTTTGTTTTCCATTACAATAAAATCACCTCCCCAAAGGGTCATTAAAAAGTGACAAAGACCATGGAGGAAGTTTGTTCGGTAGAACTCTGCCTGTTGCTTCCCTTCAGGATCTTCTCCCTCCCCTCCTCCCTTGTAACAATGAACATCCTGCCCTGTCCTTTTAGAATGCACTCTACCCATAATCACCCTTAGCAGCTGTGACTACATAAAGCTTATTTATACCCATGTCCTATGGCTAAGAGAGATCTTTAGGCAGCCCACAACCCTGTCCAAAGAGTATATACATCACCAGGAGACAGGTTGTGAAATAGACTGTGTTGATTTAACTAGAAATGCCCATTATCCAAAAGCAAAGAAAACCCAAGGCCACCTCTGCTTTCTCCCACCCTGCCTTCTATTTCCTACTACCCCCAGCTCCATTCTAATTCTGAGCCTCAATCTTAAATACATTAAAAACATAACCTATTCTATTTCTTTCTTTCTTTCTTTTTTTTTTTTTTAACTAAACAGGCTCAACTTAAGGTCAGTCTCTTCTGGTACACTGGCTCCTATTATGGAGGGAATAAAGGAGAGACTGCTTTTAAAAAGAGAGGCTGCTTTTAATGACAGTTTCCGAACAGTGGCCTTTTGTACTTGAAGGGATTGATGATAAAGCTCACTGTCAACTGACAGTAACATCAATGTCAGAGCACAAAGGGACGGATGTCCCTCAATATGGGATCATCCCAGAGCCATTAACCAGTGCTGGTCCTGCTCTACCATCTTGGAGGATGGCTACTACTCATGACAACCTGGCTGATGCTTCCTCTCAGCAGAGTCAGAGAAATAAGGCAGAGTCAAGAAAGAAAATTCCCTCTCCTTCTCCCCTCCCCCCTCCCCCCAACACACAGAGGTGCACACTCCATACATGAAAGTAATTCAACACTGCCTGGTGGTGAACGGTCATGGTCCGAGTTTGAATCCTAGCTTTGCGAAGTTTTTGCTGTATGATATTAGGCAATTATCTTTGCTTCTCTATGCTCCAGTGTTCTCATCTGTAATACAGACATAACAATACTATCGTAAAGGGTTGTTTTGCAGATAAAATGAGGTAGTTCATGCAAAAGCTTGGCACAATGTCTAGATAAACACTCAAAATGTAGGTTAGCTGTTTTTATTATAGTAACAGTACAGAACTGTATAGTCTACACCGTACTTTCTCATGCACCAGCTAACTGCCTCTCCCTCATGATTTTATGAGGGAAATAGGACTTCTAGTACTTCAACCATTTTACAGGTGAGGTTCAGACAGGTGTTATGATGGGCTCCAAATCATGTAAGTGACCGATGAGCCAAGTCAAGACTAGAGAAGTGACCATCTGATTTGACATCAGTGCTTCGTCCACTGTCCCAAGTTATTTCCCATCAGTTGAAGACCAGATGACTATTATATACATGGAACGATCTTAGAATCAAGGGAAGGAAAGCCATTCTGAGTTTCCCAAGACAATCACAGTTTCAAATATTGTATCTGTGTTAGAGTGGCCATACCACTTATCATCTAACCCTGGATTTTTTAAGTAGGCTTCACGGCCAGCATGGAGCCCAACTTAGGGCTTGAACTCACAGCTCTGTGATCAAGACCTGAGCTAAGATCAAGAGTTGGACACTTAACCCACTAAGCTGCCCATGTGCCCCTAAACCTGGATATTTTTAAGAGTGACAAACACTATATGAGACAGGATTCTGGGAAGAGACATAAACTGAGGTAGTACCAGACAAATGCCCTCTACCTATGGTGCACATAATTATACTAGCACAAATCCCAACCCTACCTTTTGGAGATGACTATGCCATTTACTATCTGGCTTCCTCACACATTTTCTCATACCTTCTCTTCTGGTGGAATCACCCCTCTTTCTTTTGGACAATTACTTACCCAACCAATGGTATTACCACAGAGCTTCCAAGAACGGTAACACTCTTCTTGCCAAACTCAAAGACTGAGTAAAGGATGAGCTCAAAGCCAAACCAATTGAGGTTCTTCTCAGAGATTTTACTGCTAAAGCGGGAAAGGACGGTGGTCCCATGCTTTGGGGGAAAGGGGAAAATCATGTTGTTCAAAGGTAACATGTGGGATCTGCCTGCCCATTCTTCCTTGGCTGCTTGGAGTTTGTCTTCAGCAGGAGACGCTGCTAAGCCACCAAGAGGTACAGACAGGTGGAGACACAAGGTGAATGCAAAAAGACAGTGTCCTTACAGTTTTTGGCCATTGGATCCAGTGATAAAACCTTGGGGTCCAGTCTCTGACATCTTCATTCCTGCATTTTTTAAAATCTGATTTTGTAGGCTAACACAAAAATCTCCCAAATCCATTATCCAATATAGTCTATGATCATTTGGGGCTCCTTTTACTCCATTTTGTTAAAAGTGGTATGGATTGTGTTTCCATTACTTGCAGCCAAAATATTCTAATATTACAGGGTGCCTGGGTGGCTCAGTCAGTTAAGCATCTGACTCTTGGTTTAGGCTCAGGTCATGATCTCATGGTTATGGTTCCAAGCCCCACATCAGCTGTCAGAGTAGAAACTGCTTAGGATTCTCTTTCTCCCTCTCTCTCTGTCCCTCCCACACTTTCTTTCTCTCAAAATAAATGAATAAACTTTAAAAAAAATTCTAGTATTATGGATGCCCAAAATATGAGTATGGACATGGACATCTAAGAAAGCTAAAATATTTAAGCAAAAGAGGAGTTAGCAAGAAGTTAGGTCAAAGTAAGCTGCATATTTTTGCTGAAATAATCATTTCAGTGGGCTTGAGAGAGCTTAAAATTTTGAATAAGAAAACATGGGAGAGATGCCCCATGTTGCAAGAGGTCTTGTTGAAAGAAGGACATGTCCATGGAAAGGCATTATGGTGCAGTGGCTTTGGCATCAATAAATGACAGTCGAATGGCACTTCCACTGCTGAGTAACTCTAAGCACTTGGTCAGGTCACTTCAGCTCGCTGAGCTTCTATTTCCTCCTACAAGAAATAAGGATTCTAATACCTCTCAAAGTTGTTAGGAGAGCCATCAAGGGTGTGCATAAGGCAGACAGAAAGTTATTAATAAATAGTGATTATTATGAGTATATGCAGGGTAGTAAAGAGATCCAACAATAAAAGCTGATAGGTTTTAGGCTACAGACTGCGGTATCCCTAGAGGTAGAAAGTATGCTTTCATTGTCTTGGGTCTGCTGTCGCTTGGCCCAAGGTCTGGACTCTGTGAAGTGCTTAATAAAAGTCAATGAATAGATAAATGAAAAATGAAATCATTGATGCATGTACATAGCCTTAGAGGGATCTTAACCATAAAAAGCCATTATCAATGTCCTCAAGGAAAATGTATCTGGCAAGGTATTTAGTGCCAGATTGCATTAAAAGAATCCTCATGACAGCTGTCAAAAAAAAATTTTTTTTTTTTTTTGCAGGAGTGAAAACCTACAAGATAGTACAAATAAGAAAAGAGTAAAGCAATAATTTCTGCTTAGATTCATGAAACCATGGGAGTTGCTTGCAAAGAACCAAAAAGTAAAACCACATCACTCATTCAACCATTCATTTATTTATGACTTTATTCACACGCATTAGCTCCTGCTCTGGTTCAGCAATGTTATGGACCCCAGGGACCCAAAAATGAAGACGCAGTTGCTGCCAAGAAACCCTCAAACAAGGGCATGAGGAAGATATATGAGTGACTATCTCTGATCAAATATAATAAATATCATACTGTCAGAGACAGTAAAGACTCCAGGACTCCTAAAAATGGAGCACTCACTGTACCAGAGGAGATAGGGATGTGCCAAGGCAGACTGGGAAGAGATCAAGCCTGAAGAAGGAAACAGCATCACAAAGGCATAAAGTTATGAAGATACATGCCATCTTAGGGGGACAGAGTTGATTCTCCGCTCTTCCTGGAACAAAGACTGCATGAGGTGAGTGGGGGCACCAGGACCCGAAGCCGGGGTTGACCAGAGACCTGTGGGCCTTGAATACCAGGCTAAAACATAAAGATTTCATTCTGTAGAAAATGGCAGGCCACCAACATTTTTTGATAGAGGGAGGGACATAACCAAATCAGAAATTTAGTGAAATAACTTTCAAAGTAGAGCAGAGGGTAGATTGGGAGGGACGGTGGGGTAATATTTTTTATATTAAAAAGTCAAAAATTTTCCACAGATTTTATCTAAGATGACTAGATATATGGAAACGTTGCTAACTGTAATGAGGAAAGTCTGTAATAAGTTGGGCCTCACCATGAGAAAGTACAAGAAAACCCACCTCAAACTGCATTGGCAAGGGAGGGAAAGTGTTTCCTGGCTTTTGTAACTGAAACCCCCAGGGGTAGAGAGGAGCTCAAACACAGGTGTTTGTACAGGGTCACCTGGGCTTGCTCTCCCTCTGTCTCCTGGAGCTGCTTTCCTCTCTTCTGCCTCTCATCTTAGGATCTCCCACTATGGCAGCCACAGCTACTCCAAACTCCCATGCTCACAACCCCTAACCAGGCAAATTAAGGTGCTGTTTCCCCAGCAGTTTGTGAAGTGAGTTGCACAGGCCTGCCCTGGATCACGTACTCATCCCTGAGCCATTTGCTGACTGGTCAGGCCTGGGTTAGGTGCCACTTTTGAATCAGGTGGGTGCACCCACCTGACCCCCGAGGGAAAGGAAGGGGCAGGCTGCTGCTTGCTGAAGAAGAGAAGACAGCTGAGCAGACAACACAAAGATGCCTTGTTTGGGAGGTGGCAAGGGGAGAAAGGTGTGGAGAGAGAAAGCAAATGCAGTTGCAAACCTTAAGCCTTAACAGCCGTGCGCTCATGTAAATGAACCTACAGCCAGTGTTACTGGAACAGCCTTCAACTGTGCTTCCCGAGACCCTCTAAGAGCACTTGGAATTGTAAGAATCAAAATACTCTTATTGCTCTCAAATCAACTAAAGTCCCCTGAAAGTGTAAAGGACTAAATCTCTTCAAAGATGTGAAGATGTGCAGTGGAAAGGAAGGGACAAACAGAACACTAATTCATGTGACATTTTCCAATAAAAAAGCTTCCTCCCAGGAATATATATAAATTTCTCCAAGCACAGCTACTAATAAGAGTATCATAAGGCCCTTATGTAAGTAGGAATATCCACCTTTACTCTTTGCTAACACTGATAGTAACTTTTACAATTCAGACACCTCTTTTGGTTGAAAAGAATGAACTTGGCTTTCTCTGGAGAGAAAACACAACAAAAACATTTTCCCCAGCATTTCCAGATATACACATTCTTTTAAGTGTATACAATTATACTATGACTCTGGTAGTTTTAACATCAGTCAAAAACTCAAACTACAGAGTGGTGATTAAAGATGACTGAAGTCCAGATGAAAAGGAGACCTGGGTTCAGAAGAAGGGTCATGTGTTTATTATCTGGGTAACTTATAGAAAATTGCTTAACCTCTCTGTTCCTCAGTTTCATAGTCTGTAGAACAGATGTAATACTAATATTTAAATGAGAATTAGATACCATAATATATGTAAAGTGGAAAAGTATGAATGTGTATGCGTGTGTGTGTGTGTGTGTGTGTGTGTGTGTGTGTGTGTATACACTCAGAAACTTAAAATATATACTTGGAACCCAAGTATTTTGGATTTTAAAATCCAAAATAATCTCAACTGTGTGTTCAAATGTGTGTGTATATATATTTACGTGTGTGTTTAAGAAACTATAGTTTCCCAAACTGGACATGATCTAAATGCCTTACAAAGGAATGCTTACATAAATGATAGACTCCTACAATAAAATCCTATTTAAACCTGAAGCAGAATGTACAGGACCTATATAGGCTGATACAGGAAGATCTTCATGATATATGACTGCATACCAAAAACAAGGTACCAAATAATTGGTTATATGGTATAAATAATATATGATTTATGTACCTATAAGTTATAGTATTGTACTTTATGTACTTATAAGTATTAAAATATTGATAATCACACATGCATATAATATAGATACACATAATAAATACATAAATACAAATGCACATAAAAGAACTTAGATATGAATAAGCATTTATGGTAGACACATTAAAAAAACAAAAATGATTGCCTCTGGGAGGTGAATTGGCTGCCTATAATTAGACCGGAAATTTTATTCTATGTTTGAAATTCTTTTTTTTCACCACATGCAAAATATTATTTAATGCCTTTTTTTTTTCCAAAAAGTGTCTTTCACTAACCTTTCCCAATGTGTCTACTGTTGTTTACCCTATCTGTGAAAACCCCAAGCAGAATTTCCATTCCTAATCGTGTTTGTGTGTGAATGGACCATTGGACTTTTCTCAGATCACCATATTTACATGCATGGGCCATTTTGTCGAAAATGATGCTAGCTGATTAAGAGAGTTTGTGAAAAAGTACCCACTGTGATTGAAACACTCATTTAATACATTTTAAGTGTCTGAAATGCTCAGCTTCCTTGATTGGTGTTGATTGTTTGCATTTGATTTATTTCCTCAGTATCAGTGATCATTAAATTACTTAATGTAATGGCCACCCTGTAGCTGCAGCCTTATCTAACTCCCTATCTTTGGGTGCATTCTAATTCCCCCGGCTGCTCTCTTCAGGAGCTAGGAGTGTAGGTTTTACCATCTAAGAGCTGTGTGTTGCTCGCAGAGGTTACTTACAAGGAAAATTATCTTTCAAAAGAATCCACAGCAGTCATGTCTCATTTTATTTTATTTTATTGCTATTTATAGCTTCTATTCTTGGCAGCAGTCTTATTATTTTTGACAATTTATTAACTACCATGGGCACACTTGTAACGTGATGTTCAATGCTCGCCACAGTATGTTTGATCTTCCACATTTTAGAAGTCTGCCACCCATGTGGACAGCAAGAATTGTGTCAGCAACATTCCAGTGGTCCACAAGCTAAATCTGCTTTTTAAAAAATAGACATAGCTTCATTAGACATCCCAATAGCACCCAGTCTGAATGGAGATTTCCTTATTTTGCTTATTTCCTTTTATCTGTCACAGTGGAGGTGGGATACTAGGATTTCACTTCATTAATTGTTTGTATTCAAAGGCTATTGAGATTTGCTTTTGTTTCCCAAGAGAACAAATACAATAGTATGAAAGGCGTTGTGTGCACATTTACATCAATAAGCCTCACTGGAATGGGAAGTATTGATCAGAGGAGGTGGTCAGAAGGAGCATTTATTGTACTGGAGGTAAAGGCATCACGGTGAGTTGGTAGCAAAAGACACTGAGTACAATGACCACACAGAGGTCACTGGGATCTTATGGCACAGAAGTAAAAGGAGAAAGGAGAAAATGCATACTGTTTGCATGTTTGTGACTGTGAAACTCAGGTTAATCAAGACAGAGTTGGAGTTTGACCAACTGAATAAAAAGGCCCAAGTGAGACTGAATTACATGTACCCTGGATCCTTATGCCCTGGAATTTTCAAGCCCCTCCCTACTGGAAATTGCATTTTTTTTTAAGGAAAAGAACATCACAACAAACGAAGTCAACAGCAATTAAGGGCAGCTTCAGGTGGTCTAGCAAGTTCTTAGGGGAAGGCCTAGGGTGAAGTTTTAGTAGAAGTTTGCATCCCCAAAGTATGAGATCATGGAAAGTTTGAAAGATGTGCCAAAGGGTGGGTCTGAGCCTTCGTGTTTGAGCGAGGGTCTAGGGTTCCATGAGGCAAGAAGAGAGAACCTCACTGCAGCGTCCTGCATGAAGTGACTTGGAGCTTGGCTGGTTTTCCCTACCCCCCAATGCCGGGTTGGAGCTCATCCAGAGGTGGGGCCAATGGTTCTTCCCCGCCCCCCCACCCCGCTTTTTTTTTTCTGTTTTCAGTTTTTATTTAAACTCCAGTTAACATACAGTGTAATATTAATGTCAGGTGTACAATATAGTGATTCAACATTTATATATGACCCCAGGTGCTCATCACAGCAAGTGCACTCCTTAGTCCCTATCACCTATTTCACCCATCCCCCCACCCCCTCCCACCTAGTAGGCATTGGTTTGTTCTCTGTAGTGGAGAGTCTGTTTCTTAGTTTATCTCTATTTTTTACTTTGTTTGTTTTCCTTCTTAAATTCCACATATTTGTGAAATCATATGGGATTTGTTTTTCTCTGACTTATTTCACTTAGCATAACACTCTCTAGCTCCATCAATGTCATTGCAAATGTCAAGATTTCATTCTTTTTCATGGCTGAGTAATATTCCATTATGTACGTATACCACATCTTCTTTATTCATCCATCAGTCGATGGACATTTGGGGAGTCAACGGTTCTTTCAAGATAAGCTGTAGTACTATCTCAACAGGCTCAGAGAAAATTAGTGCCCATATAGACAGCCTAACTACATAGTTCTATTACAAGTAGAAAAATGTTTATCATTTAAATTCACAGAAAGAAAATATTTTTAAGAGTCAGGAGGAAGAGTTACTTATTCCTAATAGGTGAACTCCATAAACCTTTCTGTCATGTGACAGGCATTTACCGAGTATGTACTCTCTCTAAGGAACTGTACTAGCTGCCATGAGGTCCCCAATTACCCTGATAAGGACCTTAAGAAGGATCTTAAGTCTACCAGAGGATATTGAAGATCAAAGCAAAATACAAGGTGAGCATTATTTAATAAAGTAGGGGATTATTCATTCATTCACCCTGTTAATCCATTCATTCCAATCAACAACCAAGTAATGTGATGGCTGAAAGTGGCTCAGTGTGGAGAGAGGGTGGGATTTAAGGTAAGTTTTATTTACATCAGAGGGTCTCACCACCAACTGCCTATTAGAATCACCCACATGGGGAGCTTTTGAAAAATAAGGATGTCTGAGCATAAAACTCCTGGGATTCTAATCTAACTGGTATAGAGTGGGGCCAAGTTTGGATAGTTTTTAAAACTCTCCCTGCTTGATTCTAATTTGAAGTCAGGGATGAGAACCTCTAATATATACTTGGAAACAATGTGGGTCTTGAAAGCTATGGGTAAAAATTGAAAATATGGAGAAATCAAAACAAAGCTCAGCAAAATCTTTCTTTTTTTCTTCTGTGATTTTCACCATGCCAGGAGGCATCCTGGAGGTGAGTCACTATTTAAATTCTCCAGAAAGGAAGGCAATTAACATGTAGTAAAATGTGCTGCTAGGTACTTGCATATAATGTGGGTTCCTGGATTAAGAACAAGCCAGAAGTGGGGCGCCTGGGTGGCGCAGTCGGTTAAGCGTCCGACTTCGGCCAGGTCACGATCTCGCGGTCAGTGAGTTCGAGCCCCGCGTCGGGCTCTGGGCTGACAGCTCGGAGCCTGGAGCCTGCTTCCGGTTCTGTGTCTCCCTCTCTCTCTGACCCTCCCCCGTTCATGCTCTGTCTCTCTCTGTCCCAAAAATAAAATAAAAAAAAAAAAAAAAAAAAAGAACAAGCCAGAAGAGATAGTTTCACAAGGGATAAATTTAGTTTCCAAGAAAGTTAAACCTTCATTATAATTCGCCTTGCCATACATACTATAGTTGACGTTTGGGTACAGACCCAATGCCATCACTGTGATGCCTTCTAAGTGTCAGGCACTTTACAGATATTTCTAACTCCCAACAACACCATAAGGCAAGTATTTTCACTCTGGGTTTACAAGTGATGAAAATGTGTTCTGTGACCTGCCCCAGGTTACCTAGCTAATACTATAACTAAATGGGCCAGGCTGGCCTAAAAAGGACCCGGCACTGCCCACACTCTTTCTCACCAACATCTTCCTTCTATGGGCCTAAGTCAGGTCCACTTCCATCTCCTAACACCAACATTGCATGTGTTTCACCTTTCAAAACAACACCCTTCTGTGTTCGTAAATAACAAAGAATACTTAACAAAATCTATAGGAAGACATGCTTATAATAAAAATAAAAAATAAAAAAACCCTTGCTATTCCGTGAAGATTTTAATGACTGCCATTGTTCTGGGTCAAGCAGAATAAAAGCAAATACCGAGCATGGGCTAGATGTTTCATATTGTTGAGGGATACTATGGATAAGTCGCTTATTTTGCATTTATAACCCTGGATCCCCTACGTTTGTTTGTAGACAAACTTTGGAAGCCACCATCTACTCAGTCATCCGGGTAAAACCAGATTACTTTCCCACAAATCCATCCCACGTCTCTGGTCCTCTTCTCGAGGTTTTGTTTTTTGTTTTTTATGCTTTAATTTTTACTTTTGAGAAAGAGAGCATACAAGCAGGGGAGGGGACAGAGAATCCCAAGCAGGCTCTGTGCTGACAGCAGAGAACCTGACTCAGGGCTCAAAGTCAGGAACTATGAGGTCATGGCCAAAGTCAGACACTTAAGAGAGTGAGCCACCCAGACTACCCCTCCTCTCAACGTCTTTACCCTAAACCCCCACTTATCCGCTCATTCGGGAGTATTTCTGAATGTTACTAACTATAAGACAATGTGCTAAGAGAGGGGGAGGATACGTGACCGGCTGATAAAAATAATACTCACCCTCAAGAAGCTTATAATTTTGCAGGAAAGACAGATGACAATCAAAGATTCATATAAAGAAATGTAAATGTACGACCAAGATAAATGCTAGAAAGGAGAGATACCTGGTACCGCGATAAGTAGCAGACGGGGGGGTCACTAAGCCTCCCCAAGGAAGTGACAATGAGCAGGAATGGGGGGGCCACAAATACAGGTTAGTAATAGTTTATGGTGAAGGCAGTGGGGGAGCGAAAGGGTTTAGACAAGTTCTGTGAGAAGAAACAACATGCAGTGGATGAGAATGGGGAAGACAGATGAAAACGGAGGTCAAGGTGGTGGCAAGATTGGTGCCCACTAAATCTTGCGAGGCTGTGCTGGCCCCAGTAAGGAATTCGGCCACCTCCTCAACAGCAATGTCAACACCTGATCCGTGAGAGGTCTCCTACAGGGTGACACGATCAGGTGACATTGTGTAGGATGCGGGACAAGTGGGAACACCCGTTCATCAGGCGCTCACCGTCATCGTCTGCACTCGGGCAGAGGGTGTTTTGGACCAGCATGGTGCCAACCACAAAAGTGAGGGAAGTCAATGGAAAGGTCATATTTCAGCCTTTGTCTTTCCTCTGGTTTTGAACTTCATCAACTTACCCTCTAAACTGTGACTCAAGAGGCCTTTCTGAAACACCAATGAGTCAGGTGAACTCCGTATGAAATCCAAAAACAATCGTGATGATACATAGTGTACTTTGTCACCTGGCTCACGCTTCATCTCCTTCTGTCTTCCCCCTCTCTCCCGCCTCAGCAAACCATGTGTATGTCCCTGGTAGGTCTCTCTCAGCATCCCCACACATGCCAAGCAGGCTACATAGGATTCAGTAGGAATGGCACTCCCTGGGTTTGTGCAGCATGACTGCCTCAACCACGTCAAGATTTTCCAAAGCCTGACTTCCTGGAAAGGGCATTGATACTGTCCTCAACTCAGAAGAGTTGTGGGTGTTGAATATGCAGCAGTCCTGTTCCATAATTAGCACTGCTAACATCTAACGCGTTGATCCCACACATTCCAGGGAAGCAACGCGAACCAAGACCCCAAGGTCACCGCATTAATGAACTGTTTTTGGAAAAGGAGAGAGAACAGGAATGAGGCAAGCACAGAAATACACAGGCAGACACATAACAGAGCATGACCCTCCAGTGTGTTTTAACTTACGGACTCTGATCTCTCTCCTTTGTTCGAGTTTCTAAAGCTAAGACTATGTAGGTATGGACACCTGGATAACAAGAGAGCCAATCTCAAAGGTAAGACAGAGATGCTTTGAAAGTGGCTACTTAAGAGGCAAGGTGGGGGAGAAATGATCATACGGGCCAGAATTTCATGAAGATGAAATCCAGTTGTAAAATCACCAGTGTCACCAAAGAGGTATCACATTGGGAAAAAATGCTGAAGCGCTCTACCCCCATTCAGTCCCATTATTCACAAGAACATGCATTTCATAACCCAGGGAAGCCCTCCATTCAGCTGAGAATTAGCCCCTGTCCCTGAGCCCTACTTCCATAAATAGCCTTTAAGCATTCCGCACAGTAACACAGTGCAGAGATGGGGTCCCTCCTGGCGTGACGTTCCATCCAGCCTCAACTCACACCACATTCTCCTCTCCTTAGGAAGCAAACCGCTTCTCTGATGTTTCCCCACTGTGTCCAATTATGCTGCTGCCCTTGCAAAATGAGCACTTAGGCATTCAGTACATTTTTAAGGAAATGGATCAGCGTGATTATTCTGGGAAACACAAAGCTCATGGAGGAATAGGGCAAATTATGAATTTCAGGAAATACTGGTCTTTGTATATTAATCACACTAATAATATCACAAATGAGAGAAGTACAAATCCACTTCCCTCCCGTGCACGATTTGCCGTGTTTGAACGCTTTGAAGCCAAGTGTGCAGGGTACTGTTTTGATGTATTTAGCCCCTTCCTTGATTGTTTTCAATTACTGCTGCATTTTTAAATACCAGAACAAAAAACTGGAAAGCTACAAAATTTTTCCAATTAGCAGTAAAAGCCATGGAAAACATTGTGATGGAAAACAGAAAGTTCATCAGAAAATGGCAAATATACCACATATACAACACTATCTCCTAATTCTATGGCAGACATCCCTAATCAATTACAGAATTCTTACCCACAGAGATCACAAGGGGCCTCAGACTCCTCTTCCCACAGAGCACTTACCCACCAGTCAGAGCTGGCATCAACTGTGACCTAGGTCGGCTCACTCTTTTTACAAAGGAAGCAACTAAATTCTGGTAGACAGAATGCCCTTGCCAAGGACACACGGTGAATTAGGGTCAAAGCCAAGATGAGAAGACAAATCTTACTCCCCATCTGCTTCTCTTACACTCCACCTACAACGGGCACCCTCCTTATCTTTCCAGAACAGCTGAGTAGAATTCCTTCCATGGTCATGAGAGTCCCTGGTAACATTTAAAGAGATGAGAAGAGCTACAGGGAAGTCTCATCACTGAGTACGAACATGGAAACCTCCATTTACCACTTCGATATCTGCACACTTACCTTAGGCTTGCGCTAACTATAGTATTTGCTGTTTGAACACGAACACACACACACACACACACACACACACACACACACACACACCCCTCTCCACCCCCACATCTGCTCCCCCTTTTATTTCTATGGCAGTATTCTTCTCAATACTCAGATGTCAGCTTCATTATCGCCTTTCCAAAATCTCTCTCCAGGCCAACTTATCTAAATAGACCCTCCTCTAATTAGTTTCTATCTTAATACTCTATTTCATGCCTAACATGTACCACAAGTGGTAATTGGGAGAAGCGTTTACTGGCTCAGTACTCCTTCTCCAAGATTACTTGCCCCCAAATGTCAGAGGACCACATTTGCTTATTCTCTACCAACATCCAGCACTGCCTGGATAGATGTCAGCACACAATCAAGTCACTGAATGAATTTTAAATACCACACTTTCTAAGAGTATCTTGCCTTCATGTTTTTATTCTACCTTTTTGTTTTCTGCAAATCCACATCTAGGGATGTCCTTGAGTATCACCTGCTAAAGGGCACATGTCAGGTGTGCAGTTCTTTCCTTAAGGTGTCACATGAGACATTTGCTCAGTCAAGCAAATAAAGGTGTCCTTAGATTGCTAGGAATGGAGAAATTAAGCTTCTGACCTCAGCTCTGTCATTAGGCCTGCCTGTGTTTCCCCCCACTTCCTCCAGCCAGCTCCCCCCGGTCCAAATTGTTGGCCCACGGAATTGTGAGTTGACTGAATGGCTGTTTTAAGTCTCTAGGTTGTGAGGAAACTCGGTGTTGCAGCAGCTAAATGATACACTACTAGGTTAAGTGCAACAGTTCTAGAAGAGGTGGCCCAAGCTACAATTCTGAGCCTCCACACAAATGACAATGCAGTCAGACGCACCTACATTTAAGCCCCAGTTCTTTCATGTGAAAAATGGAAATAATGAGGGTATTTTCTTGACAATGTCATAATTATTAAATGTGTTAATACACAAAAGTAACAGGTATGTAGTAAGTGTTCAGTAGATATTAACAGTTATCATTTTTTAAGAGTTAAAAAAATTCATGCCAATCCCCATTTTCTTGAATACTATCTCTTCTATGCTCCCAGTATCTTGTTTTTGCAAAGGGAAAAGCTGTTTGCATGCCACCATAAAGTCTTTTACAAAGAAGATAGGGTAAAAATGTATTTATTATTATCCATAATTTCCTCTTATTATTTTCATCACATAAGTCTAATCTTGATTTAAAAGGAAACTTATAGTCAAGTACACACTGGAAAAAGGGGAATTTTTTGTTGTGCTGAATTACAAAAGGAGAATCGGGTCTTTCACATTTTTTTTAAATGAGGGATTTGGATCACATTCATAGGAACAAGTAATACTCCAAAACGTTCAGTATACTACATGCCATGTTCAAGCCAAAGATAAGTTTCCACTCTTAATTTTAAACACCGTCAAGTTTAAAATGTATATATTCCATTTTTAAAACCATTCACTATTCAAGAGGGGAAAGATGGTTTCCACCAGCAGAATTATAAGTAAAGGATATCTTCTGTTTTGGGTGTTTTTTTTTTCCTTTTTTTCCTAAAGTCTTGAAAATCTGAAAGGAAACCAATATTTATTTTTGGGTTTGTATTTTGCATTAAATTCATATACATACTAAATTTCTTCTGGCTCCTCTACAGAAAGTACTATTAGCTCATGCTCCCTTTTCCTACATGCATAAAAAGCAAATAACAATTTATCTTTTTTTATGAGCTGCTCATAAAGCAAAATCCATTCTTGTGTTTATGATTTAACCCCTACATGCATCATTAGGAGATGTTCCCATTCTTGTCTCAAAACACACAGAGCAAAAGGTAGGGTGGAAAAGCAAGGCAACACACAAGGGGAAAAAAGACTCAATAAAGTCCTTGTAAGGTTGAGCACTGGGAGAGGTGTGGCCTCTGTCTCATGTACATAGTAAGTGGGAATCACAGGAGAGCACAGAGACCATCCAAAGTAATGTCTTTTCCTTGGAGAAAGAGCTTAGCTTTTGATCTTTGTTCTTTTTTAATAACAAGGCAACTCTGTGAGTTTTACAAATGGCCTTTCAGGCTGGAGAATGACACTGCGGTCTCTAGGGGTAAAAAGTAAGGAGATGTCATTTGTCTTAACTACCTCTCAGAGGCTGACACTTCAGCACAACATGGCCTGTCAACACAATGGACCAAGGAGGCATCCATTCTGCATGTCACAGCTCCCCACTGCCCTCAAAGAACTTTGGGGCACGGGATGTACACACCATTTAAAATAAACGCCAATCACTCTTCTTCCTTCGCTTCAACTTTTATTAAACAGACAGTCCAAAAGGTTTGTGTGCATGTGTGAGAAATAAGTTGGTTAAGTATTGCTATCATTGGTAACCACATAGCCGTTCTATCTCATAGAACAGAAGTTTGGACGTGAGCACTAAGGGACCAGGGCAACCATTCTAGAATTGATCCTTCGATATTCCTGTCTCCTTCCCCCAAAAGGCTTCTTGAATCATGGTCTCAAGACGACTGCTCCATTTTCTGACCAGGACACTCTTTCCAGGCTAGAAGAAGCATGCAGAACAGGGAACAGCAAAGAGCACAAAGGCACGTGCAAGCTGACCTTCCTGGAATCCCTACTCTGCAGACTTTATTTCTACATCACTGGTTCCATGTCCACCCCCAGATGCAAGAAATCCTGAGAAATCAAGGTTTGTGGCTGTTGTTTTGTTCTAAACATTATAAAACCTACAGAAAGAGAAAAAAATGGAGAACAGGCATGGACTAACACAGTCGTTCTCAAAGTATGGTCCCCGGACCAGCAGCATCAGCATCACTTGAGAACTTTTTAAAAAATTCAAATTCTTGGGCTCCAATCAAACTTACTGAGTCAAAAATTTGCGGAGTGTGTTTTAAGAGAGCCTCCAGGGAATTCAGATTGACACTCAGGTTTGAAGAGAGCTAGTGTCACAAACTAAGTGTGTCTGCAACAGAAAGGTATGTAAGATGGTAACAATAATATTATCTTATCTGTTAAAATCTCAGAAGGAATATGCGATCATCCCCATTTTAAATACTTTTTCTTTTTGTTTATTTTGAGACAGAGAGAGAGAGCACAAGCAGGGGACAGGCAGGGAGAAAGGGAGACGGAGAGATTTCCAAGCAGGCTCCACCCTGTCCACATACAGCCCACCAAGGCGCTCGTTTCCACAAACTGTGAGATCATGACCTGAGCCTAAATCAAGAGTTGGATGCTCAACTGGATGAGCCAACCAGGCGCCTCTATCATCCCCATTTTAAAGTTAAAAAAAAAAACACTGAGGGTCAGTGACATCCGCTTTCAAATGTCCCCTCTCTGTAAAGAGAGCTCTCCTACTACTCTTACTTTCTAATTTTATACTCTAATGAACTTTTGCCTGTTGGGGAAAAAAAAACTGAGAGTCAAAGTCCGTTTCTGGCAAGTGAAGAGAAAATGGCAACTTCTAACTTCACGCTAAAGAAAACGCTCTTTCAGGCCAATGCTGTCAAGGAGTGATTCTTCAGGCTTTTACACTATCAGTACTGATGAAAGACCAACTCATAGCACACGCGTCAGAGCTTCTGTGCTCTTCACTTCTGGTAACACCCATACATGTGGCCTTGGGCAGTGCATGCCTCTTCTGAACCTCAGTTTCACTATCTGCTAAGTGGGAACAATTCTGCAGCTTCTCTCTACATTCCTGAAAATTTATCTGAAACACTAATTTACAAGAATTTTGTGCTCCTTGGAAAGAAGGAGTCGCGGGAATTTAGGTCATATTTTTAACATTCTTAGAATAATGATCACTCAATGATTTTAAGAAATCTGGATGTCTTATGGTCCCAAATGGTTAATCACTCATTCGATATTGAAGAAGAAGAAGAAGAAGAAGAAGAAGAAGAAGAAGAAGAAGAAGAAAGGAAGGAAAAGAAAGGAAAAGAAAGGAAAAGAAAAGAAAAGAAAAGAAAAGAAAAGAAAAGAAAAGAAAAGAAAAGAAAAGAAGAAAAAAAGAAAAAACCAGCACGGCCTAAATGTTTCAGTTAAGTCCACAAAGGCCTTTGCATTAAATCACAAAAGTAACTTTTTTTAGAAATGTGGCACAGTGGATCCGCACTTCGGCAATGCCTCCTGGGCTAACAGGAACTTTTGCTTTCTGACATTATCCATTTTCTGAAAGCTGGTTATGATTCCCCACACATTACTTGAAAACCAATTTCATTCAAGACAAAAGAGTGTGAGCAGGGTATTACATTTTATGCCTAAATTATGCAAATTTGGTGGAGTTATATTGTATTGTGAGCAATTCCCTTTCTTCCAGTTTTCATTGTAGCATGAGTTAAAGTAAATTTCACTATCCTCATTTGCAAAAGGTGAATACTTCCTATTTTAAAGCCCTGGAGGAAAGGATTGACTTTTAATGAGCAGTTATCCAATATAAAAATCTCTTACATATATTACTGACATCATTCCAAAGTATTAAATGTACATTCCAGATAGGGTTGATCTTGATTCAATTAATCCTTGGAGAAAGGGCTTTGAAACCAAGCTCTCTTTCTGTTCCAAAGACAAACCAGGAGGTGAGACAGAGGATGTGGAAACATTTTTTAGAAGACAAGCAAGTTGTAGTCAACGCTTTGCTGTTGGACATCAAAGTCTGCAGCTTTTGATACAAGCTTTCAGAACAGGGACACTCTTTTTTTTTTTTTTTTTTTTTAGCACTCTCCTACTTCAGTAGTAGGCGATGAGTTTGTAGCTGTTAGCTCTTCCGTTTTGAAAGATCACCTTGAAAGTCTTCCACCGTCCTCCTCTTCTCATGTGGCCCATCACATCCCACAGAGACAGGTGTGGAAGACACTGGGGACAGACCGACATTCCGGGCGTGGGAGACTCTTGATCACTTCTGACCATCTGCCCAATGCTGCTTTCTTCCTCATGCACATTCACTTACACTGATTTCCACAACTCTTCCTAGAGTAAATGGTATACATGAGGCAGTAAGAAGCAGACCCAGCAGGTGATTCGTTAATAATTCCTTAGGGTGCAAGTGCAGTGGCTTTTAAAAACAGGGCTTTAGGGGCACCTGGGTGGCTCAGTCGGTTAAGCGGCCGACTTCGGCTCAGGTCATGATCTCGCGGTCTGTGAGTTCAAGTCCCGCGTCCGGCTCTGTGCTGACGGCTCAGAACCTGGAGCCTGTTTCAGATTCTGTGTCTCCCTCTCTCTCTGCCCCTCCCCTGCTCACGTTCTGTCTCTCTCTGTCTCAAAAATAAATAAAACATTAAAAAAAATTTTTTTTTAATAAAAAATAAATAAATAAAAACAGGGCTTTATTTGGGGCACCCGGGTGACTTAGCCAGTGAAGCATCCAGCTTCAGCTCAGATCATGATCTCACTATTTTTGAGTTCGAGCCCTGCATCAGACTCTTTACTGACAGCCTGGAGCCTGGAGCCTGCTTCGGATTCTGTGTCTCCTCTCTCTAACCCTCCCCTGCTCACAGTGTCTGTCTGTCTGTCTGTCTCTCTCTCTCAAAAATAAATAATAAACATTAAAAAAATTTTTTAGGTAGGGCTTTATTTATTTATTTTTTTACTTAAGTTTAGCTCCTTACCACTCCAGTTATGGCCTGCAGACTAATAGTATCAGTACTGCCTGAGACTTTATTAGAAACACAAATTCTTGCATCCCACCTCAAACCTACTGAAAATGAGTATCTGGGATAGAGGTCCAGCAATCTGTGTTAAAAAAAAAATCCTCCAAAAATTTTTATGGGTGCTAAAGTAGAGATCTCATCTAGAAGAAAGTGATTGCTGTGACAAAGCTCATATATCTGTGGTTCTCTTCACATTCTCCTCACGATCAGATTTGGTTGCCACAGCTCCAGCCATCACTTGTATGCTCCAGGCAGGGAGAAGGAAAAAGAGCAGGCTTGTCTCATCCTTTTTATCGTGCTTGTGTCTCAAGATTCAAGAACATTTAGGATAGAAAAATAATGAATTTTCAGCCTCTAGAGTGAGAGACAGCAAAATAGAAGAAAGTTGGAAATAACTTTTATGAGATAAAAATCAGTAGTTTTGTAACACCAGAACACCAAGAACTTGGAAGAGTTAGTTTATAGCATTCACACTAGCATTTAAATATATATTTATCTCCCTACTCTAAGACATTCAATCACACTAGGGTAAATGTTTGATTCGCTGTTTGGAAACCTATCTTGCTAGATATAAATATGTCTTAGGTCAGTCCGTGCCTTTTACTATATGCCCTTTGCCTTTAAAATTTGGCACCGGGTGCATAAATTACTTATTAGAAAATGAAAAGAAGGGACATAAAGAAAGAAGGATCACAACTTCCCTTATTATACAGAATAAGAGAAGTAAATCAATTGTCTTGTATTTGTTTAATTTAAGACTGTATTAGTGAATAGAAATTTTTTGGATGATGTATTAGAACCCTGACTGATATTGAGGTTATACAATACAATCTGAAAACACACACATGTTGTTTTGTTTAACGCCTAGAACTTTTACTCATGGCTCTCCTAAGTGTTATCTGGGCAGCTGAACTGTTAAAACACAAGGCAGATCTCTATTAGGAAAATGTCCCCAGAGATTAAGCATATAAAAATAACCAACCTTACTGGTAATCAGAGATATTCAAATTAAACAGCAGTGATACAGTTCCTATTAGCAAAATGTTAAAGTAATTACAATACCCAAGACTGGTGGGGATGTAGAGAAACTAGCATTTATATCCACTGCTGGTGGCTATATAAATTGGCATGACCCTTTTGAAAAGCAAGTTGGAAATATATATCAAGAGCCATATAAAATCTTCCCTTTTCCCTGATGTTGTAATTGTATTTCTGGGAGTCTGGCCTAAAGAAATAATCTTAAATATGGAAAATGAGGCCCACTGGAACACCATCTAAAGTAAAAAAGGTAAAATTTAATTCTCCTAACAGAACGACAAATATTTTATAATTTCACACACACACATACACACACACACACACACACACACACACACACACACACAAGCACACAAAGTCATTGAAGTATTTGATAGCTATTTAAGATTGTGCTTATAGAAACTAGATTACTAGATACCTATGGGACAATGTTTCATTTTTTAAAAATCAAAAGTTCATGCTCATTATAATCAAAGCGACATAAATTAAAGAATACATGGGAATGAATATACCACAAACTTAATGCTGACTGTACTATGATAAATGGTTTTATTTTCTTCATAATTTTCCATTATAGGATTAGTAATAGTGTTATCTTACTTTTTAATGAAAAATACATTTATAATAAAAACACACTGCAAACATTTTGAATCTCTTGGAAGAAATAGCTCTGTAAATAGAATTTATGACTATAATAACAACAGTCTTTGGAATTTTTGGTTAATCAAAAGATCTCATTGATTGAAAGGGATAATATTAACACGAATTACAAATTATCAAAGAATTACAAGTCACTGTAATCTGGACTCGAGGAGAAAAACCAGGTGATACCAAACTTTAAAACCTCCTTTTGTCTCTACAATCCCTCCGGTGTTAGGTGAGTGTTCTAAGCCCAGTAGATCTGTGTTAACTGACTCTTCAAGAACAAAGAAACAGGACTATTACCTATGTTGGGAGCCGGTGTTGGGAAGAGGTAAAACTCCATTTCTCAGAATGATTCTTCTAGTCCCATAAAGACAAGAAATAAAAGTATTCATCACCTTGCACCAATTAATTAGCACTTTAAGAAAGTAAATTTAATGTATGTGTTATGTGTTTATATGTGTGTGCATTGTGTATGTGTGTAAAGAGACATATAGAGATAGATACATAAATACAATTATATGTATACAAGGAGAGACATAGCTGACAGATACATATATAGATAAATATAGATAAATGATTTGACACATATACACAGATTTTGAATACTTATTTTATGTTCGGGTTTTGTGTTAAGAGTTTCCATGCATTATTTCAACTGATTCTTTTTTTTTTTTAAGTTTATTTATTTTTGAGAATGAGGCAGCATGAGTGGTGCAGGGACAGAAAGGATCCAAAGCAAGCTCTGTGCTCTCAGCACAGAGCCCAACGTGGGGCTTGAACTCACAAAACCATGAGATCTTAACATGAAATGAAGCCAAGAGTTGGTCGCTTACCAAGTGAGCCACCCAGGTACCCCATCTCATTCTTAAAAGGATTAATTTATCCCCGTTTTATAGATACAGAAATTGAGAAGCTAAGTAAATTGTCCAAGATCATGCTACAGTATTAATTCCCCGGTGGAGAGAGCACTACGCGATCAACAGAACATAAAGCCCAGCCTTGAACAATGCAGATTTTTAAAGATAAAGTAGCAAAGGCTGATGCTGGGCATACCAAAATCATCAACTACAAATGTGGCTTTTGCTCTCAATTTAACATATAATTTTCAGTGCCCCTTCTCAGTGACTCAGTATCACAGCATAAATGTGTACCTGTTCCACAGATGTGGTCCCTCATTTATCAAACAGCTCTGTAATATGCCTCAACTTTGATATATACATAATATAATCAATTATATTGGCCTTTATGCTGTCATGTCAAAAATTACAGTTAATACCCCAGTTGTGTTTGCACTTAAGGAGGAAAAGTATAATTAATATTTGTTTTTCTTTTTGTTTCAACTAGTTCCATTTGGGACTTACTAATAAGCTTATTGGAGATTCTGGCTTTGGTATTAGTGGATGAACCATCTGAAGAAGGATCTTGGGAACCCACGGAAGTGTCGAGGGATGATATTATTTCATTCTACTGACACAAATTATCCATTTGTGTCACAATATCCTGTATGCTGAGAACAAGAGGGAACAAAAGTAGATTTCCTCCTATGAAACACCAACCAAGACAGCTAGCTAATTCTATCCATATACTTATCTCAATGAATGACTAGAACTCAGCTGGCATGCTGAAGAGGAAGAGAAGGACATTTTTTTAATTTAATTTTTTATTTTTTAAAATTTACAACCAAATTAGTTAGCATATAGTGCAGCAATGATTTCAGGAGTAGATTCCTTAGTGCCCCTTACCCATTTAGCCCACCCCCCCCTTACAATCCCTCCAGCAACCCTCGTTTGTTCTTCATATTTATGAGCCTCTTCTGTTTTGTCCCCCCCCTGTTTTTATTTATTTTTGTTTCCCTTCCCTATGTTCATCTGTTTTGTCTCTTAAAGTCCTCATAGGAGTGAAGTCATGAGATGGACATTTTTAAATATTCTACTACAAATGCCGGTGGGTTCAACCAAGAAACGGATAAAAATAATATATACTAGACCCAACTAATAGCATTCTAGGGAAGGACACATTCCTTTCAAAATTCCTTTTGGCAATGATTATATAACTTTTCATTCATACATGCATCTATTCAACATATTGGTCAGGGGTCTATGTAATACTGAAGCACAGAGAAAGAGAATCCATGACCTCAAGGAGACAAGCAGGTTCCTCAGATAGTGCTAACATGCAGTGTCAAGGGCCAGGGGTGTGCCCAGAGTCCAGACATGCATGGTACCCAGGCAGCTTGTGGAGAGAAAGGGGTGGGGAGGAGAGTCAACTTGCAAATCAATTCCTTCCTCTTCCCATTATTTTCTGGTATTCCCCTCATAAGGGCTAATCCCCGCAGTGTCCTATTAATATTATAATGTTTTATTATCACATTTTCTCAGTTCCAAGAAAGCACAGAGACTGTATGAAACATCAACTTTGTAAAAGCTTACCCCATTTCAAAAAAGTTAAACTGTGGAAAATGCTTGCATGTTCAAATAAAGGAAATATGATAGTAGTGTTCAGACTGCTTTGGCAACATTTCTGTTCTACAATAGACCTTTGAAAGTGGGACATTCGATAAAATAACACTTGTTTCTAGATTCAGAAAAATTCTATTAAAAAAAAAAAAGAATCCCCCAAATGAATAGACAGAACGCTACCCTCATACACAGAGGTGAACATGACTAAAGCAGAGAGACGTTTTTAGCCAAGCCATTAATCCAGCAAAGCTTTGTGTTAAGATGTGGATATGTCAGAACAGGTTACCTCAAGAGGGCTTTCTTTTGAACTTGAACTGCCAGAATTCCAAGCAGACACCAAAGGGCTTCAGTTTAAGTGGGCAAAAGGTGAATAGTCAGAAGGAAAGTGGAAAGAACAGAAGACCAGACTGGTTATCAAAGAAGAGCTTCCAAAGGGGGGGGGGGAGTGAAAGAGGGAAAGTTTTCAGAAGGTCAACATTCAAGTAAAGCCGCATTTAAAAATATAAATCATTCAGGGGCATGGATGTAGGAGAAAGAAAGAATTTGCTTTTCAGTTTCAAGCATACTAGGCAAAGAAGATAAAAAGGCACTAACAAAAGTTGGACCAGGGACTGTAACCAGAAAGAATGTCTGTCTATGCTAGAAAAAGAGAAAATAAAATTCCAGTTCCCATTTGAATGTGTCAGATACTTGG
The DNA here is from genome assembly GCF_022079265.1 of Lynx rufus. NCBI lineage: Eukaryota > Metazoa > Chordata > Mammalia > Carnivora > Felidae > Lynx > Lynx rufus. The sequence goes on from NW_025814838.1 coordinate 19,876,858, forward strand.
CTTTTGCTCACTCCTGAGTTTGAAACTGTAACTCATCAACATCTCCAGCAGAGGCTAATCAAGAGAAAAGAGTAAGCCAAATAAAGCCAGTAGCTCTCTTACTGCTTCGGCAGCTCAGATGAAGAGATGGGGCGCATAAGGTTGGAGAACATTGGAACTATCAAACAGAATCTGTTCCTTCAACCAGTATGATCACTTGTGTCTATTCCTTTCCAGGGAACCACAGAGGAGATACAAATACATGAACCATGTCACCTCTGCCTTCAAGATGCCTAAAACATTTATGCTTTTTATCTTTAAAATTTGAGAATTAGGGGCGCCAGCGTGGCTCAGTCGGTTAAGTGTCTGACTTCAGCTCAGGTCATGATCTCACGGCTCATGAGTTCGAGCCCCGCGTCGGGCTCTGTGCTAATAGCTCGGAGCCTGGAGCCTGCTTTGCATTCTGTGTCTCCCTCTCTCTCTGCCCTCCCCCTGACCTTCTCAAAAAAACATTTAAAAATTTTGTTTAATTTGACAATTATCTCTACATTTTACTCTGCTATGATCACCTATGGATCCTACCCATGGGTATCATAGCAAGTAATTTCATCTCGAGTTATAAACATAGTCAAATGGTTGGAATATTTGTGTACCCCTTTCTATATGCAAGAAAGCACACCAGGCTGAATGAGGCAGAATACTTACTTTCAAAGAGCTTACGTGCACCTGGGGAATAAGACGTACCCCCAGGATCACCATAAAGATCAACAGTCTTAAGGACAGAGGGGCAAAAGTGTGCTAAAAAAATCTAGAGGAGGAAGAAAACCATCCCTTTCAGCCTAAGGATGAGAACAGGACTTCATGAAGGAGACAGCATCTTGAAAGAAAGAAATGGAAGGTTTTTAATGTCTATGTGTATAACTGCTAGTCTTGAAAGAGATGTTTCATGTGTGGGAGGTGGGGGAAAGTGCACAGGCAAGTAAATAAATGTAGGAAAAGATGCAGTCTATCACTATCATTTAATCTCAGTCCCCTACCACTCTTTCATCCTTAGGGATTCCTAACACACATTAGCACATTAAAGGCCCTGAAGAATACCCCCAGAGATGGGGGTGGTGGTTAAGGGAAAGAAAAGCATGAGAGAGAGAGAGAGAGGACAAGAGTGAGCCAGGGAAGGAGGGAGGGAGTGAGCCCGACCCATTTGAGAAGTCAGAAACCACCATGTTACTGAACTACAAGGAACAAGTATGGCGGTGGATGGTGAAGAGGTCTGAGAGATGGACGGGACATCAGCTTAGAACAATGATTCTCAACCAGGGGTGGCTTTGCTTCCCAGGGGCATTTGACAATATCTAGAGACACTCTGGTTGTCACAACCAGGAGAATAGGTGTTACTGCTATCTAGTGGGTAGAAAGCAGAAAATCCCATAATACAGAGGACAGCCTCTCCCTACCTCCCCCAACCCTACAAAGAATTGTCCAGCCCAGTTTGTCAATAGTGCCGAGGCTGAGAAATTCTGGCTGAATAAGCCTTAGCATAAGAAAGTTTAGAACAGTTGACAAAAGGGTGGGGAGAGGTCAAAGTCAATGAGATTCACACCCAGACTCGCAATGACTTCCCTGGGTTCTGGTCCTCGCTTAGAGCACAGAAACACTGAAACTACCTGATAGCTCTTCTCCTCATCAAGTTGAAATAAGACCATAGTCCAACGGCTTCAAGGTTCATATATGGTTTATATATGTGTCATAAGCAATTGATACTGTTTGTGCAAGTCTTCAGCAATAACTGACAACTCAGAAGTACTCAGAGCACAGGGCTGGCACCACCATCATCAGTCGTGGTAAAATGTCAAAGCAGCAAGAGTCCACCTTGGGAGTTCAAAAGCAGCTGATGAGGCTGCCTAGGGGTTTTCCACAATGCAGGCTGTACATCACACCAGTGTTACCAGAAAAGGGCTGAGGGAAGCTTCAGAGACCTCTGTGACCCACTGAAGTCACCAATACGATACAAGCAAAACATGAGAGCACTCTACAGGGCCCCCGGAAAAAAGTAATTTAGGGTTCAAGGAATGGCTGATTAAGCTACCTCCCCCCAAAAGATACATTATGTAATGAAAGAGAAAAAACAACATACAAACTTTCAGTATCTAAATTCAAATACATCGTGATAAACCAAAAAGGCAGTCAGGGACACAACTTACATTTTGAGGATTTAAGTCCAAAATGAGCTACATTTTGGCTCATAAGAGGTGACCAAATTTTTTAAAGGCTGAAAGGTCATAACTCAGGGATGTCTTCAGTTGACCACAGCGGTGAATATAAAATTAGCATATTTCACTCTTAATAAGAAAGGCCTTTCAGGTCTGCTTCATTATGTAAAATGATTATTCTAAGTAGGTGGCTCTTCAATTCCCCATTAATAACAGAGATATTTCTTTATTATTGGCCTCTTTTACTTACTCTTTTTTCCAGAGTAAAAATACAGTACATGTTTCTTCGGTTAAAAAAAAAAAAGTGGTTTTTTTTTTTTTCAACGTTTATTTATTTTTGGGACAGAGAGAGACAGAGCATGAACGGGGGAGGGGCAGAGAGAGAGGGAGACACAGAATCGGAAACAGGCTCCAGGCTCTGAGCCATCAGCCCAGAGCCCGACGCGGGGCTCGAACTCACGGACAGCGAGATCGTGACCTGGCTGAAGTCGGATGCTTAACCGACTGCGCCACCCAGGCGCCCCCAAAAAAAAAAGTTTTAAAATCTGTCTTCTATGTGGTAATCTTTACTTATAAAACCCCAAAAGATTACTCCTTTATCGTATCAGTGAATATTTATTTTATTCATGAAATTTATTCACACACATCTACATATCTATGTAATTTCAAATACTGGGTAGTGTGTATCTTACATATTTTTAGACTCTATGATATGTCATATATTCTGGAGGATAGGAAATCTGCACTAGAAAGGAAACCTGCATCTATGTCAGCGTGCTTGGAGAGAGAGGGAGGTCGGTCTATTGCTAAAATCACTGTTGTTCAAGTTTTCTGTCACTTGCAGCCAAAATCAGTTCTAATAATCACAGAAGCTCAACCACTGATAGAACTGAGGCACTGGCAAAAAGGGAGAGCTTCGATTCCATGGAAACGGAATGGGGCAAGTTCCCCAAGTGTGCCATTAGGCCACATTCCCTGGAGTAAGAGTCTAAGATCTTCCTTGATCTGTAATATAAGCAGGTTGTCCAGGTGCCATATATGTCTAGTTGAGTGTCAAAACCGAAGGGATGATCTTCCTTTCACTTGGTGCAGTCTTTCCTGTAACAGTAAATGTCTCAAACGTAGACTTGGAATAGAAGGCATCTTGAAAGAAATAAACAGAAACAGGCCCTGGGTTGTCCTGAGAGAAGGTCAAACCGTACAACTGACCCAGTCCCATGAGAGCTCCTGCACAATGACAGGAGGGTTCAGGACTCGCTGCCCCAAAAGAGGGTACCTTAGCATACTGAATATGTCCAGTTGTGCTACAAAGATTCTCTGACCCTCCCCTGTAGCAGGCCATCAAATTCTGTGAGAGGAGCAGAGGAAAAGAGCATCCGTACCTCCAAAGACAGAGGGACACAGACAGGAATCTGGACGAATGGGCCTTCTACGTTCCCCCAGTTCACTACGTTCAGCCCACACCCTTTGTCCCATCATGTCCTCCCATGACTCTCCATTCTGCATCTAACATAGCATCAAAACACTCGTGTAACCATTCTCCCAGTGTTCATTTCCTTATGAAGGTTCCCATGTCACATAAAACTTTTATTAAATAAATCCATATGCTTTGCTCTTGTCAGTCTGTCTATTGTTGTGGGAGTTCCAGTTGAGAACTTAGAAGGGGGGAGGAAAGAGATATTTTTCCTCCATTGCAATACTTAACGAGGACTAGACAGTTGAAAAGTCTGTGCCCACACCTTTAAGAATCCAGGATTATTATTAGACCTTGGTAAACGTTTTAACTTTGCAGTGTTTCTATCAGAAAAAGAAAATAAAATCCTTTAAATAATATTTTCATTTGAAAAGCCCAAAAGGACATAAATACAAGTTCTTGCCACCATCAACACAGGTGGACTGACCCTCCTGGGTAGAGTCTAACAGGAACCTGTACAGACAGGGCAAGAGTGAAGCAATGGAGCTAATGAGAACTGGAGTGCAGACATTCACACCATGTGTCTATGGATTCCTTCTGCCCAAATACAGAAGAGCAGCTGAAACACAGTCTCAGGCCAGAAGGACCTAAGATACCACCCGATTCACACCCTGCTTCTAAACAAAAGAATAACTGAATCATTCAGTGCCTATGGCTTGCTCCTGCCTTGTAATCTCAACTTCCTTGATAGTTGGGAAGATCTCAGGAAAAAAGGGGGTTGAACCATAGGGCAGAAAGGGCAGGAGGAAGGTGGAAAAGTCGGTATGCATCATACACCTGTATGGTCAAAGGTTTCAAAGTTTTAATAATGTCTGGCTTTATCAGCAAATTGCTTGTTTTGCCTTCCCTCTCATACCAGAAAGATTATATATACCAGACAAGATGGCATTAGGTTCCACTCAAACTAAGAAAACACAACAATTGATCTGCATTCTTAATTTCTTGCTAAGTTTCCCTACAGGTAAGCAGGGGCTTCTGTTGATGCAACCGAAGTCCAGAGAGTCCACGGGAACATAACGGACACCCCAAGTGCTAACTACGGGTGGACAGCTTGCCAGTGGCACAAAATGTGGCCCATCTTCATACGTACTTCGCACTGTTTGTGAGGATGCTTTCACATTCTCTAGCAGCTTTACAGCAACCAAACTCCCTATGAGAACAGGAACTGCTCAGCTTGTAATGTAAATGCTAAGACGTGTCCCATTTCCAGTTTAGTTCACTCTGTGAAGGAAGAAACACTTTTTTAAAAAAATATTTTTTATTTATTTTTGAGACAGAGAGAGACAGAGCATGAGCAGGGAGGGGCAGAGAGAGAGAGGGAGACACAGAATCTGAAGCAGGCTCCAGGCTCTGAGCTGTCAGCACAGAGCTCGCAGCTGGGCTTCAATCCATGGACCACGAGATCATGACCTGAGCTGAAGTCAGATGCTTAACTGACTGAGCCACCCAGGCGCCCCAAGAAACACTTTCTAAGCTGTCTATACCCCTTCTCAAAAACCTTTGAAAGACTTACAATTTTATACTACAAACATCTGCATAATTCCTCTTCAAGGTCATAAGATAAATGGGAAAAAAAAAATCCAAATGCCTAAAAGTAGCCCAGCTGGGTCAGAAAAGTGACGAAAGTGTCCAAATTATGCCAGGGGATAAATGGCCCGGTGATAAACACTGAGCCTCAGTGTAGGGGAAATACTATAGGGCGTCATGGGGCCTAGGGAAAAGAGAATAGAACATGCCTCAATCAAAGGAGGCAGCAGTAACTCAACATCAATCATTGCCTTGACATGATGGGAATCCAGTTGTGCCAGAGATTCCAACTTTTCATGAAAATCCAGAAATTCAGACTTGGGTACTGTGAATAGTCCTGACTCTTTAAAGCAATGGCAATTAAACTGAATTAAAAACATGGCAAACCAAATAAAGTATGCCCAACCATGCACAACTATGTGAATATTCCCTCATGACACAGTCAGCAGACAGTTGTGGACTGATTTATACCAGGCACTTTGTGAGATGAACGAGGGAAAACAGTGTCTATAAGGGGTCCCTAATCCTAGGATGGGGACATAAGCTCCAAAGAAGCAAACCCAGTGGATTTCACCTTCTACTAAATGTCTAGTCAAGTACCAGACACTGTAGGCACAAAATACGTTTGTTGAGTAAATAAATAACTGAAGACATCATTAAGGTTCACCTCCATCCCAGAAGTAGCTTTCTTTTTAATGATCATATTCTTTTCTTTCAAAGCAACAGATATTTATTTTCACACACACACGCACACGCACACACACACAATTAAGCAAAGCTCAAGTATAAAAAAGAAAAAAATATTTTAAATATACCATATCTTATCATCTAGAAATATACTTTAGTACTAGTGCTTTAGAAAAGTTTTAAATGATTAATTAATGATTAAATGATTAATCTTTAAATGATTAATTAATGATTAAATTTTAATTTTAAATGATTAAAATTAAATGATTAATTTTATGAAAATGGGATTATACTCTCTGTACTGTTATATAATATATAACTCTTTATATAATAAATTATACTATGATATGTTTTTATTATATATTATTAGTATATATTATTTAGGTTCTATGAGTAGAAACTAAATCAACTGTTACATTTCATATAAATACACATATATATTATATGTTTATATCAATATAATATTAAAGTATATGAAATATATATTATATGAATAATGTATTAATTACATATATAATATATAAATATATATTTATCCCAAGAGACATTGACTATAATATCCCTCTAAAGTTAAGAAACAAATTCATGAAGTAAACTAAAAATTCAGACTGACTATTGAAAACTTCATCTCCACTGTCACCTTCCTATAATCTCCTCATCAAGTGGGAGGGGCACTATCATTCATGATGCAAATAATTATGAGTATATGGCAACCTACTTCTTAGGGTAATGCACTGCTTTGGCCCCAAGAGAACACTTTTAGAGAGTAATTTCTCCTTGAACCAACTCTTCTTCTTTAACCCTCTCTTAACAACCTCCCCCCAAAACTGGATGAAAAACAACAACAACAACAACAACAACAACAACAACACCCTTGGTTTTCATCATTCCAGGTAACATTTTCCTGTCAAACGTATTGCCTCCTCTCCCTAATCTTGTCATTTAACTTCTGAATTATGTGGAGATGAACGAGTGCAGCAACCTTTGGGCTGCCAGATAATTTTATCAGCCTCATTTATAGCTTTCTATAGAATGCATTAACTGCCATTTCTTGGGAAAGAAAAGAAAAAGTGTGCCTAATGCAGAACGCTCCACTGAACAACGCGAGCCTTGGAAGCCTCTAACAGCATCCAAAGGCTGAAGGAAAAAGGTGAGGATACTAAATAATCCATCAGCAGCAGGGTTTGTTTTAATGGACAACCCAAGCCAGACCTGTTTGGCGGGTGTGTGGGGAGTCATAGCTAAAATCTGTCCTGGGAACACTTCCAAGCAACTCCAAACACAATGTGAGGCAGGAACACTTTACTTGTTAATCTTTTTTTTTCCCCCTAAACAAATGCACCAACTTAGAAAGAAGAGGTCTCTGATAACATTTCAATTAAGTATTTTAAGAATTTTAGGAATTAAGTACATTATAATGCATTCACCAACACTACATATGCAAAAACAAACAAAAAACCCCCAAAACTCAAATTCATGTGCTTAAAAGTTCATTAAGGGAGCATGGGGGGAGGGGGAAGAGAAAGCTTCCTAGTATAAAATATAAAATGGCAAAGGATTAAATTAAATGAATGGGAGCTGCCTACTGAGATCACTGTTAGCTTAAAAGAAAGGCAAAGTGATGGCGGTGGTCACATGAATGCTGGTCAAAACACATCTAAATGTACCCCTTACACAAGTGCATAAGATGGAATGTAAGTGTACCTGAAAATGTCATTTTTCTTTCTGTCTTTTACAGAAAAAGGAGAAGAAAAGTAAAACACTGTGGCTTCCTGCCATCCATGTTGTATTGCACTTGCTTAAGACATCGCCACTGGGGAAAGCTGAGGGATGGGGTATGGGAAACAATCTGGATTAATTTTGCAGGTTCTTCTGAGTCTATAATTATTTCAAAATCAAAAGCTGAAAAAGGTGCTGTGGCTGAAATTGGGGGAGGGCTTAGTAACGCATTCAGCATAAATATCGAGCATCTAATACTGCTGGTTCCTAGAGCAGCAAGTGAAACGGATCATACCTCTGCCCCATGGAGCCTATGATCTAATGAGGAAAGCAGATGAAGAAAAGGAATAGAAATGACTGTGTAAACTAGTTGTGTATTGTACCAAATACTGAGAAAGAAGCAATCAAGGTGGATGGAGAGTAACTGAGACAGAGAAGAAGGTAATAAAGAAGGACCCTTTGAGGTGATGTTTTATCGGGTTCCTAAAGGATGAGAAGGAACTAGGCTGGCAAAGAGTTAAAAAAAAAAAAAAAAAAGAGCGTTCCTGGCAGCAGGAAGGAGCTTGGCTTGCTCATGGGACTGAAAGGACGCCAGCGAAATGAGTACAGAGAGCCAGGCAGAAGAGGTTGAAGTGACTTAGCAAGGAATCTTGTGGAAAAGCAGATTTGACCTGTGCCTTAAAAGAGAAATACCACCTTTTTTTCCTCAATTTTTGAATGCGTTCAGGTGCCACCTTTAGTTTTCAAATTAAAGAAAACCGGCCACTTCTATTTTCTGTTGTCCAGATTACTCCAGACGACAGTCTCGAGACATGTGAGAGAAACCCATTATTCGCAGGCAAATTGGTTATAGGAGCCAAATAATCTGTTTATTCCTCATACGTTTGCCACATTGTCAAAGACTGGACTGATCTCTTAGGTGCTTCTCCAAAGAGAAATGCAGAGTATTTGTTAATACCATCCCTGTCTTCTCAAACAAACCAAAACTGATAAGCAGAAAAAAGCCTAGAAATAATATAACCAGAGCACACTTTTACACGAAGAAAAAGAAAAAAGGAGAGAGAAAAGTGCCTATCAACAATGTGTCGTGTCAAAAGCAGCCATATGATTGAAATATTATGGAAAGTCGCTGCCTTTACTGTCACTGCCAAATCAGAACAGTATACCAAGAGTACCTGGTACTGTTTAATTCAGAGGAACCATAAATCTGGAGCCCGCAAAAACATCTGACAACAGTTAAAGATGTTTTGTAAATGTGCATACATATTTATAAACATGGCAGCAGAAGCAGACGAACAGAGTAAGTGTGCTTCCCCTAAAGTCATCTGAAAGTCAAAAAATGCCATTAATTACTTTGTCACGACAACCTTGTTCAATTTCATCTCAGGTGACTTATCAGCTTTGATACAGAACCGAAATTTTAATACCAAATTGCAACCAGCTACCGAGGCAGCATACCTTAAAACACAGAGCTTCCCTTTCTTCTAGGCAACATTAAGCTAATCTGCCCTGACAGAAGAGGACTCTTCGGAACTAGCTAGCAAGTCTCCCAAATATGAAGCAGTAACCCAAATGTCAATTACTTTTCCAGTGGTAGACAAATTGCTAGCACACTAATGCAATTTAAGCCCAATAATTAGATAACAGGACTACAGAGAGGGCCTGGTGACAGAGCTTCTGAGATAATAGAATCTAGTGTCCTACTTCTTAAATATTAACATCATTCTGTCTCAGTCAATCGGTTTATGGTAATTTAAAAAAGGGCAAAGCAAATTCCTTTTATTGCTAATAATATTGTGCTACTGCAGAGTTAGCTTTGAAGGTTAACAATCTATGGGGTCAAAACTTAATCATGTGTTATCGTGCATTTATGCATTTTCTTTCATCTCCTTCTTTAGGAATGCCCTCTTTGTGGAAGGTTAAGGGTTTATGAGAAACACATGTGTGCACATCGACACCCACACACGCATATCCACAATACACTGACAATAGGCATCCATTGTCAAATGAGGCCATCCAACTCAATTAACAACAATATAAAGAAATCAACCCACTAATGTCACATACATTCTAAAATATCTCAACTTGATCATCTATTCTTCCCCTCATAAATGGCTCATATTTTAAGTACATTGTAGATATGCCCACAAATTATCCTCTAATGTCATATGCTCCCCCATCACTGTGCTACACGTAATTTTATGCTGAGATCCAAATACCTCCAAAGAATATTAGTTCCAACTTAAGTTAAACTGTGATTTGGTCTGTTTTGGGTAGTTGGGTAGATTTTGTTATTTTTATTTAATAGATTTTTTTCCAAGTTCCTAATGGGTTCTAAAGTTCCTAGGACTTTTTAGAATAAACCAGAACAAATGTGAATTCCCCAACACATTTGCTCCCCAGTGTTTTTAGTAATATATCTGAATGGGTAGTCAGATGGGCGATGCTGATCTGGTCACAACACTGACTTATGAAACGACTTAACCTAAGACCAAATTCTGTATCTCCACTTTCCCAACTGTATCATGGGAGAAATTAAAGCTTTAAAAACTTTTTTTGAGGAGAATTTGGTATAATATGCAGTAGGTGTGTATGGAGGAGGTGTGTATGAGTATCACCAGCATTAACAGTAACAGGAAAAACTGTGGAGTTTCTCTCTGTGCCTATTAGGATAAGTTTAGGAATTATACATAGGAAACAAATAACTAGATGAAAAAATAAAATTATGCATACTATTTTGGCTGGTGGCCTGTCAGCCATTCATGACAACAAAAGAAATAACAAAGTTGATGCCACAATGAAAGTTGACTTTTCTGTGTATGTGTATTCATGGTCAGGAACAGACCTATAACACATCAGGTAAAACTGATCCAATAGGAATTCTACAGGCATTTCCTTAAGAAAGGTCTAGAGTTATATTCTGACATGTGTGTCAAACTGCCTTCCACTTATGTTCTTTAGGAAAGTTCTTTTTCCCTCTAACTCAGTATCCTCCTTTATAACATAAGGCAGACAGATTGAATAACCTCAAAATTCCTTTAAGGCTGACACAAAGATCACAGGGTCCCATGGTAACAACAAATAATCAAAACACAAGGCAGATCTCTCAGAGTGACCCAACATTCCTAGACAATTTTTGCTTGTTGGAATAAAATGATCTCATGAGATACATGACATAAGCGGTCCTCCAATAAAAGTTAGGTTGTGAGTAAATGTGTCAAGGGAAAATATCCAATGAAGTCAAACACATCCTTTGTTAGTAGGGAGCCACCCTGGAAACGATTTAATGATCTGACACAGCCATGTTTTTCTCCCAACTCAGAACATAATTTTTTTTTTTACTCAGTTGAGCACAAGAGGAAGTGGTTGGCTTGCATTAAGGTCATAAATACAGAGAATCATATGTATTCTTCCTTACATGCAATACTCTTGGAAATGTTCACAGTGGGAACCAAATAACCAAGAGGACTTCCAGTATTTACCTCCCATGTTATGCTCACTCGTAGGAACTGTCATTTCTACCACAATGCTTGTTTTGAAAACGCAAATGCATTCCAATGAACAGATATAGCAGGGAACAATTTGGGCATAATGTGGATTTCACATTTACTCATGCTTGATTTCATCTGTGAAAAACACTAGGTTAACACAGAAAACTCCACCCAGTTGAAAATGAGCTGCACAGAAATATACAATCAGACACACAAACACATACCTCAAACACCTACCTGCTACCCCTTTCACAGCACATGTTATGAGTCATGCCGTAAGTTTCTATCTGGTTTCAGAGACCTCTTTCTTTCCATCACTTCACGGTAACTCAAAAGGTGCAACCCTTCTGGTGACCACTTCCACAAGAAAACTTCTGATCTCTGAATTAAACTGCCAGCTTTATTATAACATTTATGAATTTCAATCATTTAACACATGTAAAACTGAGCTGTTTTTTTTTTTTTTCAACGTTTATTTATTTTTGGGACAGAGACAGACAGAGCATGAACGGGGGAGGGGCAGAGAGAGAGGGAGACACAGAATCGGAAACAGGCTCCAGGCTCCGAGCCATCAGCCCAGAGCCCGACGCGGGGCTCGAACTCACAGACCGCGAGATCGTGACCTGGCTGAAGTCGGACGCTTAACCGACTGCGCCACCCAGGCGCCCCAAACTGAGCTGTTTTAATCAAGTTCCTATCTTTTATTGTTTGTTTACTTGTTCTGTAATGTGTCTCTGATGAAGTTGCTTGTGATCCTGTTTTCCCCATAAGCCCTGTGGTTTTTATCGCATGACTTTACACAGACAGGTGATTTTTAGGAACACAGATGTCATGTTACAGAAAAACTGGTGGTACATGCTCTTGCTAAGAGAAAGGGCAGGTGGAATCACCATATCACTTGATATTGTTTCTCTTTCATATCAGGTAACTCTACTACATTTCTGATTCTTAAAATTGCACTCTCTGGGGGCATACAATGAAAAGGGTTGAACAAAGGAATGCAAAAAGACCATTCGCTCTTGACATTAGGGAGGATTTTGACTGTTTTGGAGGCAGTAGTTCTAATACAAATACACTGTATTCATCTTTCTGGAAGTATCAGGGAGCCTCATGTTTTTCTACTGTCTTTCACTATCAAGGTGTTCCCTGAGATAACAGAATAATTTGACTTCCCTTCAAATGGTGTCCTCCCAGAAGCTTATTGCCAGCACCCTCTGAACATCTTCATTTGTATTTTCTAAATGGTGCCATCTCTGGGCCTGGCCATCTCTGCTGACCCATGCCATTTCTCCAAGGTCAAAATTCCTTCCTGGATGGTTGGGTGTTGGTGAGCACTGCTGCCATAGTTTATGGCCGTGCTCAAGAGTGTTTGCACAGTCCAGGACGTAACTTATATATTTTTGTTCTAGCCTTGATAACCTTCTGATAGGTAGCTGTGGTTAAGGGTGTTGGCAGAGCAGTGTATAAATTTGTTGTACTAGCAAGCATCCCACACAGGAAACAAAATGTACTGTGAGACCTCAAGTCTCTATTGACATACGGTTTTACTTCTTTGGTAGCTTTCACAGATTCATCCCATCCACTCCACATCCCTCCCCTAAAAAGTTTGAAAAGCACAGTGCCAGGTGGATATGTAGACAACTTAAATGATGTGCATCAGGTGAGGATTATTTAGTTAATTCAAATCCATTATATTATTACAGAGATTAAAGACCTTTTAGTCCATCGTGCTAGAAAAGCAATAAATCTGAATTAGATCTACCATTTTAGTCACTCAGGATTAGACCTTTTGGTGATGTGATCCATTAACGTGCTTTAAATCTATTGATTCATCCTAGAAAGACACAATTTAAACTCAGAAGTCACAAAATGAACTTTCCATTAAGTTTGGGAGACTATGGTCACAGCTCATTTGACTTTTATGAACTAGAAAATGTGATGTAGACCACAATGGCATTCTATTAGGGGAAATCATGCATTTAACCATGTAGCAAAATACTGTAGTCAATTATGTGAACACACACCTATTTTACACATGGCTGGTTCTCTGACTTTAAATTATTAAGGATGCACATTTAGCTTGTTTTAAGGAGTATTTACTCCCAAGTAAGAGATCCGTGATAAAACTTTGTTCAAAAAGTAAATGAATATTTTTCATTTATATTAATTTTTTTCAATAAGAAACTGGAATTGAGCATAGAAACTCTTGCAATGTTTATTTCTTTGCCTCAGAAGAAAACCCCATGATCTATTTGCTTTTTATAAATGAAAAAAAAAATATATTCTATCAGAGAAAGAAGAAAAAACTCAATCAGAAGCAGATTTTGAGATTCATCTGCCAGCCTGGAAAACATAATGATAATGTAAAAAAGAGGTGACAATAGGGAGAAAAAAAAAACTATTTAGACAAGGTTTAGTTTCCCTTTTCTAGAGCTCATCTTGATGGTGTACTCTATAAACATCATTTTCTCACAATATAATTTTGTTTATATTAGTATTACACTTAAGCCAGACTATATTAATACCAGACTCATTATTATTCTAGATTTCAGCAAGGGTACACTTTAGTTCCAAATATAATTCAACCCAATTTTTCTCTGAATCCATCAGCACCAACTTTTAACTGTTACACTTTTCCTCCAAGTTCCTAATCATAAAACTCTGGCTACCCAAAAGCCCAAAATGTTAGAAATTATCTAATCCAAATCCTTCATTTTCAGAAGATGACTTAAGTCCTGCAGTGATTAATGCACATGCACAAGGTCACGATTTCCACAAAGATAACCCACCCCAAAAGCATTCACTGTCCTCTATTTCAACCTCTTAAAAAGAATCCCCCCCCACTTTATTTTGTAAAGTTTATTTACTTATTTAGAGAGAGAGAGAGAGAGAGAGATAGAGATTGGAGGGGCAGAGAGAGAGAGAAAGAGAAAAACCCAAGCAGTCTCCACAATGTCAGCACAGAGCCCAATGCAGGGCTCAGACTCACGAACCATGAGATCCAGATCTGAGCCGAAACCAAGAGTCAGATGCTCAACCTACTGAGCCACCCAGATGCTCTTCCCCCTCAACTTTGAAACAAGACCTCTCTTAAAATTCATTCATAAAGGCACAAACAAAACATACAATATCCTGAACATGTTTGAAAATTGTTCCTGTCTACAGTTTCTTCCCTTGAATCTAGCTTGTCATCAAGTCTTGCTGATTCTTTCTTCTTTTTATTTACCCAAATTAGCTGGATTGTTTTCCTTCTGCAAAGTCACTCTCTCACCTTGGTTCTCGCCCATGAAAGTCTACCTGAAGCACAATGAAAATCAGTGCTGTAACATCTATTCCCACAAATCTTCCTGCATCAACCAAACAGGTTGATCTTGCTTCTCTATTGCCGGTATTATATGGTTTTATCTTTGCAAAAAATAGAGAGGCCAGGTCAAGTTTGAGAAACAAGAGAGACATTACTTGATAAGAATTGATGATGAATTGTGCTCAGGTGGAGCAGAGATGATAAGACAATTCACTGCTGGATTACAGGTCTCCAACATAGGTAAGCTGAAATGCATGTGTGATTTGGCAAGGTGGAGGAGGCACTGAAAACTGGTGTGGGTAGGCAAAGGGGTGGGTGTTGATTTCATTTCAGATGTAATGAATTAAAAGTGTACAGGGAAGGGGGACTTGAGTGGCTCAGTCGGTTAAGTGTCGGACTTTGGCTCGGGTCATGACCTCATGGTTCATGGGTTTGAGTCCCATGTTGCGCTCTGCACTGACCGCTCAGAGCCTGGAGCCTGGTTCAGATTCTGTGTCTCCCTCTCTCTCTGCCACTTCGCCGCTCATGGTTGGTCGGTTTGTCTGTCTGTCTCTCTCTCAAAAATAAATAAACATTAAAACAATTTTTTAAAAGATAAAAAATAAAATAAAAAATAAAGTGTCCAGAGGATACTCATGGCTGGGGGTCAATTGGAGATGTGGATGAAGAAATAGGAGTCTCAAGCTCAGAAGAAACATTTGGAGTTAGAAATATTTTGGAAAGCCATCAAGGTATATTTGGACATTAAAAAAAGATTGAAGGAGGTTACCTAGAGAGTGTAGAGTAAAAAAAATGAGACCATGAGTAATGTCCACATATTTTAACATGCATGCATATAACTAACACTATTTCAGAAGCTCCCAACATAAAGGTCTATATTTGTCTTTAAATCATTGAGCAGGTGCATATTTTTAACACATTTAACTTATAGCTGGGGAGAGTAAATATATGTTTGCTCCTCCTTTAATCCACTGCAATATATACAGTGCTGAAGAAAGCACATGGCAGATGCTTTTAAAAATGTTGTTGGACAGTGTTAAACATCATTTCAGCTTTTGGAATCCAGTGTAGGTGGTAAACAGAGATGACCTCAATGCAGAAAATGCAATAAAAGACAGGACAGGGTAGGAAATCAATGTCTCCATTTGTAAAGAGAGAGAAAAAAGGATGAACCAGACATTATTAGCATGATATATAAGTACTGCATAGTCACATTTATATCACTTGTATTAAGGATAAATTGCTTGAATAAATTCTATTATTCTAAGAAACAGCACAAATAACAAGATGACAGCATCAGGAAAAAAATGAAAATAATAATGTTGATATTGCTAGAATTGTATGTTATTTCTCTATTTCCAGTTTCATGGATCTAGTTAGGCAATAATTCAAATTTGGGATAGGTTCAGTTTTTAAAGTCACATTCATGGAACCAAAATGAAATCTTTCAGAATGGAAAGCTAATTATTTGTTATTAATAACAGACTGGACTTATTTATTGTCTTCTATGTTCCATACTACATGCTAAATGCTCTACATAAATGATTTGAATCACACACACACACACACACACACACACACACATACACACCCTACTGAAAGATAGGTATTATCATGCTGATTTTATAGATTATGGAACTAAGGCCACACTACGTCACTTATTCAAAATAACACAGCTAGTAACCTGGAAGAGGCAAAAATCTAACACATAGCTTCCTCTAGTGCAGTGGTAATGAAATATAAGCTTTGGAATTCTGGGTGCAAACTCCTGATCTACTCCCTTACACAGCTATGTTAGCTTATATGGTTTAGTCAATTCTTCTGAGAGTCAATTTCCTCATCTGAAGAAGGGAAAAATGATGCCTGCTTCTTGAGCTGTTTGGAGTGTTAAGTGAAAATGTATGCAAAGCATCTGATATATCACCAGGGCCAAGTAAGTGCTCAAGAAATGGTAGCTGGTGTCTATGAGAAAACAGATGGAACAGAAGTGAGGTCAGAACCTTGGAGAGCAACTTCACTTAGGTAAGAACAAAAAAGAGGAGGCATTGAAAAGGCAAAAACAAAACAAAACAAAACACGCAAACAAACAAAACACCTAGGCAAAGAGGTAGGAAGTGTACCAGGGAATCAATGGAGGACAGAGCTTTGAGAAGAAATAAATGATTTGCAGTGTCAAATCAGATAGGGAAGATAAAAAAGAAAAGAAAACATTTGAAATTGCCCAAAGGAATGGGTGGTTTTAGTGTAAGAATGAGTAATTCCCAGACAGTGGTCAGTTAAGGGCTGAATAAAATACAAAATGTTTTGGCACTTAACTATGTGTCCAAGTTACTGCTCAGTGCTTCACCTGCCTTCCTATGTTTATTCTTCATTTTTCTGAGGTAGCCCCTGTTACTACTCTTGCTTTGCAAATGGTGGGAATGAAGTTCTCTGGATAAAATGACTTGTTCTAGGTTACTAAGCCAGTAAATAGTGATGTGTATTTACTGATCTAATGTAGCCCCTGTTCCTAAAGTCCATTTCCTATTACCCTTCTCAGTGAATTTTTTTAAGAATATGAACGTTGGCGGGGCGCCTGGGTGGCGCAGTCGGTTAAGCGTCCAACATCAGCCAGGTCACGATCTCGCGGTCCGTGAGTTCGAGCCCCGCGTCGGGCTCTGGGCTGATGGCTCGGAGCCTGGAGCCTGTTTCCAAGTCTGTGTCTCCCTCTCTCTCTGCCCCTCCCCCGTTCATGCTCTGTCTCTCTCTGTCCCAAAAATAAATAAAAAACGTTGAAAAAAATTTTAAAAAAAGAATATGAACGTTGGAATGTGTCAAAATTCTTCACTGTCAAGGAAGAGAAAATCTGATCAGCCAATTCCATTCACTTCTTCATCAGTTAAATCAACTATTGCCATTGAAGGGATCTTCCGTCTCTTGGGAGACCCACTGGAGGCTTGGATGAGGTTTTCTAAGAAAAGGTAAGAGGATGGGGTGGAAAACTGCCTCACCAACAGAACTCACCACCACTGAAATCATTGACTCCATTAGAGAATTAGAGATGCATCTTAAGAAGGTAAATAAAAAATGGCTTTAATTACACATTTCCTCACAGAACAAAGATAAACATTTGAAATATTTCACACAGAATGGATACCAGTTCCAATGCACCAAGTGAAGACTTTTAATTCAATTTAAATAGGATACATTGTTTAAAGATTGCAGGTCTCTTAGGAGATGTTAGCTTCAGTCCTGCACCTTGAGATGGAATCGAATGAAAATGCTTTCTATTAATGATAATAAACAATGCTTACTCAAAGCTTTTAATGCATCAGCCCCTGTGCTAAACAATTCCTATGTATAATCTAAGTAAAGCATTCTAGCCACCTTATGACAAAGGCATTATTAACATTCCTGATTTATATATTACAAAACAGACACAGCCTAGAGCACATATCCAGAGCTACCCAGTTAGTACATGGCAGAATCAGGAAATAAATTTGGTTCTTCAGCACCATGTCTGTGTGACCCGGGTACCACACATTTCCTACTATCAATTATAAGAAAGTGCTTAATAGTCCTCACTAAACATACCATTTAATCAGGGTGCCTGGGTGGCTCAGTCAGTTAAGCGTCTGACTTCAGCTCGGGTCATCATCTCACAGTTCGTGAGTTCAAGCGCCGAGTTGGGCTCTGTGCTGATAGCTCAAAGTCTGGAGCCTGCTTGGATTCTGTGTCTCTCTCTCCATCTGCCCCTCCCCCACTTTCACTCCATCTCTCACCCTCTCAAAGATAGATAAACATTTAAAAAATAAATAATAAACAAACATACTAGTTAATGGACAAGTAAAAATGTACATGAGTATGCACATGGGTGTAAGAGAGAGAAGGAAAGACAGAGACAAAAGGTAGGAGAGAAGAAGGAAGAAATGAGAGAGGAGGAAGAGCTAAAATTTAGAAGAAAAAGAGATAAAACTAGACACTATTCATCTTACTGTCTGTTTCTCCAAAGGACAAAACGCCAAGCCCACCTCCACCCCACCCATTAGTGAACTATCAACACCAACTAAATAGGACATGGGTAAATGCACATCATCCCACAGTTAATAGAGGAGAATGTTTTCCCAACATCCAAAGACTGGTCCTGAGAAGTGATCTGGGAAAATCTCACTGTATTACTAGCAATGATATACTCTAAACTAAATTGCAAAAGGGAAACAGAGTGATTGCTATGGGACAGAAAACAGGATGCAACATGGAAATTTTCAATGCTGAAAAACAAGCCCAGAAGTAATCTAAATGGCACCATCCCATGCCTCTTCCTCAACTCCCTGGATACTGTTTCACGCCATTTTGTCTCGGAAATCATTTACAGAATTCCAAGTCCGAGACTAATTTCTTTGTTATTATGTCAGCTTAGCGGTGGCTTAATTACAAAAGATGATTCTTCTCTCCTCAAATCACGATCTATTAGGATGTTATATTGATCTAGTGGAAAATTCTCAGAACCGAGAGTCAGGATATCTGCATTCCAGGAAAAGCTCTGTCATGAATTTCCAGAAGAATTTAGTAAGTAATGAAAACTATCTGGCGTGAATTTCCACTTTGTTAAACAAAAACATCTTTAAAAACTCTGAAGCACTGTAAAAGGCATCAGAAATTGCATTTCACCATGCAAAATCTTAGATTATTCTTGTTCTCTTACCACATTTCTAGTTAACTATGTATTTTTCTATACAGTATTAGCTTTTTTTCTATCCAATAAAGTATGCATTATGTGGCACATTCATAACTTTAAAAATATATGGCAATTGTAAAGTGGGGCATGGTTAATACCTTGTACCATGATAAAATTCCTGTGAGGCACTGTTATGTGCCACCCCTAAATTCTCAAGAGTGACTCAAAGTCCAAATCTGGTCTCACTTACCAGTGAAAGTAAATGTCATCCCTCCCCCTCCTCCAGTAACAATTTCTACCACAATAGAAAACTTGAAACAGTGGGTTATCATAATTACAGGCACCATGGTAGCAAGAGGACAACATTAACTGCCAATTAGCAACATATTTTCAGGTAAGGCTCCACTTGAAAATCCTGCCCTAGCCTGATATCCAACCTCACCAATGGAGGTAGCTCCAGTTTGACTCATGCTTGTATCAGATGAGAAAACACAGGCACATTATTCAATCCAACCAAGCTGTCTGTTTAGAAGATGCTTCAGGACTGATTAATGACAGAAAGCAAAGAGGAACTGCTCAGACCTTGGCTGTCAAGGTCAAATGCACAAGCTGACAGAACTGGAGGAGCCAGAGATGTTGCCTGATCTGGATTTAGGCTGCTGGCCTCAAGTTTTGGCTGGAGCCACGAGTGTGTTGTCATTCCCTCTGGCTTCCAGTCATACCACACACAAGATGGAGAGGCATATGGCGCCTTCTCCCAACTCAGCGTACATGTGGGTTCTAATTTAAGCTTTAAACCTTTTTAGAATCCTTGCCAGCAAGATAAAATATATAAGCCATGATATTCTGAGCACCATATTTTGTGCCATATGCCTTATGGCACACGGTTGAATAATTTTGAGGGTAGGACCAACAGCAACTAAGTCAAGGCACATCTTTGGTAGGGGAAATTGACAGGTGTGTGTTCCCCAAAAGCAAAATGTTAGGTACATAATAATAATAATAATAATAATAATAATACCGTCAACCATTCATCAAGTGCTTATACATTACAGGCACAGGGCTGACAGCTTTACATAGATTTTTTCTCATTTAAACTTCATAACAACCCTATGGGATAGGTTCATTTATTATCCTAATTTTCAGAAAGAAGCAACAAAGCTTAGAAAATTAAAGCATTTGCTCCAGGTCTCGTGGCCACGTGCATAGAGCCAGGATTCAAACATGGGCACCAGGACTCCATGGCCTGCAAATCTAATGCTACAGTAAACTGTTGAACATATATACTGTGCATCTATATTACAGGTATCATATGGTACAGTATATACATTGAACAGTACTCTTCAGCATTCATCTGGGTATACTATAGGTAGAGAACTATAGGTAGAGTTCATCTGAGTATACGATACTCAAGGTCACAAAACTGAGAGATCACAGCAGATTCATTCAAAGGACTGTCCTTCATGCATTTGTTTCCTCAAACACTTAATCAACATCTACAGAATCTGAAGCACAGGGGTATTCATCGAGGACTTCCCGAACACGTGTTCTGGGCCTGGGGTGTAAAGAAAACACATCCATGCACTAGACTTGCTGTTACTCCCTCCTATGAGTCTGAGCAAAAATAATAATAATAATAATAATAATAAAAGTACACACATATACATAGAGCAACTCACAAAATCTCTCTCTCTTTCATTTCACAAGAAGAAAAGGGAGTGTGGTATATGTATCAGTTTATTGGTGGAATGTATGAACTCTAGGAGTGAGATTTTCTTAACAACAGCCAGAGAGACAAAAATAAATGCCTCCAATAAATGCAACACGCTGGGGCACCTGGCTGGCTCAGTTGGTAGAGCATGCAACTCTGGATTTCAGGATGTGAGTTAAGAGTCCCACACTAGGTATCGAGATTACTATTAAAATTTTTAAAAAGTCTTTTTTTTTTTTTTTTCAACATTTATTTATTTTTGGGACAGAGAGAGACAGAGCATGAACGGGGGAGGAGCAGAGAGAGAGGGAGACACAGAATCGGAAACAGGCTCCAGGCTCTGAGCCATCAGCCCAGAGCCCGACGCGGGGCTCGAACTCACGGACCGCGAGATCGTGACCTGGCTGAAGTCGGACGCTTAACCGACTGCGCCACCCAGGCGCCCCAAAAAGTCTTTTTTTAAAAATGCAACACACCATGCTTTGTAGCTCCATGTCTACTGGTGCTAGGTCACAGCTTACAACGTCCCCAGTAACTGGAGCATGAAGGACAGCCCCATCCCTGCGCTTCTGAGGGCTCAGACACATAGGCCACTCCCAAGCCTTCAGCAGGAGTGGTGGGTGCAGGTAGACTGATGGCTCCAGAGTCCTGGGTGAAGGTCAGAAGAACCACCAGAACCACTACCCGCCTTTCAGCTTGCCTAATCCCTCTCCCTCGTAGCCCAAATGCACCTTTCTGCTAGTGAGGAGAGCAGGGAGAGTTTGGAAGCAGTTGACAGAACTGACTGTTGCTAACTGTACATTCCCTGTGGGCAATTCAAAAATAAACAAACAATGCAGAAAGAGCAGAGAAAAACTCATGCTGAGGCAAGGATTCCTCCAAGTGTGGTCTTGTCACAGAACAGTGAGGAGATGATTATTAAATGTTCACGTTCCTGAGCCCCACAGCAGACTCTTGGGGCCAGAACAAGCAGATGCAGGGGCCTGAGCATATGCATTATAGCACATGTAAAAAGTGATTTGTTTGCACGTGAACATATGAGCACACCTAGCTAACAGATGAACATAATGCTTCTGAAAAAGCTAAGTCATAATTACTCTGAGCAACCAAAGAGTTCTCTGCGACTGATGGAGTGGGCAATTCTGCATGAACAACCGAGAAGTTTATTTTGAGTTGGCAGAATTAGGCACTTGTGAACCAGCACATGAGACACTTTTCAATGCATGGTTTCCTGATGCAGACGAGAAAGCCCATTTCCAGTCTCTTTGTAGGCACTGTGTATCCACCTGTGCTATCAGCTTCATCCCGAATGCATGTTATATTTGGTTTCATAACATTTGCTATGAAAGCATTCATTATAACACCCATCTGACAGCTGCTGGTAAACAAAACAATTGCATGACAACAGATGGAAAATGGAACCATTCCGTGGTATAGAATGTCGCAGGTAGTTTTTGGAGGTCATCGAAAACACACAGAACACGGAAGACTTTTAGAATATGTGCCAAGGTCCATGGTGGGTTAGATAAATAAACATGGTGAAATGTTTCAGAATTGACTAGCTTTGTTTTGCATTGTGCTTGCGGTCTCATTTGGTTTTGGTTCACCAAATTTCCTCTCAATCTCTTTTATCCCACATCCCTTAGTAAAAGAAATCAAATTGCTCTTTTGGCCCAGTAATATTTTGGCAATATGAATTTTATATATTTAACAAAAAAAGAAAAGTGAACTGTCTGTGCATGAAGTCTCAGTATTAAGAAAATCTGCATCATTTTGATTTGCATTTAAAGATAAGAACAATGCAGGTACACCACAATACTACGCCCCTTACATACACTTTTCCTCCACTTCATCCAGGGAAGTCTCATTACCTCCAAGATTTCTTTGTTCACAGCTTTATAGTTTGTAAATTAGTTACTGAAGTTGATAGCATTCTGGTAGCCGGGAAACAAGGAGTTAGCAGAAAATATAAGCAGGGACAAAATATATTGATCTTTATTTTGTTTTCCTCACAGCTGAAGGTTTTTGGGATCATACACCTCTTTTCTTTGTCTGAAATAGACAATAACATCAGGGAAGGAATTGCCAGCCAGGTTTATAAAGACTGTATTTTGTGTTTAGCTATCTTTTTTTGTTAAAACAAAATCAATAGTGGCAGATACACACATTTCTCCTCAAACCTTTAATTGTGTCTTGGTCTTAGGGAGGAAAAACTTTTTTCTCATGGTAGAAAATTAGACAAATAGAGGGAAGCATAAAAAATAAATCACCCACAGTCTGCATCCTTGAGATAACCACCGCTAATGTTTTGGTGTACTTCATTCCAGAGGGGTGTGTGTGTGTGTGTGTGTGTGTGTGTGTGTGTGTGTGTGTGTGATATAGGTATAAATATAAACATATATATGTATATATGTATATATATTATAAGCACATAAAGTGTTGAAAGATTTTTTATGGCATAAATAGAATAGTTCAGATTCAACACACATACACACACGAAAAACCCTTACCATTAGTAACATTCTAAGAAGTAACAGATTCCAAGAGGGAAGGTGACTTCCATGTGCCAAACTTTTATTCACATTATCTAGACTTCCCCTCCCCATCCCCCTTTCCACTGCTGCCCACTTGGCCATCATACCCACAGAAGTCACCAAGCAAGGTATATTTTATTTCCTAAATATGAATTAAACCCATCTACTCTCTCAGTTTCCACTGGTATCACCTGTGCTCTCATAGCCTGGATTCCTGTAAACAGCTCCTAACTGGTACATTTTGGTCTCCTCCAATCTGTTTTCCACAACACAGCAGAGGAATCTTATAAATGCATGTGGGATCAAGTTATCCCTTTGTTGACAGTTATTCCAAGAGTTCCCACCATTTAGACGATGGATGATATGGTGTAAGTGCCGCCTTTATCTTCTATGCCTACACCCCTTTCACACCCATACTGGCCTTTGTCCGGTGTCTCCATTTGCTAAGGCCAGCACCTTAGCCTACTCCACTGTTCTACTCTTCCTTCCTGCTCACACTGCCGAAACCAACTCTTCTCTCCATGAAAACTCCCACTCCCATTGAGAGTTACTTCCTTAGGAAGGCAGAAGGCTTTCCTTGATCTCCTATAGGTAGCCCTATAGCATCCTAGGTTTCCCCCATCCAGACATTCAGGGCAAAGCCTGAGAATACCTCTTTTTTAAATGTTTGCTTATTTTTTACAGAGAGGGAGAGAGACCGAGCGAGAATGTGAGTGCATGAGTGGGGAGGGACAGAGAGAGAGGGGGACAGAGGATCTGCAGCGGGCTCCAGGCTCTGTGCTGAGAGTGGAGAGCCCAACACAGGGCTTGAACTCACTAACTATGAGATCATGACCTGAGATAAAGACACTTAACCAACTGAGCCATCCAGGTGCCCCAAGAATAGCTTTTTAATTGTGAATCTAACATAAAAGGGTCTCTCTGGTGCACCATGGCATCCCTTCTACCTGGTCCACAAAAACTGATGCTGAAAAACATGCCAAATGGATATTAAGTCAATACAATTTGCTTGTGTTACTTAGTAAAGAAGGATGTAAAGTTGCAAAAACAACCAACGACCAGCCTGAATTGTTAATAATTTCAGTATTGGAGTAAAGACTAGATTTCCTCAACTCAGGGCCTCCTGCGCACCAGCGCTACCCCACATTCATTTGGGGTACTGTGCTGTAACCTAAGATCAAGCACTCAGAAGACTGACCTATTCCCTTTCACCCCCCATCATCACCACAGTGCCATGTTCACTACGCATCTTCTCTTGACCAGGTAAGCATCATCTCCAGACACAACCATCACTATGGTGGCTTATATCATGCTTCCTGACTTCCGTCTCTCCTCACACTGACCCATAACCCATCCAAATGTAGCCTGTGACATGGTCTACAACAAGCCTCATCACTCCGTTTCTTTGCTTTCAACATGAAGCTAGAGACAAGCTCCAGTTCCGATACCTGACCTCAAAATCCTCTGCTCACACCCTCCACCATAATCCTATCTGTTCTCAGTACCTCTTTAGGTGGTCTTCCATTTAACCAAGTAAGTAACTTTGCAGCCTCTAACGGACAATATCTTTGTTCTCCCATCCATGCCTCTGCACATAACAGCCACTGACTCTAGATTTCTGACAATTCATACCCTCTCCTTCTTTAAGTTTGGTCTATATTCCCTTGTGTCAATAAGTTATTCCCTAACATCATATTCTGATCGTGATTCACCACTCAATGTAGTTTTGAATGAATTAATCTATAAAGGAGTAGATTTTAGACCTGCCATGATGAGCTGATAAACAATTAGAAGCATTCCACCAGATTTGGTTTCTAAGGCATTATTCTGTCCTGTCTATAAGATCTCAGCCAAAATGAGTGCATCTAAAGACACGATCATTTCAGAACAAATATTTTTCAAGTCCCCTGGGAGATCCTCCTCCTTGCATTGCAAGGAACAAATAGCCAAGAGCACACAGAAATAACAATGCCAGAGCAATACAAGATCAACTTCAAGTCACAGCTATTTAGGCCAGAAAGAAGATGTGGGGCTGCCTGTCCATAGTTGTGAGAAAGATAACACATCCTGTTACCCTTCTCTGAAAGGCAGGTGTCTTCCCCATTCTTGAGGATGTCAAGTAAAGAAGACCCAAACCTCCTCTTCCTCCTGCGCCCCCTGCACTCACGTTCACCAATCATGCCAGTATTATATGTTTTTAAAAGATTACCTGATTTCTATGAAATTACAATGCTTTAAAATAATATACTGCATCAGGTCCACAGTCTGTCTTTAAGTTTTATGTCTTATAAAAAGGAGACATGAAAAATAAAACCCATACATTTATTGAGGTGAAATATTGTATTCTATTTAGATAATTATGAGGAATTTGTAACATGTTTTGTATAAATTGGCAATCACGCTGATCTTCCAAGCCCCCATTTACACTTTACTATTTGGTGGAGAACTAGGAAACAGGAAGGCTACCAATGGTAAAGCAAGGCTTGGGTTTGAGTTCTGCTATTGAATACTCCAGTGGCCTCAACTTCTCTGAACTTCAGTTTCTTCGTTGTAAAATGGAGATAATCAGCTTATTGTGAGTATTGAATGCCTTGTGACAGGAGAAGATCACCCAGAAGGTAGGCAGGAGGGAAGCCTCATTGGAATGAATTCAAGACAGAATAGAAGGAGAAAAAAAAATGATAGCAAATATAGACACATTTTATTTTGGAGTTTTGTGCAAAGGAGATCAGAGAAATAGGGTGGCAGATGGAGGGGAAGTGGAGTCACAGAGATAGATATTTTTTAATGTTGCATATATTATGACATGTGCACATGGTGATGGGTGTGATCTTGTCCTGTCTAAAGGCATCAAATACCATCTATAAGATGAGTCTTAAATTTGTATCTCCATGCCAAACCTCTTCCTTATCCTTCAACTGTATCCTTGACATCTCTCCTTGGAAATCCAATCAGCATCTCATGCTAAGTCCAAACATGAATTCCCATTTCCTCCCCCTTCTTCAACTCACTCTCTCTCCTACTCTCTCCCCCTCCCTGAAAACCTGGTCCTCTTACAATCCATCTTGGAAATAAATAGTGCTTCCATTTTCAAAATGCTCAGGAAAAAATCCGTGTAGAAACTGCTAACTCCTTTCTCTTTTGCACATCCCACATGCTGTATCTGCTTTTCAAATAGATGCAAAATCTGGCCATTGCTCACACCTGCATTGCTACCAACCAGTCTTCTCTCACCTGGATGATTATAATAATGCTCCCTAACCCCCATGTTGAACTTCCTACTTTCACCACGCTCCACGTGTATTCTCCACCCCAAAGCTGGAGAATTCCTTTCAAGTGTGCATCAAGGCATGTGCCCCTCTGCTCAACATCCTCCAATAGCTTCCTGCTTTGCCCAAAGCAAAACCCTAGGTTCATACTATGATCTTCAAAGCTCTACATGGTCTAGTCCCCCACTAACTCTCCGATGTCAGAGCACCATTCTTGTGTTTCTCTCATTGCCCCATTCCAGCCATACCAGCCTCTGTGCTATGAATATATGAATATAACAGACAATGTCCACCCAAGTGTCTTTGCACTGGCTGTTCCTTTTTTCTTGTCCCCCTCCCAGATACCCATGTGGGATTCTTTCTCACTACTTCCAGGTTTCTACTCAAGTATCACATCTCAGAGATACATTCCTAGACACACAACCCTATATTAAATACAGTCCCTCTCAATCTATCTTGTCCTGTTCCCCTTACCTGGTTTTGTTTTTCTTCATTGCAATGACCTTACATGTCATTTTGTAAGTGTGTGTTCCCCACACCCTCTCCATTCCTAGTACGCCGTAAGTTTCTTGAAAAAAGAACTCTGTTTTTGCTTTTCATGATGTATCTTCAGTTTCTAAAAGATTGCCAGGAATCTAATGAATGCTCAACAATATTTGTTGGTGAAATAAAAGCTACAACCTGACATTTCCGGGTTTCCTTTCTTCCTCTATCCCTCACTAATAAATTCATATAAAGAGATTTCAGTGAGGGGCACCTGGGTGGCTCAGTTGGTTGAGGATACGATTCTTGGTTTTAGCTCAGGTCATGGTTTCACCTATCATGAGTTCAAGCCTTGAGTCAGGCTCTGCAGTGTGGAG
Organism: Lynx rufus; assembly: GCF_022079265.1. NCBI lineage: Eukaryota > Metazoa > Chordata > Mammalia > Carnivora > Felidae > Lynx > Lynx rufus. Next base: position 19,904,280 of record NW_025814838.1, read on the forward strand.
CCTGCTTGGGATTCTCTCTCTGCCTCTCTCTCTCTCTCTCTCTCTCTCTCTCTCTGTCCCTCCCCCAGTCACACATGTGCTCACTCACTCACTCTGAAGAGAAACAAACTTAAAAAAAATGTTAATGAAATACTATGTTATATGGCTAATACTATGTTACATGGCTAATACTATATTAAGAGGTTCTTTCATATCTTTTTTAGAATTCATTTTTCACAAGTTAAATATTTCCATTAAAAAAGAATTATATAAAAACAGAGCTTCACTATATTCACATGTTTCAATAGAAGCAGAAAAGAAATAACTAAAGTCTATACTGTTTAACTATAAGCTTTCCTATATGTCAATAGGTGGTCAGAATACCCAACTTAATTAGCCTTTGTTATAATAAATATTATTTTAAAGTAATAGTTAAATCACACTGAGGTATACAGATTAAAATGAGTTGAAACAACTTATATATATTTGGTAATAGGAGGAATGGCTGAGTAAATATTACATCAATTCAGTACAATGTTATGCAGAAATCAAAATAATCAGAAGGTAGACTTAAGAATGTTTATATATTGAAAAACAGTAAAAAATAAATGCATATTACCATTTGAACATGTAAACATACATCCATAAAGAGAACATGTATACATTGAAAATAATCATAAGTGGTGAGTGGAATTATAAGCAGGCCTTTATACTTTTTCTAAAATTACTGTGCTACATTTCAATCTATGTCGATTAAAAATGATGCTTTGTCAAAGTAGAAGAGTAAAGTTGAGGAAAACAAGACCAACACTGGATAAGAAGCTAATAAATACTATTCCCAGTCTCTAATCTTACAATAACTTACTTAAAAGAACACATCTTGGGCAATTTATTCACCATCCCTGTGGCCCAGTTTTCTTCTCTACAGAACAAAGATGGTAATGTGATAGGATCTCCAAAGAGCAAGAGTGGAAAAGGCAACCCTCTGCATTCATCACATGTTTTCATACTCTTCCTAGGCACATGGGAAGACCACATTTTCCAGGCTCCCCTGCATCCTAACAGGACTGTGTGATGGCTCTAGCCAATCCAATATGGTCAGAAATGGTATAAAGCACTTCCAGGAAATATTCCACATAATTCCCAAGTTCTCTCTCCTTATCCATGAAATTTGAGCCAAAAATATTTTAAGATGATCGAGTCACAGCTAGAAGAAGCCTAGACCCAGGGATAAACCAAATTCTCATCAGACCACAATGAGAGCAAGACATAAATCTTAATGACACCTCAAGATTGGTGTGGGTTGATTACATATAGCTAGTATTGCCTACTGTCTTAGTCCTTCTAGGCTGCTATAACAAAAGTAACATAAACTGAGGAACTTAACACCAGAAATTTATTTCTCACAGTTCTGGACACTGAGTAGTCCAAGATCATGGCACCAGCAGACCAGCATGCCTGGTAAGAACCTGCTTCCCTACTGATGGCCCTCTTCTCACTGTGACCTCACATGGTAGAAAAGGTCACAGGAGTTTTCTCAGGTCTCTTCCATAAGAAAACTAATCCCATTCATGAGAGCTCCACCTGCATGATAAAGGCCCCATCTCCTAATACCATCATACTGGGAAAACTTTGAGGAAGATGTCAAATGGTCCCAAATGAGACCTCTAACATCAATATGTAGGGATTTGTCTTTCTCACAGGAATAAATGCAGTCACAAACTATAATTAATATTTTTAAACAAGATTTTCCAGTGCGCTGTGCCCTTTGCTGGATGACAGGATACAAACACATGTTAAAATAGTCAGAACTACCAGCTGTGGTTCTCAGGGAGGAAGCCAGCAAATCCTTTCTCCAAAAAAGTAACTGTAAAACTAGACAAAACTGACCAAAAACCACCACAAAACAGTATGTCAACACTCTAAAAATTAACCAAAGACATCCAACAATCTGAGAAGTATTTACCTGAAAAACTACTGGGCTTCAGGTAATAACCATGGGAATCTTTGGTGTTCTAGATGGGGCTGCTCCCATCCCTAGTTGCCATGAAGTCTCTGTCTGTTTGGGGCGGGATGTGAATACTGGCAGTACTCACGTGATTTGAAGTGGAGAACAGTGACTAAATCCAGCAGCAGCAATGGTAAAAGTAATAGTCTCAGTGGTGGAAAACTGGGTAAAGCCAATAGCATAAAATGGGCTGAGGTTGTGGTTGGGGCAAGAAGATTCCAAATTGAGACTGTGTACAGGTTCAGTGGAGACTGGAGAAGGCCCAAGCTATCCACATATTCCTGATTAATCCTGAGGTGGTGTGCAGATAAAAAGGCAATGTAAAAGGGCCCAGCAGAATGTAAATATTTGGGAAGACTTGCAAATGGTCTAAACACTTGATACACTTTCCTACACAGACCCATCAACAGAGAACAGTAACCTTCTTACTGATTCAGGTGTTTAAACACAGCCTTAGTTCAATTTTTAGTTGGCCGTTAAGCTACAGAGACAATGGAGAAAAAGCCCTTGGAAAGGAAGGTTTAAAACAAAAGCATCACAACAATATCAACAACAAAAACAAAAAACAAACAAAGACATCAGTGACCACATACCACAGGGGAAACAGGCTGCACCAGTTTAGAGCAGCCAAGTTTATAAACAAAGAAACAAACAACAAAACTAGCAACAATTCCTATCTGGGGAACACCAGAATACAGAATTGCTACACTGTTATCTAAATATCTGCTTTCCTCCCCCCCCAAAAAAAATTATGACACATGTAAAAAATTAGAAATTGTGACCAATAGTCAGGGAAAAAGCAGTCAACAGATACAATTTCTGAGTGTCACCAGATGCTGGATATAGCAGAAAAAGACTTCAAAACATCATTATACGTATGTTCAAAGAACTTAAGGGAAAAAAACGCATTAAGAATCAAAGTATCTAGGGCTGCCCGGGTGGCTCAGTCAGTTGAGCGTCTGACTCTTGATTTCAGCTCAGGTCATGATCTCAGAGTCATGGGGTCTGGCTCCATGCAAAGTATGGAGCCTGCTTAGGATTCTCTCTCTCTCTCTCTCTCTCTCTCTCTCTCTCTCTCCCTCTGCCCCTTTCCCCACTCCCCCTCTCTCAAAATAAAAATTAAAACAAAGAAAAAGAATCAAAGTATCCAAATGATGAATCCAAAACATAAAATCTGAATAGGAATAAAATAAAAGGGGTTATAGGAATAGTATGCAAAATAGCATTTTTTTTTAAAAAGCAGACAACCTGGCTAAAATGAAATAATTCCTAGAAAGATACAAACTACAAAAATCAATAAATAGAACATCTGAACAGACTTCTACCGAGTACAGAAATTGAATTAGTGAGCAAAGAACTTCCCACAAAGAAAAAACCCAGGACCAGATGGCTTTGCTGGTGAATTTTACCAAAATTACAAAGAATTAACAACACTTACAAATCTCTTCAAAAAGAATGGAAGAGGAGCTAATACATCCCAACTCATTTAGTGAGATCAATATTACCCTGACATCAAAACCAGATACCAAAAGATGTTTACAATATTCATTATAAATATAGATGCAAAAAATTCTCAAGAAGATACTAGCAAACCAAATCTAGCAACACATAAAAAGAATTTTCAACCATGACATATGAAAATCTGTCAATGTAATATGTGACAATAATAGAATGAAAGACAACACGACATGATCATCTCAACAAATGCAAAAAAGATTTTGACAAAACCCAAGATCCTATCATGATTAGAAAAACTCAACAGTCTAGGAATAGAAGTACCTTTATAAAGGGCATGTACAAAAAAGACGCAGCTGGGATCATAAAAAACAGTAAAACCCAATTCTGCGGCTCTCTCATTCCTAACCACAGAAGCTATGAACAATAATAAATGTTTCTGCTTTTGATTCATTAAGTTTTGGGTAAATTTGCTTCACAGCAATAGATATTTAATAATAATAATAATGATGATAATAATTAATAATACGAGAAAGTGGGGGAAGACGAGGAGAAGGAGAAGTAGCAGCAGTAGGAATAACAGTTGTGGCAGTGGTGGTAGTCACTGGCTGTAGTTGTCACAGTGACTGTAGGACTAGCACATTAGTGGGTACCACACCACAGCCTCTATACCTCTAAGGCAGGGCTCCAGGGTATGAGATGAAGGTAGATGGGGGCGCTCAGCTCCTAAAATATGGCCCAAGTCCAAGGCATCAGAGGATTCCAGCATGGGGTCTCCAGCACTTATACTCCTCCTAAGGGTCACAACTGGTCCCTTCACAAAATGAACCCTACCTTTGAAAAGATCAAATGGCCCCAGCTATGGGCACAGGTGACATGGGGAATGGACTTGGGATCCGGCCTCCTAGAAAGTAATGTGGAAGTGCCACTAAAAGCAGCACCTGTTCTCAAGAAAATGCCTGCATCACAATCAGAGTCTGGGAACCTCAGTCCTGGACAGATAAGGGAGAAAGCAACCACCATGCAATCCCCACTTCTCTAATATATCCATGAGTCGTCCAACAGTTGCTTTCACGGTACCCTGCTGTATCTGGGTTCCTAGATACTTATCCACTTGCACCCTTTTTGTAGTAAGACTGCTACCCGTTCAGCGCTGTTCTTATCTGCATATCATGGTATCTCACCCAAGCCCAACCCATGATCTTTAGATGGATTCCTGGTACAGTACATCTACATTTTTTCATTCCTTCCTAATATGGGCAATTGATGTTCTGAGTGAAATAATGTGATTCCTAATTTGGTGTAGGTTTATCTTCTTCATTTGAAGACGTTCAGCTAGGAGAACTGGGGGCTCCTTAATGACAGAAAATGCCAATCTAGATCTACTTTACTAAATCTGGATCTAAATCTAGATCTACTGCATTGCTAAAGAGATCACTTAAGGTTAGATCCGGGAGTTATATAATCAATCACAGATATTTTAATCCAGCCATGATAACTAACAAAAGTACAGAAATAAAAGTCTTAAGGGACTATAGGAGAAGGAAGATTAGATGTCCCCTCAGATCTTTCTGACTAGAAGATTCCACATTCAAAGCAAACTTTGTGGTCAATACAAGGGCACCTGAAATAAACACGTTCTTTCCTTTACATTGCTTTTAAAATATGCTTTCATTTGCATCCAGCCATCAATGATAGGAATTTGAAACGTATTTGGAAAATTCTAAAATACTTAACTTCCGGATCCATAGATAAGGGAAACAAAAGGTAAGCAAAAAAATGACCTCTGTAAATATGGGCAAGGTCACAGGCTGGTGCCCAGATTCCCATGACCATAACCAAATATTTGTAATACGCTTCTTTTTGTTTGTTAGGAAATGATCATCATCTGTAAAGGAAAAACAAGATCCTAGAACATTACTGTCACAAAACAAAGTCAATTCAAAGTTATTAATTTTAAAATCGTAAAGTATCCAAAATGTTAAATGGCTCCATCTTCAGGGTAAATGTGAAAAAGCTCTACTTTTTTTGAGCCCTGGAAATGAGGAGTGATTTCAAGTCCTTCCTGAATCAGATGGATGTATCTGTGGTCTGATATCCCCATAGCTCTAGCGATCGGAGTTGCATAATCAATTCTGCCTGTGAGCAGTGTCCACAATGAGTCTGAAAGTGTCTTTAACCGATTATGTGCTTGGATGTACTCATTCGTAATTCAAACTCTCATGAGATTCAAAACACCAGTGAACAAAGTAATGTTTTCTCTCCAAGGGCATCTGTCAAGTTCTTTCACAAATGTTCTCTCGAGCATCTTTATATCTTATTGGGATGGCAGTGAGGGGAGCAAGTCCTCTTTTCCACCTTTCCCAGAAGGAAAACTAGGATAGAAATCTACTTCCCTACATTATTTATAAGACAGCTATTGAACTGGAATACAGTATACATATGTTTGTTATGGAATGATATGAAAATTATTAAACACTTCTACTCACATGATTTTATAAGAAGATAAAAACACACAGACCACAAGGAGCCTGGCTGGTTCAGCTGGAGGAGCATGTGACTCTTGATCTCAGACTCATGAATTCGAGCCCCATGCTGGGTGTAGAGATTATTTAAACATAAAATCTTTGGGGTGCCTGAGTGGCTCAGTCGGTTGACTTAAGCTGAGGTCATGATTTCACCGTTTGTGGGTTCAAGCCCCTCGTCAGGCTGTGTGCTGACAGCTCAGAGCCTAGATCATGCTTCAGAGTCTCTGTCTCCCTCTCTCTCTGCCCCTCCCCCACTGGCACTCTATCTCTCAAAAATAAATAAATGTTTAAAAAGATTTTTTTAAATAAATAAATACAAAATAAAATCTTTAAAAAAAAAACATACAGACCACATCTTCTGTTCCCCAAATCACAAACCCATAGTCCAATGTGAAAGAGATCAATTAAAGTGACAGCTGGGTATTACATAAGTAAACTCATAATGATCACACACCACAGTGGGAGGAGGAAGTTGGGTAAGGGGAGAAGGAACCAAGACTGGGCAGAAAAATAAAAAGCTACTTAATTGTAGAAGCTTTATGAGTGGAAAAGTGGGAAAGAGCAGGGAGCACAGCTGATTTCAGAAAAAATAAGAAACAAGACTCGGTTGTCTAGTTCTATAATTAAGAAAGAAACCAACACTAGATAAAATTACAAGAGTAAATAATGCAAAATATGGATTCAGCCACTAAAATAAACCAATGGGTGCAGACAGAAGTTGACATATCTCCACTAGGAATAGTTATCATCATATACTGAATGCAAACAACAGCACTGACGATAACACAGTAAACAAATCAGTTGGTTGCCTATTCTCACAGAGATCACAGCCTAAATGAAAGCTTGTTGGGGGCAGCCTAGGCTGAAAATGGACTTTCCCATAAATGTGCCCTTAACACTATTCTCCAATTATTAAGAAAAGTAAATGTACGTTTATCTGGTTTTAGCTTGTAACCAGTGCAATATCTCGGTCAGATTTAAAAAGAAAGAAAATGACCTAAGAATCTCTGTTTCCAAATAACAATAATAATGATTACAATAATTGTCATTATAGCTAACATTTATCGAGCTCTTACCATGTGTTAGAAACAATGCTTTTAGTTCACTAACATATCATTTAATCCTTGCAGAAACTCTCTGAGGCTACACACCATTATTGACCCCTTTTACAAATGGGGAAATGGAGGCATGGAGAATTGAACTAAGGCACTAAGAGTTTACCTGCTAATTTGAAGCTGAGATTCAGAACAGGGCTCTTTGACTCCAGAAATAAGACCCTCCTGCTAACCCAGCAGTTTCCCACCCTGGCTGTTCATCAGACTCACTTGGGAAGCTTATGAAAAAAAAAAAAACAAAAACAAAAACAAAAAAAACCACCAATGCCTGGGATCCTCTCTCCCAACCTGTAAAATCTGAATTTCTGGAGGTGGAGTTTTCTTTCCCAAATTATCCCATGTAATTCTAATGTGCAGTCCAGGTTGCAAGCCTCTACATGAGGCTGTCCTCTGCCCCTGTTACATAACCGTGAAAATTCCTGATGGTCCCCAGGTGTCCTTTTCTTGTCACCAAAGGAGTGCTTCAGAAAGCTTTGCTAATCTGTGTGCAGCCTGCAAACCAGCATGAGCAGCCCCAGGGAACTTGCTAGAAAGGCAGAATCAGAGGCCACACCCCAGACCTACAGAATCAAATCTGTACTTTAATCAGATCTCTACATCCACATTAAATGTCAGTACCACCCCAAAGTGCGCCCTAGAGAGGAAACACTATTTCCTAGAGGGATTAATAGGTTTTATGAACAATGAAAATACAGCAATAACCACTGCCTTCACCACCAGCTTCCCACCCTCCACCAACACACACACACAAACCCACCTCCAGCAAGGGTTCTGTGCTCACACATTTGGGACAAACTGGATTAAACAAAGTCAAATTACTTTTCTCTACTCCAGGCTCCAGCAGAACCTATAATGTTAAAATACTAATGTGTATCATAAATCTCCAAGAGGAGAAGTTTCCCAAATATTTACGACTGTGGTACCCTGTAACTCAGAACTCCTATTAACATCTTTTGCAGACAATGTGTTCCTAGGGACATATTACGGAAAATATTTATTCAGAAGAGATGATCTTTTTTTCTTACCTCAATGGCTACCCTGCACACTTTTCATAGTGTGCTATGACTATTTACTTATTCCTATGCATATTGGTAGTAGTCATGGAATTATACTAACCTTTATCAAGCATTTACTTTGTAGAACAGGCATAGTCCCGGGTGCTCATATGGTGTTAACTCATTTAAACTTTACAACCACACCATTAGATAGGCACGGTTTGTATGACTACATTATGATGAAAGAAACTGAGGAACAGACGAATTAAATTGCTTGCCCAAGGTCACACAACTTGTAAATGCTGGATGCAAGATTTTACCCCTGGCCATCTGGCTTAGAGCCTTCCTTTTAATCACTTGACTATTGGAAAATGGATTGATTATCACCCAGCTATTCTCAAAGACATCCTTAGATTGGCCCACAGAGGCTCTGAGTTTGGCCCATAGGTCTGAACTTTTAACCAAAAGGATGCAAAAAAGGCACAAAACCTTAGGTCACATACTCATCCGCCAGGAGACCTAGGTGCTGACATTGCAAATAATTTCTTAAAGAAAATGAAGTGTTAGATCAGACCTCCAATGCTGGTGTTCCTACAGCTGACAGTAAGTTTTGTATTCTTAACACAGGACACACTTTGTTTTCAGATAGGGGACAACACTGGCAACTCTGGGGTATTGATCCTTCATTCCCCTCTGCCACTCCGTCTCAAACAACAAATCAGCAAATCGAAAGAATCCAGGCAAAGCATCAACAAGATGATGCCAACTCACGGATGCTAAACCAAGCCAGAACATTCCAGAACCTTGTCAGTTACGGTAGACAGAATAATGTGCCCCCCGCAACAATGTCCACATTATAACATAACATTGTCATGATGTCCTCAACTACAGGTTGATGGGCTCAAGTGAATTTAAAAAAAAAAAAAAAAGACAGGATCTTGGGAGCCCAAAGCTGCAAGTCAAGAATCTACATGGTTTTTCAAGTTTCCCTAGGGTTTGGGGATCACCGTGAATCACTCAGCGGAAGGTGAAGGACTCAAAATAAAGCAGAAGTTTCCTCAGGCACACAACTAATTAAAAAAAAAAACAAAACAGGCTCACATATGAAGGCTAGTATGAATCCACTGTATACAACTAAAATAACTCTGCCTCTTTATCCTCCAGAAGGAACACTAAATCTAGGCAGCCAAGGAAGAAGCATGCAGAAAGAATATTCACTGGTGAGCAGGGAAAGAGGGCTCTTCGTGTTTGTCGTTGTTGTTATTGTTTTTAGTTTCCTTCCCCTTGAGAGCTAGAGTGTGACTGTCAAAAATGCACAGCACTAACCAAGGTCTCATCCATGTGTTAGGTATCCTGCTACGCACTTTAAAGACACTTGATGTTTAAATATTCACAATTCATTCCTTTGACAAATATTTGAGAGTTTACTTTGTGTCAGGCACTTTTCTAAGTATTGGCAGTTACGGTAGACAGAATAACGTGTCCCCCTCCCAACAATGTCCACATTATAACCTCTGGAATCTGAATACCTTACCTCACTTATTCAAAATGGACTCAGCACCTGTGGTTAAGGTAAGCCTTCCCAATGGGAAGAGCATCCTACCTTATCCAGGTGGATACAGTGTAAGAGCAAGTGTTCTTAAAAGCAAAGAACATTTCCCAGCTGTGGTACGAGGGAGACTAGTGAAAAAAAGGCACACAGAGGTGTTATGTCCCTGGCTTTGAAGATGGAAGAAGGAGCCACAAGCCAAGGAATGTGGGAGGTTTCTAGAATCTGGAAAAGGCAAGAAATAGATTCTCCCCCAGGGCTCACAGACGGGAGAGCAACCTTGCAGACACCTGGTGTTCACTCACTGAGACCCAGGTTGGATTTCTGATCTAGAGAACCGTAAGAGAGTATGTTTATGTTGTCTTAGCAACCAGGTTTTTAGTAATCTGTTACAGCAGTGATAAACGGTGACTACAACATTTTAAAAAAACACTCTGTTCTCACAGAGCTTGCATTCTAGTGAAATATCCTATCAATAATATTATCCTGATTGTAAAGAACACCAAACAAGCTTAGGAGGATTGACTGAGTTTATAATTAATAACAATGGCCTCCTTACCAGAGAAAACAAAGTTGGGGGAACCCAGGTGCTATCACAATGGGTTTTGTTGTTGTTGTTTGGCAGACAGGGAAGATGTGAAATTGTGATTCTGCACTCCAGACACCTGAGTTTGCTCACACCAGTGAAACGGGAGACGGAACAGGGGTCTGACCTCAGAACTCACCTTCCTCTGCTTCCATTACTCATCCTTTCTTCTCCTTCCTTCCCACGGAAGCGATGGAGAAGATGAGGACGTTGCAGGGGTCACTCTCCCTATACATGGCTACAAAAGTCACTTTGCTCAGGGGCTCTAAAGCCTTATTTTCAAACGAGTTCATTCACCACACAGTGTGACACCCTTTACCAACAATGAAGATGGTCAAATTACCCACCAACCCCCGCTTTGGTTCTCATTTTTACCTGTCATCCTAAAACTCATGCAGCTCCTCTACTATTCCAAAGGTCACTTTTCCAGAATTTCCACAGTTAATTTATGCTCTAGACCAGGCAGAGACTTTCTAAAATCAAGGCACCCTTCTTATCCTTGCTCCTGAGCTGCAAGCATTATGTTTCATGGCAGACATTTCCAGAAGAACTCCAAATTTAACTGGTGGTCAAACAAGCCAATTGACAAAATATCCCACCCAAAAGTCAGCAATGTTTTTTTCTAACTCTGACCTAATAGCTACTGCCTTGCCAAACCATTCTTCTAGATTTGGCACAAGGTTATAATTGAGGCAAGTCTCTAAATAAAGTCTTAAACCACTAGGGTAGCAAAGAATTAGAATCAAACCAAATGCCCCCAAATAGGAGATGCTTTAAATATATTGTGGTGTAGCTGGACTATAAAGGCTTGGAATGAACGTTACAGATTGATTTATTAACATGGGAAGTATCCACAATGTGTGTAATTCCAATGGTTATAAAAGAATATAGAGAATAGTCCCTTTTTAACCTATTGAACATACATATATATATATATAGAGAGAGAGAGAGAGAGAGTGAGAGAGAGCACCTCAGTAGCTCCACATCATGGTTAACAGCATCCTAAGGGCTAGTACTAGGGCATTTATTTTATTTTATTTTTTTAATTTTCCTCTAACATATATAAAGCAATCACCAAATGTTCATTTCATACCTACTATGCACAGGAACGCATGCAAGGGGCTAAGAGAAGAAAAGGCCTTGGTGACTTTAGTAAGTCTTCACTGAGCAGCTATTTATTGTAGATTTATGGCACACTATGCACTGGAATAGGCACTGGGGTAGACATGCCCTGGTTCTCTCGGGGCTTATACTAGACAGGAAGTCAGGGAAAGACAAGAAACAAGCAAATGGCAAACAAAGGATTTTGGCACCAGGCTCAAGGTCTCTCTCATCATTTCATGGGCTTCAACTCCATGATGATATCCTTCCTGATACCCTAGCCTCACCCATGGGTTTTAGCAGTTTTTCACTCCATCTTAGCCACCTGCTGACATAACTCCTCCAAACCCTCATTTGTGAGACTTCAAACTCTGAAATCCACTCTCTCCACCTTCTCATCTTTCACCACAATGATACAAAGGCATGTTAGTACTTAGTGGTCTATTCATGCAGTCTTCCCCATTTGTCAAGTTCAACCCTTACATTCAAATTTCATCCATCACCCTAACCATCCTATAGTTAAAGATCAGCCTCAATTATCACATTTTCCTATGACCATGGCCCAGGATCAATGGTCTCTTTGGTATTGCTGATCTGCCTGGAGCCATCCCTCATCTCCATTTTCCTCCATATCAGAACGTAGCTGAATAAAATGATGAGTATGGTTTATACAAGGTCCGTTACGACATCACCAGACCTTCTCCAGGGCTCTCAGTCCGTACTGCAGCATGCTGCAGACACTCCCAGCCTCTTCCGTTTTCTATCCCTTCATCCAGGTCTTGCTCTCTAGCGTCCACAGATGCCCAGCCATCTTTCCTGTACTAAAAACATCAAGGTCATCTGACCCCAGAGAGAATCTGTGGGGGAGGGAGTTGAAAAGATGAGTGAAAGAGCTAGTGAAAATGCAGCATGCCAAGCAACAGGAGCCAAGACACTCCTGTTAAACACCTCTCTGAACAATATTTCATAAACTCTGCAAAGAAAGGACTCCTCTTTTCCCCAAGAGTGACAGAGTGTGAGAGAAACAACATACAGAGTTGCAAGTATCAGAAAGACAAAAAGATATCAGTAGATATTAGTCCCCAAAATGATAAAAGTATTGGATTATTATGTGACAGGTCCTCTGATGGGCAATTTTTACCCATAAACTGTAATGATCAAACCCCATTTTCAAGGTTGTATTGTTATACACTTGTTACAGACAATGAAACTGGGCTTAAGTTATTGGCATGTAACCACTACGTATGAGAGGCAGACTTTTGGACTCAAGCCTGTCTGAGCCTAAGCAGAAGACCTGACCTCTTCCCTTAGCTGTTAATACTTTAGTGGGAAGGTGAAAAATAAACAAAAAATTGGGAAGAATTGTTATGGGAAATCTTCAGGACAGGGGGAAAAAAAAGGAAGAAACAAATCCAAATGAGTCTTGAAACCTTCTGCGTCATGCAATGAATTTTTCTTCCCCTTCTCATGTGAACAGATTAAACTAATAGATTATGAGCATTATTCTTAAGCAACTTATATCAGGGTTGATGGGAGCCTGTTCTTGAAAGATAAGCTGCATATCAGCACTGAGGGAAAATGAATTAAAATGCAAATCTGAGTGTGCCCCCATTGTTAGGCTATCTTTAATAGATATGTCTTCCTGAATACATCACAGGCAAAACTGTCAGTTTGCATCCCAAATAAAGCAAATCCAAACTCTAATGGCATTTCACTAAGGCTAGAGTTTATAATTGGATTTTGCCATGGGTGGAGTTTGTAGCTGACCTTCACCTAGACCCATAACCTCAGCCTCAATGGAGAGGGGGGAAAAAAAGGGCAACTTCCCCACCTTGAGCCCTTTCTAGATCATTGGTTTGATTGAGCACCCAAAGCCTCAGCTTCAAGGTATGGCGCACCCCTACATCTTTTCCCCAATCCCAAAGGGAGCAATGCCCACCTTGAAGCCCTGGTATTGAACCCATGATTGATGAGACCCACCTCAGGCGGATTGCTGACAACAGTTCCATCAAGAGCCAAAGCTACACTTTAGGCGCTGCACTTAAGACAAAAGGACAGGAAATCTTTAAATAGGCGCTGTCTTTTGATACCCCAAAATTCCCATCTCACGAGATCCTGAGACAGAGTTGCCTCTGCTAGAGAAAGTACACATCTAAAAGTTGGTCAGATCCCAAAACAAAAGGCAAGGCAACATTTAAATACTAAACACGAAAGAATGTACAAATAAGTGTCAAAAGGCTGTAATAATATTGGAAATAACAATAAGGGCAAGAACAGCTACCCCTCACACTTAAAAAAAAAAAAAAGCCAAATGAGAAGTATAGGTGAATGTTATAGACTTAAAATGGGAAGGAAGTAGAACAGGCTGGTAGAAAAGGTCTACAGAGGAAGTACAGTTTGAGCTACACTTGACACCTGGAAGGGCACATTCTAGGGAGGTAAGGAAGGTCATCAAAGAACAGCTATAAACAAGCAGAGAGAGACAGCAAAAGCACAATACTAGGAACACTGACCATTAGGCTTTGGCTTTTCCTATCCAACACTTCTTTTGTCCTTCTTTTAGTAACAGAATTCCACTAGTCTTTAGCAAACAGGCTCCCCTCCATCATCTGACCCTACCTCCTAAAACACAGGTTTGGGTATATGACTGTTCAGAGTAGCCTACCCCTAGCCAAAGTAGTAATCAGTCTTAAGATCAGGTATGGGATACATGCAGAAAGATGTCTCCCTTGCTCAGAGATAGATAGGATACCCAAAGTGATGTGTCTTCTTTTCCTGAAAACAAAGACACTGATGAAGTCAGAAGTTTAGACTTTCAGGGTCATCCTGGTCACCACATGAAAAAACACCTATGTGAGAATGAAAGCAAAATAGAAAAATGAGTGAGGAAATCAGAAATGAGTGATGGGAAGAGGTAAAGACAGACACCCTGATGTTATTTGAGTCCCTAAATCTGATCACCTAAAGCTACATGTACCAATGGAACTTCCCAGTAGGTGAGACAACCCAGGCTCCCTATATGATTTGTTTGAGTTAGGTCCTGTCACTTGGACCCTAAAGAGTACTGAAGTACATAGTCAAGTTCAGCAGGAGGGGAAGGGCCATGAGGTGGAGGTGTCTCAAGCAGTAGGCAGGTGCCATATTTCAAGGTCAGATACTTCACTGAATTGCCAACTACGATGTTTTCTACTTTGAGAACCTGAAGCCCGTGGAAGACAAGAATCTCATTTATTTTTTTTTTTTAATGTTTATTTATTTTTGAGACAGAGAGAGACAGAGCATGAAGGGGGGAGGGGCAGAGAGAGAGGGAGACACAGAATCGGAAACAGGCTCCAGGCTCTGAGCCATCAGCCCAGAGCCTGACGCGGGGCTCGAACTCACGGACCGCGAGATCGTGACCTGAGCTGAAGTCGGCCGCTTAACCGACTGCGCCACCCAGGCGCCCCTCATTTATTTATTTATTTTTTTTTTTTTAAAAACCAGTACCAACAGGAAGATAAAAGACTACACCACAAAAACTGCAGGAATAATTTCCACTCTACCATGTGGCTGTGGGGGAGGGGGGTGTGCACTCGTGCCATAGAAGAAACATTGAACACCCCCGTCCTGTCAGATCAAGTCGGTAGTGGCAGTGTCCCAGAAATTCCAGTTTGTGAGTTTGACATCCGCCTTTTTCTCATGCATTGTCCCACTTCACCATTGGTCTCTCCTCTTCCCTACACCTTAAAAATCTCATTTGCCTTCCACAGCTGAGTGATCAGACAGCTCAGAGTTCTTGTAAATAACCCTTAGCAATTGCTGAGCCCTGACGGGGCTGAACGAGAAGGAAGACAGCGTTTCTCTGTAGCCATAAAACATTTCATATCCTCATGCATGTTATGCGTTTATATGTTCACCCGCATATTTATCAGAATTCAAAAGAAGCAGGCAAAGCCCTTGTTCCAGCCACACAACTACAGCATTTCAGGGAGGTTGAAACTCTAGTCTAGCTGAGAAAATTGTAACTCGTTGAAATTAACATCCACCAGAGGGCAGACTTGTTATCTTCACTGGGTTTGGAATTCTCAAATTTGAATTCTTCCTGAGATAGACTTCTGCAAATAGCTACTTCCTTTAAGTACCATTTCCTTTTTGGTTTTTGCTATCTTTGTATAATAAACCCTGTAGCACCTGCCACATGGAGAACAGGACTGCGTGATTGTTCCTGTTTTGCAGTTATAAATGTGGTTCAGAAGATTAATATTTTCTACCAATAAATAAATATGGAAACAATAATCATGAGCTATCATTTATTGAACACTTACTATATCTCAAGTCCCTAATGCAGCCCTTTACATTCATTGTCTTATTTTATCTTAAGATTACAGTAGCCACCCAGTGATCCATGGGGGGATATGTTCAAAGACCCCCCCCAGTGGATGCCGAAAAGTATGGACAATACTAAACCCTATATGCACTATGTTTTTCTGTATATATACTATGTTTTTCCCCATATATATGTACCTGTTATAAAGTTTAATTTATAAATTAGGGATAATCAGAGATGAACAATAACTAGTAATAAAATAGAACAATTTTAACAATATACTCTCATAAGAAAGTTATGTAAATGTTGTCTCTATCTCAAAACATCACCCTTCTTCCTGTGATGATGTGAGATCATAAAATGCCTATGTGATGAGGTGAAATGAATGACAAAGGCGTTGTGACACAGTGTTAGGCTACAACTGACTTTCTAACCTCAGAAGGAGGACCATCTGTTTCCAGAGTACAGTGACCCACTACCTGAAACTGCAGATACCATGCCAACTACAGCCTTATTAGGTGGGGACTAACATTACTATTATCACAATACAAAAACTGAAGAAACCAGGCCTAGACATTTCATCCATTTATCTCAGATGGTAGCTAATCTGTAAGTGACAACTCTGTGGTTGTAACCCAAATAATCAGAAGCCCCATTTTCAGTTATGGCAAAAATAATATATATTATTAATTAAATATACACATAAATCATACTGTAATCCTCTGCATATTTAGAACCATTTAGTTAATTGCATACTTTTCCCCCAAAATTTTACTTAAGATCTTTTAATAAAAAGAGTCAACTTTATAAAACTCTCATTTTTAGATGGTATTTAGCATTATATGAAACTAGGCAATTCGAATACAACAGTCTTCTTATCATGAGCTCCACTGAGTGTGTTTTCATGCGATTAAAACATTTTAATAGGAAAATACAAAAAGGAATTTTGTGAAAAATGTCACTTCTACCTAATGTATAAATTTTAGAAATGTAATATCCCCAGAATAAAAAGAGATATGCAGGGAACAATCCCACCACATAAAGAGATAATTTTTAAAACTCTAACTTATAATTATTTATAGAATTAACAGACTTATGATATGAATGAAGGAAATCTAGTAACTGGCATTAACAACAAAGATATATAAGTGTAAGCATCTGCCAGGTTTTGAATGCATAGACAGAATATCACAATAAACAATCTTCTCTGGAGCTTATAGTCTTTGGATGGTAATTAATATCACAGAACCTTTAGTCACAGAATTTAAAACACAATAAAGCAGGTAATGTTTGGCAGGCAGGAACTATGCCTCTCATTCCTCCCTAAATTGGCACTTCTCTTATACTTGCTCCCCCTCATTCCTCCCTAAATTGGCACTTCTCTTATACTTGCTCCCCCTCCCTAAGTGTATTATATTTAATCAAGGCTTAGGTAAAAATATTGCAGTAGGCACCCATCAACTCATAAACACTGCAGATTTAGGTTAAAATGTCAGATGGACCTGGCATTTTTACATACCAGTGGTCATTTACTTTAAAAATACGTTCTACTGAAACATTTGCAAAGAAAATAATTAATAACCAATAAAGTCTTTCCAGTCTTAAGGCTAAAATATCGAGATACGTCTCAAGCTTAGAGAACATTCAATGTTTACATGAAGACCTCACTGCCAGTGAAAATTAACATACCGATTCAACTAAGAGCAGGGCAGCAGCAGGGGTGGGGGGCAAAGGGGGACCCCCTTTGATTTATCTTATTTTCAAGCCCTAAAACCCTTTTAGTGCTAAGGTATTTACTATAATCAAGGGTTACAACAACAATGACCTTCCCCTTCTGTTCATGCTCAAACAGGACTCCTTCATGCATAATGAAATGTCTAAATGAAATGTAACATACTACCAAAATTTGTTTAGAACATTTCTCAAAAAACCCTAAGTGCCTTGACAAGTATCTCATGGTGAATGGTCCTATCGCTTCCCCAAAGCAATTTTCAAAAGACTGAATGGGTCTTCTCAACAGAGCCCCCTTGGCATGTTCCCACTCTCTCATCACTTCCAGAAATTCTCATTCTAGGCAGGATGGCTTCCACTATGGGCATCCACTTGCACAGCAACCTTTCCTTTCAGTTCAGTTGGACACAGGTCCAAAGGGTAATTCCTAATTAATTCCAATGCACTCAAAAGTGCATTGTACATCCATTCTCCTCTCCGTATTTCCAAACGTCCCATGATGTATAACCCTAAGAACTTTATTTGGGTGCTGCATTTACCCCAAATTTATCTTTCTTTGGAAACATTGCTACCATTGTTCTTGGATAAGAAAGAGAAACAACCTCCTGGAACCCTTGTCTTTTGTATACCTATTGTGGGGAGTGACTCATGTGTCACTGCCCTGCATTTCCTTAGTCATGCAGAAAGGAATTAGCACTTCTTAAAGGTGCACCAGGCACTTAAATATTAAGCTATGAGCACACCCATGTACTTCCTGTCTAACATACAAATTCTGTTCTTTGGAAACCTTCATTGTTTGATTCTGACACTCATAATGAGGGAGTTTTCTTTTGTGTAATGCTTTTGCAGCTAATGCTGGTTAATAGCTAAGAAAAAAAGTCAGACTTTCAAAGAAGAACACAATTAGATGGTTGTGAAGGACTGACAGCGCTTTGCAGCTCTCCCAGTTTCCAAAAGCTTATTTGGCTAGAAAGCAAGTACTCTGACACCTAATTTGGTTCAACCTACTCAAAGTTTGTTCCCAGTGATTAGGGGGGCTGGCTCGATGATTCATAAAGGAAAAATATCTGTTGGTAATAGTAACACGAAGCCTGGCAATTTCAATCATGGACAGACTGAAGCTAGAAGCTTGGTTTCTCCAAATGTAAGCCAGGAATGCATACAGGACAATGACTTCCTGGGCATGATGGAAGCAATCAGCTCCAACTTTTTCAAAGGCACCCTACTATCCTAAATGATGTTGGGCATTTGTCATCTGAAAGTGGCTGTGGAGTGAAACAGATGACACTCAATTCCCTTCCAGACATATTTTTGATGAGTGTTTATATTTTGACTTGGATGTTAACTTCTACAAGGTTTTCCCTGCAGTGCACAATCCCTTCTCAACTTGTGTGGGATAGTTCATTAATCAACTACCCAGGCCAGCGGAGTAGATGGTAAGAGAACTGATTGACTGTGACCACTTACTCATTTTTTTTTTAATTTTTTTTTTCAATGTTTATTTATTTTTCTTGGGACAGAGAGAGACAGAGCATGAACAGGGGAGGGGCAGAGAGAGAGGGAGACACAGAATCGGAAACAGGCTCCAGGCTCTGAGCCATCAGCCCAGAGCCCGACGCGGGGCTCGAACTCACGGACCGCGAGATCGTGACCTGGCTGAAGTCGGACGCTTAACCGACTGCGCCACCCAGGCGCCCCAACCACTTACTCATTTTTTAAAAAATTACTTATTAAGGCCTGATCAAGAGGCAAGGCTGCAAAATAAAGTTAGACAAGGCTCTGCTCTTACGCAGCTGACGTTCCAGAAGGAGGAGAGAGAAAACACAAATAAACAAGGAGTAAATGTCCTAGTAATATTAACACAACAGGATGTGCACATTGTCCTGTACACCACGTGGTCAGGGAAAGTCTCCCTAGGGATGTGACACTTGAGACTGAAGCACTCATGGGATGAGGGGATTGATCTTCAGAAGGTCAGGTGTGGGGCGCCTGGGTGGCGCAGTCGGTTAAGCGTCCGACTTCAGCCAGGTCACGATCTCGCACTCCGTGAGTTCGAGCCCCGCGTCAGGCTCTGGGCTGATGGCTCGGAGCCTGTTTCTGATTCTGTGTCTCCCTCTCTCTCTGCCCCTCCCCCGTTCATGCTCTGTCTCTCTCTCTCTGTCCCAAAAATAAATAAACGTTGAAAAAAAAAAATTAAAAAAAAAAAAAAAAAAGAAGGTCAGGTGCACAGTATCCCAGAAAGGGACCAGCATGCCCCAAGTTCTAAGATAGGGACAAGCCTGACTTATAAAACAGTAGGAAATGTGACCCGAGTGGTATCAGGAAGCAGGTTATAAAGAGCCTTGCAGACCAGGCCAAGGACATCACGTTTTGTTCTAACCGTATTGTAAAACCACTGGGGCAAGATGTGATTTGATCCATGACTTGACTGACTTGACTTAACTGATGATGTAATTGACTTATACCAGTTGAGCAATACATACAGCGTTGCTCTGGCTAGATATGGGAGAATACAGGTGTAAGAGTCCAGCTGTGATGATCTATTAGGAATGATCCAAGGATGGGGTGTTTGTCCCAGGATGGTGGCTGTGGAGAAGCAGAAGAGTGGGTGGACGTGACATTTAGAGGGGGAGCTCAGGTGAGACTAGGTGTGGTAGATGAAAGTAAGTCCAGAATCAAGGTTGAGTTCTCAACCAGTGGCACAACTGAGACATGGGCATTTTCAATGAGAGTAAGAACAATCCCAAGGTAATTCTATTGACCTGTGGTAGAGGAGAGGCTTAAGCCAGTCTCAGGTTCTGTTTTTAAGCACCCGACCACTACTCCCCAGTTATTACGGCACCTTAAGACTGATGAGAGAAGAGAATGGCACAGGCCTGAGGATATACTGATTCAATGCCTAATATCCTCTACTCGGCACTCTGAAGGAGTGCAATAGAAAGGCAATCCTTTCTATTGCCACAACGTGTCAGTCTTCTATTTGTCTCTTTTGTTTGTGTGGGCAACAGGTGGAACCAAATCACATCCCTGCCAAATTTATAAGGAAATATAGGAT
The DNA here is from genome assembly GCF_022079265.1 of Lynx rufus. Classification (NCBI taxonomy): domain Eukaryota; kingdom Metazoa; phylum Chordata; class Mammalia; order Carnivora; family Felidae; genus Lynx; species Lynx rufus. The sequence goes on from NW_025814838.1 coordinate 19,924,688, forward strand.
GCAACCTTAACAAGAGAGCTCTCTAGAACTGCTAAAAATTGAGATTAAGGGTACCTTTATTATACTTAGTTTTTGATATTAACATGACATTTCATCAACTGTATGAGATCCAGGAAAGCTCATGGACAAAGTGAAAAAGCAGGAGAGGAGAGGACCCTTCATTCATTCAATAAGCGCTTAGTGGGTACTTGATACATGGCAGATACTGTACAGGGCATGGGAATAGAGTGGTTTCTGCCTTCAGGAGCTTAGAATCTAGTGGTAGACACAACAGTCCTCAAAGAATCACCATAGTAAAAGTAAGATTACAATCAGTGCAGGAACTGAAAGGCGAGAAGCCTGTCCCCATGAAAGCTTATGACAGAAATGACATAAGCATAAATGGCTAGATAACCAGCTTAACTTTTCAAAGATTCCTAAATTAATTATCTTAGAATTCAAGTTCTCAACCACCACCTCACTTTTCCATAGCTGTTTAATAGTAATAGAGAACATAATATTTAAATACAGAAAATTGGACTTTAACTTATGCAACACACTGCCAAATGTTTTCAAGTTAGCACCTCAAGACAGGATCTTGTATCTGATTTCGTTGTCCTCCACAATGCCTAAATCATAGGAACTACTCTATAAATATTTGTTTAATGAAACTAGCAACTTGAAAGGAAGTTAAAAAAAAAAACCCACTCCATTTGCTAGAACATTAGTGCTGAAATGACAATAAGTTTCTATGAAAGGTAATCATGTATAAGCATTCCAATAAAATTCAAATTTTGGTTTTATATAAAAATAAAATGAGATTCTTTATGACTGAAAATCAAAAGAAACCTCACAGGCATGTGGAGACTGGTATGAGCCACCATTATTACTGCCACTATTGACTAACAAACTGAACCTCATTGAACTTCTGAGACAGAACTAAACAGGCTTACTCACAATCATCTGATTGCATTGAGGAACATTACCTGTGATTCACAGTCTCTAGTTCAATCCGTCCACTTTCAGCAAAATATTGACTCAGAAAGGGCCAGGCCCCACCCAGATGGTCACTTCTTTTAGACCAGCATTTTGTCTGATGCCTACTGACTAGGGTGAATATTACTGTTGGTTATCCAAAATCTATCCCATTTTCCTTCTAAGTTTTATTTTAAGGAACCAACCTTCCTAGTTTCCACCTGGTTTGGATACTGCTTACTGTGATGTCAACTTGTGCCTTCAAAGTGGTCACATGACCAGGTCTATCCAGTCAATACATCCCATCTTGTCTTCATGGTGATTAGTCTAGGAATTGATACTTAATTCCATCCACTGTGCTCTAACCTTCATGCTTTCTTGTGAGACATTGGGAAAAGCAGCTTTCTTTTGACTGGGGCTTGCAAAGATGATCAAATGTGAGTCTGAAGTTGCTGGTGACCACCTTTGTCACCACATAGCAAAACCCACTTGGCAACAAACAGAACACAAGAGAAAGCAGACTTGTTTCAGCCTATAAATTACCTCCCTGACTTACATCAGTTGAAGCTGGGTATCTGATATTTTCAAATGAGAGTCCACAAAGACAAAGGACAAATGGTACAATGCATACAGTTCCGGCCAAGTAAGATTGCCAGAGTTAGCAAATAAAAATATAAAATACCTAGCTAAATTTGAATTTCAGATAAAAAACAAAAATTACTAATGTAAGTATATTCCATGTAATCTTTGGGGCATACTAGTAATGAAGAAAAGTTATTCACTGTCTATCTGAAATTTAAACGTAATTGGACATTCTGTATTTTTTTAAGTTTATTTTGAGAGAGAGAGAGAGTGGGGAGGGACAGAGAGAGAGGGAGAGAGAGAGAATTCCAAGCAGGCTCCACGTTGTCAGTGCAGAGCCCGATGCAGGGCTCAATCTCATGAAACGTGAGATCCTATCTCAGGAACCATGAGATCATATCCTGAGCAGAAATGAAGGGATGGATGTTTAACTGACTGAGCCACCCAGGCCCCTGGACATCCTGTATTTTATCTGGTAATCCTATGGCCAGAGAAGTAGGGGACCTACTTTTTGGATCTAACTTGGCAACTCACTTCCTGTGAACCCTGTAGGTGGATCATCCCCTGTAAGGTTTATGTCATTCCTTGTACACTTCACAGGGGACACAAAAAAATCATCTACTATACAGACTGCCCATTTCAGCAAGAATGTTCAGTTGCAAGTAACAGAAGAGTCCCCAAATGGGTTTATAAATAAGTACATCTATTATCAAACAGACTGAGATGTAAGGAGGTAGGACAACCCTGGTTAGACAGGTTATTGGCCGCAACAGGGCAGTTCTCGCTCATTCCTCCATACCCCCTTGGCACATCTACAGTTTATTTGGCTAGCTTTTCTTACAGTTACTTGAAGGACACAATACCTTCCCACACAACCACATCAAGAGTCAAAAAATAAGCATTTTCTTTTGCCTATCTCTTCTAAGATCAAGGGAGTGTCCCATGGGCATCCACCTGCAGAAATCCTCATATCCCTTGGCCAAGAACAAGGTCATGTGTCTACCACATCAAATTTCTAGCAAGGAAATGCTCTATAATTGGTCAAAATCTAACCATCAATTCCCTTCCTGAGGTTAGCAAAGATTCCTATGAAACACACAGCTTCCCAATCTTTCAACAAAATCCTGTTCCATTAGCCAGGGTGTTGGTGAGGGTAACTGCTGGGTAGTTTACCTACAAGGTCTGAACACTCCCACATTAGTTCATGTGTCCCAAGGAGTAACAGATATTTCTTCGTGGGCATAACATAACAGACTGTTGACTATTAATGATATGTTAGCAAATTAGATAACATAATGGAATGAGCATGAACCCTAGATAAAGAAAGAGCTGGGCTTGAATCCTACTTGGATTACTACTTCTGTGCCCTCAGGCAAAGCCCTTCATTTTGATCAGCATTCACCTCCTACTTTGTGAAATAGGGAAAAGTGTCAGTCTCTTAAGGGTAGTTGGGATGATAAAATGACACCATGCAGGTAAAGCACTTATCAGAGTGCCTGGCATAGAATGAATTTCAAATGTCAGTTGCTAATATCATCTTGAAATGCTCAGCAAGAGCAATAATTAAAAAGTCTCTCAAAGTGAAAAATAAAGTAGATTTTTTTTCAACTGGTGAGTTCGAAAGAAAGGTTGGCATTGCTGATTCCCACAAGTATGCCTCCACTCTACACCAGCTGTCCTTTTCCAGTCAGACTCTAGGAGGACCACTTCACTGGGTCTGAGTCTGGGTCATTGTACAGGGAGTTACAGTTGGTCAGATAGAAACACCTGCCCATTATGGTTTGCTTTGAGACCTCTATGTCATTTCATATAGGCCACTGAGCAGCTGGCAGATGGCAATGCCTTCTAGTCACTACCAACATGGGACCTTTCTTAACCAGTAACCTGGAGGTTAAAAGCTCCTTCACCTACTACCAAGTCCTTGAAGTGGTTTACATGAACAGGAGGAACATCCACCTTCTGGATCATAAAGCACATGCTGTATGTTCCAAAGTCTACATTCACTCAGCAGATGGTCCTTCTCATCTCACTCTGTTTCTAAATTTGGGGGCCAGACTGCTGTGATCAATTCCTCAATAGTCCAAACTCCAAAACCTTTGGCCCTGAATTGCAATATCGTCTTTTGTTTTAATAGGAAATCACCATTCCATGCCCTAGTTTCCTATAGCTTGTCTCCTGGACACCCAAGAGGGACAAAGGCAGATCTTACTGTCTAAAATAGTCACTGGGCAAGACTCACCCCACTCTACGTATTTTCAAATGAATAGGCAACCATTTAACACTGGGGTAGGGTCCATGGTCACATAACTAATGAGAAAGAAATTTACTTTCCATATATTCCAAATTCCTAAAAGATGATTTGAGTAATATTTTCTTTGCTCAACACTGTATCACATTTCCTCTTTGGCACTTATATCCTCCTTTTCCTTCCAACTCCAACATTACTAGCAGATTTCATCCCGGGGCAACAGAGAACCATGGTCCGGGAGGACTAGCCTATTTTGATAGGTTTCTCAACTTCATCATCACTGGCTTCCACTCCACTTCTTGCTATTTTCCATCAACGGCTTCAAAGTGAAAAATAATCTAGCCATACCATAATAGAGTCACTATCTAACTTGTTCAGGTATAGTGCCCTATATACTCTTTGGTTGCCCAACAGTTATATTGCTTATTTGGTGTGTAATGCCTTGAACTACCATTGTCATCCTAAGAATCACTTAAATGACCTTGTTTGTACCATTTTCTTTTATAATAACCTTATGAGGTAAGCATCATCAGCCCCATTCTGAAGTGGAGCAAATGGATGCTAAAAGATAAGTAGCTTGGGGAGCCTCGTGACTCAGTCGGTTAACCGTCCAACTTCAGCTCAGGTCATGATCTCACGGTCTGTGAGTTCGAGCCCCATGTCAGGCTCAATGCTGACAGTATAGAGCCTGGAGCCTGCTTCAGATTCTGTGTCTCCCTCTCTCTCTCCCCCACCCTCGCTCTCTCTCTCTCTCAAAAATAAATAAAAATATGTAAAAAAAAATTACAAAAAAAAGATCAGTAGCTCATGCAATGTCACAGACTTAGGAAGGGTGAGCTTGAGACTTTGATCCAGGAACGGCTGACTTCAAAACCCTCACTGTCAATCACTAGACTATGCCCATAGGGGTTTCGAGAAGGTATAGACTTATCCTGATTTTGAACCCAGTCTATACTCAAACCAGACATAACTATGCCCTTCTTAATAAAGATATTCAAATCCCCTAACAGCAGGAAAGAGGCCTAGACAAAGACCCAACCTACAAAGAGGGAAGCACTGAACTAGTTCCTAAAACCAGCCATCTCCTCTTTTTGTTTCCTTGTCAACTCATGAATCTTCAATATTCCTCTCCTGTTGCCCAGGAAAGTCCTCTTTTTCTCTCTTGTCTAAGAGGGTGAACTTTTTTGGATGAATGCTCAGCAATGGGGATCTTGGGGGTCTGATTTTAGCTGGGAAAACATGGCCTCCCTCCTTGAGTTATGGGTCTGTGGGCCCATGTGGGTGATGCTGTCCATAGATCACACATGGTTTGAAGGTGGGGAAAACCACAGACAGCATACATTGCTTAGCAATTTTCAATCAAGCGTCTGTAGTAATGTTTCTAGGGTAATTAGATTCATGACCTGCCACAGGGAACAATTTCTTCCACTAACTTATCTGGACTACAGATACAAGCATAAACACTCCAGTGGGGCCTCTAAATTCTGACCCAAACTTGAGCTGATCTGACTTTCATCTCATGCCAGAAGCTGCTTTCTGAATTATGGCAGCTTTCCGGCTTCCACCTTGAAGTAAACAGGCCTCTGGGAGTTTCAACAGCCACTTAAGACTTTTCTTTGCATATTTGGATGAAGAAATTTGCTAGTAAAAAAGAGGGAGAGAGAAAGAGGGGAGGGTGGAAGAGGGAGGGAGGGAGGGAGGGAGGGAGAGAGAGAAAGAGAGCACACACACGCACGAGCACAAAAGCGAGCAGTAGGAGAGAAAATGAGGGCATTGGGGGAATAGAGAGAGAGAGAACCAAGCTGTACTCAGCTTCCTGCCCTTCTAAATTAATAATCTAAGCCCCTAACAATTATATTATTCCATTGGATCAACTCAGACAATATTACACGACCATATATTTCACATTTTAATATGACATGTGATTTTATTAGTGTATTCCATCAGCTCTGATGAAAACCTAAGTCTTCAGGATGTTTTTTTTTCCTCCCCCCACCCCGGCCAATAAAGGAAAACCATAAAGGATATTATAAATTTGAATAAAGCTTGGGAAGTGTGAAAATTGTTCAGAAACCCAAGAAATGGCCATTCACATTTGCAATAGTGGTTCATTAGCATCCGGCCATTCAGTCATCTAAATTAAAGCTTATTTTCCCTTTTTAAGCAAGCAGCTTCTCATACCATCTTATTAATGCCCTTCATAGATTCCAGGATGCATTTCAGCAAAGCTGCCGCAGAACCATAAAAGGTGGAAATGCTTGTTAATTTTTCCTCTTCACTCCTCAAGACTATCAAGGAAAGAAGTGAGACACAGAAAACACATTTGTTCTGCACTATCATATCCCCACTTTGTGCTTTTCCTGGCTCACAGTAGCTCCTATATAACCTTATTAAGACCTCCCCTTCTTCTAACAAACAAATTGGGTTCTATTAGGAATGTGATATTTGGGCTGTGATCTATTAAACACACAAAGACAGAGAACTGCACAAAAAACAGGTCGTGAAATATCAATGTGATTCCTGAAGAGAAATGGTTTATGCGTTCTTAGAGCCTGACCACAAAGTCAGAACCTCTCTGGCATATTTATTGAGTGTTGATAAACAAGAAAGCCAGTCATAGTCCTGGCCCCCATACCTTACACTCTGGTAGGATTTGTAGATTATGAAGAACACTCTTCTCACTGAATGTGTAAGAAGGACCCACCCAGAGAATAGTAGAAACACTCACCATGGAAGAAAGAGTCCAAGGGGCCCAGCATGGATGTGGGGGCCAAGGGAAAATCAGACAGTTGTGGCAGAATGCACATAATTCAGCCACAAGTCTGGACAACCAAAAACCCACAGTGGAGAATAATCTCAGGCATGGAAAACTGACTCACTTATTCATTCAAGAAATATTGGAAGGCTTACTATGTGCCAAGCACAGATCTAACTCATAGGGATAGAACGATAAACAAGACTGCCAAGAAAGACCCCCTGCTCTCACGCACCTTACAATCCAGGGGTGGAGAGGGAGGAAAAAGATAATAAATACTATAAAAAAAGATAACTTCCTTGAGTGTGCTATGCCCCGAATCAAATAAGTAGAACAAAGAGAGAGCTTCAATAAAGAAAGAGAGAAGTACAATGTCTCTTAGAGGTGGTCTTAAAGGTAGACACCTTTAAGAGGTGTGAAAAAGAGGCAGTAACCACTGGGGTCATTTCAGAGAGCAAAGAGAGAACAGAAACAGTCAATACAGACACTAATTTCATTATTGTTATTTTCAATGGAAAGGAGAAAGGAAGGACTTTCCAGGTCCCCTCCTTGTCTCAGCATGTCTCTGCCTGCCTTGAGACTCTCTCAACTTCAACTCCTTTCTCCTGGCTCTTTGCCAGCCCTTTGAAGGGAGATCTCTAGTGGTTCTCATGCCAAGTGAGACAGTTCCCATCAGAATCACCTGTGTCAAGTTGCTGGTGATTCTCTGTCAATGCAAAGGATAGGAACCTCAGGTACAAATGTTCCCCAAAATCCCCTTTCCAACTCTGTCTGACCTCACCCAATACTTCCTCCCAAGCATCTGTTCCATCAGCTTCAATTACAACCTCTAGGGTACTAACTTCTTACTATGTCCTATGTTAGCCAGGAGCCCCGTGTTTTTTATAATCAAACATCCCAACACTCTCATCCCGCAGTGCACAGGGATGAGAGTAAACTGACAGAAGGAATGGTGATATTTGGGAAGCTATGGTATTGAAATGTCAATGACCCCATAAGTTTCTGATATATCCCCTTACCCATATCGATACCGCATTTACATTCAATAACTTTTTTTTTCAGTGCACATCATCATGACTGATTTACAAAGCAGTTTACAACTGGCAAACTGTTTTCACAAAGCATTTTACCACGGTATTAGTCCATAAAAGTCCTCAAAATACTATCTATACTCCCAGAACTGCCAAAGAATGGGTATGAGGATTAAATATCTTTCTACAGTCTTAAAAGTAATCAAAAGATAATCTGCTTCTCTTAGGGGTGTGGCTGTACAGAATCAAGAGAGAGCGAGACTAGAAAAGTATCAGCATTTTCAATTTTGCCTAACCCAGGGGAGCAGAAACATACAGTTATTCAAACATGTAAGGAAAAGAGGTAATGCATATTTAGTACCAATCTCATTCAAGGGACTCTGATAGGCACTGTACTTACATAATCTCATCGGATCAAGATCAGCTGCATAATTTGTAGGCCGGATGCAGAATGAAAACACAGGCACCATTATTCAAAAATTATTAAGGATTTCAAGCATTCAACCAAGCATGGGCTCTTCTAACCGCAGAGACCTGTGCATTGCACTGCATGCTCCAGAAAAACTTAGAGCATCCCCATTTTACATATGACATAAGGTTAAGTAACTTGCCCAAGGACACACAGCTGAAAAGGGCGCAACAGAAATTTAAGCCCAGAGTCCACATGATCTATCCACAGACTGCACAATGAGTCACACACATTCATGCACACAGAACTTAATTGATTTTACTTCAAAAATTATGGAGGCCCCCAAAGCGCCTAACAAAATGAGAAACCTTAATGACTTCATGCCCTTTAGAACTGCTAAGTATTTGTTTGCATTTCATTAAATTTGCAAAGTAAAACTTGATTTAAAATTCCAAGGCTCCATTTCAATGATCTACATTTGGGGACTCCACGAAATGGCTGAACAAATGAGGTGTGTGAGGCCCCCTTTCTTTTTCTTACTTTGTGAGCCTTGGAATTCTTTAATGAAAAATTTCATGGCACATGAATCATTACGTGGGGGAAAAATACTAAAACCTGATTGCATTATTGAATTCTAAAACTGCTCCAGATTAGATGAAACTATTTCAAATCCCGAGGGATGACATCCCAGCTCAACCCTCGTGGTTTTAATTGATAGGCAATCTCTCTCTCTATTAGATAAACCGAAGCATGGCAAATGAACTTTTCTCTGGATATCTCCAGCTCTCCCCAGCCACGTGTCCAATTCCAACATCAGGTCATTGTAGTTCTACAATGTCAGTATCTTTCAGAAATGCTCAATTCTTCACTTGGGGAGCAGGGTATTTCAAAGGCTTGGCACATGGACTATAAGCAGGGGTACTCTCACCCTAATTTTATAAGTATTTGTGCTTTAAGGGGGTGAGATTTGAGTCTGATATTCAAAGAAAAATGAGCCACCCATCCAAGTATCTGGAGGATGAGTGTTACAGAAGGTAGGGAGAGCACTAAACTCTAAGGCTGAACATGCTCAATGACTTTGAAGACTGGAGAGAACACGGAAGCATAGCAAGCAAGGGCATATCACAAGCAGATCTGCAATTTAGAAATCAGACTCTGGCTGCTGCTAACAGAAGGGTCTGGGGGTAGCAGGCATCATCAGGCAGGCGAATTCAGGAGACCACTGCAGAAGACCATGAGAGATAGTACCTAGACAAGGCTAGCAGCAACAGAGATGACTAGTCATGGATGCATTTGAGATTGTTCTTCTGAAGGTGGAAGCGGCAGGGTCTACTGACAGACTGAAGGGGAAAGATGGAATCTATAATGATGCCTTGGTTGTCAGTTCAGCAACTAAGTAGATGGTGATGCCATTTACAAATATGGAAAGATTCCAGGATGTAATGGCTGAGGATAGCTGCCGAGTTTAACATAACATGTTGAAGGAAACACTCTCTACGTATGACACCCTTTTCTGTCCTTCTACTTTTCCAAACCTTGATTCCATCTTGAGAACCACTTCATCCTAGTATCTCTTTCATGCACTCTGTCAAGCTTTAACTGCTAAGTGTTTCTGAGGTAGCTATTGTTGGGGACCATAAATTCTACAGGGACATGTCTGTCTACAAATGGACACACATAAAGAGACATTCTGGTGTTGACCCTCAGATGAACTAGAATTACAGGGTGTGGTTCACCTAGCAGTTTTTGCAGAACTGTGTCCTGGGAGTCCAAAATTCTAACCCAGCCTGGAAGTTCGGGATTAGATCACTGTACAGGACAGGGATGTAGGACCAAAGGAAGCAAAACTGTCCGATATTTGTGGGAATGTAGAATGGTGAACAAGGAAAAGTGTGAAAAAAAAATTTCAAAAGGCCAATCAGTGGAAGCAGAGTAGTAACCAGCAAGAGAGAGGGTCTGAAGAAGTCCTTCTAGGTAATGGTTGGAGATGGATGGAAAGGGCCCTTTAAGGAAGTACTTCTCCAACTTTGACTGGAGGTGGGCCAGAGTCTCTGCACCTCTATCAAGCTCCCAGGTAATGCTGCTGCTGGGCTATAGACCACACCTGGAATAATAAGGTTTTAATGGACTGCCATTGGGAGGAAGGATGGGAGAGCCCCAAAGACAATTGCTCAGGATGATACACTGTGAAAACCATGTGAACAGCCAGACCAATGACACACTTGAGAATCATCTGACATTTCTTTTCTTTTAAATTTTTTAAAATGTTTATTTATTTTTGAGAGGGAGAGTCGGAGCACGAGTGGGGGAGGGGCAGAGAGTGAGGGAGACACAGAATCTGAAGCAGGCTCCAGGCTCTGAGCCATCAGCACAGAGGCCGACACGGAGCTCGAACTCACAAACCATGAGGTCATGACCTAAGCCGAAGTCGGACAGTCAACCGACTGAGCCACCCAGGCACCCGCATCCAACATTTCTTAATACCTACTAGTTACTGATAGCTGTAGTACCCACATTTCTCTAATCATAGCTCACTTTGAGCTCAAACAATATCCAGAAGATGCTGGTACCTCTTTCTGTAGGATATGGAGACTTAGGAAGTTTCAGTAAATTCATAATCAATGGCAAAGATGACCTTACAAATTTTCTAAATAACTGATTTACTGAGATATAATTCACACACCAAAAAGTCTACCCTTATAGAAATTCGTGCATCCTTATTCCACACAGCATAATGCCAAGAACTTTATATCTTATAGACAAGAAAACAATTGCCTACTGTCTCTAAAAGTGATAGCATGAGTATCCACCAGAAAGTCATCTATAGCCAGGGCTCTCACCTGGAAATGTTGTCCCTACCTCCCCAGGGACATTTGCCTGTGTCTGGAAGCACTTTACGTTAACTGGAGAGGGGGGTTGCTGGCATCTAGTACTGCTAAACATCCTACAGTGCCCGGGATAGTCACCATCGCCTGACCAAATAATCTGGCCCCAAATGTCAACAGTGCTGAGGCTGCAAAAATCTGATCTAGAAGTTCAGAGTCTAAGTTTTATTTATTTTCAATGATTTCCAGACAAGTCAAGAGAGTCATATTTTTTCAGGGCATCTTAAAGAGAAGCATCAATTCATATCTTGCTCTGAGCACCCAGGAAGTCCCTGCTACACTAAAATGAGTATTTCCTGGCTGCTTCTATCACCACCTCTCACAGAGCACCCGACTAAGGACTTTGTTCCCCATAAGAATTCCATAAATGTTTGTGTGTTATATGGGTGAAATGAAGGGTCAAAAAGGTGGTTCTTCCCTTTTTGAGCATCACAGTGAGAATACAGCTTGCATCCCATGTGAGCCAATTAGCTTGCCTCTGTGATATGGCTTTTAGACTACCGTTTTAACCTCAACCCTGCTACCTCACAAATAAATGCCTTTGGTCACAAAGGGGATGCCTAGAGAGTATGTAGCAAACTTAGTTCAAATTCATCCTCACTCAGGTAAGAAATAAGTCAAAATACCTGCCATAGGAGGAGGGACAGTCTTGTCAGGGCCATATGCCAAAGAGCAGCAACACCATTAATTATTTGGAAGATTTCAAATCCTGGTTGACCTCATTTTTTTTCCTTTGCCAAGTGTGATTAGTCTATTTTTAATCCTGTTACTGGCTTGAGGTTTTTAACAACTGACATATGTCACGAACCATGAAAACACTAAGAATTAGGCACAAGAGACTCCCAGCTTAAGGTTAGAAAAAGAACACATAGGTTCTCTGTGAGGGAGAATGGATTATTTTAGCTTGCAAACAAGAACCGAGAATAACACTGAAATACGCTACAGAAAACTTAGAGTCTTATCTTGCCGGTTCATAGCCACGATGTCCTCTGCTTCTCTTGGTTCCTCCAAAAGGAATTCATTTATCAGAATACAAAGCATATAGCCTTCGTCCCAATGAGGAAATAAACTCAACAGGTACTGCAAGCTACAGAAGGACAAACCATACGTTCTGCCAAGCACTCACACGAAAAGAACTATTCACAGTGTGCTCCAATAAATACATGAAGTCAAATGTCAAGCATCGAAAACATCTATCTGAGCTGGTAGAAATTATGAGACTGTTGTTCAGGGGACTGTATATAATGGAATATCCATCAAGGCCAAACAAAGGCACCGACCGGCCTCTCCCCATGAGAAACAGTGACAGCACCGAGCTTCTCAATGTAACGCTCATGTGGGCAGAAGCTCCAGCATGAGCCTTGACATGTGTCACCGCGCTTGGCTACAAATGCATTACAAGAAATTACATGGGATGCTATCAGAAAATTGAAAATCCGATGAGTGTTTCACTTAGTTACTGTAATTCTTCAATGCTATTCCAATCTTGTGCAAATTAGAAGGCACTTACAGCTCCGAAGCCAGACAGAAGACTGAATGAGGTTTTCATTATGCTTTTAATAGGTTTATTGGGAGGTTTCCTATTAAAAGGTACTTGAGGAAAATGATGGGTTGGATCTCTGTATTACAAGAGATCTTCAAGAGGCAACCAAAATGGTACCTCACGTTTGCTATAAACAATGAGTAGCATGGTCATCTCTGGGTAGGTGCCTAATAAATTATCTTTAACGGAAGACTGCATATACAACTGATGATTGCCTAGTTATAATTCCAGCATGCCTGCAGCATAGCATTCTAATAGCCATCATCTGTAGAGTCTAACCCCCTGATCCACACTACAGGAATACTCACCTTAAAACTAGAAAAAAACAAAAGTGGGTGGTGCATGGTCACTCTCCACTTCATAAGAGTTTGGGAGTAAATTTCACACGCCTCCCATCACTACCATCATTATCACCACCACCATCATGAAATCTTCCCAATTATTAATAACTGTCAGTAGCACAAAGAATGCACACATGATTAGGGACAATTATTATTTCAAAGAAAAATGGAATCACTTCAGATACTTAAGGTAAGTGTCCTCTGGCTCAAGTAAAAAGGCTACTTCTCAATATCAAAAGGAAAAAAATTAGCCTATGGAGACATTTTCTTCCACAAACAAGAACAGCCTTCCTTTTGTGAGCATTGGGATCATTTACTGCAAGGAAACCACAATAATGTATAGTGATTCGATGAAATAATACTTTGGACCATCAATCTAACTTATGAACATAATAGTATGTTAAGATAAAGCACTTCTCTTCTGGTACACAAACCCATCTATAATGGCTAAGAATATGTTTTCATTAAAACATTCGTATACAGAAAACTCAACTCTCAACTCTGTTTCCATGGCAACGTGCAATTCAACTTTTCAGTGCACTCAATGCCAGCTCTTTTTCTTACATGTAGGTCCTGAAGAGCATTTGTAAATAAAAATTTTAAGAGGGAAATCTTTGGACAAAGTGTTGCCTAGACACAGAAATAAGGGGGGAGGGGGACTTAAGGGTGCTAATTTCAGCTCTGTTATCCCAGATACTCATTTAAATTAATATACTCACTTAACAAATATTTATTAAATACTTACCAGGTGTCAAGATGTAAAAGTAATGTTACCATACTCAGAACCTGGCATAAAGTAACATAATCAAAGTAAAAAGGGCTTTCAAAATGCCATGGGAGGGAAGGATTTGTTCTGGTTAGAAAATATTGGAAAAATTGAGGAAGCACTGAAAAATGAGCTGGGTCTTGAATGACACATATCTAAAAACAAAGAGAGATGGCCATGGGTAGCTATCAGCTGTTATCAGCAAGGGGGAAGAAGTGGAAAAGATACCACAATTTGGGGAAAAGGCAGTGCTTCTTTCCAGATGAAGCCACTGGTTAGTGAAGGATAACAGATTCATGATTTACCCTCCCACTCATTCATTCATTCATTCCCCCCTTCAAAAAGTGACTGCTTACTCTGCTCCAGGCACTTGTCATTTTGCTGGGACACCCTAGTAAGCAAGGCAAAGTCATTTTCCTCCTGACACATATCTTCTGGGGGATCCTGTAATGCTTCTGATGTTTATCGAAGGCATTGGGTGTTTTCCAGCAGCAACAAAGAGCCATAAAGCTTTGACACAAAGAGTTACACAGAAAAGCAGGTTTTGGAGAAATTGATCAAAGAAGTGAGAGCAAGACCAGAAACGAAAAGGTATGTTTCAAAGGGTATTGGTTTTCCATGGCTGCCTTAACAAAGTCCCACAAACTCATGGCTCAAACAACAGAAATTTATTGCCTCTCAGAACTTGGTGGCTAGATTTGAACCTCAAGGCATCAGCAGGGGTGGTCCTTCTGGGGCTGTGAGGGAGAATCTGACCCAAACCTGTGCCCTAGGTTCTGATGGTTTAATATCAATCTTCGACATCCCTTGGCTAATAGCAGCGTTAACTTCATCCTTCATGGCATTCTCCCCATGTGCCATGCCTGTGTCCAAATTACCCTTTTATAAACAAAGACACCCAGTCGTATTGGACTAGGGCCCACCCTAATGACTTCATTTTAAGTTGGTTACCTCTGTAAAGACCCCAGCTCTGAATACAATCACATTCTGGTGTCCTTGAGATTAAGCCTTCAGCCTATCTGCTTAAGGGTACAACATGCTACCATCCCGAAAACCTTTGTACTCCAGGTGATCAGATTATGGATTTTAAAAAACTTTTCTTTCATCTTTTTAGCCAAATGAATCAGCATACAATTACTGTAATGGAGAAAAAATAAAATTAATTTAAGAGAAGTAAAGAAGGCTGAAAAGAACATTGTGGAATCTGTAAGGAAGGAGGGTATTTGGGAGTGAAATGTATATAGCTGAAGAGCCGACAGGATGAGGGGGGAAAGGGCAGGAGTCACCGAAAACAATGCTGAAGTGACAAATGAAACATAATACAGTGAATAAACAAAACCAGGGGACACAGAGGAGGAGCAAAGGTAGGGGAGAAAGGAAAGTGAGTTTGGTTTTGACTGTGTGTCACCATGAGAGAACCCAGAAGTTCACGAGTTTGAAGACAAACTCTAAGACAGGTCAGGATTATGCCCAGAAATTTTAAATCAAGAAATACAAACTCGGGGCGCCTGGGTGGCGCAGTCGGTTAAGCGTCCGACTTCAGCCAGGTCACGATCTCGCGGTCTGTGAGTTCGAGCCCCGCGTCAGGCTCTGGGCTGATGGCTCAGAGCCTGGAGCCTGTTTCCAATTCTGTGTCTCCCTCTCTCTCTGCCCCTCCCCCGTTCATGCTCCGTCTCTCTTTGTCCCAAAAATAAATAAACGTTGAAAAAAAAAATTAAAAAAAAAAAAAAAAAAAAAAAAAAAAAAAAAAAAGAAATACAAACTCTGTGTATCAGTTTTTCTCCTGCAAAATAGTAGCAATATTCTTTTTATCTCATAAGGCATTCTGGAGATGAGAAAAGTCTGGGTGAAAAGCCCTTAGAATAGGGTCTGACAGGTAGGAGGTGCCCCCTAAAGTGTTATCCATGGTGACTGGCCAGGATCCTTGATGAAAATGGAGAAGTAAAGGAATTTGTAAGGAATTCAGGAGTCTATTCTAGAGGACTGCCTGCGCTTGCCCATGTCTGAGAGACAGAGAATGAAGAAGAGGTCACAACTGATACAGAGACCCAGGCTCGGCAAGGAGCATGAGAGGGCAGAGACTCAAGGAGCTGGGGTGGTCAGCGCCATCTGCTCTGTGGACAGACTAAGGAGAGTAAGAGCTGAGAATAGGTGCTGACAACCACAGGGCCCCGGGTGACTTCCAAGAGCATCTTGTCAGTGTGGCAGAAAGTGTGGCAGTCAGATTAAGGGCAGGGGTGGAGGGGTGCGGGGGAGTTGGGTGGAGTAAACAGGCGGCCAGAGATAAGAAATCAAGCCACAGACAGCTCTTTTTCAAAAGTGAGGAGAAAACATCACTTGAGATGTCTTGTTTACAGGATGAGGTGCTCAAAAGCCAAAAGGGAAGGACCGGTAGAAGGAAACATATTGACCATATTAGCAAGAAACAGGATAATGTAGAGAGAAAAGGTGTAGAAGGACAGTAAACAGCTGGGATCAAAACAAGGAAGGGGATAATTTTTTTTTTTTAATGCTTAATTATTGCACCTGTCACCAAGGAACTGCTACCAATCACATGGACAGAGGACGTTTGAGAATATGAATGAATGTTCCTGCCACCCACTGCTCTGAGGAGAACGTGCAAGCAGTTCTGATGGAAGGGGGGTAGAACTTCACAAATCACCAGGTGGCAGGAGCTGAATAAAGACTGGGTAAGATTGGTTTTCTCCTGCAGCAAAATGCTGGACGCTACGGTGGCATGCCTACCAAACATGCAGGATAATTACAAGAAAAATGTGGAAGCAGAAGACTGTTTCAGAAGACAAATTAGCACAAAGCACTCTGCATGTTTTCCAGCTGAAGCTTAGGGAGAGCCCTTGCTTCCTCCGCCCCCATCAACATCATCCTTGAAGAGCCTCACAGACACATCTGCAAGGAGACAAGGATGATGGAATTCTACTCCATTATCTCCTTTGTCCTTCCTTTTCTTTCTTCCACCTGAGAAGGGAGAGGTCTTGACATAACATTTGGCGGGATAAAAGTAGAGAATGGGGCAGGGGGAGAAAGAGAAATAAACATGGTGCATCTTGAGAAATGGAAAAAAAAAAAAAAGACAATGAGAAAGAGTCCAAGAGAGCAAGAAAGAGACTGATGGGGAAAGATGTGGAGTGACCAAGTTAATCTGTGTAATGAAAAACCAGACAACAGAGAAAGAAGTGTTTATATAAGTGATGGCAAGTTTCAGGGTACCTTTTGGGTTGTCCCAGTGTGTTTCTTTGTATAAAATTCCTTGAAGAGCCTGACACAAGAGAGGTCTTGGGATTCAGTAGGATAAAAATATCTTAAACACAAAAGCGTAACCCTATTCTGGCTGAACTGTATGAATTGCCACGTTGTAAAGGACCTTAACTTCAAGGCAGCCTTAACATGTGCACGTGGCTCCAAGCCCTCCTGGAGCACCCCTGATGAGGAAACGTAGGAGGCACTTGGGCATGATCATACAACAAGAGAGCAGCAGAGCAGGGAATCTCCCTGGGTCTGTAGGGCACTAGATTCCATGTTTCTAATCATTTATACTTAGCTACTTCCTGAGACGATCATATCCCTCAGAAAAATAAAAAGAGTTGCCTCATGCTTCAACGCCCTGAGGACTATTAATTCCAGAGGGCAGGGAGAGCTTACCCTTGGCTCAGTCCTCAGGACCTTGGGCACAGCTGTATGAGTCAGTGAGTTAACATGCAAAAGCACTTAGAACAGGGTCAGGAACACAGTAAGTTCTACAGAATTGCTTGCACTGACAACAACAATAAAAATAAGTACACATAATAATACATCATAATTGTCGCAAACAGATCCAAGGTGGTCCCCCACGATTCCTGTCTCCTAGTGTTCACACCTTTTTATTATCCCTCCCCTTCAAAATGGAAAAGACCTGTAACTTGCTTCTAACCAATAAAATGCAGTAAGGTGATGGGATGCCATTCCTATAATTACGTTTCCTGACATAAGACTCCATCTTGCTATAAGACATGCTCCAGTCCTTCTCCCTCCTTGTGCTGGTTTAGAAGAAATAAAATGCCATGAAGTCTACAGCTGCAAGGAATTGAATGCTACCACACAAGCACAAAGCAGGGAGCTTGGCTCCCCAATCAAGCCTCCAGATGGAAACCCAGCCCTGACCAACATCTCTATTTCAGCCTTGCTGAACTCTAAACAAAGGACCCAGCTAAGCCATGCACAGACTTTGGACCCACAGAAATCATGAGAAGCAGAGAGAATGAATGTATATTAAAAGACAACAGTGTCAGGACCAGCTACGTAATTTGCAGGACCCAGCACAAGATGAGAGTGTGGGGTTCTTTGTCCAAAAATTATTTAAAATGTCAAGACAGCAACAGAAGAACATTAAAGCAAGTACAGGGCCCTCCTGGGTGTGGGGCCTTGACTGCCCAGGTCACAGACCCATGAAATTGGTTCTGAATATAGCATGTGGTTAATTTTAACATTCAATATTAACAACAGAAGAAAATTCAAATGCAGGTCTGTTTGACTTCAAGGATCTCGAGAATACAGCACAGGGTTAAAAGGGTGACCTGTGAGGCCATCAGACAGACTGCCTGGGACTGAAGCTTTACTCCAGTACTGATAAGCTGGATGACCTTGGGGGGAAAAAGGGTTTAGCACAACTGACCCTCTGCTCACTTGTGTACGAAATGGAGGTAATAGTACCTCAAAATGCTGTGAAGAGTAAGTAATGTTTGTTAAGCACTTAGAACTGTGTTTGGCACATAGTAGGAATTCAACAAACGGCAGATAACTTATCAACTTAATACCATTCTATATTCCCTATCTAATTATTTGCCAATGACAAAATTTGTATGCATCTGCTGAAGCTTCAACAGATTTAGGAAATAATCACCTATTGATGTGATTCATGAAAGTACCTGGGTAGAGGAAATATGATAGATTAGATTCTTTAAAATGTCTCGGATCAGAAGCAAAACAAAAAAGCAAGTTGGGAGTCTCCAACGGTGGAGGGGTGCTAATTAACAACTCAATTAAAAAAGGCAAATTAAACTTTATGGTTCGTTATCCTCCAGTGCTTGGTAAATTGTTTTGCTAGGCGAATGATTAAAAATGATCATTTCAGAAACCCGAAATAGCTTCCAAGGAACACAACTATTTTTCAATATTATACAAAAGGTTTCACCACAAAATAAACTTACTTGATTAAAAGGAACAGTACTTCTCTGTGTATGGAAAGCCAGCAGTACAAATGTCGGCTTGTGATGCATTAGGTATTTTTAGGGGCTGTGTAAGAATTTTGAAGAGAAATTCTGCCTTATGAATAAAACACATCATCATTTCCTTTTGTGCACTTTGTCTTTGTAGGCCCCATACAGGTTTTTCTAGAATACCACTTGCAAATGTATAATTTACATCAAATTAGTTTAGACCTGAGTTCTGCAGAAATGCACAGAAGTCAGGCATTCCTAAAAATGAGTAATTTCTAGGGAATCTAAAAGATGGTCAGAAAATAGACATCATAGCAAATTGAAGCATCAGCCCTCATCCTTGCAATTCTCCATGCTTTTTTCTCTGTAATTACAGCCACGGTTCTCAACTTTTTTTTTCCCTCCCCCAGAACACCTGAGACATATGGCATATTCCCATCAGCAACTGGGATTATATGCATGTACAGGGAAGCAGTGTATCAAAAGCAAAGCCAGCTTTGGACACCAGGGGGCGCAAGCATGGAAATGGCACTAGCAGGGATACAGCTCTGATAGTTTAGAAAGCAAGTACAGCCCCTCCATTCCTCTGCCTCAGGGCCTTGCTCACACCTTCTCCTAACAGATTTATATTCATTATCTTAACAACCATCTGACCAACAAAGCATCTAAAGTAACTGTCAAAATGGTCCAAAAAAGCACCAAGAATGCCACCAGCTACCTTCAGCCACGCTTCTTAGCTTTTTATTGTTTAACCTATCACCTTTCCATCCCTCATGATTAACCAACGTTCCATTAGCTGATTATCTCCATGTTTCCTTCAGATGCCTGACTGATCCACATTTAAATCCAACAGTTTCTTTTAACTTACATGTTTCCAAATAACTATACTCTGAAGATTTTTATTAATGCTCTTATCCAAATATCCAGCAAATTTTATCTTTACACCTGAGCCCAATGATTCTGTTAACCTTCCCATTTGCCTCAAAATGATGATGGTATTTGACAAGCGACTGGCAATTTTTATATACTCCCAACACTCTTCCCATTAAAACAATCAAAATGCAACAAACAACAAAAACTGCACTAAACTCTGTGGCCCCTTGTCACCTCGTTGTCCTACATAATGAAAGTCCAGAGAATCCCGGTCTAGAATGGATGTTTTACAACAAAGAACCAGGTATTTGAACTCAGAATGACCTTTTTGTGGATAAAACCCTCTTGTTAGTCAATTCACTGGAATATTGTCCAGATTGGCCATTTCTGAACTTTAGCCCCTGAGAACTTATGGATGGCTTTGAAAAGCTCACCATGGGGCGCCTGGGTGGCTCAGTCAGTTGAGCGTCCGACTTTGGCTCAGGTCATGATCTCGCGGTCTGTGACTTCGAGGCCGGCGTCGGGCTCTGGGCTGACAGCTCAGGGCCTGGAGCCTGCTTCGGATTCTGTGTCTCCCTCGCTCTCTGCCCCTCTCCCGCTCATGCTCTCTCTCTGTCAAAAATAAACACTGAAAAAAAATTAAAAAGAAAAAAGAAAAGCCCACCATGGTCTGCCTAGGATAGAGTGCTGGGGAATGAACCCCTCCACACTCTTAAAAGAGATTGAGTTCAAGCCCAAGGATAACTGGGCCACCAGTGAGTCCCCTCCACTCCATCTCTGCCTGCTCCAGACCAGGCCTTCCGAGCAGGGCAGGGCTGATGGCCTACTATGAGTGCCTACCACTTCTGCATCATGCTGTAGCTCTTCCTTACCTCACAGGACCAGGTAGCACTCAGTATGCCTCCCTAGTCAGCAGTGAGCTATTACAATACCCCTAACCAGACATTCATTTATGCAACATTATTTGCTAAATAAATATATGCCAGATACTGGAATAGGCTCTTGGGATGTAGTGCTAGGCAAAAACCAGACCAGTCTTCTCGATTAGCGCCTGCAGACCTAAATCAAATAATCATGAAAGTAAATGTAAAACTGTAACTACTGATGTACTGAAAAGAAGAAATACTTGATACTGTAAGAAATTATAAATTATAAAAGAAGAATGCCCCCTAATGTGAGCTGAAGTCTAAAAAAACAGCTGGAACTAAACTAGGTAAGCAAGGACGTGTGTGTTTGTGTGTGTGTGTGTGTGTGTGTGTGTGTGTGTGTGTGTGTGTATCATGGAGTTGAGCACAGGAGGCATAAAACACAACATGGATTAAAGACCCTATGGCAGAATAAACCAGGGTGTTTTTGAGCAACCGTAAGAAAGAAACCTTCCTGAACCGTGAGGCATTTGAGCAAGGTAAGGATACAGAAAGAGGGTCTCGCAGACCACAGGAAGAACTTTAGCCTTTATTCAAAGAGCAATAGAAAGTCACCCAAGAGTTTGAAGGGGTGAGATAATATTTGGGTTTTAAAGAGATGGCTCCAACTCTAATGAAAACACTGATGGCAAGGGTAAGAGTAGATGTAAGCAAGGGTCTTTGGAGGTTATCTCAGGAGTCAGGCAGAATTGACTGACAGCAGCTTAGATCACAGTGGTGGCAATGAAGGTGGTGACATCCTAAGAGGTGAAGAATTTGAGTGGTGGAGTTATCATTTACTTATTCAATCAGAAACACATACTGGGTGTCTGCCACGTGCCTGATGTCACTGGAGATATGAAGATATTAAAGATGAGTATTATGGACTCTGCCTCTGAAGCTCACATTCTAGAAGGAGAGACCAACATGGAAGCCGGTCATAGCCATCCTGGCAAGGGTAGAAGAAGGCACGATCAACTCTGCAGAGCAGGTGAGTAATCAGGGGTCTTGCCAGCACAGAAGATAGACGATACAATAGTTGATGTAATAGCCCATCTTGCCAGAGGGCAAAGCCCCGTGAAAAATGAGGTCCAGCATCACAGAAATTTTCTCTTCCAGCCCTGTACCCTCAAAGAAGACATTTTGAAGTGAGTTAGAAGGTAACAACTTGCAACCCCCAGGGCACTCTCTCAAAAGAAAAAAAAAATTCACACAACAAATTCACAACAGAGACCTGTTGGAAAGCAATGGTCTCCCACTGTCTTTATATGTATTTTGCCTATGTCATGTATTGGTATGGTTATGTTTATATTCACTTTTATGTAGGTTCTTGGAGCCAACTGCATTTTTATAAAGCTGAAGATAAAGAGCTAAGAGTCAATTGTCCTTTCTGTGTTAACAAATAGTCCATTGTTATTGGCAATGATACATTTATACTATGCACCTTTGTAATGTCTTCCTGGGTCTGTTTTCTCCAATGAGTGCCTTAACCTATACCAATGAGCACCGTATTAGTCAGAAGAGACAAGGATATGCTGCAAAAACAAATAACCTTAAAGACTCAGTGGATTAACACAACAAATGTTCATTTCCTGATAGGAGAAACCAAGCTCATTAATTCAAGCTGTTTCATTTCATTCCAGTGGTAACTTTATCTCAATACAAGCCTCAATGGGAGAAATAAAGAATAGAGAAGACATTCATTTCATTGAGCAAAACCAGTCACACAACCCTACCTAACTACAAAGGTGCTGGAAATATAGGGGCACAAATGTACCATTTGTTGAGCAAAAATGATTTTGCCAAAAGTGTCCTCTGTTATCTTTACATTTTAGTCACATACCACCCATGGGGGAAATGTTTCCAAGGTGATAAGACATTTTCTTTTTCCTTGATTGGTGGTTAAAACCTGGCAAAGAGCAGCTGCCTTGTTTGTGAACTAATGCATGTTAAGCTTCTATTTGGCAAAATAAAATAATGATAATAAACAATATATGCTTCTAAAAACTAATTAAAGAGCAAGCTCAAATCATCATGAAGCCAAATCGGTTTTAAGTAAAGCTTCTTAAGTGTCATTATCCTTTAGACATGCATGGAAAGTGCTTTGTGACTTCCCTCCCCCCTCGTATCTTTTAGCCTCTCAAACAGCCACCCACAGAGAGCCCAATAGTGGCAAAAGAGAGTTCTGATGATACCAGCACATGTGAGGCTCTCTAAATTTATGAAGGATGATTACATAACGATGATGAGTCGGAACTTCTCTCACTTTCCATAGAAAGCTAATGGGGAAGAAATGGGCTTTTATAACTGCAGCATGAACAAATTAGATCAGTCAGTAAAATAATTTTATGACCAAAGACAGTTGCTAGGTATCGATAGGGTGAATCTTGAAAGGATCAATTCTGTTCTCCCTGGCCACCAGTTTTGCCTGCTTTGAAGCCTTCTGGGGGAGCAGAAGAGAACTGCAGAGTTCTGCCCTCAGCTGCTCTGGATCAGAATGTCTGCAGCTAGGTTTCGGAGTCTTATTAAAACAATTTGTCTAGAGCAGCGGTTAGCAAGGTTTTTGGGAACAAGCCACATAATAAACAGTTTAGGCTATGCTGGCCATACAGTCTCTGTCTCAACTTCTCAACTCTGGTATTCCTGTGCAAAATCAGCTGGAGACAATATGTGGGTAGGTCGGTATGGCTTCATACCCGTAACATTTACAAAAACAGGTGGCAGACCACATTAGGCCCCTGAGTGATAGTTTGCTGACCCCTGCTTTTGAATATTCTTTTTAAGGATTTTTTTAAGCTTATTCATTTATTGTGAGGGGGAGAGAGAGAGAGAGAGAGAGAGAGAGAGAGAGAGAGAGAGTGTGTGTGTGTGTGTATGTGATGGAGGGGCAGAGAAAGAGAGAATGAGAGAATCCCAAGCAGGTTCCCTACTGTCAGCACAGAGCCCCACATGGGGCTCAGTCTCACGAATGGTAAGATCATGACCTGAGCCAAGATCAACAGTTGACACTTAACCCACTGAGCCATTCAGGTGCCCCAGGGATTTTTTTTTCAGATACAATGTACACAAAGAATGCACAGATCTTAAGCTCATAAAGATTTAGAGTTGTGATAAATGTATACACCCATCTAACCATAGCGGTAATCAAGTGTAGATCATCTCCATCACCTGAGTGCAGTGTCTTGTCCCAGTGTGGCCCCCACTGGGGCCAGGAAATGAGTGTTCTATATTCTCTCACCATTAATTTGCGAATTCTTAAACATCATATAATGAAAACACACAGTATGTATGCTTCTGTGTCTGGCCCTTGATGACTTCCCAATGTGTGTGAGACTCGCCCACATCAATGCACACATCACTAAGCTAGTCTTTTCTATGTTGTTGAACAGTATTAAACTGCATGAGTACCACTGTTTGTTTACCCATTCCTTGTCGGTGGACATAGGTATTACTGTTTCCAGTTTTGCCTATTATGAATAAAGCTGCAATAAACTTTATTACTGTATATTTACATCTGTGTGTGTGCAGGTGTGTGTGGCTGTATTTTAAAATTTTTTTTAATGTTTATTTTTGAGAGACAGAGAACAGAGCACGAGCAGGGGAGGGGCAGAGAGAGAGGGAGACACAGAATCTGAATCAGGCTCCAGGCTCTGAGCTGTCAGCACAGAGCCCGATGTGGGGCTCAAACCCAAGAACTGTGAGATCATGACCCGAGTCGAAGTCAGACCCTTAACTGATGGAGCCACCTGGGTTCCCTGGCTGTATGTTTTTATTACCCTTATGTAATTACTGGAGAGAATTGCTGGACAATAGGTGTTTCACTGTAAAATGAAGAGCTGAACAGATTTCCAAAGCACACCCACCAGCAATGTACGATAGTTCTGTTCCTCCACATCCTCACCAACATTTGGTGTTTTTATTCTTTTTAATTTTAGTTATTGTAGTGGGTGTGAAGTGGTATCTCACTGTGATTTTAACTTCATTTCCCTGATGACTACCATCTTCAGCACATTTTTCTATGCTCAATGGACATTCTCACAGCCTCTGATCGGAAAAGCATGTTCAATTCATTCTCCCATTTTTAATGAGTTGTCTTCCCATATTCAGGACATAAGTCCTCTGTCAGCAGTACTGTGAATGTGTTCTCCCAGTCCACAGCTTGACTTCCCATTTTCTTAATGATACCTTTGACATTAGTTTTTAATTTTAACAAAAGCCCCTTTCCCCCTTTCTTCTTTTATACATTAGTGTGTGTGTGTGTGTGTGTGTGTGTGTGTGTGTGTATGCATGCTTTAAGAAAACTTAGCTTACACCAGGGTTGCAAAGATATTCTCTTATGGTTCCTTGCAGAAACGTGATCATTTTCAGTGAAACATGGAGATATATGAATCATTTCAAATTAACTTGGGGGAAGTACAGGTCAAGGTCCATTTTTTTCCATTGTAATATAAACTTCCTTCTTAGATTTACTTTAGCCACATCTCATAAATTTTAATATGATGTATTTTCAGAATCGATCATTTAAAAATATCTTATGATTTTCCTTGTGAGCTCTCCTTCTTTAAAGCGTTGGTTATTTAGAAGTTTTTTTAACTTTCTTTACAAATAACTAGAGATAATTCTAACATCCATGTCACCTCAGGGTCTGTTTCTAATGACTTTACTTTATATCTTCCATGTGGGTCCCATTTCCATGCTTATTCATGTGTTTAGCAACGTTTATTATACGTTAGACACGATAGACAATAGTTCAGATTATGCTACCTTCTTTTAGTCACATGGGTAATTAAATTACTAGAGTATTATTTTGATCCTGTTGAATTTGGTTTTATTTTTTGTCCAGTAGCCATATCTCTGTCTCAAACTTAGTCACTTATTGGTGTCCTTATTCTAGTGGAATTAGAATTTACTAGTAAGACACGGCCATTCTGGGGTCAAAGCTGATTATACCACGTGTTCAGCAGACCCCTCACCTTGGTTGGATCTTAATGTGTTGCAGCACTACACAAATGTTGGTGTTATTTAGATGTCAGCCCTGCATCAAGGGATCCCTGCTAAGTCTGGTGATATCTCAACCTGTGCATGGATACCCCAGCTCTCAGCCAAGGACCTGCAGTAAATCCCCATGAAGATTTATAAATTCTCCCCTGAACATATTCTTCTTTTCTGGTACCCTGCCCAAAGAATTCCACTTCAGGAGCCAAGAATTACAATGTCTACTTCTTAGTTTATACTCTCACTCGTGTGGTGCAACCCACCTGCACTACAGCAGGAAAGGGCTCCTGGACAGAAAGCCAGGCTTCCGTGAGGCTCAGTGTATGTGCTGCCCTTCTCTCAAAGATCAGAAAACTGCCCCACCTTTCATAGATGCTTTCAAAGAATAGCCTCACAGGTTTCATTGTTTTACCATTGTTTTCAATAGGAGGGCAAGCCTGGTGTCAATTATAGCATCATGAGTGGATATACAAGTCTTTTTAGAGTAATACAATCCAAAAGAAGCAGAATTCAAGCCACATATAATTTTAAATTCTCTAGTAGGCACATTTTTAAAAAGGTAAAAATGAACAAGTAAAATTCTATTCATACTGTGTCTTTAAGTGTATACATACAAAGATTATCATTCCATTGTATAATCAATATGAAAACTATAGAAATATTTTAATTATGTTTTCACATTAAGTCATCAGACACTTAACAGCACATCTCAATTGAATCTAGCCCGATTGCAAGGGTTGGTCACCACACGTGGCTGGCAGTTACTGTAACGGATAGCACCGCTCTAAAGTATACTTAAGCACAATAAATTGGAGGAACACTGGACATGAGGGGTTTCCAGACAGATTTCTAGTACCAAGAATATTAATCAATGCACACTTCCTTTATTCAATTCTCTGAAGTAGAAAAACGCTCACATCAAAAACTTGCTTTGTTTCATCAAAACTACAGGCAAAAAAATCTTTTTTCAGCTTTAGGAATGCAAACCAAAGTAGCTATTACAAAAGTAGCAAGTTAATGTCATGAAACTGAGAATGTGTTACTCACATCCCATCTCTCCCTGAGTGTTGAACATTTATTTAATGGTGTGACCTTTTTAGGTCTTGATTTCCAAATCTATGATGTGAACAAAGCCATAAACTGTGCTCACTAGGATGCAGGGTGGTTTAAAATTGACTGGTGAACAGAATTATTTGAAAAGGTCCCACATGAATCTTCTTTAAAGGCTTACGACCACCTAACCTGCAACTCATTTCTGCAAGGTCAACTTCATTTCCACTTCTGCAATTCAAAGCTACATGTTTCTAAGACCCACAAACACATCACTTTACTTCTTTGGAGTTCCTGCATGGCCTACCCCGGGGTTTGGCATATAATGCTCAAAGATTTCTTGAATTAAAAAGCCCTGGGGTGCCTCGGTGGCTCAGTCAGTTGGGTGTCTGACTTCGGCTCAGGTCATCATCTCGCGGTTTGTGAGTTGGAGCCCCACGCTGGGCTCTGTGCCGACAGCTCAGAGCCTGGAGTCTGCTTCGGATTCTCTGTCTCCCTTTCTCTCTGCCCCTCCCCCGCTTGGGCTCTCGCTCTCTCTCTCTCTCTCTCTCTCTCTCTCTCTTTCAAAAATGAATAAATGTTAAAAAAAAGAAATAAAAAAAAAAGCCCAGATCAACAGAGAGTAATGTTTTTTAATCAAGGGCAATTGCAGCAGGCACTCGAATAAGGTAGAGGAGGAGAAAAGCAATGCAGAAATAGAAAAGAACTTCTTTAAAGGAGAAAGAAAATAACCTGAGATACAGAAGTATGTGTGTTCTGCCCTCTTAAGGCCAACTGTTGAATCCCATTTAGGGAGGGCTGCTTCCCACAACCCTCTATTATTCCAGCCACATTGACTTCCTTTCAGTTTTTTCAAATAGGTCAACCTTCTTTCCATCTCAGGGCCTTTGTATTTGCTGTTCCTTCCTGCTAGAATGCTCTTTCCCATAGCTATTGGCAGAGCTTTCTCTTTCCTTCTCTCCCAGTTTTAGCAGAACCATCTCTCCGCCCCCGCAGAGAGCCTCCTCAATAGACCCTTATTATTTTCTGCCTCAGGATCAAGTTGATTTCTCTCCTGGTATCTATCACAAGTGTTTACCTCTGTGTTGTCTTGTCTCTCCCTGAGAATGAAAGTTCCGTGAGGGTGGAGCACTGTAGTCTCTCTTGGGCTTCCTAGCTCCTGGTCCAGCACCTGGTCTCTACTAGACCCTTGATATACATACCTGTTGACTACTACATGAATGTTATGCCTTTGGACTTTGGAGGTCTCCAATGGAGAGGAAAAAAAACCCTGATCTACTCAAAACCAACAAGGGGGCCAGACCTTAAATCTAAGGCCACTGTTCCTGGCAGTGGACATGGTGACTTGGACTGTGGGCCTGGACCTACCGAGAAGCTGATTGGGAATCTGACTCCATCACTTACTAGCTCTGTGTTCTTGAGTACATTATTAACTGTCCATGTCTGGTTTTTCCTCCTAAAATGGGATTACTTAAATACGTACTTCAGAGAGTTTTAAGGAATTAAGAAAATAATGGATAAAAAGCACTGGGTTTGGCACACAGAAAACATTTACAACATGACCACCCAATAGTTCTTGTCTAAAAATTAACCTCATGACACCAGCAGAACATGAGAGATGCTAGCACAGATGGCCTAGGCGCTCAAGGTCACCTTTGCCCAATTTGCTGCCATTCTGGAGTTATCATTTAGAAACTTGTGAACAAAGTCTTCCTCATTTATTGGTGAATCACCCCCCTTTTTAATTTTCCATTATATTTCGAATTGGGTGTTTAATCCTTTGGATTTGATTTCCTGGCTGCAGCAGAAATGGAAAATTCAAGTAAACACCATATTGGAAATCTGACTGTTCAATGAAATGCAGACTTCTTTTCTCATTTGTCATAGGAAAGAAGAAAAGAATGAAGTTAAAGTTGTTTGTAAGACAATCAAACTAAGCTCCTTGAGAAGCAATTATTTTGGAGGAATTGCCCCATTCTTCAGAGCTTTACCATTGTAATACTGAAAGGTATTTAACTGGAAATCATTTTTTTAAACAGCAGTCTCATAATCCGTTAAACATCTCTCCCCAGCAGTATCAGTAGGAAGGCTTGTACATCTCACAATATAATGGAGAAGAAAATCGCCTACGAACCCTTTGCCACTGATCTGTGAGAACACCCTACGGAGAGCTGGCTGAGGATGGTAATTGCATTACCCCATTTCCTGCAAATCCTGATCAACCAGAACCATCAATCCATGTAAGTTACGCACTTCCGCTGACTGTGGCCAGCTCCTGTAGCCTTTTCACCTTGGATTCAGAGCCGGCGATCAGACCAAAGCTACTTTAGGTGAGTGCTTCCCCACGAATTTAATCCTTGACCAATGAGAGGGACACTCCAGGCATATGCCACTCACATTTTTACCGACTCAAGGGTTATCAGCAGTGTAGAGCCTCTTGTAAACTATCAAGTGCAGATGCAGATAATACCAATCACTGTAAGGCCCAACCACATGCCCAAAGACAAGTAACACCCTCTCTCCCAGCTCTGGCGAACACAAAGGTCTTCAGTGCCCATCTTACTGGTTTGCCCATTTCGATGGAGGAAGTAAGAGGCCCCTTATATGACATCAAGTCTTCTTCATCTTCTCTCTCCTCTGTCTAGTGAATTCTATTTCCACTTTTGGATAAGAAAAAATGTATTAATTGAAGAGAGTTTGAGGGATTTAGGGCTGATCAAAGGAAAATATAGAGCCACAAAAGGTAGTAAAACACAACACATTTTGTTGGGTAGCACTTGGACAGGGTTGTAGGAGAGAGAAGCCCCTTACAACATGAGACCTTGTGGCTTAGCAACTCTGGCTGTTATTCCAGAATACCACAGACTGAGTGGCTGAAACAAAACACCTTTATTCCTCACAGTTCTTGAGGTTGGAAGTCCAAATGAAGGTGTGAGCAGATTTGGTTCCTGGTGAGAGCCAGCCTCCTCCTGGCTTCTGGACACCCATCCCCCAGCTGTGTCCTCTCTTGGCCTTTGCTCAGTGCATGGGTATGGACAGAATGGTCCCTGAGGGTCTACCCTCATGGCCTCAGCTAAGCCTAATCACCAACCCCCAAGGCCTCCTCATCACATTGTGGGTTGGGGCTCCAACATGAATTTAGGAGGGGCTCAGACTTTTAGCCCATAACACTGTCCAGAGGCTTCCATGGAGAAACCACCACCCAGAAGTGAAGAAGGTATGTGACTGGGTGATGTCCTCAGTGGCATGGCAGTGACGTGTTGGTCTGGGGCTCGAAAGGGCCACAGTAACTTGATGCTATGACTCCAAGGCCCTACCTCATCAATGGGTTAACAGCTGTCTGGAGAGGTTTTGTGGGGTACACAAAACAGGTCCTAAATAGTGAAAATCTACTTGTTTGGGCTGCTCTAAAAACAACTGGATGTATAAAAACTCTGAATGTGGCAACAGGGGATTTTGAGCTAATAGGCCCACAGTGAATAGAGGCCATACACAAGTGCTCATTTCCACAGCAATCCTTCCGGAAAGCAGGAGAACAAAGACAATGATCAGTGGCTGAAGTGATCCACTCCCAGACTGTGAGAAGAGGGTCCCTTCAGTGTAGGAGAGGGGGAGGCTGCCACTTCACTTCCCCAAGGGGCCAGGCAGGTGCCCCACCCCTGTGAGCTAAGCACACTGGGGCTCCTTTAAGAAAACAACCCTGAGGTGGGAGAATGTAGACCCAGTGTGGCCAGACCACAAGGTTTTTAAGATACTGGAATCCAATTCCTCTTTTTGATGCCAACTATCTCATAGTAAAATGCTGACAACTGATCCAAACTTCAGATAAATAGTGTGGCTCAAACAAAATTCCTCCATGGGCCAGTTACAGCCTTCAGGTTGCCAGTTTTCAAGCTCTGCTTCCGAATGGAGGCAGCTAGAAACCAATGAGCACTCCAGAAAGGGAATGTATGGGGCATCAGGAAAAAAAAATCCTCTGACCAGAGGAAGAACTTGCTTCTCCTACAATTTTCTTTTTGGCTGCTTATGGTATTTTTTTCTGCTATTTTTTAATGTAGTAAAATGTATATAACATAAAATTTACCTTTTAACCCTTTTTAACTGGACAATTCAGAGGCATTTTAGTACTTCCCTCATGTTGTGTAACCATGACCCCTCTCCTGATGTTTCATCATCCCAAATAAAACTCTGGACCCATTAAATAACTCCCCATCTCCTCACTGCAGCCCCTGGCAACCACCATTCCACTATTTTCCATCTCTATGAGTTAGATGACTCTAGATATCACATGTAGGTGAAATTACACACTATTTGGCCTTTTCTGTCTGGCTTCTTTCATTTAGCATTGTGTTTTCAAGGTTCATCCATGTAATAGCATATGTCAGAACTTCATTCCTTTATATGGGTGAATAATATTCCACTATATGGACACACCACATCTTGCTTACCGATTCATCTACCAAGGGACATTTTGGCTACCAACCTTTTGGCTACTGTGAATGATGCTACAATGATTGCTGCAATAACTTGGCAAGCAGGTACCTGTTAAAGTTTCTGCTTTCAATTCCTTGGATAAATACTCAGAAATGGTAATTTTATGTTCAACTTCTTGAGGAATCTCCTGAAGTTTTATAGTTCCAAATTATCTCCCTAAGTTATAGCAAAGACTTTCCCTATCCACATCCATGTGTGTTGCTAATGCTAATATTCTCTAGACAGTACCAGTGATGTATATATTTCCAATATATTTTTAAGGGTTGCTGAAAAATAGTTTTCTCTTATTGCGGCATTTCATTATTTTTAATTCTCATCGCCTTATCTTGAAGCTTATTTGCAGTAGCTTTGGCGCTTTAAACAGGGGGGATATTTTTACACAAACACACATACACTGCCACACAGATCACATTCTGCAACCCTGCAGAATGAATCACAAAGGTCCCATGGCTTTCTCTTCCCATTAACTGAAAAGATAGAGTTACTTTTCCCCCTGCAGTGGGGGGAAGAGCCCATGAGCCCCTGGGGTGCTGCCTCAGCACATCAGCTACCCCACTGTCAGTCAATCATTAGTGGGGAAGAGGATGCTTGAAGGAACGCCAACTCAGCATAATATAAGCCTGGGGCTCAACAAATAGCCATTGAAGGAAGGTGCAAGGCGGCATGTCTTAAGAGACGAATGCAAACAAGGAAAGCATGAAAACAGTAAAGAAAAGGGTTAGGAGGATTCACAAAATTCATCCAGGAGTCCCCAGGATATAGAAGCCTTCTTTAAAAATGAGTGTGAGTGTGTGTGTGTGTGTGTGTGTGGTCCCCTTTTAGACACTAGGCTCTTGGTAACTAATGGAGATAAGATATTAAAGAAAAATCCCCATTGTCAAGAAGCTCACAGATTAGCAGAGGAAGCAATCAAATGAGTAAAACACATTATAAAACAATGAAAGTATTCACTGAGTACCTGCTTTGTCCCAAGCATATTTTTATAGGTGCTGCCTCATTCCACCCCATGGTCATCCCATAGATCCAGGTACGGTTACTTACCCCTTCTACACAGAGGAGGAAACAATCTCAAGAGAGATCAATCAACTTTTCAAATTCACAAAGCTAGTAAAAGTAGAAGGTGGATTGGCCCCAGGTACCCTTAACTCTGAAAGCTCCCCACCATGGGAACTGTGCACTGTGCTAAGTCTTAAAAGGACAGGAAGTACAGGGTAACATGGAGTCCTATAAGGACAAACAGAAATGTTCCTCTGTATGAGGCAGGAACCCCATATTCTGACAAGCTCCCCTAATGTATCTTGTGCATGCTGATACGTACTTCTCTAGGACTGTGCATGTAAAAACATAACACACATGCTTCAGTGGGTTGGCAAGACTGGGTCTGGTGTACCTTAAGTCAAACTTACACACACTCCTGACACAGTCAATGGTTAGAGGTGAAGGTTTCTTTCATACAGGGGTGTGGTTCATGGTGATATTAGGACACACAAAGATAAAAAATAATAAAGTCAAATGTAAAATTTAAAAATGCACTTCTGTAGGATGAAGCCTAAGATTTCTAAGAAATAATAAAAATAAATTTGCATGGGGAGCCTGGCTAGCTCAGTTGGTATAGCATGCAACTCTTGATCTCTGGGTTGTACATTCAAGCCCCACATTGGGGGTAGAGATTACATAACACATTTTAAAAAATTAAAATAAATAAATTTATAATAGGAAAAAAAACAACAAGACACAGTCCCTGTCTTCCTCAGCTCCCTCTGCCCCTAATTCGAGAGTGTGCATCCTCTTATACTAGAAACATGTTAATAAAAAGTGATGGGGCTACAGTGCATGTTGGTAGCACCAGAACTGATGATGTCTGCCCACAAGACTGACAAAGACAGCACTGAGCTATACAGAAAGGGCACTCAGCCATCTAAAGTCAGAGCCATGAGCACAGTGGCTGCAAGAGAGGAAAAGAGGCTGAAAAGGAAAGGCAAAATGATAACAAATCATCATCCTCATCATCCTCATTATAAGCAGCTAGTATTTATTGAACCAAGATGAATTACTTAGATAATCCTCACCAAAAAAACAAACAAACAAACAAAAACAACACATGATGCAGGAACACAATTCTACCTATCCCACATATGTGGGAACTGAGGCTCAGGCAAATAATATGATCTGCCCAAGATTCCACGAAAATGGAATGGAATCCGGCACGATGGCTGGAGAAAAGGGAAGGGAAGCTGTCACTCACCTTCCTAATTTCCTCCCTTGGAAAGCACAACATGAGGAACAAGCTTATCAAGAAACTTGAACACTGCTGATGGGAATAGAAAATGGCGCAGCCACTGTGGGAGACAGTTTGGTGGTTCCCCAGTAAGTCACACACAGAATTACCACATGACAAAGCAATTCCACTCCTAGATAAATACCTAAAAAACTGGAAACAGACAACTTCAAACAAACTGTATTCTACTGTTGTTTCTACTGTTGTATTCTACCGTTGAAATCCTTACACACAGGAGCCAAGAAATGTACACAACACAACATCCATACATTGATGAGTAGATAAACAAAATGTAATCTGTCCATGGTTATGGAATACTATTCACCCATAAAAAGGAACAAAAATTGGTACACGCTACAAGGTAAGCGAACTCCAAAAACATGATGTTGAGTGAAATAAGCCAGACACAAAAGGCTACATACTGATGATTCTTTTTATATGTCCAGAATAAGAAAATCCACAGATAGAAGGCAGATTAGTGGTTGCTAGAGGCTGGAAAGAAAGAGGAAAGAGGAGTGCCTACATAACGGGAACAGGTTTTCTTTTGGTGTGGTAAAAATGTCTTTTTTTTAAGTGGGCTCTGTGCCCAACATGGGGATTAAACTCATAACTCATGACCCTGAGATAAGAGTCATGTGTTCTGCTGACTGAGCCAGCCAGGCGTCCCTATGAAAATGCCTTAGAATTAGAGAGTGGTCATGGTTGTACAACACTGTGAATGCACTAAATACCACTGAAATGTATATTTTATAATGGTTAGTGGTTAATTTTATATGTTGACTTTTACCTCAATAAAAACGCAAAAGAGAAGAAAAAAAGGTCAGGAATCCCAGGGTCTGTTTCCTTTCAAAGGAAATCCAGTGCCATTCTGTTCAGCTCACTAAAAAGGTACTTGGGGTCATGGGAGTGTGTGAAGCAAGAGAACATCAGAACCAGGCCTCTATGCCAGTGAACAAGCACTTTGGAAGTCACATATCATCCCAAAGCTGGGAGCGAAGGGTAGGAGACCCTAAGAAAGCCCAGAGAGGCATCCTATCACTGTGGACATACTCTACAAGGCATTTCTGCTCTTGCTGGAGCATCACGGAAATGGTAGCATGGATAGAGGAGAACAGACTTCATAGATAAAGGAAGTGGGGTGCAGACAGAAACCTGATATGATGTGGCCAAGGTCACACAGTGAGAACACAGCCAAATAAGCATCTGAAGTTGCTGAAATGCCAGGAACCTATGTATTCATATCCTTCATGACCCATGAGAATTCCAGCAAACCACAGAGAAGAAGTCGTTAGGGGGTGCTATCCAGCTGGGGAATGGAGCAGGAAAGCTGACCCACACATAGCATCCCTGCCTTTTATCTTCTCTCATCATGAATCCACACGCCAAAATGCTCTGTTACATGCACACAGTTACCTCCCAAGATTCCTGCTGGCCACATGGTTTGCATTTCTGCCAATCATTCTCCTGGCTAGAGATGGCGACTAATGGTAGGTACTCGAGTCCACTGCCTGAACTTCTAGCTCCTTACCTCTATTAAATCATTAGTGGCATTTTTTCATTCATTGCCACCTATGCTGGCACACCATCCATTTTAATTCTCAAAGTCCAAACCTGATTCAGAAAGGCAGTAATTAGGGGTGAGCCAACTTTGCAGTAACTCAGAGTCGGAACTGAAACAAAACCATCACTTAGCCAGCTGTGTGGCCTCAGCACGGCAACATCAACCTTCTCTGTCTCTATCTTCTCTGCAAAATGGGGATAAATGGAATGCTTACATCAAGGGACCGCTGTGGGGATTAAATGACACAATGAATGTGACTGTTTGGGACCCAACATTTAGCATGTGCCAGGTACATATTCAGTAAGCATGAATTTCTGTGTGATGAGGCAGGATAGTGTAGTGAGGGAAAGGTCAGCAAAAACAGTTTGACTGCCTAGATTGAAATAATGACTTCATTTCCAGATAAGCAAACTTGAGCAAGTCACGGACCCTCTCTGGACCTTGATCTTTCCCATCTGTAAAATGGAACTAGTTGTATCTAACAGAATGGATGAGTATGAAGATTCATTGAAAGTGTCCATAAATAGGCCCTGCACAGTGCCTGACACACACCACACATGTGTGTGCCCAGAGCTGCAGTAATTAATATTATTATGAGATTCACAGCAAAATGCAATGACTCATGTTGGTAGCATGCATCTGAATAATCATTTCTTCTAAGTAAGAAATCAAAATTTACAAAGCAATTAACTTTTTAACAGGAAATATTATTTACAGCTAAGGCAAAATATGTGGAAATACTCAGAGAGATGGAAACACGTTAGTGGTTGCCCACAAAGGCAGTTTGAGAATGGTGGGAGTGTGCTCCGTGGTACCATGCCAGTGGATACATAACTTCATGCATTTGCCAAAATCTCTAAAACTATAAACAACAAAGAGTGAACTTTACTGTTTGCAGATTTTCTTAAAAAATCAACAAGGATAGGGGAGGAAATTAAAAAAGAAATAAAGATGGGGTGCCTGGGTGGCTCAGTTGATTAAGCATCCAACTCTTGGTTTCAGCTGAGGTCATGATCTCATGGTTCATGAGTCTGAGCCCCACGTAAGGCTCTGTGCTGTCAGCACAGAGCCTGTTTCAGATCATCTGTCTCTCGGCCACTCCCCTGCATGCTCTGTCTCTCTCTCAAAAATAAACATTTAAAAAAATGCAAACTATGACAAATTTAATGATGCTACCAGTGAATCACATACTCACACGGAAAAGCATCAGGAAGAAAGGAGTTAGCCTATGGAGCTTTGGGAAACTGCTCTGACTGGATATTTAGACAAAAGGATCTGTACGAACATGGTAGTTCATATATTTGTTTATCCCAGGGGTGCAGGTCAGCAATTCAGAAACTACTTTATTTGAATTCTAGTAGTGAACAAATAAATATATTGCAAAGAATGTGAATCAAGTTTCTTGCTGTCAGAGAAAGAAGTTCCAAATAAGTAAAGGGGAAAGTTCAAATAAACCCCTAAGAGTTGGATCAAAGTCCCAACTCTGTTATCCCAACATAGATACCCAACTGTGATTTCCCTATTATACATGGCTTAAATTTACTTTCTTTTGTAAAATTATCATGATGATAAATATCTATTTTTCTCTGGAAAAACTAAATGTCTATAAGCCTGTGAGAGCCTCTCTTATGTTTATTAAATTTTACTGGGAAGTGAAATCCTAAAATTTGAAGTTTCTATTCCACAGCATGTCAACAATTTTCCGCAGAAAACCCAGACGTTAGTCCTAAAGGACAGGAGTTTCTGAAAAAAATCTCAAAGAGGTCTGGTGCCAACAGACAAGCTGGGGATGTGCTCATTATTCGTCTGATAAAAACAGCATCAAAAAGACTAACTTAGGGCAGTTTGGTGGTCTCTTGGTTATGACCCTCTCCAAGAAGACTTCTGTGCCATAGATCCTCATTTGTTATGTTTCATTCATAAAAATGAGCAATATACAACAATAAGTACAAATGCAGTAACTGTTAGCATTCTTATAAGCAATGAGAGTCAAAAAAGCTACCTACTCCAAAAAAGGTGTTACTTATGTTTTCATTGCCTTCGATTTCAAAGACAGTCCTGCAATTTAATATTGCATGCAATTACTCCAAATTGCATGAGATGGAAATCACATTCACGTAAGAATCTAACTGTAAAAGGACTGAGGAGGAAAGAATTTACTCACCAACATCAGACCATCCTTTAATAACACAAACTTTTCTCTTTGTGAATAGGGTAGAAGATGAAGGAAGTAGAAAATAATGAGCCCATACCTCTCATGAGACTGACAAGTAGAAAAAATGGCAAATAAAGACTTTCTCCCTGGGTGGCAGTAGTTTGAATACTGTCATGCTTACTCCTAAGTGAACCTCTTTCACAGAAACCTGCTCTGTTTAGAACAGCTGGATATCAACCCTAGGATTTCAGATCATGATAATAAAGTATCATTATTATGCTAGTGGTGATACAGGTTTCTGTGGGATGTGAGCAAAGGAGAATGGCCTGGCAGTGGAATAATAGATACAAGGAGTAGCAGGGAACATAGCCTGTCTGACTCCTTCAAATCAATTCAAGACAACAAACATTTCTGAGTATACATTACATGCTAGGTACCATGCCTCTTTCATACTCCAAATGTGGGTAAAACCCAAGGATCAGCTTAAGTTTCTGCTGTTTTCTCATACCTTCACTGTGTCATTAGCATTGCTTTTCGCTGTTCACCTGAAAACATGACTTAAGGGTTTAACTATCAATCAATCAGTAGGCAGGCAGTTTCTGCCCTTCCCTCAAAAGCTAGACACTATCAAGACTGTGTTTCCACAGAGCTCTCAGCCTTTTCGTCATGACCACAAGAAGGATATCCCAGCACTAGTCAGCAAGTCCACACGGGAAGCAGCAAGTCCACACGGGAAGAAGAATTTTTTTTCATAAATATACCAGCTTTCTCGAAAATCCCTGTGTCCGTCAGATTTTCTTTTGTCTCTGTAGAAGAGTGAATCACTGGCCCTGACTTCTCTTTCCCCTGTAGCACTATTAAAAATCACACCCCTCCCATGGCTTCATGGTGGGCATGCTGATGACTGACTGCGGGTTTGGCCATACAACTTGCTTTGGTCAGTGGAATGTTAGGAAAATGTGCTTTTTACACTTGGCCTGGCACTTTTTGTCCTTACACAATTCACCACAAGAAGAACACACCCCATGAAGTCTCTAGTCCAAAGAAAGTGAAAGACATCTTGGGAAGATTCAGACTCAACCTGTACCTTGGAGTCTGCAATACAGTCTGGACCAGCCAAATTACACTCATATTGCTACAGACCACAGATCCAAGAGTAAGAAATAAATACTTACATGAGGCACTGTGCCTTTGTTTGATTTGTTACACAGCATTATGTTGGCAATAGCTGATAACGATTTCATTGGTTGGAACCGTGTATCATGGCCTCTCCTAGGCCCAAAGGAGGTTAGAAGAGCGAACAATAAATAATAGAAACTAGAAGAGCTAACACAGAAACTTTCTGCCACACTTCCTGATTCAAAGTCTCACTCTACACAGATTTCCAAACCAGCATACCCTGCCTTGGTTTCTCAGATACTAGCTATACCCTCCAAACACCCATGAAGCATTTGCTCCGGCAGGTACTATGTTTTTCATTAGTATTATTTTAGAGGGAAAGAGGAAGAGAGCAAGCGAGCTACCGAGCAGGGGAGAGGGGCAAAGGGAGAGAGATAATCTCAAGCAAGCTCCAAGCTCAGCATAGAGCCTGCTGCAAGGCTCAATCCTACAAGCCTGGGATCATGACCTGAGCCGAAATCAAGAGCAGGACATTCAACTGACTGAGCCACCCATCGCCCTTGCTGTGTGCTACCTTTATCTCAAGCTCTGGGCATGTAAAACTAACTTGACTCCATCTCTCACGTCAGAATTTGGCTTCTCATCTGACTTCCTTAATACACCTTTATTACTTCAGTGACAAATATTCAACATCTCAAGGTTAACTTTGAGTTCTCTATTTGACTCCACATATTGGATAAACATTTTAAGATTTATTATATTCATTTGTTGAGTACTTACAAGATTCCAGGCAATGTTCTCAATGATTTACATGCATTGCCTCATATAATCCTTAGAGTATAAGCTCTGGAGGTACATGAAATTTATGATCTTCCTGATAAAGAAGAATTCACAGGTTAATTTCTGCCATCTAATTATTGGCAGAACTGGAATATACCAGATAGTGGTTGAAAACCACTCCTTCACTGGTCCAAGTATTCTATGTGAGTAATTCCAATGAATCCATACATTAAATACCTTTGTATCACATCAATGAAGTAAGATGAGAAATAGATTTTACTGATTTTTTAATAATCATGCCCTTACCAAAAGTCTCTCAATTTCAAAATCATTCTTCCCCTAGGTCAGGTATGTTACATGAATTATTTCAATCAATTTATGCATTTATCCCCTTTTTATCAAATGATTTACTAGAAGATGAGAGATTTGATTATACAAATTCTTTAATAATCACACCCCCCAGCATATGGCACTTAACTTCTAACCCCACTGCTTGGTCCCAAACAATTTAAAAAGTCTTTAAAAAGTCTTCCTTTCTTCTTTCTTACACCATACACAAAAATAACTTCAAAATGGAGTACAGACCTAAATATAGGACTTGAAACTATAAAAATCCTAGAAAAGAGCACAGGTAGTAACTTCTCTGACATCAGCCATAATAACTTTTTTCTAGATAGGTCCCCTGGGCTAAGGGAAACAAAAGGAAAAATAAATCACTGGGACTACATCAATATAAAAAGCTTCAGAGGTGCCCGGCTGGCTTAGTTGAATGAGCATGTGACTCTTGATCTTGGGGTCGTGAGTTCAAGCCCCAATTTGGGTACACAGATTGTGTAAAATAAATAAATAAACTTAAAAAAATTATAAGTTTCTGAACAGAAAATGAAACAATCAACAAAACTAAAAGGCAACCAGCAGAATGGCAGAGGATATCTGCAAAGGACATATATGATAAAAGGTTAGTACCCAATATATATAAATAACTTACAAAACTCAACACCCCTAAAGCAAATAATCCAATTTAAAACAGGCAGAAGACATGAACAGACACTTCTCCAAAGAAGACATACAGATGGCTAATAGACACACAACAAGATGCACAATATGACTCATCATCAGGGAAATACAAATCAAAACCATGATGAGATACCTCCTCACACCCGTCAGAATGGCTAAAATTAACAATACGAAATACAACAGGTGATGGTGAGGATGAGGAGGAAAAAGGAACCCCCTTCCACTGTTGGTGGGAATGCAAACTGGTGCAGCCACTGTGGAAAACTATAGGGAGTTTCCTCAAAAAGTTAAAAAACAAAAACAAAAACAAAACAAAACTACCCTATGATCCAGCAATTACACTACTGGATATTCACCCCCAAAAATGCAAAAACACTAATTCAGAAGGATACATATACGCAATGTTTATAGCAGCATTATCTACAATAGCCAAGATATGGAAGCAGCCCAATGTCCACTGACAGATGAAGGGATAAAGACGAGGTGGTATATACACACAATGGAATATTATTCAGCCATAAAAATGGACAAAGTCTTGGGGTGCCTGGGTGCTCAGTTGGTAGAGCATGAGACTCCATCTTGGGACTGTAAGTTTGTACCCCACAGTGAGTGTAGAGATTACTTTAAAAAATAAAATATTAAAAAAAGAAGAATGAAATCTTGCCATTTGCAACAAGATGGATGGACCTAGAGAATATAATGCTAAGTAAAATAAGTCACTCAGAGAAAAATACCATATGATTTCACTCATATGTGGAATTTAAGAAACACAATAAATGAACAAAGGGGAAAAAAGGGAGACAAGGCAAGAAACTGACTCTTAACTATAGAGAACAAAATGATGGCTATTGGAGGAGAGGTGGGGAGGGAAGGGCTAAATAGATGATGAGGATTAGGGAGTACACTTGTGATGAGAGCACCAGGTGATGTATGGAATTGTTGAATCACTATATTGTATATCTATAACTAATGTAACACTGCATGTTAACTAGCTGGAATCAAAATAAAAAGTTTAAAAAAATTTTTAATAAAAAAATACAAAGTATTCCTTTCTTGTTTCTTCTCATTCCAAATCATTCTGCATATTGCTGCCAAATTAGACTCCTTAACATACTGCCATCATCATCACATCTTTCTCCTGCCTTGCCACCACCAATAACTGCTATTAGAAATATCCAATATATACCATGAAAAGCCATGTCATGAGGTTCTGCCCAATAACTTCCAGGGAACATCCCTATGAGAAGACTCAATTAGACACTTAACATCTTTCTAAAAACAAACTGAAAAGAAGGGTGAAAGTGGAGTGAAAAAGAACTTTCTCAGAAAATCCTTAATTCAAAAGTTTTTTTTTTTTTATGGTCTCATAGCCCATTCTGCCTACCTGATCAAGTTGAAAATTCTTATTCAAGAGCCTCAAAAAGATAAACCCATTCCAGTTTACTCCAAAATTAGTTCTAACAAGATTGGACTTTTGACTGAACCCAGACAAAGAGGAGGTGTCCCGAGGCTGATACAAGGTCTGTAAGCACAACTACATATGAAGGTGTGTGTTTGTTCTAACTGGTCAGACATTCATCCTAATTCATCTGAGTGTGTGCAGCAGTCATCACTAAGAATTAGGAATACCAGGGCGCCTCGGTGGGTCAGTCGGTTAAGCGTCTGACTTTGGCTCAGGTCATGATCTCAAGGTTATGGAGTTCGAGCCCTGGATCAGGCTCTGTGCTGACAGCTCAGAGTCTGGAGCCTGCTTCCAATTCTGTGTCTCTCCCTCTCTCTTCCCCTCCCCCACTCACACTCTGTCTCCCTCTCAAAAACAAATAAAAATTTTTTAAAATTATGAATACCATCTTTGTGTTGCCATTTCTCTTTGTGAAATGCCCTCATGCTCTCTGCCTAGCTTCTGAGCTCTGACCCCATATCCCACCCTAAGTAACCTACAAGAATCCTCTCCTATGAACCCCTATAAATCTGCTGGGCATTATTATGACCAGCTTGAAACATCAAAACTCTATGTGCTCTTTCCCCCTTTCTCTGGATCAGGGTTTTGTAACCTCAAAACTAGTCACATTTGGGACCAGATAATTCTGTGTCCTAAGGGTTGTCCTGTGCCTTGTACTACTATCCTTAACAGCATCTCTGGTCTCCACCCACTAGATGTCAGCAGTACCCTCCCGAAGTGGTGACAACCAAGCACGTCTCCCTCCAGATGCTGTCGGAAGTTGGCTTTATGGGCACAAGAGCTCCCATTGGGATGGTTTCCAACTCCTCTCTTCCCTCCACCATCCAGTCAGCGGCAGAGTGTCCTTCATATAGAAGGTGCTCAGTGTTATGGTGGATTGATTTCACATTCTCA
Organism: Lynx rufus; assembly: GCF_022079265.1. NCBI lineage: Eukaryota > Metazoa > Chordata > Mammalia > Carnivora > Felidae > Lynx > Lynx rufus. The sequence goes on from NW_025814838.1 coordinate 19,966,998, forward strand.
TGGATCTATCTTAATTGCAAGGTTTTGTTTTTTGAAACAGCCCAGCGGGTAGTTGTTTTAATCTGCCATTAAGTCCACATCATTTCACAAATGACTGCTTAAAAATGCACACTACTTAGGTATCAATTTGTTTGTGCAAGATACAGAATTCTGCTTCTCCTAATAGGATCATCTTCTGAAAAGGCAATCTTTTATTTTATTTTTTTAGTGCCAACCTAGTATTCCAGGTTATTCTCTAGAAATCATCAATTTCCAGAGAGGTTATTTATAAAGCTATGGAAAATTGTGATTTTGCAAAGAAGTCACAATGACCCACAGAGAATAAACCAGAACACCAGAGAGCTGTTAAGAATAATGGACTAAAATAATAATAATAATAATAATAATAATAATAATAATAATAAAGAAAAAAGAAAAACAAAAATCAGAATGAAAAACCTATTGTCATCATCTACAAACTATATTCCCATATAAGTAGCAGACATATGTATAGATAAAATAATTGTTTTTAAAATCTTTTGTTTTATAATAAATTACATTAGACTACTTATACATGTGTGACATTAACATTAGCGTGAGAAAGTGAAAACTAGATTATTAGGAACCCAAAATACACAAAGAATTTCTAACTATAAAGGGAAAACCACATAGCTCTGTATTTGAATCAGTGCAACAAGAGTTCTACGCTTTTTTTTTGTAATTTATATAATATCCTGTTTGATGTAAAATTGAAGAAAAGAACTTAAGTTATCCCTAAGCCAACTTTTTAAACTAAAATGTTGTACAAAGATTCCTGTGGCATTTCAGCTGCCCTTAAATTTTAATAATACTGATAAAATATTCTACTATCCTCAGCAAAGTAATTTTTTATCTTTAATTGGTAAGCCCTCATTTATTATTTCTAAAGCATAAAAATTCTAATATCTAGGATTTATAACTTACCCAGGCAATCATGACTGCAAATGTATTTTTAAGTGCACTCAAAAATAGAGGAAGTAAATGAACACTAGGGAAATTTAAGTTTGGACTACAATGGAAAAAGAATTTTTTACAACAAATGTATCAATGACTAACCACACTAGGCCTCATCAGTGAAAAAACATCCTTCAGTAACCCCTGGGGTGATAAGAAAGACTTTTCACGGAATGAGAAGAAAAAATTCAGTCAGTAGAGAAGACCCAGGTCGTTCTGAGATGGAATTAGCACAGATCATTTCAAAATTGACAGAGGAGCAAAACCTGAAATATAGTGTGAAGATTCAGTGAAACATAAATATTACATATTGATCCACAGATGATCAGTAAGAGCTTTTTGCTGCAGGCATTTTTATTCATAAAATAAGCTTTACTCAAATATTAAAGGAGAAGGGAGCAGTGAGTTTGCAGAAAACAAAAGCACCATTCACAAAACGTCCCTACTGATACTGACATTTGTTTAATAGACAACATGATAAAACCTCTGGGATGACCTATATCCCTGCCCCATGGAAAATCAAGCGTCATTTCCAACCTACTATATTAGGCTGAATACAGGCCACCCAAAGATATCAGGTCCTAACCCTGTAACCTGTAAATGTTACCTTATAAGGAAAAAGAGTCTTTGCAGATGTAATTAAGTTAAGGATCTTCAGTTGGGGAGATCATCCTGGATTATCTGGGTGGGTCCTAAATCCAAGACAAGAGTCCTTAGGAGAGAGAGACAGAGGGAGATGTGACACACTCAGAAGAGGGTGATGTGAAAAAGGCATAAACTGTAAGGACAAGGCCATAAGCCAATGAACACCAGCAGCCACCAGAAACTGGAAAAAGGAAAAGATGCTCCCCCAGAACCTCCAGAGGCCCTGCCAATACCTTGACTGTGTATGATCCATGATGCTGATTTTGGAGTTGTGTCATCTAGAAGAGTGAGAGAATAAATTTCTGTTGTTAAGTCACCAACTCTGTGATCATCTGATAGAGCATCAGTAGGAAACTAACAAAGCCACCATATATCCTGAGTGCTTGCCTTCTATTCCATCCCCAACTCCACTACCTAATAATAATATGACAATGATAATTACACATGATAACACATGACCTCCTGACACTTATTAACATTTCTTATATGACAGGCACTATATTAATCACTTATGAATGTGTTTTCTTTAATCCTCACAGCACTACCACCTTTCAAGTGTTAGGATATTTACTGATGGGAAGAGAAAACAACGCTGCATTGTTACACAATCATCAAATGGCAGACTTATCATTAAAACTTGCACAACTGACTCTAGGGTCCTCTTCTATAGCCATTCTGTTGCAATGCTACATGAATGATTCTTCATCTCAAAGAGTGAAAGTTCTGGTCTACAGAAAGAGAGATATGTATATTGCCTTAAATTCATGGACCATTCATAATATACTATATTCTTAATCATTAAAAGCTCCTAATTGGAGCTAATCACTCACTTCACTTGATATTTGACACTTTATGATACATTAGATTTTCATACCAATAGCAAGCCTATCATTTCCACTAGAATTAACAGCAAATTGTAGCTGTATGTGACATAACAGTTTAGGCTTTGTCCAAGCCTAACCCTAATGGGTAAGCCAAGTAAAGTAATGATTTTTGAGGATAAATATTACTAAAATTCTGATTAAAATTCAAGTGCCAGGGAACTGGCAGTGGCATTAATTAATACTTTCAAATAATTATTTTCTTCTTGGTGTCTAAAGTGGGCCCTAGGTACTGGGACCTGAAAAGTACCATTCATCCATCTACCTCCCATCTAACAATCTGTCCATCTAGTCAGCCATTAATCCATCCTATAGTGAGTGCAACGTGGACAAACACTGCCTGGAAATTAACAGCTAACTTTATTTTAATAATATTCAGAGGGTATTAACACATGACACTCCAGTAGGGGAAAATTTAGTAATTGTCTGACACTTCTGAAGTTTAACTTTAGAACACAGAAGAATGTTGTACTAAAAAATTAAAAAACAAAAAAAAGAAGAAAAAAATCCCACAAAGACATGTTCCCTGAAAATGTGGACTAGAGCTTATCTCAAAAAAGTAACACCTGTTGAAGCCGTATAAGGAAAATGATTCACCTGGAAGAACATTTCATGGATGGAGAGGAAAAGGAAGATTCCTAGACCTTCTTGAAAAGACTCCCTATGAATATTATTAGGGAGCTGGGAGAGCATCACAGGATGAACAAAAAGACCACAGGTAGGGGCCCAGGAGAAACCTACAGCAAAATCCAGAACTACAAACCAAAGAAGCAAAGGCACAGTCATTACTACCAAGCACCATGTACATCTCCACACTGGCATTGGAAGAGCCAGATGAAACGGATCTTCTGTAGGGATGCTGATTACAATGTCTGGTCCATTGGGATGTTCTAAATGGCATTATTCATAATGGTTGCAGAAATTTTTAAGTAGGAGGAGGTGTGTTTTAATTACTTTATGATATGTATGCTCCCATGAGTGATAGTCCACACCACTTGGAAATAAAAAGGTTTTCCTATTATCTTTCTGAATGAAGATCCGTGGACCACTCTTTCCCTCGCCTATCAATGGTCAACCCATTTATATATGCTAAGGCAGTTCTTATTCATTGCTTATGAGAGCAAATAACTATCTAATACTCAATAAGGTAAAGAAATCAACAGTGCCAATCCAGGGGCGCCTGGCTGGCTCAGTAAGTACAGCATGCAACTCTTGACCTCGGAGTTTTAAGTTTGAAGTGCATGTTGGGGGTACAGGTTATCTAAAAATAAAATCTCAAAAAAGGAGAGCATTCAGAGAACAACCATGACAACTCCAATCCTTTATAATGTCTAGATCTTTAGACCATTATTTTACTTTTAAAAGTTTGTCCAAAGTAAAGAGACATGTGCTCAAAGATCTCTGTTCAAAGATCTTCACTGCAGGAAGAGGGAACCAAGATGGCAGAACATCATGGAAGTTTTTGTGTGTCCCGCATCCATGAAATACAGCCAGACCAAAACTAAACCATCCACTGAACCATCCACTAACGATCAACACTAAACACCTAGAAAACTGATCTGAGGATTAACGCAACAATCGGCACAACCTGAACCACAAAATTCAGCAGGTACGCTGCACAGAGAGGTGAACTTGGGGAGAGAGAAGCCACGGAGGGCAAGGAGCTGCTTTTGTGGGGAGAGAGAGGACAGAGATGGGGGGTGGGGGGAGTACTGGAAAAGCACCCCTCCCCAAACGCAGCTGGAGAGAAAGTGGAAAATTGGAAACAGCTGAAGGGTCTAAACTAAAAAGGGAGAAAGGAGAGGGTTTAAATTCCATTAAGACTGTAAACAAGGGGAGCACAAAGTAAAACTCCGCACCTTGATACCTGGTGGCGCTCTGGTGGGAAGGGCAATCTCTAGGAGCAGAGTGGGGTACGGGAGATTCTTGGGCCACACGGGGAAAAGTGGTTCCACTGCTGGAAGAGGATTTGGTAGGGAATGTTGAGGCCACCTGGTCCCAGCAGACCCCAGAGAATGGCCACATTCTCTGGTGCCGGAACAAGGTCATTAAGGGTGAAGCCTGGTTCCAGATGTGTGTTTTGATTTTCCATAATCCCTGAAACGCTGCTGCTACACTATCTCAAGAACTTTTTCTGGGACAGGCTGGAACCTGGCCACAGTCTCTGGGCATCGGCAGAAGCACAGTCCCACAAGCGCTCCCAGGTGCAGCCAGCATTTGGCCATTGCTCAGTGAGACCCTCCACAGAGGAGCAGAATGAGTCAAAGCCACAGTCCCTCAGAAGTAAGGGACCAGGGAAAACAGCCATACCTGAGACAAAACTCAGGAGAGAGGTACTACCTGGGGCTTGGTCATGGACAGTGGAAAAGCAGGCAGGGGACAAAAGCTGAAGACAAAGGACGGCTGCGTGATTGCTGGTCGAGCAGAGCACAGAGTTCTGATACTAGAGACTGGGTACCTGGGTGGCACCATTTTCACCGCTCCTGCACATGCGCATAACACACCTATGAGTGCCACAACAATCCACCCCAGTAGGCTAGCAGCGCCATGTAGTGGAGAAAGGAGCTGTTACACTGAGTCCGGCCCAATTGTGCCAACCTCACTCTTCAAGAACAAAACCTGCTTAATTTATGGACTATAAAGCACTTCATACTCTGACTTCTATAGGCAAATGAAGTAATTTCAGTCGTATTTCAATCTGTTAGCAGGTCCATCTATTTAATTTTCTTTTTTTCTTCTCTTTTTCACTTCTTTTCTTTTTCTTGAATACAGAAAGAGAAAAAATTCTTTACTTTTAATTTTTATTAAAAATATTTTTCAATTTTCTCTATTATATTCTTTACTTTTGTGTAAATTTTTTCAATTCTATTTTACTTCCATCATTTAATTTTAGTCTACTTCAATGTATTCATTTTTTTCAAATTTTCAAACGATTTCCTTTTCTTTTTCTTCCCACCTCCCCTTTTGTCTCTCATCTATCAAGCCGCTTTCAACACCCAGACCAAAACACACCTAGCATATAGCATCATTTATTCGATTTGTGTGTGTGTGTGTTTTTACTTTTTTTATTTTACTTTTTTTTAATTTGTTTTAATTTTATTTTTTTCTACCTCAATTCCTTTTCTCCCTTCAAAATGATGAAACAAAGGAATTCACCCCAAAAGAAAGAGCAGGAAGAAACAACAGCCAGGGATTTAACCAACACAGATATAAGCAAGATGTCTGAACCAGAATTTAGAATCATGATAATAAGAATACTAGCTGGAGATGAAAATAGATTAGAATCCCTTTCTGTGGAGATAAAAGAAGTAAAAACGAGTTAGGATGAAATAAAAAACGCTATAACTGAGCTGCAATCACAGATGGATGCCACGGTGGCAAGGATGGATGAGGCAGAACAGAGAATCAGTGATATAGAGGACAAACTCATAGAGAATAATGAAGCAGAAAAAAAGAGGGAGATGAAGGCAAAAGAGCATGATTTAAAAATTAGAGAAATCAGTGACTCATTAAAAAGGAACAACATCAGAATCATAGGGGTCCCAGAAGAAGAAGAGAGAGAAATAGATGTAGAAGGGTTATGTGAGCAAATCATAGCAGAAAACTTTCCTAACTTCGGGAAAGACACAGACATCAAAATCCAGGAAACACAGAGGATTCCCATTAGATTCAACAAAAACCGACCATCAACAAGGCATATCATAGTTAAATTCACAAAATACTCAGGAAGGAAAGAATCATGAAAGCAGCAAGGGAAAAAAAGTCCTTAACCTACAAGGGAAGACAGAAGAGGTTTGCAGCAGACCTATCCACAAAAACTTGGCAGGCCAGAAAGGAGTGGCAAGATATATTCAATGGGCTGAATCAGAAAAATATGCAGCCAAGAATCCTTTATCCAGCAAGGCTGTCACTTAAAATAGGAGATTAAAAGTTTCCCAGACAAACAAAAATTAAAGGAGTTTGTGACCACTAAACCAGCCCTGGAAGAAATTTTAAAGGGGACTCTCTGAGGGGAGAAAAGATAAAAAAAAAAAAAAAAAAGGACACATAAAAAAATACATAAAGACCAAAAGCAACAAAGACTAAGAAAGACCAAAGAACACCACCAGAAACTCCAACTCTACAGGCAACATAATGTCAATAAATTCATATCTTTCAGTACTCACTCTAAACGTCAATGGACTCAATGCTCCAATCAAAAGACTAAAGGGTAACAGAATGGATAAGAAAACAAGATCCATCTATATGCTGTTTAAAAGAGACCCAATTTTACCTACAGACACCTTGAAATTGAAAATAAGGGGATGGTGAGGCATCTATCATGTTAATGGTCGACAAAAGAAAGCCAGAGTAGCCGTACTTATATCAGACAATCTAGACTTTAAAATAAAGACTGTATCAAGAGATGCAGAAGGGCATTATAACATAATCAAGGGGTCTATCCACCAAGAAGACCGAACAAGTGTAAACACTTGTGCGTCAAATGTGGAAGCACCCAAATATATAAATCAATTAATCACAAACATAAACTCATTGATAGTAATACCATAATAGTAGGAGATATCAACACCCCACTCAAAGCAATGGGCAGATCATATAATCAAAGAATCAACAAGGAAACAATGGCTTTGAATGACACACTGGACCAGACGGACTTAACAGATATATTCAGAGCATTTCATCCTAAAGCAGCAGAATATACATTCTTCTCCAGTACACATGGAACGTTCTCCAGAATAGAGCACATACTAGGACACAAATCAGCCCTCTGCAAGTACAAAAAGATTGTGATCATACCGTGCATATTTTCAGACTATAACGCTATGAAACTCAAAATCAACCACAAGAAAAAATTTGGAAAGGCAACAAATACTTGGAGACTGAAGAACATCCTACTAAAGAATGAATGGGTTAACAAAGAAGTTAAAGTTAGGAAGTTAAAAAGTTTATGTAAGCCAATGAAAATGGTAACACCACAGCCAACCCTCTGGGATGCAGCAAAGGCAGTCATAAGAGTCATCCAGGCATTCCTAAAGAAGGAAGAAAGATCTCAGATACACAACCTAACCTTAGGACTTAAAGAGCTGGAAAAATAACAGCAAATAAACCCAAAAACATTAGAAGACAGGAAATAATAAAGACGAGAGCAGAAATTAATGCTATCGAAACCAAAAACAAAACAAAACAACAACAACAAAAAAAAACCCATTAGAATAGATCAATGAAACCAGAAGCTGGTTCTTTGAAAGAATTAACAAAATTGATAAAACACTAGCCACTTTGATCAAAAAGAAAAAGGAAAGGACCCAAATAAATAAAAGCAAGAATGAAAGAGGATAGATCACAACCAACACAGCAGAAATAAAAACAATAATAACAGAATATTATGAGCAATTGTATGCCAATAAAATGGGCAATCTGGAAGAAATGGACAAATTCCTAGAAACATATACACTACCAAAACTGAAACAGGAAGAAATAGGAAATTTGAAGAGACCCATAACCAGTAAGGAAATCAAATTAGTAATCAAAAATCTCCCCAAAAACAAGACTCCAGGGCCAGGTGGCTTTCCAGGGGAATTCTACCAAACATTTAAGGAAAAGTTAGCACCTATTCTCTTGAAGCTGTTCCAAAAAATAGAAATGGAAGGAAAACTTCCAAACTCATTCTATGAAGGCAGCATTACCTTGATTCCAAAACAAGACAAAGACCCCACTAAAAAGGAGAGCTTAGAGACCAATTTCCCTGATGAACATGGATGCAAAAATCCTCAACAAGATATTAGCCAACCAGATCCAACAATACACTTCAAAAAGTATTCACCACAACCCAGCAGGATTTATACCTGGGATGTAGGGCTGGTTCAATATCTGCAAAACAATTACCATGATTCATCACATCAATAAAAGAAAGGACTAGAACCATACAATCCTCTCAACAGATGGAGAGAAAGCATTTGACAAAATACAACATCCTTTCTTGATAAAAACCCTCAAGAAAGTAGGGATAGAGGGATCATACATCAAGATCATAAAGGCCATAGATGAACAACCCAACACAAATATCATCCTCAATGGGGAAAAACTGAGAGCTTTTCCCCTAAGGTCAGGAAAAAGACAGGGATGTCCATTCTTGCCATTGTTATTCAACACAGTATTGCAAGTCTTAGCCTCTGCAATCAGACAACACAAAAAAATAAAAGGCATCCAAATTGGTCAAGAGGTCAAACTTTTACTCTTCAGAGATGACATGATACTTTATATGGAAAACCTTAAAGATTCCACCAAAAAACTGCTAGAACTGATTCATGAATTCAGCAAAGTAGCAGGATATAAAATGCACAGAAATCGATTGCATTCCTATACACCAACAATGAAGCAACAGAAAGAGAAATCAAGGAAATGATCCCATTTACAGTTGCACCAAAACCCATAAAATACCTAGGAAAAAATCTAACCAAAGAGGTGAGAAATCTATACACTGACAACTATAGAAAGCTTAGGAAAGAAACTGAAGAAGACACAAAAAAATGGAAAAAGATTCCATGCTCCCAGATAGGAAGGACAAATATTGTTAAAATGTCAATACTACCCAAAGCAAACTACATATTCAATGCAATCCCTATCAAAATAACACCAGCCTTCTTCACAGAGCTAGAAAAAATGATCCTAAAATTTGTACGAAACCAGAAAAGACCCCAAATAGCCAAAGCAATTTTGAAAAAGAAAACCAAAGCAGGAGGCATCACAATCCCAGGCTTCAAGCAGTATTGCAAAGCTGTAATCATCAAGACAGTATGGTACAGGCACAAGAACAGACACTCAAATCAATGGAACAGAATAGAGAACCCAGAAATGGACCCACAAACGTATGGCCAACTAATCTTTGACAAAGCAGGAAAGAATATCCAACGGAATAAAGACAGTCTCTTCAGCAAGTGGTGCTGGGAAAACTGGACAGCAACATGCAAAAGAATAAACCTTCACCACTTTCTTACACTATCCACAAAAAATAAACTCAATATGGATGAAACACCTAAATGTAAGACAGAAAGCCATCGAAATCCTCGAGGAGAAAGCAGGCAAAAACCTCTGTGATCTTGGCCGCAGCAACTTCTTACTCAACACATCTCCAGAGGCAAGGGAAACAAAAGCAAAAATGAACTACTGGGACCTCATCACAATAAAAAGCTTCTACACAGCGAAGGAAACAATCAGCAAAACTAAAAGGCAACCGACAGAATGGGAGAAGATACTTGCGAACAATGTATCAGATAAAGGGTTACATCCAAAATCTATAAAGAATGTATCAAACTCAACACCCAAAAAAGAATCCAGTGAAGAAATGGGCAAAAGACATGAACAGACACTTCTCCAAGGAAGACATCCAAATGGCCAACTGACACATGAAAACATGCTCAACGTCACTCATCATCAGGGAACTACAAATCAAAACCACAATGAGATACCTCACACTCGTCAGAATGGCTCACATTATCAACTCAGGCAACAACAGATGTTGGCAAGGATGCAGAGAAAGAGGATCTCTTTTGCATTGTTGGTGGGAATGCAAGCTGGTGCCACCACTCAGGAAAACAGTATGGAGGTTCCTCAAAAAATTAAAAATAGAACTACCCTACGACCCAGCAACTGCACTACTAGGTATTTATCCAAGGGATACAGGTGTGCTGTTTCGAAGGGACACATGTACCCCAATGTTTATAGCAGCACTGTTGGCAATAGCCAAAGTATGGAAAGAGCCCAAATGTCCATCGATGGATGAGTGGATAAAGATGTGGTATATATATATATATACATACACATATATATATATATATATATATATACATACACACAATGGAATATTACTCAGCAATCAAAAAGAATGAAATCTTGCCATTTCGAACTACGTGGATGGAACTGAAGGCTATTATGCTAAGTGAAATTAGTCAAAGACAAATATCACATGACCTCACTCATACGAGGACTTGAAGAGACAAAACAGATGGACATAAGGAAAGGGGAACAAAAATAATATAAAAACAGAGAGGGGGACAAAACATAAGAGACTCATAAATATGGAGAAGAACCAGAGGGTTACTGGAGGGAATGTGGGAGGGGGGATGGGCTAAATGGGTAAGGGGCACTAAGGAATCTACTCCTGAAATAATTGTTGCACTATATGCTAACTAATTTGGATATAAATTTTTTAAAAAATAATAAAATTAATCAAAAAAAAGATCTTCACTGCAGCTTTTAACAGTTTTTTAAAAATACTGAAACAATACTAATGTCTTAACAATTGGAGAATGGTACAATGGCACACCCAAATGTTGGGCTACTATGGACCATTAACTTTTTCTTCCAGAAGAATATTTAATGACATGGAGGAAAATGTTCATAACAAAATATCACGTGACAATATCAGAGCACAGTATATATATGGTTTGAGCCCAATTAAATATCTAAGCACTTATATATGCACACACAAAAATAAATAAGTAAATACAAAGGGAATCCACCAAAACAATGCTAGCAAGTATCCATGATAGTAGGAATTTTATATGGAAATTTATTTTTTTGGACAGTTTCCTTTCTTATTTACCAGCTTTTCCTCTAAAGTACTTATTATTTCATCAACAGAAAACAAGGGACATGAAATGAAATAAATGAAATGAAATGAAATGAAATGAAATGAAATGAAATGAAATGAAATGAAATGAAATGAAATATGGTATCCATGAAAATAATCATTGATGTTTAGGATGGACTTGACTGCTCTTTTTTTTTTTTTTAAGTTTATTCATTGGAGAGAGAGAGCGAGCAAGCGCACACAGGTGGGAGAGGGGCAGAGAGAGAGAGAGAATCCCAAGCAGGCTCTTCGCTATGAGCACAGAGCCCAATGTGGGGCACAATCTCATGACCTCTGAGATGATGACCTGAGCCAAAATCAAGAGAGGAACGCTTAACCCAATGATCCATCCAGGCACCCCTTGAATGTTCACTTCTAAAACGTCTTAATTTCTGTTTTGCTGGCATTAGCATACCAATCCCCCTCCCCACAATGCCAGTCTCAAATATGCTAAGATGGCATCATTATATTCAATTCCAAAAATATGGAATCTGTAAAGATTCTGATGAACAAACCCCTGATTTTTTTTTTCCTTCTGAGCTATGAATGTTGTCACAAGTTGAATCACGGGATATGTAAAAGATGCCATGTACCTTCTAGCAACAGAAGAATCATGTATTACAAATGGCTTATGTATGTTTAAAACAAACGACCAATTTAAACATTCCTGCCTGCTACCAGGTCCCAGTAGACACTATATATTCCCTAATACAATAACTTAAAGTTGGAGTGGGGTCCCACATGGGCTTTGAGAAGTCAGGCAAGATGCAGGAAAGGAGAGAAGGCTGGGTCTCTTTTATATGGGACTAGTAAAGCTGTCATTTCCTTCCCTGGTTTCTGGATTTCCTCCCTCAGCAGACAAAGTAGAAAAGCAAATCTAGGCAAGGGTAAATGAACTACAGTTTTCTTTTTTTAAAAGAGAATTAGCCCCAGGGACCCAAGACACCTAAGTAGTCTAGATTCCTAAAGGCAAAAAGTGGAGGTATATTTGCCTAATGGGAATCAGTGGTAACAATCTACTCCAGATTTGCTTGTTTTGGAACATTTCATAAAAATGGAATGTTACAATATATGGTATTTTGCTTCTGACATCTTTTACTTAATACAATGTATGTATAATGTTTTTTAAGGTCCAAGGATGTTGTAGCTTGTATTCCTATTCTGGTTTTTTGTTCGTGTCTTTGCAGTTTGTTTTTGCTAAATTGTATTCTATTGTATGGGTATAGCAAGTTTTATCTATTCTTTAGCTGATGGACATTTAGATTGTTTACACTTTTTGGCTATTATGACTAGTGCTGCTGGGAACAATGTAGATTAGTGGTTGCCTGAGGCTAAGGGTGGAAAAAGATGGACTGCAAATGGGCATTGGGGAGGGACCTTTTGGGGAAAATGGAAATGTTCTAAAATTAGATTGTAAATTTTCTAAAGATAATTGAATTTTAAAATTAAATCAGTGAATTTTATGTTGTGTAAATTATACCCCTATAAAGCTGTTTAAAAAAAACCTAGTTTGACATTACCTTATTTCCAAGATGGTGTCCCTCAGCTCTGGAAAGCAGATATTTATACTTTAAGTTCCAAGGGCCTGTCTTAATATTATAAGGAGCAGTGATAAGGTATAATCCTTACAACAAAAAAGGCATTAAATGGAAAGACAGGGGCATCAAAAGGGAAAGGGATAATATGGTTGTGTACCAAAAACTGTAAAAATAAAATACGTTTCTCTAATACAAGGGGTACCTGGGTGGCTCAGCCAGTTATGCGTCTGACTCTTGGTTTCAGCTCAGCTCATGATCTCACAGTTCGTGGGAATACAGCCCTGAGTCAGGCTCCATCTGACAGCACAGAGCCTGCTTGGGATTCTCTCTCCATCTGTGTGTGTGTGTGTGTGTGTGTGTGTGTGTGTGTGTCTCAAAATAAATCCATAAATCCATAAATAATGTATTTTAGATTTTTTTAAGTTTATTTATTTACGTATTTCTTTATTTTGAGACAGAGCAAGAGTGGGGGAGGGGCAGATAGAGGGAGAAAGAGAATCCCAAGCAGGCTCTGCGCTGTCAACACTCAGCCCCACGCGGGGATTGAAGTCATGAACTGTGAAATCGTGACCCAAGCCAGAACCAAGAGCTGGGCGCTTAACTGAATGAGCCACCCAGGTGCCCCAGAAAAAAAAAAACTTTATGAAGGCATTAAATGCACATGTGAGGAGTCTGGGCATAGTTTGGGGTCCTGAGCTAGAAGATTTTAAAAGGCTGAGTACCAGAGTGTTGAAATTCTGGAAGGTATAGGGGCTGAGCTAAGAAGAGATGATAGAGACAGAGAACTGCAGGCATAAGGGATGAGGGAAGAGTCCCACGCCAAAAGGAAGGGTTCTCCCAACTTAGGACAGAGCAGGAAGGGGGAAGTTTACTCACCCAGTGAGAACACAGGCACTCCAGCTCTGCCAATCTGGTTTCCCTACAATACCATCATCACACCTCTGATCTTCCGTCAGAATCAAAGTGAAGTGGGAAACAAAGGCAGAAGGAAATGGCAGATAAAATTAAATTTCCTTACAACCTGCAGCCCATTGACAGATACTTGAGGCAGCAGAGGAAAACATTTGTGCAGGAACTCCTTACTATCTTAATGTTAATGCTTTGCTGAAGGGAAAACCTTAGCTTGACAATGGCTAGGCCTCCAAAATCCAGTGAGTCTTTAGCATATGAAAATCTCATTGGAAATTTCCCAAGGACTTTACCTCCCCCAACTCCATAGTCTATGAAGCTCTTCCTGCTGATAGGTCCTGTCTCCGTGCCTTAATAAAATCATTTTGCACCAAAGACATCTTCAAGAATTATTTCTTGGTTGGTGGCTCCGAACCCCACAAACCAAAAACCTCATCAAAAGTAACTTGGTCAAGGTCACAACCCTGGTAACTATCAGAGACAGAATTATACCCAGTGTTCAGACCTCGATCTCTCTCCTCTGGGCTGTAGGATGCAGATTGAATTGGGGCATTCTTCCAGCCATTGAGCAAACACTACATGTTCTCACATATGTGGCATGTGTCTTGTGCTTACTGAGGATAGCAATGTCATTTACTCCTAAACCAGCAACCAATTAGCTTCAACCCTACTTTCAATCCCCTTGGTTGCCCAGCAAAGGTGAGCTCACCAAGATCACACCTAAGTTACTAAAACACTGAATTAACGATAGCCACAATGTCACAATGGCCGTGAAAACACTAAGAAGCCTGCAGAGAAAAACCTAGACTCCATTACAGTATTCCTTCTAAAACTACAAATGACCACAAGTCACATCTAAACTCAATCTAGTCCTGGGCACCTAGATGGCTCAGTCGTTTAAGCCTCTGACTTCAGCTCAGGTCATGATCTCGTGGCTTGCGGGTTCGAGCCCCGCATTGGGCTCTGGGCTGACAGCTCGGAACCTGAAGCCTGCTTCAGATTCTGTGTCTCCTTTTCTCTGCCCCTCCCCTGCTCATGCTCCATGTCTCTCTCCCTCTCAAAAATAAATATAAAAAAAATTTTTTTAGGAACTTAACGCTGTCTTACAGCTCAGGACACAAGGCTTAGAAAGTATTTGCATATTCTATAAATTAGGGTCTATGCTAAGAGGAAAATCATTAGACACAGCTGTGACCTAATGAGTCAAGACTAGGGTAGAAAACCTGAAAATCGAGGCAAAAATGATTCAAAAAGATTCCCACAAAATGCACAAGAAGATAGCCATATTTGAGGCCAATATTTCACATTTTTTTAATGTTTATTTTTTTAAACAAAGGGGGTTAGACAGAGAGAGAGGGGGACAGAGGATACCAAGTGCACTGTGAGCTGATAGCAGAGAGCCTGACACAGGGCATAAACACATGAACCGTGAGATCATGACCTGAGCCGAAGTCGAACACTTAACCAACTGAGCCACCCACATGTCCCCAGTGTTTCAGGTTTAATTGGGAGAGACTGATTGATTGATTGATTAAGAGGGCCTTGAAGGACATCTAGTGCCTACAGAAAAAATTATCCTTAAACTTCATCTAGATCTACCTAACTGGAAGAAAACATCCTGCACAGATAAAGTCACCTTCAACATTTAACTTATAATTTGATGATCTGTGTTGTTACAAGTTGAGCCCTTCTAAACTTAGAGGGATAGACAGTGACCCACATACGTAAGTCTGATAGCCAAAGATAGTTTAGAAGTAGGCTTAAACAGTGTCATAGATAACTTCTTAGAATAATTAATAAACACTTACTCTGGGCCTATGATGTCTCAACATTCTTTCTAAGAGGGAAAGAGGGAGAAAGAAAAGGAGAGAGGGAGAGAGAACATTCTTTGTCACCAGAGGTTTCACTAACTGCATTTCTGGGACTATCCATTTGCTGGCAAAGGGCAGATTATCCTAATAACTTCTCTCAGGTCAAAACTCAAACTAGTATTCAAAATACTTTAATTACAAGGAAATGAAATCAGGCCATTATGCTACACATGCAGGAAACAAAATGCGGCCAGGGCAACAGTCACAGCATCTTGGGTCTTAATTATTAGAAATGCAGAGCCGTCAAAGAATGTCCTCAAGCCAAAACAATCAGCTCACACGCTGGGCCTCCCAGAGGCCAGCCTCTTCCAGGGAGGTAATTCTGGAGCTGACAGAATAATCACCTCCTGGGAATGGCCACCTTGACCCTACAGGTCCCAGTGCTCAGGCAGATGGGGTCAAGGAAGGATTGTGTGCAAGATTACAGGGAGAGTGAATGTGAGGATATAAAAAAAAATTTTTAAGTAGAGGATAAAAAAGAAAGCTAGACCAAAAGGAATCTGTTTTGTAGCTGCCTTGTGACAACCAAATTCACACATGGAGGCTAATAGCTTCTTGGTTCAGGATGAGGATGTTCTATACAGGGAAATGCTCCATCATTTCTCCTATTGTCTGTAAACATTTATTCAGTGGAGAACGAAGACTTGAGACCCAGAGGTCTACACACTGCCAGGGTGGCCACTGTTTCAAGGACCAAGCACAGGAAAGTGAGAGGGTGTGCCCTGGCAATCCAGCACTCTTTAGGTGTTCTCATAGACATCATCTCTTTCAATTCTTGCAACACCCCTGCTAGGAAGTCATTATTGCATGCATTTTACAGAGGAATAAAATGGGCAAAGATGGTTTGTGGAGCTTGGCTACAGTGAAATTGCCAGTAAGTGGCAGAAGTGCGACTGAACCAAAGTCTGGCCCTCTTGGGAGGAACCCATACCTTAGAAGATGAGGTTGTTTGGGGCGATTGGGTGGCTCAGTCGGTTAAGTGTCCAACTTCAGCTTAGGTCATAATTTCATGGTTTGTGAGTTGGAACCCCACATTGGGCTCTGTGATGACAGCTCAGAGCATGGAGCCTGCTTCAGATTCTGTGTCTCCCTTTCTCTTTGTACCTTCCCTGCTTGCAATCTGTCTCTGTCTCTCTCTGTGTCTCTCTAAGTCTCTCTCTCAAAATTAAATAAACATAAAAAAAATGTTTTTAAGAAGATGAGTTTGTTCATTTTGAGTAGGAAACCCTTTGTGCACCTGTAGGAAAGACTGGCCACATAGGTATCCCTCAGGAACTCTACCTTGTATACCGTGTGAGAGCACTTAAGGAACATTCATATAATTATGCAAAGTCAAGAGTATTGGCTTTGAGGTTCAGACCACCCAGTGTTCTAATCTCAAGTCGACTTTTTTTCACTAGTGTTGTTATTTTGGGCAAGTTGGTTAAGATAGCTGAGACTTAGGGCACCTGGGTGGCTCAGTCGGTTAAGTATCTAACTCTTAATTTTGGTTCAGGTCATGCTCTCATGATCCGTGAGTTCGAGCACCATGTCCCACTCTGTGCTGACAGCATGGAACCTGTTTAGTCTTCTCTCTTTCTCCCTCTCAATATAAATAAATAAACATTAAGAAAACAAAGATGGCGGAGGCTTGGACTCTCCATTTATGAAACTGGGACAATGATAGTCCCTGTATCATTGGATCAGAGGAAGGCCAAGTAGATAATGCATGTAAAGTTTGGGATCTATACTAGGGACTCAAATATTCATTATTATGAAAGAATAAAACGAATCCAAAGTGACTGTTTTAGATTTTGAATGCAACCTCAGTCAAATTGTATTTGCTGCAAGGAATGTATATAGAGGGCACGGAAGCAGATATAGCCTAGATCTACCAAATTATCACACAGCAAAATGATTATGTCTGCCTCCCATTTTCGTTAACCTAAAAGTTGACTATCTCAAAGCATTCCTGACATTTAAGCCTGTTTTTCTTATAAAAGAATAATATACATTTTTCAACACTCCTGAGTTTTACCTTCCATTCAACCTTTCCTACCTAAAGACAGCTCCTAGGGGCACCTAGGTGGCTCAGTCAGTTAAGCATCCAACTTCGGCTCAGCTCATGACCTCATAGCTTGTGAGTTCAAGCCCTGCATCAGGTTCCCTGCTCTCAGTGCAGAGCCTGCTTTGGATCCTCTGTCTCTCTCTCTTTCTTCCCCACCCCTCCTCCTCCCCCACTCATGTGTACTTGCATGTGCGCTCTTTCTCTCAAAAATAAACCTTGAAAAAAATTATATATATACATATATACATACATACATATATAATTTTATATAATTATATATACATATATATACATACATATATAATTTTATATAAATATATATATATCTCCAGCTCCTGGATGCTAAATGATACTAAGTCATACCACCTGCCTATACAGATGATGATTCATACCCATCTTGTTATTTACTGTGACGATAAATGAGGCAAAAGGAGATCTTCTTTAACAGGAAAGCAAAAGAGAAGATTTGTTATTAATGTCCCCTTAAATAAGGGTGATGTCTTTGAGAAAAGGGAAGGATTCATTGCATTGGGTTAGGGTTTGCTCTGTTTCTATTTGTTTCATGTTGTGTTATTTTTATTGAGGTGACAGTCACAAAACATGAAATTAACCACATTAAAGCGAACAATTCAGTGGCATGCAGCACGCTCATAACGTTGTAAAACCAAATCCATCTAGTTCCAAAACATTTTCAGCACTCCAAAAAGAAACACCAGACCCATCATCCTTTGCTCCAGGAAACTTCAGAACAAGCCCCACCCCCCACCCCCAAAAGTGCCACTTGAGGATGTGGACCATTTTGAATGGAAGATAATCAAGGATTAAGAGACTCAAGCAGAGCTTTCTACCTTCCCCTTAACTGCCTCTAAGAATTCAGAGAGGGGGCCTGGTCCGGGAAGAAACCTATCACCAGAGTCAAATACAAAGAACACAGGTTGGGCGTGGTAAACTGGGGGGAGCTGGCAGGACCTGTGTGTTCAAATTCTTCCCTGTGTCCCACAGCCTCTGCTGGCATGAGAAACATTTGTTTACCAAAAATGTGCTCTTCCTATCTTCCTGTGAGATGTCCTTCCCTTTGAAGTCCCAGACCCCAAACCCTTTCTCCTAAGCTCACAAGAGCACAGAAGCCTCAACTACCTGTCTTTGAACTACCTTTTATGTTATGTGCAGTTCTCATACCTATAACATTTATTTTTCTCCTATGAATATGTCTTACATCAATTTAATTAATAAACCAGCCCAAAAAAATCTAGTAGAGGAAAATTTGTTTTATCTCCTACACTCCCTATTTTCCCCTTCACCAGACCCTGGCCATCACCAGTCTGCATTCTGCCTCTATGGACTTGTCTATGCTGGATATTTCATATAAATGGAATTGAAAGGGAGATTAGGCCACCTCAAAATATGCATCCTTGGCACTAGGGTTATCTTGAGCTGGTTATTTTTTTTTTTTATTTTTTATTTTTTGGGACAGAGAGAGACAGAGCATGAACGGGGGAGGGGCAGAGAGAGAGGGAGATACAGAATCGGAAACAGGCTCCAGGCTCCGAGCCATCAGCCCAGAGCCCGATGCGGGGCTCGAACTCACGGACCCCGAGATCGTGACCTGGCTGAAGTCGGACTCTTAACCGACTGCGCCACCCAGGCGCCCCTTGAGCTGGTTATTTTTAAAGAAACAGCAGACACAGGAAAAGCTCTGAAAAACAAGTAGGTGTTACCCCTTTGTAAGAGACATTTACATTTATAAGGGAAATCTCCATTCTTAATGCTGTATCCCTTTGTGTAACCATGAAGAGGAGATAACTCAATCTCTAGACTCTCATCAATAGAGAAAGCAGGGTCCTAAATCTGCAAGCAACCTCACCCTTTTCCTGACTGCCTACCATCACTGGCTCCCATACCCCCAACATCGTCTTTTGTCTTTAGCTGGAGTAGTGGAGATAGTATTCATTTAATGATGAAGGTCCAAAAGGCAAACTGAGGGCCAAGCACAAGCTAGTACAATGCCCCCCCCCTCCCTCAGGTGGGATATGTGTGATATCATTCCTTAGGTACTCCTGGCTGCCCAGGAACAAAGAAAAGATAAGAAAGCAAACAGTTAACTGATAGAGATCATAGTCATGCAGGACATGAGTCTCTATCAGTTTACAAATGTCTTAGGAATTATAAGAAAAAAGCAATCTTACTAATAGCCTAATCTCCAGAAACCTATAGACTCAGTTTCCTGGAGCCACCAATATCACCTTCCCCTCCATAGTGATGTGGGGAACAAAGGCAAGAAGGAAATGGCAGGTAATATTAAATTTCTTTATAACCTGCAGCCCATTGACAAATACTTGAGGCAAATACAGAGTATAACGTTTCTCCAGAAACCCCTACCGTCCCATGTTCAGGCCTTACTAGAGGGAAAACAACCTAAGCTTGACAACAGCAAGGCCTCAGGTGTCTTAGGAGTCCTCTTTAGCATATCCAAGTCCTTCTAGAGGCCTCTCATTTGCCTTTACCTCCCCCAACTCCATAGGACATAACCAGTCCTTCTTCACAACCCCAGTGCAACTCTTTCTGCCCAAGGGTCCTGTCCCTGTGCTTTAATAAATCAACTTTTCACATCAAAGACGTCTTCAAGAATTTTTTTCTTAGCTGATGGCTCAGGACTGTCTCCCACCCCAAAACCTCATCATTTAACACTGTAGCTTGGGTCTTTCATTAAGTCACCCAGTTTTTCTGGGTATCTCCCATGTATGCAAGAGATCTACATTTATTAAACTTCTGTATTTCTCCTGCTAATCTTTTATTATTGGGGGGAGGGGTGTTTTCAAGTAAGCACTAAAAGGAGGGAAAAATTATTTTTCCTCCCCTACAGTATCATATATTCAAGTTGACTAAATTCTTTTTTTTTAAGTTTTTTATTGAGAGAGAGAGAGACAGACAGACAGACAGACAGACAGCGTGAGTGGGGGAGAGGCAGAGAGAGAAGGAGAGAGAATCCCAAGTGGGCTCCAATGCCACAAACCATGAGATCATGACCTGAGCTGAAACCCAAAATCACATGCTTAAAGGACTGAGCTGTCCAGGCACCCTGGAAGTTGACAAAATTCTTAAAATAATAATGAAGGCAGTCAGAAGTAACCCTTTCATGTCTACACAGAATGCAGGACTATATTTGCTATCAATTTCACCGGAGCTCAGGTTCCTATAGACCATTTATAGACATCATTATGGAATCACCTATTTTCCAGTGAACATCAGGTTGAAAAGCTTGATCAACCAAAAGATCAACACTTATGGTTCAAGTGAAACAAATAGTGGAGCATCTTTTTTTTTTAACTTTATTTACTTATTTTGAGAAAGACAGAGAGAACAAGTAGGAGAGGGCCAGAGAGAGAGGGAGAGAAAGAGAATCCCGAGCAGGCTCTGAACTGCTAACACAGAGCCTGACACAGGGATTGATCTCACAAAGCATGAGATCATGACCTAAGCCAAACTCAGAGCCAGATGCTTAACTGACTGAGCCACCCAGGCACCCCTAAATGGTGGAGCATCTTAACATTTACACTGGCCAATTTCCATTTTTGATTGAACCAAATGGATTTTTCCATTCCTCCAGATAGTGCTGGCTAATTAAAAAGGCAAATCAGGTTCAACCAAATTTTTTTTATGTAAATTCTAAAATGCGTTGCCCATTAGAACAGACTCTCAACCAGACGGAGAAATGTTCTCTGCCTAATGAAGAACCAGGAACCCACCTACCCAGTCCATCCTCTATTGATTTAAATCATGTACTATGAGAAATGCAGAAGGCAGTTTTAAGGAAGGCAGTCCAAGCCATCCTCCAACCAAGCCACATCCATCCTGGTTGTTTACCAAGTGTCCAGAGAAGAAGGCTATTAGTATTCCCGAGAGTCCACGTCTTTTACTTAGGAGTTTTCTAGGATAGGTTGCATCCAAATCACCTAAAGAGCTTGGTGAAATGGGTGCTTGGGCTACAACCCCTTCCTGACACACCCGACTCTGGTCTCTAGGACAGAGTCTAGTCTAGGTACCTCTATCTGTAGCAAGTGTCTCCGATGATCAGCTTGTCAGTGGAAATGAATGCATAAGCTCTGAAGGCAGGCAGAGAAAGACAACAGGGAGAATCTGTACGGCCTTTGGGAGCAGTCAAAGACACAAGATTCAAGCAGCTCTTCTACAGGACTCATGTTCCTATAATTAACTGCTCTTGAGTTAGAATTATTCCAGAGTCCAAGCTACAAGAAACTCAAAAGGTGCTTAGTGCTAATCTTGAACCTAGGTCTCCTGGTGGTGGTGGGGGGGGGGTGTCAAAGAGACAAAGCTAATTTTGGAGGCAGTGCAAGTGGGCATTGATGGAGAGAGGACATGAGGAGGTTTTGTAGGCTTGGGGGCTCAAAGGTTCACCGGAGCAAGAAAAGGGTTTGATGGCAGGCAGCAGTGTTTCTATTCTGGGTTCATTCAAGGAACTCGCTATGTGACCTTGGGCCTGTCACATTCCCTGAGCACTGCTGCCTCTCCATCTGTGAAATAAAGGCACCGGTGTCCGTCACACAGGCCCTCCCGGGGTGGGGAAGATTAATGAGGCGAAGTTTGCAGAGTGTGTGGAAAGGCAGGCGACAAAGGGCAGTACGAAGCAAAGTAAATGGTGGCCAGCCCCACTCCTCCCCCCACACAAACACACTTCTTTTGCATTTGAAAAATAGTGTAAACTCCCTCTACTGCAAGTGACGTCTACAGACCAGCAGCAGCACCATCTGTGAGCTTGTCAGAAATGCAGAATCTCAGGCTTCACCCCAGACCTGCTGACTCGGCACTCTGGGGTGGAGCCTGGTACCTCTGGTTTAACAGCCATCCAGGGGACGCTGAAGTTTCTAGCAATGTCTACTGGCAATATAGCCATGAGAAAGCCAGGTAAGTCCTCAACTTACGTTCCAGTGTCAGGTGGAGGATAGAAAACAAACAAATAAGAATTCTGGAGAGTGCAACAGAGCACAGAGATCAAAGAGATGATAGCAGTATAGTATAATGGTTAAACCTACAGACTCCAGATTTATGTGTCCTAGGTTCAAACCCTAGTTTGGTCACTTACTAAGCATTTGGGGGAATGACTTATCTTTCTGTTATTTTTCCATCATTTTTCTCATCTGTAAAATGGGGATAAAGAAAGATGTCTCTTTAGAGCAGAGGTCATCATACGTTACATTCATAAATCAACTAGATAGCTTGCTGAGATACAGGTTGCTAGATACAGATAGCCTGCTGTATACAGGATACAGGTATCCAGCTAGATACAGGAGTTCTGATCCAGTGGGTCATGGTAGGACCTGAACTGGCATCTCCAACCAAGTCCCAGGTGATGCTAGTGCCACTGGTCTGCAGACCACAAGTGGAGTCACGTTTCTCTAGAGTAATAAGGCTTCCAAAACTTTAATGCCTGTTCAAATCACCTAGAGACCTCATTAAAATGCAGGTGCAGGGGCACCTGGCTGGCTCATTTGTTGGAACACGTGACTCTTGATCTGGGGGTTGTGAGTTCACACTCCACAATGGGTGCAGAGATTATTTTTTAAAAATAAAGAAAAATAAAAAAGGTGCTGGTTCCACAGATCTGAAGAGGGGTCTGTGATTCCGTGTTCCTAACTCTCCCAGGTGGCACTGATGGAGCTGGCTAGTCATCTATGCTTTTAAGAATGAGGTGAATGTATCTGACACTCAGGAAATGATCAAATATAGTATCTATTACAGTATTTCTTTACAGTTATTATAATATCTTTTATAAAGTGACAGTGATGCTAAGCAGGTAGCCAATGGTTAGGGTTTTAAACATCCTTATCTGATAAACTCTAAAATGATGACACTGTATTAAATCCTCTGAAAAGAATATATTGGTTTATGGAATCAAAAGCTTCTTTAAAAAAATTCTTTTTAATGTTTATGTATTTTTGAGAGAGAGAGAGAAAGAGAGAGAGAGATAGTGATAGAGAGACAGTGCAAGCAGGGTAGGGGCAGAGAGAGGGAGACAGAGAATCTGAAACAGACTCGAGGTTCTGAGCTGTCAGCACACAGCCTGGTGCAGGGTTCGAACTCATGAACTGTGAGATCATGACTTGAGCCAAAGTCAAACACTTAACCAATGGAGCCACCCGTTGGGATGCAGAATTTTCTCACAGGCCACTGTAGGGATAGAGAACTCACAAAGTAGCTTGCTCCACTCTGGAATCCAACATCTTTGATAACACATTAACCAACTCTAGGCACAGCTCTGCAAAGAATATGAAGGGAATTAACAGTGGTAAAAGATTTTGAGAAAATGTTGTAATAGCTACATAAAACCCCCAAAATAAATTCTGAGAAAAAATTTAATAGAGCGCACATGATTCTAAAGAATACAAAAATGCATCTGGGTGAAATTTTTCAGTAAGATTTCTTTTTGTTTGTTTCATTTTGGTTTCCTTTCCTTTTCTTGGGGCAGAATTTTTCTCCTTCCCCCATGGAACAATTAAGCAGACCAATGCCCCTCTCCTGGGACTCTCCTCCACCAGGTTATAAATAACTTCAGCACAATAAACTAAGAGCATATATAAAAGCAATGACAAGGTCGTTTACCACAAACATGCCATTTTCTGTTTCTATGGCAACATGGAGTCAAAGGCAAATGACATACGATGATGTTTCCATTACACCCACCTCTGAAAGGGCCAGCCCTGGGCAGGCCAGCCGTCTTGCCTATCTTCAAATTTTCCCAATAGGATGTGAGTGGCTGGGATCTGGGACTCAAGCTCCAGAAGCAGAAGGCAGAAGGCCTGGAGACTAAACTCTGCTTGGAGCCTGCTGGAGGGCACTGTGTGGGGACAACTCAACTCTCTAACTTTTGCATCCCTCACTGTGAAAACTAGAGAGCCTAGGTAACAATCTCAAACTCAGGCAGGTCTTCAGTCTGCGCCCTGGCCACACTCAGTCTGGGACTTGCTCTGCCATCTCACCTCACTGTCTTTTTTCTTTCTTTCTTTTCCAGTTTCAGAGGAGAAGCTCAGAGCAGGACTAATCAGAGGTAAAGTAAGGTGCTGGCTGGTTACCAGGCTCCTTGCAAAGGCAGAGACAAGCTCGTTAGAGATGTCTGCCTTCTGAAATGAATGGCGGATAGAAGTGCTTCCAATTGCTTCCAATTCTACCAGCCCTTCTCCTGGGTGCCTAAGAACCCGGAAGCAAGAGGAAAAGGTGAAAAGACAATTCTGGTACTGTCTAAATAGCCAGGGTCCAACCTTCCCCATAGAAAAGGCAAGGATATAATCTGTGGGAAGAATGAGGTGGCTGAGTTTCATAACATCACTCTTAGAAATGGCAGAGATGTTCTAAACAACTCCTACTTCACTTAGAAATCATCTGGACTTCACTTATTTATATACCTACTTTTTTAAACTCCTTTAATTTTTTTTTTTACTATGAAAGGAATCCAGTCTGCTCCAGTTTATTTAAACCTCATTAAACCTGATTTGTTACTAACCTCTAATGATGAAGATAATGATATCTGATGTCAGATGGATAGAGAGATAGATGGAAGGAAGTAAGGAAAGACAGCAAGACAGCAAGAAAGAAATAAACAAAGAGTGTGGGCAGGTGGGAAAGAAGAGAATACAAAAGAAAACAGAAGAGAAGAATACAAAAGAAAAAAGAAAAGAAAAGAAAAGGAAAGAAAAGAAAAAAGAAAAGATGAAATGCAACTAAACAGAAAAAATAGACAAGACTCTAACCATGTGCACAAAGGTCTACTGGGTGTTTTGCTACAACACTAGGAGGTTGATGCTATCATGATTTCCAGTTTGCAGACGGGGAAACTGAGATGGAGTGAGGGTAAGTAAGACACAGTGCCAATGATTGTAAACTGCTACAGCAGAGCCTGAAATGAAGTTAGAAGTGGCTTAACTCCACAGCTCTTAGCTATGACCTATCTGCTTCAAAAGTAGCTCTTTCTTTCATTTGCCCAAAAACAACTCCCTTAAAGGTTCAAATGGAATGCTTGCTAAGGTTGGTATTCTAGCATCTAGTATGCATGTCAGTTTCTCCCTTGGTAACTTTACAGTCTGATTAATTGTGCCTTTCTCTGTGAGTCCATGTGGTTTATGTTTTACATAGAAACTGCTCCCTCTCTAAGTGTTTCCTTGTTGCTGGGGAATACCAGCTGGGGTTAAAAGAAATGAAACAGATGATGGACCTCTTGTCAAAAATCACCTCCCTAAAGCTCTCTCTCCCTCTGGAATGGTGATTTGGGGAATGATAAAATGAAAAGATGCTACCAAAGGGAAACGTCAGTTCTTTCTCATCTGTTGCAAACACATTCAGGGACTATCTGCCCCTCCAACAAAATTAAATATGACATTGGGACAAAGCTTCGGTCGAAACTAAAGGCAATGCTGGGGTGAGTAATCTGGAGGATGACTGATTTAAAGAGCAAATTAAAAACCCTCTACAGAACATAAATTACCTAAAAGGGGGAATAGGGGAATGATTTCATCTTTTGGAAAAGTAAGCAGGGGCAGGCAGAGGAGAGAAACCACCTCTGGAAGAACTCACAGAATTCAGAGTACCCTGTACCCTTTATTTTTATGTATGATCACCATATCATCGAATTTTAACCACACAATACATGCATACCTTTGCTGAAAATATAAACACAAGATTAAAGTTCCCTTCTATCACTACCCATAATTCCACCCTGCCCCCCAATTGGGAATTCCTGGTTTGTTGAGTATCCTTCCAGACCCTTACGCTACACATGAGCATGTATTATGCTTTCAATAGATAATTTTCTGCTATTTATTAAAATGAAATATGTTGTTCATTTTAATTGGTTTACAGTAAAATTCTAAACCACAAGGAGTTAAAACTCATTTGTTCACCTATAAAACACTCAGTGAAGGTGTCAATGATGCCATCTTCTCAGGGGTAAGCAACCAGTTTACTTACAAATTGAAGAAACCAAAAGGTAACTTGTATTATGAGGCAGTAATGTCCTGTCAAACATCATGCACTAGAAAGAGTCCACTTCTGAGAGTTACGTCATAGTTTTGTTACACATTGTCTTTCTTTAGTCTGACTGTGCCACAGACTAAATGAAACAAGAAAGAGAGCAAGATTAAGCCGTTCTTCCACACTGGCACTTAATGCTTTCATGACCTCAAACACTTGACTTGGCTGGTATCAGTTTCATCATCTTGAAAATGGGGATATTTCTAATACCTACTTTAGTGGGCTCTTGTGTTTACTTAATACTTTAGTGCCAGAGAGTGCCTGGCACATGGTGAATAAATAGTAGCTGTTATTCTTATCATAAGTATGTATCCTCTCCTTAATGTCAAGCCTATATTCCACTTTGGACTCCAGAGTAAAGAAAGGAGCTAGAAAGAAGAAAGGGGAAATCAGGAAGGATTGCTAAGTACTCTGAAGTACGTCTTGAAGGAGAATGGATGGACAGATGGGGATGGATGGATGGAAGGATGGACGGACAGGTAGATGGATGGATGAATAGATGATGCATAGCTGAATAAGTGAATGAATGGATGGAGAGGAACCAGTAGCAAGAGCAAAACTATCTGCCATCAAAATACTAGAGCAGCATTTATTCAACAAATATTTACTGAATACCTACCATGTACTTAGTTGAGTACATGATAAAGTGGCAATAGACCACCTTACCCTATCAAAGAGAGGACAATCTCATAAAAACATTGGTTACAAATCTGGTGAGCTCTATAAAGGGAAATCAAAAAGTGTGATGAGAGATTATGACAGACCTCATTTAAATGGGGAGGGTAAAGCACAGAAGTTGCATTTAAAGACCTAATTGATCCTAAGAATAAGGAGGAAAGTAAGAAAATCCTTCCAGGCTACGGAAAGAAAGTGCAGAGGCCCAGGAGGAAGAGACATCTGTTTGACACCTTGTGGGACCTGGTGACAGAGAGTGGCAGAGGCTACCTGGGTCATGACAGAGCCAAGTGAAGAGTTTAGTTTTTATTCTCAGAGAAGCAGGATAGGGAAGTGAATGACCATGTCCCCCTTTCTCTTCTTCTATGCTTCCATTCCTCTTTCCAACACAGAATCTCATTTGTAGGACTTCAGGGACCTCACAATGGGAAAATACAGAAAAAGGACTGAGTCATTCAGTGGATTGTTCATGGAACTACGGGGCCCTAGAGCTAATTCAACATGTTAGGTTATCAAAAGAACAGTAAACCCTGCCTTCAGGGGTGTGTTCACAATGTGAAGCATAAAGGTCAATATGGTAACTTAATGCTTCAGACTTCTGAAACAAAACTCATTGATTGATGAAGTAATTGGAATGTTAGGCTCTGTACTGCCATTAATCATTAACTTTTGTCCAAGATTTACCTTTTAATAAGTGCTGACTTTGAAGCCAAACACATCAGGTCTCAAATCCCTCTTCTGATCCTCACTAGCTGTGTGACTTTCACCTACCTATGAGGCTGTTTCTTCATTCAGGAGTAGAGATGACAGTGTATGATCTGCAGGAGAATGGCCTCCTAAAGATGACAATATCCTAAATTCCCAAAACCTGTGAATATGTTACCTTAACAGGGAAATGGGAGAATTAAGGTAGTAGATGAAATTAAGTTTACTAATCAGCTGACTTTATTATATGGAGTATATTCTGCACTGGATTACCCTGGTGGACCCAGTGTAGTCACAAGAGTCCCTAAATGTGGAAGAGAGAGGCAAAACAGTCAGTGTTGGAGAGATGTGATCTGAGGACTCAACCAACCATCAATGGCTTTGAAGGGGCCATGATTCTAGGAATACAAGCAGCCTATGGGATCTGAAAAAGGCACAGAAATGGACCCTATCCAAAGCCTCCAAAAGGAACACAGCCCTGCCTACCCCTGGACTTTTACCTAGTAAAACCCATTTAGGACTTAGGACCTCCAGAATGGTTATATAATAAATTTGTATTATTTTAAGCCAAAAAGGTGGTAATCAGTTACAGCAGCAACAGGAAATTAATTCACAATCTATGCCTCTGTAAATTCTTAAAAGGATTAAATGAGCCGATTTATGGAAAGTGGATGGTGCCTTACTTAGAAAGGAATCAACATGGTTTTCTTTCATTTCTATAAACTGCCAAATTTGATGTTGGCAAGGTTTTCACCTACGTTTCCAGTGATTTACCTCTCCCTACATTCACATCCTCAAGGGACTCATCCCCCAAGAACATATACCTCACTCAGTCTTGAGATTATTAATGATTAATAATCATTAATGAAGCTAGAGACCCTCCCAAAAAATATTGGCATTTCAAAGCCAAGTACACGGAGTCACTCTGCTTAAAATCTCTGTGATTGTTCAAGGTATCCAAGAGATTTCAATCTGGGATTTACAGTGCCTTCCAGCATCCACTCCATCCCAACTTCTGCCCCCTCTGTTCCTACCATTCCCCATAGACCCTCCATCTAAGTGCTGGTCATCTCAATGACTACATTTCTTAAATGTATCCAAATCCCTCATGCCTTTGGGCCTCTGAATGTATTATTCCCTCTGCCCAGAGCAGATGTCTCCCTGATGCATTTGTTCATCGATCCAAGTCCTATACAGTCTTTAGGACTCAGCTCCATCATTACAAAGAGCTTAATGATGCGCTACTCAAACGAATCAGGATCTACCTCCTTTGTTCTCCTACAGCATAGAATCCATGCCTCAATTTTAGCAATTCTCACACTGTATTACAACTCATTACCTGATGTTTTCTTCCAGTCATTAGTTCTTCATGTCTTTTTAGAATCATGGAGCATTTTTGAGGGTCTGAAGAATGAGATCCCATCTTCAGGAAACTATACACACACAGGTTTTATATAATATACATAGTTTACAAATAATCTCAGGGAGTTAATGGATTCCCAAAAAGACTTGAGCATTAAAAATGCATTAAAATATGAATGCGCTGAGGAAAAAAAATTCAATCTAGTTCACTTCTTTGTCCCCAGCATGTAACACAGAGCCTAGCAAAGACTTGGTACCCAATATTTAATATTTAATTTGTATGTTTATATATCATTGGAAGGACTCATCTGGAGAATTTCTCCTAATAATAGACCAATGAAGATTACAAAACCTCATCAGAGAACAAGATTAATCACACTTCTCTGGCTAAGCACACCGGTGTGACAAAAAGGCACCTGTGAAAAATACCCTTATTGACAACATGTTCCATATTGTTCAGTAGTTTCATAAATGTTCCTAAGAAAAACAGATAGGATCCATCTGATGCAACCAGGCTGAAAACAAAAATGAAAACGAAAACAAAAACAAAACCATTAACTAGGAGATAAATTTTCTGGTAGAATAAATCAAAGGATTAGGCTCTTCCATCCCTATTACAGATGATGAGGTTGAGTTAATAAGACTGTACACCCCTTCTCTGTGAAATTCACCTAGATAAAGGTTTGCTGTAGTCGATCCAGGGATTGTAAAAATATGCTTGTGTTAGAGCAGAAGTTCAATGCAGACACACACACACACACACACAGACACACACACAGACACACACACAACTCTCTTTTTACATGGCAACAACCTAAATATTCATCAGAGGGATTTACTTGATTATTCAACATTAATACAATGGAACACTATGTAGGTACTTAAAATATTACATTTTAGAAGGACATTTAATGGCATGAAGAAATGTTCACATGCTCTTAAGTAAAGACAAAGCAGCTTGCAGTGATCCTAAATTTTCAGGTATGTATGTACATATAGAGGGAAAAAAGTCTAGAAAATGTTAGCAGTGGTTATCTATGCATGTTGAAACAGCCGATTCTGAACATCTTTTATCAGGCCTATATTTACCTATCCATATATTCATACTTATAATATTTACATTATGTATATGTAAACATGGATATTTAATCAGGACTTTTAAATTAAAAGCTTGCTTTTGTGTGTATGTTCATATGCACAAGAATATGGATGGGTGGACCATGTTTTAATTCCTGCCTAAGGAAAAGCTTTTTCATTGGGCTTAAATTTCCCTAAAATTGTGCCACTTTTCACATGGCAGCCGTTCCAAAGTCCTAACACCTAGGGAGAGTCAATCTATCCTCATAAATCTAGCCTTTCATCTCATAATCTAAATTTGGTGACAGAAATTGGATTTCTGTCAGATTTGCCTCTCTTCCTGTTGGGGCATTTTGGACATCTACGTTTTTTTCTCTGCTCACTCACTCTGTACCTGCCTGGAACTAGAAAGGCTCCTCTTGCATGGTTTGTCACTTCCTGGTCTTCCTGGTCTGGGTCTTCCTGGCTATTAGACCTGGTATTTCCATGAACACCAGGAAGGCTTTAATGAGGAAAGGCGTTAAGCCAGAATGAATGATGATCCATTGTCTCTTTTGTGTTACATTCAACTGAACGGTGCTTTAGAGAAGAGGACTCAAATTGAGCATTATTCAGTTTAACTTAATAAATATCTGCTGCATATCTCTTTTGTGAAAAATGATGGAATGGATTTAGACAGGTATTTAGGTCCAACACAAAAAGATGGAGCTCTTTAAAACTCTGTTTCTTTTACTGGGAAAGAGTAAGTGATCTCCCTGATACGTACTCAGATGTAATGAAAATGAAACCACGCCCCAAGTATCTTTACATCCGGCCAAGTGAGTAGGGCTCTATCCCATGTCAGGTACTAAATAAAGATGCTACATTCACTCTGGTTTATGTTTCAGCAGAAATCCAAAGAACACTAAGTGTTGAGGGAACTGGGACGCCATTGTTGGAAGCACTATCAGATGGAAGAAGGAAAAAGAGCTCACCACCTATTCCTCTGCAGACTACCTACCCTCAGGGCTGATCAAACACTCAATAGAGTACGTCTGGGCAGCAGAACACTCATGAAAAATCTGAAGTACGAGATATATAGGGCTGGCTGTGGAATAAATAACAAAACACTTGAAAGACACTTAGCACAGCAAATGGCATTGAGTAGTTCACTTCCAAACAATCAATTTCAAAATTCAAATCCAATAAATGTGTTTGCTCATTGTAAGTAAGAAACAGTGCTTGCATCATACAAAAAAATAGACGGGAGGTCAGAGAATGTGTTGGTCAAGGCAACTTATGTTGGGAAAGGTAGAGTTTAAGATCTACTGTATCCAACACCCCTTCATACACAGACACTCTCATCCCACTGCTTTTGCTGCCTGTCTTCACGTAGTCTGCTGGAATGTACCAAAGATGCCATAAAACCTATTTACAGTTTGAAAGTTAGATTACTGACCAAAGATTCATATCAGAATGGGCAGCAGGTCTCCCAGTAGGAGAGGTTCTGGACCTGATGATGATGGGGGAAGAATATGGGCAGAAAGTGGCAATAATCTCTTTGAAGGAAACATTCACTATCCTCACCCAGCCCCTAGCATTGTGCCTGAAAATATATTTGAATGAGTGAGGGAAAGAAGCAAGCAAGCTGGGAAAAGAAGTGAATTTCTGACAAGTTGGGGAAAAGGAAACCACTTCTGCAAATGAATTCTGATCACTATCGACAAGAAACATAGCAGAGACTGAGATACCATCTCAGAGTAGTTATCTGGCCATTAGCCACTTCAAGTCAAATAAATAGTTCAAGGTCAACATGAATGAGTCACTCAGAGTCTCAGACTCTTCCCTCTGTGGAATCCCCAGGAGTGTAATGCTTCCCCTGTGCAGAGGGGGCCCCTCTGTGGTAGCCTGAAATGTCTGCCCTTAGCTCCTAACCAAGTAATAATCCAGATAAATGATCCCGGAAATAGAGTGAGAACAGGCTTACTTTGCCTCTGTGTCACTAAATTTTTTTAGAAAGGGTCCTTGTCCTTTGAAGGCTAAAAGACTCTGAAATTAGAATAATAGGGAACACTGTAAATTTCAGAGCACTGTGTAAAAATACTGATATATTATCTCAATCACTCCTCAGAACACCCTCAAGAGGGAGGTGTTATTATTAGCCCCATTTACAGATGGAAAAATTCAGGCCCAGAGGATTAATTAACTTGTCCAAGGTCAGAAGGTATCAAGTTGTAAAACTAGGGCATCTTAGCCTTTATACTCTACTGAACTTCTGCTCATTTTCTAAAATTTGACACAATTTTTGAACAAAGAAGTCAAAAGGAAAATGCCCCAGGCTCCCATGGGAGACTTCCTCTTGACCCACCCTCCAAATAAATCCTCAGGTTTCCAATGAGTCAATTCTGTGTAAACAATGACAGCATCCACTCCGGTGAGAGAGGAAAGGTAGGTGGAGAGGGTTTAGAGTTCAGGATCCAGACCAAAGAGGGGAAGAAAGCAAAAACCAACACTTAGTTGAAAGAAAAATTAAATTCAAACAGACTCCCTAGGGACCAGTAAATGAACCTCTGGATCTTCACAAATGACTATGGCAACAACGGATATGGAACATTCCAAATTATCATAAAAGTATTTCCCTGTGTGTCTGTCTCCCCTCTTGAGAACAGTGGATTGGGTAAATATAATCACCAGCAACACTGGCTGACCTGCAAAGTAAGATTGCTACGTGCCAGGTCTGTGCTAAGCAGATCGTATACTACCCATGGGATTTGGGCTATTGGGCCCAAGTGCATGATCTTGAATTAACCTTCTTAGATCCAGCTCTGTAGGGTAGACCCTGCTGGTTGCCAACAAAGCAGCCACCCCCCAGGGCATTCTTTGTTCCTGGCTCAGACCCTGTTCTATTTGACTTATCACTCTCTCTGTGCTCAGAGAAGACAGCCCCTTCCCAGAAAGTCACTTTTGATTAACTGAAGCACAGGTCATTCCATCCCCATGGCCAGTGATTGGCTAAGGCACCAACATGTGATGCAAACCTGGCCAATGGCATTAAGGGGACATGTGCTGAGGGCTCCTGGGAGAGGTTTCCCCTCTGATTTAAAGGTGAGGAAAAAAGTGTCTGTGCTGCCGTTGGATATGAAGGTATGAGGACACGATGCCCGAGACTGTGGTAGCCATCTTGCACAGTGAGGGGATCAGTCTGAGGGCCTCTAGGCTGAGGATGGGGAGGTGAGAAGATGTAAATCACCTGGGATTGTTGGTGAAATCACTGCACTGCTTAAATTAAGCAACTGGGAAGCCATCCATTTGTCTCCCAGAATCATTATGTGAAATAAAAACTCCTGTATAAGAGAAGCCTTACAGTGAGTTCTGCTGGGTGCAGCTCAAAGAAAAACAAAACTAACAACAAAACTCCCAGCAGATATTATGCTTAACTTTGTATGCATGACTTCATCTTTTGAAGTTTTACTTTGATATTTACAAAATGGGGATGATCACAGAACATAGTCCGTAGGAAGGTTGTGAAGATTAGAAAGAGGACAGCAGTACCGTGTTTAAATATGTCAACATTAGTAAGTGAACAACAGATGATACTGTAACGATCTCTTGCTTCTCATGCAACCTCTGAATCAGGAACTCCTGTAATTCCCCTTTCCCATTGTACAGATTTAGAGACTATGGCTCAGAGGGTTTAGGTAACTCATTCAATTCACACACCTGGCAAGAGTTAAAGCTCACATTCAAAACCATGGTCTGACTCCAGAACTCAAATATTAACCACTTATGATGTGGCTGTACACTCTCCTTTCCGGAAACCCCAGCAGCTAGTGGAGGGCCTGGAGCAAGCAGGCACTCAGAGTGTTTGGTGAACTGAACATAACTTCCAGGGCCCAAATGCAAGGACCAGAACCCTATAGCCACAAAGCTTAGCTGCAAGTAGCTACCGGGAGAGAGAGCTTCAGAGTTTCCCACTTCCTTCTTTTCCATTAACCCTGGAATGCCTTCTTCCTCATTTAGCTCAGCTTTAATTTAAAAGCCAGTTTCATAGATCAGCCAACTTCACATGAAATCAGGAACCAACGTTCAAGCTCACAGGAAGCTCTTTGCCGCAGTTATTTTAAGAACTACCCTGAGTGGAAAACCAGCTGTTCCCATTCAAAAGCAACAGGGGGCAGCAGAGAGCAGCAAACTGCTTGGTCTCTAAAATGCTTTTTAAAAAGGGGAAGCAAAAAAAAAAAAAAAAACAAAAAAAACAACCTTCATCTTCAGCCCAGAAGCAACCTAGCGTAAAAATATCCCAGGTCAAACCTACCTGACACAATGGCTAGGCAAATTCACATTTCCAGTCTTTGACAGAAAAAATAGTAACAGAGACCTGAATTCCTGAATGCTTTCCTGACCATTATAGGTTTTGGGAACCAGCCCCACCTGTCTTAGGAAACACTGTCCAACCAGGAATAATCTTGGATGAGCTGAAAAGGGGTAGGCGCCTTTAACCCGAACAAACTCACCTTGTTAAATTTTAATTTCATTTAGGATTTAAATCTGTCCTGGGAACAGCCGTCATCGGTCTGCCAAAGTGTATCTGAAAGATGCCTAGGAGAAGTTCTTGGTCTATTTTTAAATACCCAGGGCAAAGGGACACTATGCTCCACATTCATTTAAAAATCCGGTTTCTTAGGTCACTCGTCTTTACAGGATGCTGGGAAAGTAAATAAAATTCTCCTCTGAGCGGCTTCAAACTACCTCAAGTGCCCTCCTAATGGGCATTATTGGGATTTGGATTTGTAGTTCCTGGTGCCTCCACATGGAGGAAATAATTTTTGATTATCTCCTCCTCTACTTTTAAATTAATAGATTAGTGTTAAAAAGGAGAATAGGCAACATTCTCACATGAGGGCATCAACATATCACCAGCAATCGATGGCAATGGCCAGGTGCCAAAGTCCATTTGGAACCCTCCACACATGTTGCCCTAAAACTCTGACATTCCTGTACAGTGTTTCCCTTGTTTTTTGTATTTAATAAAGAGGAGAGTAAATCCTTAAAAAAAAAAAGTATTCCTGTTCATAAACTATTTTCTGACCCAGCCTGGTCAGCTTTATTTGCTGTTTTATCACTAAGAATGTTTTATTTTTTCCTATACAGTATTTGTCTCTGTTTCAATTAAGCATTCATTATGCATTTCTTTGGTCAATGTCTCTCCTCTCTTCTAGACTACAGCTCCCAGGGGACCATACCTGTTTTGTTCACAGGAGCACACAGTCCAATGCTTGGCACATGGAAGAAATTCTCCACAAATGCACCAAGTGTTCCCAGCGGTTTGGGGGAGGCGTCACCCACTGGTTATGTTAGGCTAGGGTGGGAGCCCTACAGGTAAGAGGCACTCCAGATTCTAGGATTCATGTGAAGCAGGAGATGATGGTATTAACTTAGCACCCTTACATATTAGATGACCCACACAAGATCACAATTACCAGTTCTGTGGGATGATGTAGGAGAAAGTGATGGGGCAGAGCCAAGAAAAGGCCTGCACCTCCCCTCCCCCTGCCTCACATCTCCCCTTCCAGCACAGACCACAGCGGAAATATCCCGTGTTGCTCCTCTGTGATATCCCCCTACACGTCGGAAAACACATGCCTGTCCCCTTCCTTAATAGCATTACCGGACTTAGGCTTGCTCCAGGAATTTAGGAGGACTGTTATACGGTGTTAAGCTTCAATCATACTTGGTTTAAGACTCCAGAACAGGATTTTAAAAGCCAATCCAAGTTATACGAACATTCTAAGTTAATTCTCAATGGGCTAGACACTCAGTATTTTGTACTGGAAGGAAGTCTTGAAATGTTACAATGAATATACAATTTTAAAAGGACTTTTACACCAGGTCATTAAATGTATAATGAAAACGTATATAACAAGTGCTATCTGTGGAAGGATAAATTCAACAAGATCTGGGATGGTGGGATTGATAACGTCCTCTCCACATTAACATGATCTACTGTGCACAGTTTTTAGATGGGCCCTGTCAGCCACAGGGATATAGAGCTTCTCAGAGAGCAGCAACCTGAAGACCCAGAAATGCCAGAATGATACAAAAGTAGGAAAAGAATGACAGAGCAAGGCAAGCCCTGGAGAAAAAAACAATATCAACAGAAAGCATCTGTGGTACACTTACTATATGGCAGGCACTGCTACAACTGCTTTGCCTACATTATCTCAGTACCCTCACAGTAATCCAAGGAGAGAGGCACTAATACAGCCTCACCTCAACAAGAAACCAGTGACCATCAGAGAGGTTAAGTAACTTGCCCAAGGCCACAAAGCTAGGTAGGAAGGGGCAGTTAAGACTCAAACCCAGGCAGTCTGGTTCCACGGCTCGTGCTCTTAGCTGATACAACTTGCTACTGGAAACTGGATTTAATCACAGTAATGGCAACAACAACAATCCTTTACTTGTACATGATTTGTTATGTACAAAGCATTTTCTCACACATTCTAGGACATATTCAGACGGGCAGGCTTAAGGAGGAACACCGCAGTTCGTATCCTCACCTGGAAGATGGGGACCAGGAAGACTGGAGCAAGACAAGCGCAGCCAAGCCCCATCAAGGGTGGTATTCAATCTCGGATTCAGATTTCTCTTTGCCTTCATGCAAAGTTCTTTCCGTTTTACTAAGATATCACTTGTTCTCTTGTAATAACATCTGTTCAAGCCACGAGAGCAGGCCCTCTGATGTCTACTGCTTGGTTATTGTTGATGGTAATCACAGCCACATGTCAAACTTACACTTTATTTATTTTTGAGAGAGAGACAGAGAGAGAGAGAGAGAGAGAGAGAGAGAGCGCACAAGTGAGGGAGGGGCAGAGAGAGAGAGAGGGAGACACAGAATCCAAAGCAGGCTTCAGGCTCTGAGCTGCCAGCACAGAGCCCTAAGCGGGAACAGAACCCACCAACTGAGAGATCATGCCCTGAGCCCAAGTCAGACGCTTAACCAACTGAGCCACTCAGGCGCCCCTCAGACATACTATTTTTAAAAGGCATCGCTGAGGCGCCTGGGTGGCTTAGTCGGTTAAGTATCCAACTTCGGCTCAGGTCATGATCTCGTGGTCCGTGAATTCAGCCCCATGTTGGGCTCTGTGCTGTCATTCAGAGCCTGGAGCCTGCATAGGATTCTGTATCTCCCTCTCTCTTTGCCCCTCCCCCACTCATGCTCTGTCTCTCAAAAAATGAATAAACATTGAAAAAATTAAATTGAAAGGCATCACTGGTGTGAGAGCCAAGGAGGTCTCTGGAAAAACACTTGTTGACCCCCCCA
This sequence comes from Lynx rufus, assembly GCF_022079265.1. Lineage (NCBI taxonomy): Eukaryota > Metazoa > Chordata > Mammalia > Carnivora > Felidae > Lynx > Lynx rufus. Next base: position 20,004,651 of record NW_025814838.1, read on the forward strand.
AAGCCATAAGGCTAAATAGTATACATAGCTTAAATACCTGTTTTAAGAGCAGTTTTCCATAAGCAATCATCATCGTAGACACTGGCGGCTTCCATCATCCACTGCCACTCTATTCTATGTTATTAATGTGTTGAATGAGTGGTGGTGTAGGGACCAGTGGAATTGACGAAGTGATGTAAAAGAGCCACAATAAAGAGATAGCCAAAATTTCCTTCCTTCCTGAACATTACAGAATGTTTGTGGCTACACAGAACATCTCTTAGATCTTCTACTCATTTAAGACACCCTTAGCCGGAAGTTACCAACTGGTGCAAAAGGCTGAATTCACCTTGACCATATATTTTGTCTGGCTTAAAAAGTACGTAAAGACTGATTCAATATTTAAACGTAGGGAGATTCCCACTTAAAAATCCAGTTCTCTGGCTTAAGAATAAGGTGGCGCTAGGGGCTGCTGGGTGTCTCAGTTGGTTGAGAGTCTGACTTCCGCTCAGGTCATGATGTCGTGATTCATGAGTTCGATCATAGCATTGGGCTCTGTGCTGACAGCTTGGAGCCTGGAGCCTGATTCGGATTCTGTGTCTTCCTCTCTCTCTCTGCCCCTCCCCTGCTTGTGCTTGTGCTCTCTCTCTCTCTCTCTCTCTCTCTGTCTCTGTCTCACAAAAATAAATAAAAACACTAAAAAATTAAAAAAAATAAAAAGAATAAGGTAGTGCTGGAATGTGGCTGTTCCTTTTAGATGGGGCGTGCACTTTCTAGTTCAACGCCAATCTTAATATTCTAGGCCATCACCCTTATCTTTTTTTTAAATTTTTTTTAACGTTTATTTATTTTTGAGACAGAGAGGCAGAGCATGAACAGGGGAGGGGCAGAGAGAGAGGGAGACACAGAATCTGCAATGGGCTCCAGGCTCTGAGCTGTCAGCACAGAGCCCGACACGGGGCTCGAACTCACGGACCGCGAGATCATGACCTGAGCCAAAGTCGGACGCCCAACCGACTGAGCCACCCAGGTGCCCCCGTCACCCTTATCTTGACACCAAGGGTCTGCTGTATTTTATCATCACTTTTGTTCTGCTGTGTTTCTTCTTAGCAAATAACTATTCCTCGGAAATCATGTCTTTATCATCAAAGCAGGAAAATATAATATAGACCAAGAGAGCTACATAGTTTTAAGGTAGACCATAATTGTTTGAGGAAGGGAAAACTATGCCTACGTATTTAAATACAACACCCCAATTTCTAGTTTCTGCCACCTGCCTGCCCCATATAGGCATCTAAGTTTGTGACCCGTCCCTCTGAACTTCAGTAAAGCATTTCTGTGAATCACATTGAGATAAAAAGTAAGTACATGAGTGAAAATTAACACAATATGATGTGCGAGATGAAATACTGTCGTGGTCGTCCACTGGGCACTGGCTCCCACCCTTCCAGCCATGTACCCCTGAGGTCAGCAGGATCTGTGGCTCACTACATGGGGCTAACTCAATGGACTATAAGCCTCAGGAGGGCAGGGACCCTATCTGTCTCACTCATCATCCCGTATGCAGCACCAAGCACAGCAGCTGATACATACTGTTTCTTAATAAAACATCTGAGTGAATGGATGTTTGAGTTGCACACAATATGTGATTAAACAGAGAAGGAAGAAGTCTATGAGAATGACAACTTACGTCTATTTTCAGATGCAAATCTGCCCTCTCTTGCACATGTCTGACTCTAACGTGCACAGCACCTGAGGATGTCTTCCTGTCCCTAGAAGTCTGATTCGAATGCATTCAGACCCCTCCAATCCTCCAACTCCAGGGAGGATTTTCTGCTGAATAATCCAACGCAACTGAACAAGGACAACTCATTGCACCTGCAGAATAGGAGTGACCATGAGCACGCCTCTTGGCTCCACCACAGGACGTGTCAGGCCACACGCACAGGCTACCATGCCCTCAGGGGGACAAACTCCAGCTTTATGTTAGCACTTTTCAAAATGCTACTAGTTTACCTGAATGTGTGAACTGCCTCTCCTAACAACTGCACTTCTCTCTTCCAAATCCATTCTGAACATAGTCCTAAACATCACTCATTATAAATGCTAGGCTTTGAAGAAAAAGGAGAAAACAAACAGCAAAACAAACAAAAAATAAATAGTAACAACCATGACAGCAAAGCCCCCTGCTTTCTCGTGAGAAAAGCACAAAGCAAACCATGAAAGGAATTATAAGGGTGAGGTTATGGGTGATTTTCTCTTTCTCATTTCCCAGTTCTCTGCAATGAGGCAGTATTACTTTCCTAATTTCAAGAATCATAAAGAAGCTTGCCCCAGACTGTTATTTCCAATCCTTACACACTTAGTACAAACCATGTTGACCTTTTAAAGATATGATTTATTTTTTAACACCCAAAGCAATAAATGCCAGATATGTAAGCTTGTGCCTGGCCGAGTTGCTACGTCAGCAGCAACACGGTGGTGCCCAGCCATCTTTGAGATGCCAGCAGAGAGGGGGCTGACATGCACTGTGTTGCAAGAGGTAGAATTCCAATGTCTAAAAGCTGTCTACCCTGAAAGGTGTTTAAAGGAGTCATTCTTGTTTGGCTTGTCCCCTAAAGGACACCACAGAGAATTACCAATCCCACCTTACGAGGCTGCAAATAAAACTAAATTTGCCAAGCGCTTCGTGGGTGCTCTGAGGCAGGCTTGATATTGGCTGTCAATCTCCAAGGATGATGCTACCTGGAATTCCAGCATCGTTATTAATCTTATTCAGTTTGCTTCTGGGTAAGAGACCTGCCCATCAGCTTATACTTTCCCACCTCTGGCCAGAGCTACACAGCCGGCTCGCTGCTTGTTACTTAGTTCCCCTTCTCTGATTGAGCCTGATGGTTTTCTTTTCATACCTTCATCAAGAACTCTTTAGATTACCCAGCTGTCCCATTTTCATTACTGTGAGGGGCTTGAAAATTAGCTTATCCATCTGCCTGCCTTTCTACACTGGATTCTGTGCCTTTGGATCAGTGAGGCAGAGAAGAAAAGATGTGTTCTCACTTCCAGATAATAGAAAAATTTTAAAGATTTCCCAGATTAAGAGTCTTAACACATACAACATAAACCTAATTCCTCATCTGTGAAATGGGCATAAGAACAGTACCCACGGTGTTGGGGTCTATTAAGGATTAAATGAGATATTACACAATAAATCACCTACACAATGCCTGGAAAGTTGCATACATGGAGTAAACAGGGGTTCTGTCCATCCTTTTTTGAGACAGTCACAATTTTTGTCCAGGAAATAGAGGGACAGGTTAGAAGTTCCTGTAGATTCCTCTGAAGGTATGATATAATCATTTTTATATCATAAAATGATATAAGAGAAGGATCACTTCAAGGTAAAACCAGATTATTCAACTCTGTTAATAGACTGACTGAAGAAGTCACAATCACTAAGACTTGATTTATGTCCTGAAAAAATGTGTGTGTGTGTGTGTGTGTGTGTGTGTGTGTGTGTGAGAGAGAGAGAGAGAGACAGAGAGAGAGAGAGAGAGAGAGAGAGAGAGAGAGAAAATAAAAATTACATCTCTGTTCTTTGTTCTCTGGTATAAATCTTATTATGTACTTCTCATACCTTTTTCTTTATTTATTTATTTTGAGACAGCATGAGAAACGGAGAGGGGAGGAGGGGCACAGAGAGAGAGAGGGAGAGAAAGAATCCCAAGCAGGCTCCATGCTGTACGCGGGGCTTAGAACTCAGGAAAATGTGAGATTGTGACCTGAGCCAAAATCAAGGGTCAGACACTTAACCAACTGAGCCACCCAGGCGCTCCTATACCTCTTAAAAAGCAAAGTATGTTTTATCACGAGAAGATACATATTATATTTTCTAAAGCAGTAAATTATTCTTGTGGTGTACAACTGTGTAAGACTCAATGAGGACACAGATTTGTATCCATTTTATTCTCTGTTGTATCTGCAACAGCGCCTAGCACAGACAACACTCAAGAAGAATTGTTTGTTAAATATATAAACAAATGTTCTCCTAGTATTTTTCACCTCCTCAAAAAACTGGGTAAAATTTTGGTTATCTTATTTCTCAGAGCCAATCAAAGCTATGCACCTGCATTAACATTGAGAAGTATTCATTTTAAATTTGAAGTTTTAATTAATTTCACCTCAGTGTTTATTATTGGAGTGGCTTGGCTCAAGGCCATCATTCTCTGTGTCAGGTAGGTAAACAGAACACTAGAGGGAAAGGCGTACTCTGTGACTGTCTGCCTAGCTTCTCCTTCTTCGGTAATGGAACCCTGTCTATTCTGGAGGTACATTCCAGATACAGTTAGGGTGGGGAACACCATGCTTCAGCAGGAATTAATGCATGATGCAAATCCAGCCACTCAGGTTATACCATGACTGGTTCAGGGATGGACCATGACTGATGCTAGATCATTTTCACTCCTTCTAGAACATATGTGCAGAGCTACGGAGGGAGTGAAAGGATTGTAGGTAGGACTGCTAAATCATCATGGGTGAAGATGCTCACTAAACACAGAAAGTCTGTGCAGCTGTGCAGTGAATGAAAAGAGAGGGTGGAGGGAGAGAAACACACATACACAGAGACAGAGAGCATACACCAGACCGGGCTATAGTGAGCAAGCTCCTGGATTCAGCTGTGCCTGAAGCCCATGTTCCATAATGTAACAACCCAAGCAAGACCTACCACCAATTTGTATTTTGTTGAACCAAGCGGAACTGAGTTTCTATCACTTGTAATTGAAAGAGTCCTAACAAATACAAAAATAATATATCTTTTATGGTTCTATTTTAATTCATCCTAGCCATGTAAAAATAATGAGCAGGGAAGGACAAATAATGCAAAAGACTGAAACATGTAGAAGTGTACGATCAAATAGGAATCTAGGAAGCGTGTGTGCCCCAAATGTATTTTTTCAACTACAACACCTTTTAACACATTTTTGTACTTTGTATTTTTAACCAGTTTAGTTCCAAAACTGAAGTGCATTATTTTAAAGCAAACATGTAAGAACTGCTTCAGCCAGTTGAACACAATAAACACATTTTTGGCTAAGAAGCTGGAACCGGGATTTATTTTTCTTTTTCTATGAGCACACACTTGCAAAGAAAACAGTAACAATAGCAATAATATATTAACAACCGTAACTAACTTTCTGGGTTTTCAGTTCAGAAATTAATGTATAATTTCTACAATGTCTACATATTAGGGTGAATTCCATCAGCTCCTCAGCATCAATTTATCTTAAATATGCAGGTATTGAGCAGTTTATGTCTGCACTGAAATCTAGCGCAGCAGGTGATACGAGGGACGAGGGCTCACTTACACCCAATCCTCCTTCAGATATGAGAGTGTGATGCTAATGCTGAGAATTGAGAACACTGCTCAAGAAATAATCTAGGCATAGATTCTGTCTCATTATGGCCAATCACAAAATATTACTGAGAAGCATCCATAAATGCACTAGATTTTCACATGAGACTATCGTAAAGTTCTAAGTATATTAGTATTTCACTCTGAGTGGCTATTTGGTTGATTTCTCAAAAGAAGTATTAATTCCTTCCTGCCCCTTACATGGCAAGGTTACTTACATTTTCTTTCAGCACACACAAAATCTGGAGATCTTTTCCAGTTTGGTGACTAAGATACAGAAAATACTAGGTAATCAAAATCGAAGGACCAAGATGAAAACCTGACATATAATTTGATGTTGTACTTAATTCTGAGCATTAAAAGAAAAAAATTAACTTCTATCCCCACTGAAAGATATACATTTATAAATAAGTTAGTGCAAATACAAAAAATGCATATATGTATATATGCATATATATGTATGTGTGTGTGTCTGTGTGTATTCACTTTGCTTCCTGGTAACACAATATTTATAATATGTAATGTATTCATATATTTTTACATATTTAGACTTAAAATTATATAACATATGTGCAATTATGTTACATAAAATTTATAAATTTATAACTTTATGCATATACATACATAGTATACATTATATACACATATATACATAGTATACATAGTATACATAGTATACATTATATACACATACACATAGATATATTATTATCTAGAAGCAAACTTCTTAGCAGATCTAGGTTGCAAAAATGAAATGCCTAACAAAATATTGAAATTGTGTTGTACAATTTATGGCCAAAAATTTTTATGAATTTGCCTCCACAAAGCTGGCTGCTTCTTTGTGTTGATGTGTATTGTTCTGTGTTGATTTAGAGTTAATCTAAAACTGGTGGCGACTTTTGATCAGACTTTATTATAATGTGGTGTTTGCATATACCCTAGAAAAATAACCATGAAATTTGGGTGGTGTTTATCCTTATAAACACCTAGGTTAGATGAACTAGATTAAGGCTGTGTATGAAAAGGGCAGGTATTCTGAGGTACGTGAAGTCCTCAATGCCAAGTGCAAGAACTGTAACTTTTAACTCCCATGCCAGGTTTTCCTTGACATGGTTTTCCTGATGGGTTTGGATACAATGGAGGAACTGGAAGTAGAATGTGTACTCAAAACCTTCCAGGAATAACAGCACCTCTTCCTACAGCAGATATGTTTCTGATAAGTTTCTGCAAAGTTCTTACATTGTTACTTCTCAAATCACATTTTTTAACAAAAAGAAAGCTTTTCTATAACCATCAGTAAGATTTTTAAAAATTTCTTCCATTGAATTTGAACTATGAAGTAGATTTTCTTATATTTAACTACTTAACATCAGGTTACAGCCATGGTCTTATTACTGCACTGAAATTTTCTTTCTTTTTTTTTTTTAATTTAATTTTAGGGAAAGAAAAAGAGAGAATCCCAAGCAGGCTCCGCGCTGTCAGCACAGAGCCCCAAGCAGGGATCTATCTCATGAACCATTAGCCCAAATCAAGAGTCAGAGGCTTACCCAACTAAACCACCCAGGTGCCCCAGAAAAGCTCATCTTTAAGCACAAGAGCTTCATTGTCCATACAGGATGCTGTGTCCTTAATGAAACTATGAATGATGAAAAAAGTAGTGAAAAGCCTACTCTCAGAAAGATTGCAAGTAATTAAAACAAACTATGGGATACAAGAACATTACTGATAGCAAGACGGTGTTTTTCCCATGACATGAATATAATAGACCAATTTACCAAAAGGTTGGGTAGACACTGCTTAAGTTATTGGCATATTTACAATCATGAATTTTCCCCAATTGATAGAATAATAAATGCACATATGCTTGTGTTAAGTGTCTTGAACGCTTTGTATTTACATTTTCAGCAGGCTAGTATAATTAAACATTAACTGTCAATTTCTTAATCCTGAAGCAGTCATGTATGCTCTAGGTAATGAGCTTTATTTTTTTTTATTTTTTTTCCTTCCTAAGCAAATAAAATCTCTTCCTTCAATTGGTTTTAATGGATTTAGCCCTGAGCAGCCCACCCTTTGTAGTCAATCCCTTGTATGGAGAGAGATTTCTCTAGAGAGGCTGAGGATATAGCTTCAGGGAAAAGCAAAACTTCTCTCTGATGAACACAGAAAATGTCTCTCCCAGTGTACTTCCTCAAACTAGCTCATTGTGCTTAGCACCAGGCTGTGTAGCATCCCTATCACACAAGTAGTATTACAGCAGTCCCCCCATATCCACAAGAGACACACCGCAAGACCCCCTTGACCCCCTGAAACCACAGAGAGTATAGAACACTCTACATACTATGGTTTTTCCTATACATGCAGATAGGATAGTTTAATTTATAAATTAGGCACAGTAAGAGATTAGCAATAATAATAATAGAATAATTGTAACAACATACTGTAGTGAAAGTGAGGTGTATGTGCCCCTCCCCTTGTCACAATATCTCAAGACATACTGCAGGTTCAGGCCACCGCAATAAAGCAAGGCAAATGAATGTTTTAGTTGACCACACATATAAAAGTTATGTTTCTACTGTTCTGTAGTCTATTAACTGTGAAACAGCATTAGGTCTAAAAAAATAATGGACATACTTTTATTTAAAAATATTCTATTGCTACAAAATGCCTGCCCTCACCTGAGCTTTCAGCCAGTCATAATCACTGATCATGTATCACCGTAACAATTACAATAATATTGCAAGAATTACTAAAATGTGACACAGAGACATGAAGTGAGGAAATGCTGTTGGAAACACGACTTGATCGACAAATGGTGTCCACAAACCTTCAATTCGTAAAAACTGCAATCATCTGCAAAGCGTGATAAAGTGAGGTATGCCTGTATCTTATTGTTCTGTATTCGCCCTTCTGATGGTGATGATGTGAGAGGATAAAAATGCCAATGTGGTAATATGCAGTGAGGTGGATAATGCAGGTGCTGTGACCTATGACCTAGGTCAGGAGGAGGATTACCTGCTTCCAGACCATGGTTAACCTGGGGGCAACTGAAAACACCGAAAGACAAACCCCAGAGAAGGGGGAACTACTATAACGGTATTACTAATTTGATCCTATTTTATTTTCAGTGAAACTTTAAATTCCTACCCAGGCATTCACTTCTCTTCCCTGTTTATCCACCCCCATTCACGTTGCTGTTAACTAAATGAAGCTACATCACGCACAGGTTGTCACTGAAAAAGTGTTTGGCTTTCGAGAGCAGAGGCCCCAAAATGAAAAAGAGAGATAAAAGGCAGCTTCATGTCTGTATGTACACTTTTGGCCTGGACGCTCTCTAGGACAGAATCAAAGATGTAAGGAGTTCTATTTTTAATGTCTTCCTACAGAAGCCCCACGAACTTAGCAATGCACAGAATTTATGACATACTCAATTTTATAACACGAGGGAGAGGGGTGTAGAGAATGACTTTTCCATTGCCTTTCCCATGAATCTCAGATCACTTGTAAATTGCAGAGCCTGACATTTAAACTGTGCCATGTTGATAGCTCAGGCACCACCCTCCCTCCCTCCCTCCCCTCTCCTTCTCCCTAACCACCAGGAGAACCACCGCTGATGCTCCATTCTATAATGCAGCGTGATGGCGACTCAAGGGTCAAGCTCAGCCTGTTAAGTCTAAAGCAATTACCTTCTCCTGCAGATAAAGAAAAGCCTGTGTCTCCAACTCTGAGAGGAGTGTGGAATGGGCAGAGAGACTCCAAGAACCATATGGCTAGCTTCAGCTTGTATCCTTGACATCACGGCAGGCACCTGGCAAAGGCCAATGCTTGGCACAGTGCACCCACAGCCATTTCTGGCCAAACCCTCATCTATTTCTGGAAACTTACCTGCCCTTTGCAGTTGGCTATCCAGAGAATCTAAAGTCTGACATAATGAGTTCCTACTGTCTAAAATCACATCTTCTATTTACATTTTTAGAATAGCATATTAAAAAGGCATCCATTCCTCAACCATGTACCGCCAATGTAAAAAAACACTGAATAAACCACCTTGTATGCAGTCCTATTTCTCAAAAGCATCTAATTCAGCAGCGGTGTATTTGAACAAATGCCTTTTCCCTCCCGATGTCTACATTTTCAACAATAGCTGATGTTCTGCAGTCGTAGAATTGTAATGTTTTTTAATTATTACTTTCCAGTCACCCTCACAACTACCATGTCTCCATTACACTTCTTAATTTTGAAGTGAAGCAATAGGAAACATATTTCATACCTAAGACACTTTCCAAATTACCAGGATTAAGAATCCTTTTGCCGACATTGGGAGGCAGCACATCAAATTGGAGAAACCCTGATGTCAGACAGACATGAGATAAAATCCAGACCCCAATTATTCTCTACTTAAGTAATTAAGTGAATTACTTCAGCCAACTGAGCCTGAGTTTTCTCATCTGTAAAACAGAGAGATCCATCTCATAGGGTTGTTATAAGCATTACATGAAATGACATTGCCTGAAACTTAGTAGGTCTATAGAGAAGGAGCCAGTGTTCAGAGCCAGGTCTTCTAGCTTATTATATCATCTTCCAAATAAAGAGAAATGAAGGCTTGGAGGTTCTTGAACGCCCATCTCAAGGATGAGAATTTACTTCTGAAGCTGCTGATAAACCTCTGATGATTTCTGAGCAGGTTAAGCACACATCAATGACTAATTAAGGGTGAAGAAGAGAAGGTGAAAGCAGGATGCACATAGCAGAGGCTCTAAAGCAATCTAGGACCACAAGGGAAGCCAGTATAGGGAACAGACAGCCCACGTTAAGAAGTATGTCCCCGAGAACTAGGAAAACAGATCATGCATGGCAGTTCCCAGACCTGCCTAGGCATCCATAACAATCATCTGGGTGGGGTTTTTATTTTTTATTTTTAAAATTACAGATATTGGGCTTTACTCCAGACCGGTTGACTCAGATTCTCCATGTTGTGGGCTCAGAGATGTGTGTGTGTGTGTTTCAAATATAATGTCAGGTTTGGAAATGACTGATCAAGGGCAAAATCTAGGAGTATGTTCCACCAAAACATACACATAAATCCTAATATTGTATGTATTCTTACAGAGCAGAAAATAGAGGAATGGATTTTTTATTAGATTGTCCCCTTACAGTCCCACTTTATCAAGTATACAGCCAAAAGTAAATTTAATAAAATTATTCATAAATTCTTAGTAATTTTGTGGAGATAGAAGGATATGAAAAACTACCTGTAGACATGTTGTATTGATGCTTACATTTGGAATGTTCCAGATGTCCTCATTTTTAGAGATCTACCCTATCTAAAATTATACGTGTGGGGGAAAGTTATAGATATGAAATAAAGCTAAAGCTTAAGATTTTTTAAAAATTTATAGGTCATCTATCCTAATCTCCTTCATATTGGAATAGCCTTTATAAAATCCTGGGGAGAGACAGATAATCTTGTACCTGGGTACCTTCAGTGATGATGAGCTCATTATTAACAGGTAGCATTGATCAGGAGAAAAATGTATCATACTAGAGCAGGGACATGCATTAGGATATGTAATAAACAAATAAAATGTTAGAGGGCTAGAGATTAGAATGTTTATTAAGGTATAGCCATGTGGTTAAATATGCTTAGAAATGTTATGTGCTGTGCATACAGATATAATGGGTAATAAACTGGTGGATTTTAGAGAGCAGGTCTTGGCCAGTGAGCTGTATAAAGCCAGACAAGTTAAGGATGAGAAGGCTGTCAAGTGTCTCCATTCTAGTGACCACATACATGGATGAATCAAAGACACAGTTGGAATCCATCCAAGAGGGAAGGAGACATCCACTAAGGAGGCAATGCACATGCTGTGCTTCTGGTTGCCCTGGTGACAAGCCCCCTCTCCTCATGTTGATGGCATTGTAATGAATACCACCCTTGAAAATAAAACAAATGACGGTAAGATAACAGTACTGGAGTAAAAGGTAGTCTTGAGAGCCCCAGGGCAGGGAGGAATTACAGAGCACTCAGAGTGGCAGCTGTTAGGAGACGTGTGATTAGGGAGGAAGATACTGGTTGAAAAATAAATAAGGATGTAGGATATCAGAAAGAGAGACCGATGGACAGACAGGCAGACCCTAATGATGGAATACCGCACAAGTCATATGTCTGCCATTTCTCTTCCAGAAACATGCTCCAGATTAGAAACCCTAAATTGAGCCTGGGAGACTCAACTGAAACTTCTTCTCCTGGAGACTTGGCATTTCAGGTGGTAAATGTGGAAGCCTCTACCTTGATTGTTCTTTTGTCACTCCAAAGAGCTCAGCCTCATCAACATGGTATACAATGGTGTGGTGGTTAATTTTATGTGCCAGCTTGGCTAGGCTATGGTGCCCAGCCTAAAATGGTTGCTGTGGGGGGGGGCACCTGGGGGGCTCAGTCAGTTAGGTATCTGACTCTGGCTCAGGTCATGATCTTGTGGTTCATGAGTACAAGCCCCTCATCAGGCTCTCTGCTGTCAGCGCAGAGCCAGCTTCAGATCCTCTGTCTCCCTCTCTTTGCCCCTTCCCTACTTGCACATGTGCTTTCTCTCTCTCTTTCTCTCTCAGAAACAAATAAACATTAAAAAAATAAATAATTGAAATGGTTGTGTGAAGGTATTTTGTAGATGTGGTTAACATCTATAATCAGTTGACTGCCATGATGTGGTGGGCCTCACCCAATCAGTTGAAGGCCTTAAGAGCAAGGAGAGTTCTCCTGGAGAAGGAATTCTACATCAAGACTGTAACGGGGGCACCTGGGTGGTTCAGTCGGTTAAGCATCCAATTTTGGCTCAGGTCATGATCCCACAGTACATGAGTTCGAGCCCCAGGTCTGATTTTGGGCTGACAACTCAGAGCCTGGAGCCTGTTTCAGATTCTGTGTCTCCCTCTCTTCTCTGCCGCTTCTCTGCTTGCATACACATTATCTTTCTCTCTCTCTCTCAAAAATAAACAAACATGAATAAAAGGTTTTTTTAATTAAAAAAAAAGACTATAACATAGAAATTAGGTCTAAGTTTCCAACCTGAAGACCTACGTATTTCAGCCTCAAGACTACAACATCAGCTCCTATCTAAGTTTTGAGCCTGACAGTCTACCCTATAAATTTCAGGCTTGGCAGCCACCATAATCAAATCTCTTTCAATAGATAGATGGTAGATATAGAGATACATCTCTTTAGAGATAGATATATAGATAATCTATAGATACGGATATATAGTATCTCTCTATATAGAGAGAGGGAGATTCATCCACAACTTATATACAAATACGTATAAATTTTATATTCTTAGAAATTCCTTCGTTGGGACTTGAAATCTAACCCCTAGTCACTTACACCCGTTGAGTTCAGTTCTATCCTCTGCCATGATGAAGAAAAAGGTCAATATAGTCTGATTATTTGAGCAAACATGTTTGGAAACTTGGCATACCAGTTTCTTAACCTATCATTGAATTTGTAACAGTGTAGTGGGTCCCGCCCTTCTAAAAGTCCTTCTCCTAGAACCTACCTTTCTATCTCTCCCCTCCCTGAGGTAAATTAGGCACCGTGACCCCACTTCTCTACTCCAGTAGGCTGCACTAGGGGTGACTTCTGGAAAGGGTCAGGCCAACAAGTTTCTATCTGCATTAACTTTAAATTTTTTTTTTTATCATTTTTATTTTTTCAGACACAGAAACAGCACTAGCAGGGGAGGGACAGAGAGAGGGATACACAGAATCTGAAGCAGGCTCCAGGCTCTGAGCTGTGAGCAAACAGCCCAACGTGGGGCTCGAACCCACGAACCATGAGATCATGACCCAAGCTGAAGTCGGATACTCGACAAACTGAGCCACCCAGGCGCTCCTATCTTCAGTAACTTTAAATGAATACATTGACTTTTATCAGTCTTGTGGCAAAGCAGGATGAGACTCAGGGTAGCCATGCTTGTTCAAGTGCCATACGCAGGGCCAAAATCTGCAGAAAGAAGATGAAAAAGTATAGATGCCACGTAGCCCTGAAAAGATAGTATGACCCAGCTCTTACAGATTCTTCTGTTTTCAGCTCTTCATGAGTAACTGAGTGAATTATCTCCCCTTTGGGCTCTATGATTAAACTCTATGCCCTCAGGTTCTAGAAAACAGTTCTGAATCTTTCCAGGATCTTTTCTTATCTTAAGATAATAAGAGTGGGTTTAAGGTACTTGCAGGCACATGATCAGTAACATTGATGCTGATTCAGTATTGCCTTGCAACAAAGCCACATGGAGGATTTGTTTACAACACCATAAGCAAGGCATGAAACAAGCATCAAAGTATCAAAGAGCTGCTAATTTAGAGATTGAATTTGAAGAGATACTTTGCAAAAGGTCAAGCTAAAGCATTATGAGGAGAGCAGGTCTCATAAGATTATTGCAGTGAACTTTACCCCATGGCATAATAATAGCCTAAAATAACACCTAACACTTCTGGAACATTCGTGTGTACTAGGCATTGTTCTAAGTGTTTTACATTTATTAGCTCACGTAATTCTCATGCCAATACTATGAGGTATCTGTTGTTATTATCACCCACCATCTTACAGATGAAGAAATGGCACACATCCTCTTAGCCAAACTGTGGCTAAGAATTTAAGAGCCAAAATTCAATATGCAGTAGCTACAAGCTTATTCCTCCCAATTAATAAGTAAAATGTTTTCCATTCTTGTTTTGTGTAAAAATCCCTAATCCTAATTTTAGGTCCAAATGGTGCCAATTATCTATTTCTTTAAATACTGTGTCCTATATCTGTTTCCAAGACAACAAATAGAGTGGGAAAATCAACAAATAGAGTTGAGACTCTTTCCCCCTTCCAAGAGCCAGAATGTCCTTCATCTGTAAACATAAAGGGAAGTTGTTATAATTTTATACTTGCTGCATAACAAATGATCCTTTATTCTCCCATCAAGTCATTATGGGTCTCAGGATACACTTTCTATTCCTGGAATCACGGCTAAATACTCTTTAAGTGGTGAAAAGTGATCTCTAAGTGGGCTTAAGTTGTGAAACGTACATTATCTGAATGGTGAATTTGGCTGAAATAGATAAACAGATGGCCAAGGCCCTGTTTCAGATTCTAAAAGTAAAACATCGTAGAGAGAAGAGAGAAAAAACATAATACATAAAACGGAGAGATGCTCAGTTTGAATAACCTCCCATGTCAAAAATATATCTATTTACCCAGAGAACCAATTTAAACACAAACTCTCCTCCCCACAGCAAACATGAACTTGGAATATTTCTCTTTTAAAGCATTCATCTTCTCTTAAAGATACAAACTTTTAAAAAGTGCAGAGTAAATAGAACATTAAAAAGAATCAAAAAAGAGAAAAGAGATTTGAATCAGGCTTTCTCCATAGGAATCACCATATCCCAGTACCCTGGACAAGAGGAAGTCATTATTATATGTGCCATGCATCCCTTTTCAGTGTTTCAGGTTTAATTCCTGTTCGTAACTTCCACTGTTTAGTGAAGATTCTCTTTCAGAAACCAGGATTTACTCGCCTTTTGTTTTGTTGATAGCCACCTTGCTTTCTAAAAGGCATCTGGACTCCAGGGGGAAATGTAAACCGTCATTCTACGCCCAGATGATTTATGCACCTCTTTCACACTCCCTTCTGCCAAAATCCTGACCCCGCATGTGCAAATTATGACTTTTATAAAGAGTATGAAAAGCCAAAGCGGCACAACAATTTGTAGAACATGTGTTGTTTGCTTTCGCAAAGATGTGACGTCCAATTACTTCTTCCTTGTTTCTAGTCATTATCTTCCTTGGTTCCCTCGTTACAGAGTCTGAAAGAGCTGTTCCAGTCTCACTGACGGGAACACTGAGGAAAAGTGATCACGCAAAACAATGCTGTGGCCCTTGATATTAACATTAACGATAGATGGAGTAACAAATGGACACACACGCAAAACCGATCTCAGTATTTTCTGGACAATGCTGCCTTGGTGCCATCAAGGACTCCGTAACCGTTCATGACGACGGACCTTTTGAGGTCTTAACCAACATAGACAACAGCACCGTCTAAGACAGAGTTCTAAGTGGTGCAAGAGGCTGACAAAGGCTGGTCTCTGGCACATCCAGGCCTAGGAGGAGCGAGGGACAATGGAAACCCATAAACACTCATATTCCTGATAGAAAATTGTTTTAGCAAGAATTTCTGTGATGAAGAAGAATGCACTTCCATCCTTCTGTTCCACCCTCAAACTCATCAAGTCCTCCAACTCACTTCAAACAAAATCCCTCTTTTCATAAGCCTTCCCATACGTCTGCCTTTAGCTCCTCTGGCACTGCCCCCTTTGAAATCTGGCATCCTTTCAAGTGTGAAAAGCCTGGGTCAGGCCTTTGTCTGAAGTGAAGGCTTCAGGCTTTCATTCCCTCTAAAGATTTTCCCTCCTCTTTGACCTCCCCATCAGCAAGACATCTTATCCTGCATCAGGAATTCAACTGAGCAGTTGCCTACTTCTGGTAACCTGAATAAAGTTACGTTTGCCTCAAAGGAACACGGCAAACCATCGTAAAATTTCAACAAGGCCAAGGGGGCTTGACAAAATGAGAAAACTACAAGACATTTCCCCTCTACAGTCCTAGGAGACAATCCTTCCATTTTTTTTTTCAAGTATTCTAAACTCTGATCTTTCCCCAAATCTTGAAGTTATTAAATTAGGGAAGCTATATATGCCCTTAAATGCCTGGTTACATTCTTGGCTCAGGGCTCAGAGTCTTTGCTTTTTTTTTTTTTTTTCCCTTTTGGTCTGTCCCCTTTTGCAGGCACAGACCAAGACTGTTTTGTTTCAACATTTTATTCCCCAAGCCCAGCCCAGTGCCTGTCACCATAGGAGACTCTCAATAAATATTAGTTGAATAAATGAATGAATGAGGCATATGCAATAGGGAGAAGAATGGATCTTATTAAATTTAGTGTGATATTAGAATAGGATTAGAAAAATCCTTTGGGGGTTGGAGCTTATTAATAAACAGTTGCATGATATTAAAGTATGAAGACAGGGGGAAAAACAGCTCATTATTCTGATATTTCCTGCATCACAGAAAACCAACGAATGAGCTGTATTTAGAGGAGGCAGGCAATATATTTAAGCACTATAAGTATCAACATTAGTACACAGCCTCCATGCAACCTCATTTACTCTCTATCACAATCCATCACAACTGAAGTATGTTTTTGCTTATAGGGATCATAAAAAACTCACTTGATTTATTGCCTCCCCCCACCCCTTGTGTTCTCTGAGAAAACTCAGTTATACACGGATCTCTTTCTCCAGGAAAAAAGAGATTCTTGTCACCAGGGCATTTACAAACACAAACTTACTTTTCACTCCAGAGGAATGGTATCATAAAACAGCAGTTGAATTGAATGCCACATCAGTACTTTGGTTCCTAATCTGTACTTGGTCTTTGTTCTTGCTGCATGCATTTTGGGGGTCTAAAAAATATCTTAATTCTTCATGAGATGAGTCCAGACACTGTCACAAGTACTTATCACTGGTGATCTATATTAATCATCAATAGGCTAGCTGGAGATGTGATTTCATGATGTATCTCTCACAGACCACCTTCTTTAGGTATTCCTGATGCTTCCCACAACCAAGACCTGCACCCATAGGTGCTAAATGATCATCTTCACGGATATGGTCAACAACTATGCCAGTCTCCTCTCCTGGTAACAGTTATAAGAGTTGGGATGTAGGAGGAAAAGAAGTATAGCAGGACTGCACAGCAATTCCCAGCAGAGACGAATCACAAGATTTTGTTATTCTTTTCTTGAGATGTCCCAATGGCATCTCAACAGTGACCTTTACTCAAATACAAATGGGTTAAGGAGGGACAGACAAAAGGGGTCAAGGGGAGAAAATAAAGGGAGGAGGAAGGGAGAGAGTGAGAGAGGCCATAAAAGAGGGAGAAACAGGAGATAAGGGAAGGAGGGAGGAGGAGAAATAGAGAAAAAGAAAAAAAATCAAGGAGGCTATTTGCTGATTTATTCAAGTTTTGAATCCTTTGCTCACTGGACTCCAACACAAGCTTTTTTTTTTTTCCTTTAATTTCTTTCATAAATGATGCAGTACTCATTTTTTTAAATTTACTTTAGGATTTTAATTTCTTTATTACTGAAATATAGTTGACAATATTAGCTTCAGGTGTACAACGATGATTCAATGAATCTATACGTTACACAATGCTCACTATAGGAAGCGGAGTTTTCAATGGTCACTATACAATGTTATGACAGTATTATTGACTGTATTCCCTAGGCTGTACTTTTCATCCCTATGAATTATTTGTTTTATAACTGGAAGGTTGTACCTCTTAATCCCCTTCACCTTTTTTGCCCATTCCCCCTACCCCTGCCCCTCTGGCAACCACATTTGTTTGTTTTCTGTATTTAAGAGTCTGGTTTTGTTTATTTGTTTGTTTCTTAGATTCCACATATAAGTGCAATCATATGGCATTTGCCTTTCTGTGTCTTATTTCACTTAGCATGATACCTTCCAGATCCAACCACATTGTTGCAAATGGCAAGGTTTCATTCTTTTTTATGGCTAATATTCCATCGTGTATCTGTATCTCACATCTTCTCTACTGATTCATCTATCCATGAGCACTTGGGTTTCCTCCCTATTTGGGCTATTATAAATAATGCTACAATAAACATTGTTTATTTGTGCATTTATCTTTTAGAATCAGTGTTTTTGTTTTATCTGGGTAAATATCCAGTAGTTGGATTACTTGATCATGTGGTATTTTTTTTCTTTTTTTTTTTTAACATTTATTTATTATTGAGAGACAGAGACAGAGCATGAGCATTGGAGGGACAGAGACAGGGGGAGACACAGAATCTGAAGCAGGCTCCAGGCTCTGAGCTGTCAGCACAGAGCCCGACGCGGGGCTCGAACTCACAAACCGCGAGATCATAACCTGAGTGGAAATCGGACGCTTTACCGACTGAGCCACCCAGGCACCCCTCTTTTTTTTTCATTTCTTTAATGTTTATTTTATGTTTGACAGAAACAGAACATAAGAGGGTTAGGGGCAGAGAGCGAGGGGAGCAGTCTCTAGGCTTTGAGCTGTCAGTGCAGAGCCCAATGCGGGGCTCAAACTCACAAACCGTGAGATTATGACCTGAGCCAAAGTCAGACACTTAACCGACTGAGCCATCCCTGGTATTTCTATTCTTAATTTTTTGAGGAACCTCCGTACTGTTTTCCACACCCTCAGTAAGTCAATCTCATACCTCCTTGCCTCATGCCTACACCCCACACAATTACTTTGTCCAGAACATGGCAAACCCTTAGATTAAAAGGTCAATGAGAGATTGGAAACCTTGGAGAGCTTACCTAAAGACAAGATGTAGGTGACACAGACCTTTTCTGGCAGCCAACTGGCCGTACTTAGATTTACCGTTTGGCTAGCATAGCCAAAATTGCCCACTTTGTTCCAGGAACCTTCAGTGAGGGCAAAGCAATGAAATAAATTATCACCAAGTAGCCAACAAAGTTAGGGCGATAATTCTTTTTTTTTTTTTTTTTTTTTTTTCTTTTTTTTTTTTTTTTTTTTTTAATTTTTTTTCAACGTTTTTATTTATTTTTGGGACAGAGAGAGACAGAGCATGAACGGGGGAGGGGCAGAGAGAGAGGGAGACACAGAATCGGAAACAGGCTCCAGGCTCCGAGCCATCAGCCCAGAGCCCGACGCGGGGCTCGAACTCACGGACCGCGAGATCGTGACCTGGCTGAAGTCGGACGCTTAACCGACTGCGCCACCCAGGCGCCCCAGGGCGATAATTCTTAATATAAGGAAGAAAAAAACCTAAGGGTGCACCAATAGAGTATTGGGAAAATCAAGTGTCAAACAAACTGTCCAGAGCAATTTGGGTTGTGGGGCTCTGAGCGATGCTCATCTGGGTGCTTTCCTGGGTTTTCCAAGTTTTCTACGATAAACTAAAATTCCACACATCTCGCTGGGCTCCATCCACCTTGGCTTCTCTCTAATTCTGTCATCCTTGTGCTGTCTTATCTTTCTCCTAGGGCCATCACCCCTCCTAACAACCACCGTTTCTCTCCTCCATTACTGTCTCTCTCCCTTCCCAGGCTACAAATTCCTCCAAGAGTAGGATCCATGCCTCATTCAATTCGGTTTCTTCAGAAATTAGCAGGCATTAGTCACTTAACATAAATGCACTGAAAGCACAATAAATAGAAAGCTCACTTTAAATGAAACAACAATAAATGCTTCTTAAAGATTCAGCTGGACGGTTAGAAAGCCTTTACTCATGCTCAAAGAACATAAATGATGTGTAGGATAAGTTTTTGAGCCCCACAAAGATTCCATATGAAACATCATCCCCACACAGTTCCCTGCCAAAGAACAGCCATCTAGGCCACATGATTCTATAGGCTACACTTGCAAATATTTATGAAAAATCAAAAATTTAAAATAGTAGCCAATGGTAGCCAATGGCTACATGTGAAATAGTAGCCAATGGACAAGAGCAGCATAATGTCCAACTGACAAATTGTACGTGAAGATTCAAGCAAATCTGTGAGTTTCGTGCTCAGAAACATGAGCTTCAAGGGCAAATGGCAGTTCAAGATGTGAACAAGATGTTTCATTATACTGACTGGTTCTTTTTTGTTGTGTGTGTGTGCATTTATTTTATTTTAGAGAGACAGCATGAATACAGGAGAGGGGCAGAGGGGGAGAAAGAAAGGGAGAGACAGGGAAAGAGAGAAAGAATCCCAAGTAGGCTCCCCACTTGGCGTGGATCCCACCACTCTGGGATGAGGACCTGAGCCAAAATCAAGAGGCTGATGCTCTACCAACTAAGTCACCCAGGCACCTGCTGACTGATTAGAAACAAACAATGAGGAAATCATTATTCTTTCCTCCAGTTCGCACTTATATACAGCCAATATGAAAGATGGGCAAGATGCCAATACGGTATTTACCATTCAGCAGACAGACTCCATCTGAGTCCTCCTTTGACCTGGAACACATTGTATTAACTCTCAAAAATGGAATAGGTCAGCCACATAGGAAAGACAGGGAACCTGAGAGTAGGGGATAAGTTTATACCAATGCTTCGGACATAGTAAGAGCTCAAAACATGTCAGCCACTGTTATAGTTGTGGAATTATAATATTATTCATATATGTATATATTAATAATATACATATATATTAATAACATATATTCATAAATAACATGTATTCATAAATAACATATTCATAAATGTATATATTATTTACATATTAAGTATATACTATAAAGAAAAGGATGCCTGGGTGGCTCAGTCAGTTAAGTGTCCAACTTCAGCTTAGGTCATGGTTTCACAATTTGTGAGGCAAGCCCCACAGTGGGCTCACTGCTGTCAGTGCAGAGCCCACTTCAGATCCTCTGTCCCCCTGTCTCTCTGCCCCTCACCCACTCATGCTCTCTCTCTCTCTCTCTCTCTCTCTCTCTCTCTCTCTCTCAAAAATAAACAAACATTACAAACAAAAGAGCTGGAATAGACTGAATGTTATGCTGGAGTGTGGCGTTGGTTTTACAAGCAGCTGGGAGTCATAGAAGGATTTTGAGCAAGGGCATGGCAAGAATAGTTTGGGTTTTGTTTTATTTTTCTGTTTTGTTTTGCATAAAAGACATTTGGATGCTCTAGTAGAGACTCAACTAGATAAGAGAAAGACCAGAGTTCTAGTCATTTGTTAGGGGTCAAACTTGTCAGTCCAAGTGAGGGAACAGAGGTCTGACAATGTCAGTGGAACTGGGGAGGGAGGAGGGTGCAGGCAGAGAGGAGGAATAAAAGGTACCTCTGAAGTTTGTTCCTGAGGACCTGCATAGATGCAGGGGCTGTCAACCAAGATGAAGGTAACAGAAGATGGTCATTTGGGGAAGAAAAGATGGGATTTTTAAAGACCGAGAGGAGGGACACCTGGGTGGCTCAGTCAATTAAATGTCTGCCTTCGGCTCAAGTCATGATCTGGCAGTTTGTGGGTTTGAGCCCCGTGTGGGGCTGTATAATGACAGCTCAGAGCCTGGAGCCTGCTTCAGATCTGTGTCTCCCTCTCTCTCTGCTCCTCCCCTATTCCTGTGTGCTTTTGTTCTCTCCCTCCCCCCACCTCTCTCCCCAAAATAAACAAACATTAAAAAAAAATTAAAAGAAAGAAAGACCCGGAGCACATCCCTAGTACCTAGATTATGATCCTGAAATACTACTAGGGACCAGAACTCCTTGGGGAAATGGATCACTCCAGGTCTGAGGTAAGACATGGGCAAGATAAATCTGGAATATCCTGTCATACATGACAGCAAGAAAGCCAAAGACGAGCTGAGTCAGTCAAACAAAAAAACTCACAAGGCAACTTGAAGAGGCTCCCACTGGTCAAAGATCAAGTAATCTGAGCATCAATAAACATAGTAACTTCAATCCTTGAGTTTACCCTAATACTAAAAAAATACATGGCACCACTGAAGTATGCAAATTAACCAATTGAATAATTTAAAAACAAAAAAGGGAAATCAAATATTTTTTTCTTGTATTTCTTAAATAAGCCGTACCCTTGAAGATCCTAATAGTATAGGGGGGAATTCTTCTTAAGAAGTATTCCAGTAAATCCATGAAGAAGGAAAGATAAAATTAGAATATCATCCTTCTACAATCCCTGAAGAATTAATCAACCTAGATACTGAGCATCAATGGCTATAGCATCACAAAAAGAGACAATTTTATATTCTAAGCCTCTTCTTGGAAGAACAAACTACAGAAAAAATTGAACTTGTACCTGATGAAGACTTTGGAAACATCTACCAACTGAAAAGACATACAAAGGACAAAGGAGTATGGGAAACTACACCACAGGAATGCAATCGGTAAACACCAGAATGTGGGAAATGTTGTATGAACAACAATCTGTTTTCTTCAACAAAGTCAACAACCACCACAAAGGAAACTGTAAATACAAACAAAAATGCTGCGTGCAGATTGATTAAATGATCCTTAAAACAGACTGAATGAGCCTTTTTAAGATATATCACCCAAGCACAATGGATGTAACCTATCTAGATCCTGTTTTGAATAAACTATTAAATAATAATGCTTGTGAGAAAATTCGATAATTAATGATTTAATAATTGATTATTTTAAGGAATCACTGTGAATTTTTAGTAGGCATTATGGTTATGTTAGAAAAAGACTTGTAACAAGTGTGAGGTGTGGGTATTATAAAAAACACAAAAACAGAAACAAAAGGTAAGTGTGGGCAAAGGACTGTTGGGGGGGAATGCAAGCCTGTGTGGCCACTATTGAAAATAGTATGCCAGTTCTTCAAAAAATTAAAAACAGAAGTGCCATATTATCCAGAGATCCCACTTCTGGGTGTTTATCCCCCAAAATTGTAATCAGGATCTCAAAGAGGTATCTGCACTCCCATGTTTACTACAGCACTATTCACAATAGCCAAGATACAGAAATAACCCAAATATCTATTGATGAATAAATGGATAAAGACAATGCAGTATAGGCATACAATGGAATACTATCCAGTCTTAAAAAGAGGGAATTATTGCCATATGCGCCAGCATGGATGAACCTGGAGAAGTTTATGCTATGTAAAATATGCCAGTCAGAGAAGGACAAATATTTCATGATTGCACTTACTTGAAGGATCTAAAAATAGTCAAACTTGGGGCACCTGGGAGGCTCAGTTGGTTAAGCCTCTGTCTTCGGCTCTGGTCATGATCTCACCATTCATGAGTTCTAGCCCCACATTGGGCTCTGTGCTGATGACTCAGAGCCTGCAGCCTGCTTCAGATTCTGTGTCTCCCTTTCCCTCCCCCACCCCTTCTCAAAAATAAACAAACATTGAAAAAAAATAAAATAAAAAAATAGTCAAACTCATAGAAACAGAGTAAAATGGTGACTGTCAGGGGCTGGGGGAGGGTGAAATGGGATGTAGCTATTCAATGGGTATGAATAGGTTCCCATGAATTATGGGAACAATTCAATGGGTATGAAATTTTAGTTAAGCAAGGCAAGTAAGTTCTAGAGATCTGCTGTACCACAGTGTACCTATAGCTAACAATACTGTTTTGTACACTTTAAAACTTTGTTAAAAGGGGAGATCTCATGTTAAGTGTTCTTACTACAGCAAAACTTAAATTACTGAAGTTAAAATTAACAGAAAAGCAAAAGCCTTTTTGTCCTTTAGAAACATAAACTGAACTATTTATGGAAACAATGATAGGATGTCTGGTATGTGCTTCAAAGTAACATGAGCCTGAGGAGGGAGAGTGATCAAGGGCATAGATGGAACATTAGCTATACCTTGATAATTACCGAATCTGAGAGATGGCTATTTGGTGGTTCTTTATGTTATCCTCTCTGCTTTTGTATATGCTCTAAGTTTTACATAATAAAAATTATCTCTTAAAAAATATCCACAGAAGATGATGTAAGATGGCAATGATCAAGTATATCCGCCAGCCTGGCATCCTTCAACCCTAGCCCCCATCTAAGGATTGCTGTAGAACGCAGGGTCTAAAAATGATGGAAACCCACTTCAGCCAAGATAACCATTTATATTCCATGCCCTTATGAAACCATCACAGACTGTGTCATAGGAGAAATAATGCAATGCCTTTAAAGTACATGAATTAATTATCAATAGCAAAGAATGAAAACCATATCTACCTCTTATAGTATTAATACCCAAAAGCTGTTGCAACTACCCTTCTCAACTTCGGAAAGGTCACTGGCATGTAATGAATGATAAGGGTCACTAAAGGCCACGGTATATTAAAAGTGAGCTGAATTTTAAGAGTTTACTGCAAATAATTTTCTGTAGGGAATTTATTAAGCCCAAGCAAGGTTACAGAGTTATTTGTGGTGTTTTAATGCTACCTTTATTAATAATAACCTTTCCAGGGTGCATCATCTGAGAAGGCACATACTTTAATCCAGAAATGTGTGTCCAGTATTATTACCAAGAGCATTAAGTAATGAAATTTCAGC
This sequence comes from Lynx rufus, assembly GCF_022079265.1. Taxonomy (NCBI): domain Eukaryota; kingdom Metazoa; phylum Chordata; class Mammalia; order Carnivora; family Felidae; genus Lynx; species Lynx rufus. The sequence continues at coordinate 20,029,119 of NW_025814838.1, forward strand.
AGAACAGAAGAAATCGCAATTTGGTAGGTTACTGGTATCTGGCAAAAATGAGCCATTCTTAAAGAGAAACAAGCATTACAGGCTAGAACTAATTCAGAGGCTCTGATCATTAGAAAGGACTCTGATATCTAGAAGGAAATTTTACTATACGTTATACTCCATACTTATATTGTAGTTTCCAAAAATTCAGTGAGAACTCGGGCTAGACATGCCACTTGATTTTGGAGAGTAAAATAAAGAACTCTCCACTTACATTAATGCAACACGGAATATTGTGTAAAGGCATGAGTAACAGAGGACAGAGATCAGAACTCAAATCCCAGCTCAACCAAATGTATCTGCCTGACCTTGGCCAAGTAGTTTTCCTGAGCCAACTTCCTCAGACGTAAAATAAAAATAATAATACCTATCCCATGATACTGATATAAGGATGAAATCAGATTCTATATGGCAATGTTTTTAAGTTTTTATTTATTTATGTAATCTCTACACTCAATGTAGGGCTCAAACTCACAACCCCAAGATAGAGAGCCACATCATCTTCTGACTGAGCCAGCCAGGTGCCCCATGATTCTACAAGGCAATTTTATGGTAAAATTCCTGGCCCATACTAACAATAATATAAATGGCTGCATTTAAATTAAAACTATTGTAAAATCCTACAAAGACCTTGGCCTTTGTTTTCACGTAGCATGGTCTTCTCACTCTTTACTAAGGAAGCATCGTCCTCCACCTCACAGCAAAAGGAGCTCTGAGTATAACCGCCTGCATTCCCATGACAGACTCCAATATTTACTGGCTGTGAAACCCAAGGAAAACTGCTTTGTCTCTAAGACATTTACATATTTATGTATAAAATAAAGACAGCAATAGTTACACCCTGCCCTTCTGTGGTTGTTGTGGAGTTAAATAAGATAACAGATGCAAAACCCTTAAAACACAATCTGAACACAGCCAATATTCAATCCACGAAACATTGCTATGGCAATTGATGTCAAAGCTAAGTATCTGCCTACTCTTACAAGGCTCCACAGAAGGTGAATTCACTCACCCTAAACCATTCCATTTTGGGATTAAATAATGGCATCTGTGAGGAATTTATCCCCTAACTGCCTTTCTTTCTCTGTGTTTCTGTCTGTGTGCTGCTTCTGTCCCTGTTTCAGATGGAAGACAGCCAGGCTTTGCATGTCCATCACCAAAAATCCTAGAGTTTTCTAAAGCTTTGGTCATGTGGCATCTGGCCTCTTTCCTCAGGAACACAATTCAAAGGGATGAGCTTTTCAGAGAAATTTCATCTTTCATCATCTGCCAAGAACAGCCACAGAGAAAAGATATATCTAAAAGCTGAATCACATTCTCAGACATGGTATCATGCCCACGAATCAGGGGGAAGGGGGAGCCGGTCAATCTAATTCTGAATATTTTTTATGGGGTTGGTTAAAAAAAAAGTGGGCTCATACAAAAGAACACACATACAAACGCACACACACGCACACACACGGACATAATCACTTGTTTATAAAGAACATTAGAATGTCAGGTGCTGGTTTAATCTGTTTTGCAGTCAATTTTCCTGCCCCTGAAGGCTCATTAGCCAAGTAATCATTCCATATGATAATGCATCCTCTGTGTTTCCGCCTTGGGTCCAAGAATATGTCTTCAACTCCATTTCCAGCAGTGGAGGGCCTTCATCAGCAACCCTGCCTGGCTTTGCTGAAAGGACGCCAGCACTGCACATGTGTTTCTCTTCCCCAACATCCATTAATTCCATTTACCATATACTTAGACATCTGGCCAAGGAACCAATAAGCTTATTTCTCTTACCCTCCATAATAATCCAACATAATGTTAGTTTCCTCACAATTTGTCCCTCTGAGATAGACATCTAGACAAAGCCAACATCATTTCAGATTACACTGGCTTTAGCCAGATGTCCCATGTCTGGGAAATAATGTTTACTGAAAGCTTACACACCAGTTATTATTGAAATCACTGCAAAGGCTACCTTGAGGCTGAGGTTGGGGAACACAGGCCAAGATAGATTTCAGGAAGGACCCAAAGTCTTCCTAAACCTGGGTCAGTCTTTCTACAGAACCATGATATTTCCTAGACGTCAACTCTTCTCAAGCTACATTCTCTCTTCTTAAAAATTCATGAAAATGACTTTTAACTAATGATGTGTGGATAGCCCCCCACCAAAATTCCATATTTAGACTTGACTTATTCCCTATCTAAAAGCTGCAGACTTGGTTATAAACTATGTTCTTGAATCTACACTTGAAAGTTTCATAAGCATCTCAAACTTGTCCAAAATGGGGCTCTTGAATCTTGACGTGCCCTATAAATTGGTTCTTCTCCTAGTCTCCATCTTCAAATCACTACCATTTACCCTACTGCTAGGAGTCACTCGTGCTTCCTCCCTTCCCTTCATCCCTCCATCTGTTAGTGTTACCACCAAATTATATCATCTCTATTTACATTTCTCTAAAAGTCTACTAACTGGTTTCCCTGTGTCTTTTGACACCTTCTTCTCAAATCGTTTAACACATAAAGCAGAATATATCTCTTCCTTGCTTAAAACTATGAAATGGTTTCTTCCCTTGGTGCTTTGGGAAAATCTCAGTCCTTATCACAGTGTGCAATCCCCTGTATGATCTGTCCCATCCCCACCTCCCCATATAACTCATCCCCTCATTCATTATAACAAGGAAACACTAATCCCCTTTCCTCAGTAAATCAATCTCTTACCAACCTCAGATTCTTTGCCCTGGTTCTTCCCTTTCCCTGTACTGGTATTCCTTAGGTCTTCATATGCCTTATTTACATCATTCATGTATTAGCCAAAATGTCATCTCTTCAGAGGAACTTCCAGACAGTCCTGTCCATAGCAAATTATAGCAAATTAAACTCCATACCCACACTCTCAAGCTAGGATAACTCCCTAATACATCATGTACTATTTTCTTCACAGTCCATATCACCATCTTTATCTTTCTTATTGACTCATATTTACTTATTATCTCCTTCTGCTCCCTTCATTGGAATACACAAGGGCAAGAACCTTATTTCTCTTTGTCAATGATCTATCTTCAATGACTAAGAGATCCCTACTTTACAGTAAGTAGGTGCCCAATACATATTCACTGAATGAATGGATGGATGAATGAATGAATTGATGCATGTGCAGAGACTTGCTGTGTTTTCCCACCAATAATTCCACTAAATCTATAACCTTGAAACTCAGATTAAACTATAATTTCCTGCTTCTTAGAGAAGTCTCTGAGCCTTGATTCAAGTCCCCTAAGACCCACACATTAACGTTCAATCATCCTAAGAAGTTCTCAGGAATCACCCAAAGCCTCTATCTCCATACTGCCCAAAGTGTGTTCCAAGGATCAGCAGCACCAGGATCACTTGGGAGTTTATAATTTCAGAATCTCAGGCCCCACCTCAGACTTGCTGAATCTGCATCTTTATTTGAACAAGATTCTCGGGTGATGTGCATGCCCATTAAAATTTGAAAAGCCTTGCTTTAGTTCCACTGGTCTGAACCTTGGCTGCTTATTAGAAGCCCCATTCCAGACAATTAAATTAGAGTCTCTGGGGCCATGGCCTGGGCATCATTGGTACTCTAATACATATCCTAATGTCCGATCAATAGTTAGAACCACTGATCTAGCATAAAGACAACCATCTCAGAATTTTGCAAACTATGTGTATATGTATGCAGAGGGAACTACTACTCCAAAGCTAAAACAATGATACAAAAACATGAGGGAATAGTGACAAAGCCCTAGCTCTGTGGATAAAGGACTAGGCTATGCTTCAGAAGGGAAAAGCAACTTAGGATTGATTATCACACCAAGGGAGTATCCTGGGATGTGTTACTTAGTTTTCACGGTCCTCATAGGGACACAGATATAAAGGCATTTCATTATATTTCCTCTACAACTAAACAAAACAAACAAAAAAAAGGAAACCACCTGAAGCACATGAACATCTTCAGATATTACCCATAACTTCACACCTTTTTAAAATTTCACACCTTAATCAAAGGCAGATGCTGTTTACTTGTGGAATGCCAATGTTTTCAAACCGCTATCTGTAATTAGCTCATTAGCTCACCTGTGGAATCGTTTGGATTCTAAGAACAATGAATTTTCTTTTGTAAAGTTGAATCAGGTCTTCTAAGACAAGGATGATAGCCCACCACAATTTGGGGAGATTCTTGAGCTCATTACCTTTTGTAACACAGACACCAGGAGAGACTCAAAATGAGAACATTCAACATCATATGAAGTTATTGGTTAAGTAGTCAGAAAGCATTGCCTCCACATGGAAATTTTACTTGGTTTCTGAAAGCAACAAGCCACCCGAGGATTCTGGCTCTACGTCAACATCTCTGTCAATGGGTTAAGTATCATGCTTTGGAAGATTCAGCTTGCCCTAATTTAAATTTTTTTTTTTACTTTAAATATGAATATCCTTAGTCGCTATATCAGTCAAGTTCTCCATAGGAAACAGATGGCATACTCAAATTTGGATTATTTAAGGAGATTTTACTTACAGAGGTACTATTTTCAAAGGTGTAGGCAGAGTGTAGGAAAACCAAACAGGATGTGCAGCAGCCTCAAATTAGTAGCAGCATGGCTGTTACCATACCTAGGCCAAAGGGGGTGAAGGGAAGGAACAATCAGGGGTCTCTGGAAGGAAAGGAGACTGCTTAGTGAGGAAGAGCAGTGACTTGTATTGGAAGGATACTCCCTGCCATTCAGGAAGGGCACCAGAACAATAAATCCTGTACCCTCACTCTGTGTCCTCCCTCTAACCTCTTGCCAAACTCCCTATAAGCAGAATTCCAATGAAAATCCAAGGACAAAGGAGCCATGCATATAGTCCTTACATATCAGCTTCCTGGGAAAAGAGCAGGTGTACATGGTAGATAGAATACTGGCCCCCTCCAAAGAGGTCTACCTCCTAAACCCAGGAACGTGTGGATACCTGTAGATTACATTTGTAAATTAAGGGAATTAAGTTTACTTATTGGATTAAAGTTGCTAATCAGCTGACTTTAAGACAGGGAGATTTCTTCTGAATTGTCTGGGTTGGCTCAGGGCAATCACAAGAATTCTTAAAGGTAGAAGAGGCAGGTGGAAGAGAGTAAGACCTCAGAAGATACAGGAAGGACCAGGGGCAGCCTTTTAGAAACTGGAAAAAGCAAAGAGAGGGATTCTTCCCTAGAGCCTCCTAAACACAAATGCAGCCCTACACTGTGCGTTGCACTTCTGAACTACAAAACTTTAAAATAATAACTTTCTGTTGTCGTAAGCCACTGAGTTTACCGTAATTTGTGAAGCAGCCATAGGAAACTAATACGATGGAGATAAGGGTAAGAAATGTCTTTAGAGGGACAGCTGGAAGGTGTCTGACACTGTCCCCCACTGGCATCTTCTGACATTTTTTGATAATGTTTTGCCCCCTGTTTCTGAGCCTTTGACCTAGATTTCCCCCTAGACTAAGAGGAAGCAACATAATTTCAAAATGTAGGCTTTGGTTTCAGACAGACCCAAGTCTGAGTCCTGGGTTTGCCACCTACAAGATGTGTGACATGGGAAAGCCACAGCTCTAACATCTGAAAAATGGAGATAAATGTGACAGCAACCTCATGGTGCTAGTCGAAGGGTTAAATGGATGGTGCGTAACAACACTGTGCATGGTGCCCAACACACAGCAGATGTTCAATCAATGCCAGCATTTCCTGTCTCATCTTCCTCACTGTGGTAGTTTAAAATATGTCCACAGATTTCTTGTTCTTTCCCACTTTAAGTGGTGGAGTTTAATTAGCCTCTTCTCACGTGTAGGCTGGACTCACTTCTAACAAGTAGAATAAGGCAGAAATAATGCTGTGTGACTCAGAGATTGGTCATAAAACCTACCGAGGTGGCATACTGTATGCTTCCAACTATAGAATATTCTGGAAAAAGGCAAAATGGTAAAGAGATCAGTGATGTCCCGTGGTCTGTGGAGAAGGAAATGAAGCATAGGGATTTTTAGGGCAGTGAACTATTCTGTTTGATGTTATAATGGTGTATGATACATAACATTACACATCTGTCAAAACCAATAAAATTGTCACAATAACTAAAATGTGGAAGCAACTCAAGTGTCCCCCAATGAATGAAGGAATAAGCAAAGTGTGGCACATACATACAATGGGACATTATTCAGCCTTTAAAACAGGAAGAGGGGCACCTGGCTGGAGCCTACTTTGAATGAATGAATGAATGAATGAATGAGAAGGAAAACCTGCCATACTATACCATGAATGAACCTTGAGGATATTTTGCTAAGCGAGATAAGCCAGACATAGAGAGAGAAATAGAGTATGATTCCAATTCTGTGAAGTGCTTTGAGCAGTCAAAACTCACAGAAACAGAAAGTAGACTGGTGGTTGCCAGGGGATGGGACAAGGGAAATAGGGAGTCAGTGTTGAAGGCAAGTTTCAGTTTTGCAAGATGAGAAGAGCTACGGAGATGGGGGATGGTGATTGGTGCATGACACTATGAATATACTTAATACTACTTTACTGTACATCCCCAAAAGAAGAAAGTAAATTCACAGGTACCTTACCACAATTAAATTGTTTTTCAAAACCCCGATGAATTGTGCAACATAAAGTGAATTTTAATGTAAATTATAAACTTTAGTTAATAAAAATGGATCAATATTGGCTCATCAGTTGTAACAAATGTACCACACTAAAGCACGATGCTATCGATAGGGGAAACTGTATCAAAAACAAAGTCACTGGGCCTCTCTCTCATTGGCTCTATCCACCTTATAAGCAACTCTACAGAGAGACGAACACGGCAAGGAATTAAAGTCTCCATCTAGTAGCCATCAGAGACCTAAGGTTTCCTAACAAGCCTGAGTTTTGGACCTTCAGATGACAGCAGCTCCAACCAACATCTGGATTGAAAATCTCACAAAAGACTAAGTCAAATCCACCCAGCAAGCCTGCTCCCAGATTCGTGACCCACAGAAACCACGTGAGATGCTACACCATTACTGTTTTAAAAGCTGTTATGTTTTGGGGGCACCTGGGTGGCTCAGTCGGTTGGGTGTCCGACTTCAGCTCAGGTCATGATCTCGTGGTCTGTGAGTTCAAGCCCCATGTGGGGCTACGTGCTGACAACTCGGAGCCTGGGGCCTGATTCAGATGCCGTGTCTCCCTCTCTCTCTGCCCCTCCCTAATTCATACTCTATCTGTCTCTCTGTCAAAAATAAATAAACATTAAAAAAAATTAAAAGCTGTTATGTTTTGGGTTAATTTGTTATGCAGCAGTTAACTAAAATATTAACCAAAACAAGAAAAAGCCATAAAAGCATTTTAAAAAAATAAGAAATGAGTGAATTTGAAAAGTGTGCAATTTTCTTCAAAATAACTGAATACATGGTGTCAAATGTGAGGTTAGGAATCATGGTGGCAGAAGCTGGCAGTCTAAGAAATGCCTAATTATTCAGCAGCAAAGAAAGGTTTCACTTTAAATGGAAAAAAAAAATTCCTTCCTTTGGGATCTAAAACCACCCAAATCATGTGCCCTCATCATAGAACTTTAGTCTCCAAGCTGGTGCTAATACAGGGAAATATGGTTATTTCCTGTTCATCAGCATTTTGCCCTAGAACCTTCTGTCACACTGGCATGTTATTATTTTTTTTCGGCAAGCAGGAAACTAAAAGCTCAGATTTTAGTTTCCTCAGATTTTTCTGCCAGCTTCCAATCCAACTCTGATATGTCCCAGGGTCCTGTGAGCCAGACAGAGGTCTTGACATTGATGTCTCTTGTCCTGCTCAGAGCTCCGGGACGTGCCCTGACCAGGTTCCTAGGGAAGTAGAGGAGGAAATGCCCTCTCATGCATCCCAGCTGGTTCTCCACTGATTTCAACCCACTGGCCATCTGGTCTCTTCTCCCTGCTATGCGCACAGCTTGGTCTGGGAAGTGGAAACTTTCTGTGGGATTCAGCATTTTTTTTTTACTTTTTTTTTTTTTGCAAACCAGGATGCATGAAGTGAGCAGAGAACATTGGCTGGTGTGTGATATTATGTTCCCTGTCCACATATAGAATTGATGCACAGAAAAATCAAAGATGCCACTTGGCGAGGATCCAGTGAAATCTGTGCCTATTGAAAATCACTGTCACTCAAATCCATGGGGATTGCTGGTTGTGACTTCAAATATGGAGGATAATCAAAAATGCAACCCAAGTAAATAATTCTGCTAAGTTTTTCTGAAGGACTCATCCAAGTAAAAAACTCAAAGCTCTAAAGCAAACAAAATGGGTTTCATTTAAATGGACTTATTTTGCAGGGCGCCTGGGTGGCTCAGTCGGTTAAGCATCCGACTTCGGCTCAGGTTGTGATCTCATGGTCTGTGACTTCGAGCCCCGAGACAGGCTCTGTGCTGACAGCTCGGAGCCTGGAGCCTGCCTCCGATTCTGTGTCTCTCTGTCTCTGACCCTCCGCCATTCATGCTCTGTCTTTCTAGTGTCTCAAAAACAAATAAACATTAAAAAAAATTTTTTTTTAAAAAGGACTTATTTTGCTAATAAAATAGCGGGTCATAGAGGCACTTGGGTGGCTCAGGTGGTTAAGTGTCCAACTCCTGTTCTGGGCCCAGGTTATGATCTCATGGTTCTTAAGTTCAAGCCCCACAACGGGCTCTGCACTGACAGCACGGGGCCTGCTTGGGATTCGCTCTCTCCCCCTCTTTCTCTCTCTCTCTCTACCCCACTTGCTGTCTATCTCTCTCTCAAAATAAACAAACTCAAAAAAAATAAATAAAACCTATAAAAAATAGCAGGTCACAAAGATCCCATTAAGTGCCTCATAAATATATAGATTGCCTAAAATGGGTAATAGCTAATGGGACCTCTCTGAAAATAGGTTGGCCAATGAAGAGGGTTTGAAAGACCACTACATTTTATTAAACAGGGATATCTAAAATTGGGCAGATAGGGAAACTGACATACACAGTGACCAGTGTACTTAAATACAGATTTGGGTTCAAACACTCATAAGTGAATGTATGTGCATATGATACATACGTGTGTATGTGTGTGTGCGTGCGTGGATGTATCTCGAGCCTACTGATAATTTGCAAAATAAAAAAAAAAGTTTAGAAAATATGGTTTTCAGAGCCATCCTGATGAAATGGGGCTATCTGTAGAATGGAGATCCCATGGGTAAGTTCTCTACTCCCATATTCCCTAACTCCCTATAGTAGTGATTTAAGAGGCCTGAGTATGAGTATACAAGCCAAAAGAGTCTTCACCAAGGGCCATGAACTTAAGCCCAAACAAAAGTCATCTCATTAGCATTATGCATCACTGAAATACATTCCACAAACTTTCATGTTTTTACAAATGACTGGTAGATACCAACAATAGTGTTGATCGAATGAGTAGTACTGAAAAATAAACATAGGTCACAATAGAGTTTACTGTGAACCATTATTAGCATGGTACTAAGAAGTCTAGCCATCAAGAACCTTAGAGAAGTGTTCCAAATGTTTTCCTGCAAATACCCATGCACACATCTGTAATTCCTGGAATTTTCAGGAAGGACTTTCTGATTTTATGTGATCATCAAGGTTGCTGACTGGTATTCAATTTCACTCTTTACAACACTGTTATTATGGGTCTTATGGGTGTTTTAGTTAACACCTCACCATTAACTGTATTTTGGGCTGGTAATTTCTCAGTAAATGGATTTTAAGACAGAGGTTGCGGTTCAAATAAACACCATATTCCCTCTGCTAAATCAGAGGTATACATCTCTCTCAAAATAAGTTTGCTTCATGACCCTTCAACATTGCCACTGAATTCTCCGCCCCTTCACCATCACCTCTGTACCCAAAATTCAACCACAAAGTTAAAACAGGTAGAGTGAAGGGTTCTTTTTCCCTGCCTAATCAGGTCATGGTTAAATAGGTGTGACAGTTATTGTTCTAAAAAGGCGGGCTCCTAATTTTCTTTGTGTGCTACAGCCCTCTGAGAATCTGATTTAAAAATAAAAAGCTATGGACTTTCTGGGCAGATAAAAATATTCATTCTTATTGTTGTGAAAACAATTTCAGTAAACCACTGCAGGCCCATCAGTGGCCCCAAGTTCTTAATTCTTTTCTGAGAAGAGGAAACATGAGACAATAATCTATCTAATTTGCCCCTATCTCACAGAGACTAAGCCATCTAAAAGCGGAGAAACACTCCCATCAGTCCCAAAGAAGGAAGCAGATGCCCTCTGACCCAGTGCTTTGTCCTCCCAGAATTATTTTTACCTGGTTTCCTAGGATCAGAAACAGGAGACTAGTGACAAACTGTTTCAGTGATGGGTGTTTGTATGTAGTTTATTTAAGTTACTAAATTTTACAGAAACAATTCTGGGGGAATCCCTGTCATCTCCCCCAAAAAGCAAAGAAGTAAAACATTATTCATGAAGGGATGGTTGTAAGGTACCACCTAAAATCATCTTCAAATCTTAAATATATGCTTCCCTCCCAGAGCAGTGTGACCTCGGGACCTTCGTAAATCAGCCTCTACTTGTGGAAGTCTTAGACGGTACAGTCCCTTTTCTCTCTAAGGTTTCCACACGTGCACCATGCTGGGAAGTGACACAGTTCCAGTAATATCCCACAGCTTCTGAATGTCCTTTGCTAAGGGAATTGTCTCGGTTCTCATTGTATACAAAGCACTTCACGCCGCCCTCGGTTGGCTGCCTCATGGAGCTTTAGAGGGAGGGGACTAATTTTGGTGGGGGAGAGAAGGATGTTACAATACAACCATCTGTAAGAGGGAAGTATATGTAAAATTGCTGGGATATAGATGCACTCCCAGCTGCCCAATTATTCTCATAAAATAGGATATTAATTCCAAATGCCTTAAGAATAGACATTTCTTCATATCCATCAAGTACTTTTCTCACAGTAACTGAAAAATAAGCTAATACCTCATGATAAGCCTGCCTCTTTGGAAGGCATAATCCTTCTTCTCGGCCAAAAAGGCACCGTGTAATAGGGGTGGCAAATAAATTTCATTTCACATAGTAATTCCAATTGGCTGATAGTATATATGCCTACAGTGATGTATTGAAGATTCTAAGAAAGTGTATCTGATGAGGGGGAAGGAATTGATTATCAATGTCTGCCATGTGTACATAGTGGGGTGGGTCACTTAGGCCTCATGACTGCCATTCTGATGTAGAGCATTACTGAGCACTGAATGAAAATGCATGAATAGAAAGACTGTGTAATATATAAGCTGGGCTGTACCTGAGAGCGTGATTTTTTAAAGTCTATTTTACCAAGCAATTTTTCATGGATATTTCTAAACCGCATGTTAAAAAACAAAGTCTCATGTTGGGGAACATTACTGTGATCTGACTGGAGCATGACAGTGGCTTAAACATACCCTCCTGTTTCTTCCTTGACTGACATTTCAGGTTAAGGTGAGGGGCAGCCCAGCTGCTCCATCGGGGGTAGGGCAAAATGGATGTCCCTGAGCAGGGACAACTGAATGGAAGATGCTCTGACATCAGCCACCATATGTCCCCTCAAATCCATGCCCCTAGTGTTACAATCTATGTTCCCAGAATACATTTGCTCTTTCTCTGAGTCAGTGGTTTCCAAACAGGGACAATATCCCCCACCCTTGGGACACGGAGCACGGTCTGGAGACATTTTTGACTATCACTATGGAAGGAGGGGTTGCTATTGGCATCTAATAGGTAGAGACCAAGGATGCGGCTAACCAACCTAGAGAGCACAGGACAGCCTCCCCCCACCCATAACAGAAAATTATCCAACCCAAAATGTCAATAGAAAATACCATCAAGGTTAAATCTCAGTACAAATTAACAATATGTTTTCTGCTGTTCAAAATACACTGTGTAGCACACAGCATGGTGATTAAACTTGGGGGTTCTGAGTGTGAAACCCCCACCTGACTACCAACCATATGACCCTAGCAAAGCACTTGACCTCTCTCAGCCCTCACATCCCCATCTCTGCAATAGGGATGACAGCAGGGTCTACTCCACAGGACCAAATGTGAAAATGAAATCAAATCTCTTAGCAAAGTACCTGGCAGATGGAAAGTGTTAGCAAAAAACAGGAATGACAAGAACCTCAAAATATTCCATCAGGTAAACAATGTGTAACAGCAGCCACATGCCTGGCACCATGGCCACAAAATCAGAACCAGAACTACCATATGGCTTCGTCCAAACTCCATTCACCCACCAAGACACAAGGGCACATTTTAGCCAAAGCCTTAGAGTGAGCATGTCCGTAAAACATAAGGGCACATCTCCTCTGACCCAGAAATTCCATCTCTATGTATCTACCCTACAGACAAACTACCATGTACAGGGGATGGTCTTGGTCAAGGATTTTCAAAGCAGCAGTTTAATAATAGTGAAATATTAGAAATACTATAAATATTCACCAAAAGGAAGCCAATTAAATAAAGGAGAGTAAATACCGCAATGGAATATTATATATCCATTAACAAAATGGGTAAGACACATGTATGTGTGGATATGGAATAACCCCTAAAGTATATGCTTAAATTAAAAAATAAAAACAGAATAGAACTATGCATAGCTTAGGCTATCATCCGTCTACTGGTATCAATGTGCACACCTGCATAACAGATCTGACAGGATACATGAGTAATCATAATAGTAGTCGTCTCTGGTGAGAGCAGAAGCAAGGAGAAGAGGATATATTTTTCTCAGCACATTCTTGCATTTTTTAATGATTGTGGCATTTTAATCTAAACTATTAAATAAAGTGAAGCATCAAATATGCCCTGTTAAGTACAGCATTCCCCGCCTCAAAACCAGCCTATTTCTTTTGCACTTGACTTTTGTAAATGCTTAGCAAATCATGCCTTACCTAAAAAGGAGTAATTTAAAATCATTTGGTCAAATCTTTTTCTGTATAGATGCCCCCAATTTTTAATCCAAAGATGTCTGCAGAAGAGCGATTAGCACATCGGTTGTTGTGCTCACGACAACAAAAACTGCAAGAGGTTCTCATTATAACTCAGAGACAAATTCTGAGACTATACCCAACCTTTCCCCTCACCCCACTTTGCAAACTGCAGCTTTTCAATGAAGAGCTGTATCAATTAGCACAGCCAGTTGGTTCTTAGAAGCCGAGCTGGATCCTGGGCTATTATTAGTTTCTGAACAATGGCTTGGAGGGAAGGAAAAAGGAAATAAAATCTACACTAGGCTTTGAATTTTGAAACCACTATTCTGGGAAAAGACAAAATTGTATCACACAGTTAGATGATTTAGGGGATTCACATCATGAAATGAGTTCTGTTGCTCTCCCTCCCAGAACTAAAAAAAAAAAAAAAAAAAAGGAAAAGAAAAAAGTTGCTTCATGGTGTCTTAATTGATGACTGTATGACAATACACTTTTTGTTTTATTTTTTTTAACTACTGAAAATAATTAATGCTGCTTTTAAAAGTTAAAAGGGAAAAAAATTAAATGGCAAGGGCACACTGACATCTGCTGGCATTTCATAAACTGTTTTTAAGACAGGCATTTGTTCCAGACACTGCTCTCCATTTATTCTCGGGCGCTGAGGCTCATCGTGGCCTACAAAAATGAATATTCCCCAATATGCTCTCCAAAATGATGTAAAGAGAAGACCATCAAGGAACGAAAGCCTAAGAGCCTCGTTCCTCTGGACTGGACTCCCTCCCTTCTTTCAGGAAAGCATTCTGGAGCTCTGGGGAATGAACAATGTTACTTTTTATTATTTTTTTAATAAGTGGAAGAGTTAGACTGGAGGCAATTTAAATCTGCGAACTGCTTCCCTTGATTTTTTTTTCTACAAAAGGGAATCTCACCAATCCTTGTCTCAAAACAGTGAACAAAGGAGGGACCCGGGGTAACAGCGCTCTGCCTGCACTGGAAGAGCCAGGAACATAAAACAGAACATTCAAGCATCTCAGAACCCAAGAAGCAGCAGAACTAAAAATGTGAATAAAAAGGGAGGGCCCTGAGAATGTTAATTTTAGCAAAGAAGCCAAAGGATCTCTGTTGTGCTAACAAAAGACCTCAAAACAGATTAAAAAATGCTCAAGTCCCGGAAGGTTGTGCCAATGTCTTTTTAATCTGTGATACTGACGTAGAGCCAACGAGAGGGCAATTGTGGGGTCATCGAAGGACAACAAATGGCTTTCTCATGAAACTTTATGGATGTTATGAAGCTATGTGCCCAGAGTTGGGGGTCTGACTCTGCCTCCTCAGAAGTTGTCACTGGCCGAAAGAGCACACTCACGTGTGGAAGACCTGGGTCTAAACAGAGCTGTGCTCTGGAGATGTGAAAACCAGAGAGCCCAAGTGCCACTGCTCCCCCTCCACAAGGGTTCAGAAGTCAGAGCCCTCCATCAGCACCAGTGTATTAGCCTTGTTCCCTGTCCTCCACCTGCAAGCCGCACACGCATACACACCTGCACCCCTATGCACTTACACAAGCACATGCACACACACGGGCACCCGCGTGTGCACATACACACCTGCAGCCACATGCACGTACACATGCATCCCTGCAACTCGTGCACATACACACGCACATGTACACACACACCTGCACCCACGTGCATGGACACACGCACACAGCCCTGCACCCACCTGTACTTACACTCGCGTGCGCACACAAACCTGCATCCTCATGCACATACACACACACACCTGCACCCATGTGCACGTTCATACACACATGTACACACATACACACACATACCTTCACCCATGTACACACACACACACACACACACACACACACACACACACACACAGAGCCTTTATCCACTGATGCTCCCAGCAGTTACTCCCTCGCCCTCAGAGCTGTCCTCTCATCTGGAATACATCTTTGAGGAAGGGTACAAACAAAGGCCTTACTCATTTCAGAGAAAAAGAACATTGGGTTTCAACAACAGACTTCTACTCTGTTCTCCAGCTTCTCCAGCTACGTCAACTCACTTGCTCAAGCTGCTCCAGGCTCCAAGGGTCATGTTGCGGTTTTCAAGACCCGTGGAGCACTCTCCTACCTGAACACACTGGTACTCAGCACAGCCTCTCCCCTGTGTCCATCTCCCCTCCGTGCATGACTTGGTCCCTCTCATTCTCCAGGTCTCAGCTTAAATGTCACCCAAACGTCTCTCCTTGGAGAGACCTTCCCTCACCCTCCGGCATAATATGGCCATTCGCTCTTTGATTACATTAGCACTCTACTTTGTTTCCATCTTAATACTTACAATAGAGAATTATGCTGCCCGCTCATTTATCTTCATGTTTTGTGATGGTCTCTCCAATTACAGAATAAGCTTCGTGAGGTACAGACCTTGCTGGTCTTGGTCACTGGTCAGTATAGTGACCCCAATACAGTATCTCCAGTGCTCAGCACAGTACCTAACACAGGTCTGATAATGTTTACCGAACGCTTCAGAAAGGCAATGAGTGACCCCATAAAAGTGATCCTACATGTCATAACTCATGCTCCAGGGAAATTTTTTTTTTAAATGGGAGAAAATAAGAAAGAGTGTCTATCTGCACTGTTGGGACTCAAAATAATACTCCTTTACTCCAGGTATAGCTCAAGATACCAAGCACTGCACTAGCTTGTCCTGTTTTCCAGGGATTCCAGGTGTTTTAAAGGACTGTAATTTATTTATTTGTCTTTTAACTTGCACCTATCTCAGATATATTTATTTTAGCTACCTCGTGTGAAAATTAATCAAGGGAAACCTCACTAAAGTGGAGTCAGGAGGACAGAAGGCAAGGTGAGAAGGGGGAGCCTTCCCACCAACATCCATTATAGGAGGAATTGAAAATTACAGCCCCCAATAGAACTGTCAAAAGGAAAGAGCCATCATTTACAGATCCCACTGAGGAAGAATGCACACTGCCTCTCCTACAGCAATCAACTACCCCTGCAGCCTACCCAGTGAGCTATCATCCCCCTGGACTCTTGCTTCTCTCCAAGGGACTTTTGTTCAAAACAACCCCTTCCAACTTCCTCCTTCTCCATAATGTTCCTCTCCTTAGCCTGTGGGATGTGCCTCTGGTTTTGCCATAGCTTGCGTGCCCCAAACTGCAATTCTCTGTTACTCCTCAACAAACATGTTTTTGCTGGTAAAAAGCCTATTTAATTTTTAACGGTAATACTTGCAAAGATTATTTTTCTAAAAAATAAAAAAAGCAGGGCGCCTGGGTGGCTCAGTCGGTAAAGCATCTGACTTCGTCTCAGTTTATGACCTCACAGTTTGTGGGTTCGAGCCCTGCATTGGGCCCTGTGCTGACAGTGCGGAGCCTGCTTTGAATCCTCTGTCTCTCTCTCTCTCTCTCTCTCTCTCTCTCTCTCTCTCTCTCCCTTCTGTATGTGCTCTCTCTCAAAAATAAACAAACATTAAAAAATTTTGTAAACAATTAAAATTAATAAATAAGCAACATAAATTACAATAAATGGTAAATTAAAATAAAGGCAGAGAAGTAAAATGGACTTGACAGTTAATATGCAAAACCTATGCTAGCAAATCCTATTCACTGTCAAGACTAGACTCTAAAATCAGCTCTGAGTTTGAGGCACCTAGACGGCTCAGTCGGTTAAGCGTCAGACTTCAGCTCAGGTCACGATCTCATGGCTTGTGAGTTTGAGCCCTACATGGGCCTCTGTGCAGGCAGCTCAGAGCCTGGAGCCTGCTTTGGATTTTGTGTCTCCCCCTCAGTCTGTTCCTCTCCCCACTCACACTCTCTCTTTCCCTCTCAAAAATAAATAAACATTAAAAAATTGTGTTAATAATAAAATAAAATCAGGTCTGAGCTTCCTGGCTGGCTTTGTGAAAAGGGAACATGATCAGTTGTTCCACATAACAGTGTCTGGTATAGAAGTACCAATCACTACCTCAGGAAAGGAAAAATTCTTTGTGACCCTGAGACCAGAAATGACACTGTGATAGCCAACAGAGGCCTCAGAAATATCACCACAGCAAATAGCAGCAGGAAGTATCAGTTCTTCACAGCTCACAGTCCTTCTTGGTTCCCCTTATGTGTCTTCCATAATGTTGCATTATTTTCACTTGGGGTTTTAGATTCTGCTATCAGTCTTAAACATTAGTCTAAACTATCTACTCTTTTTCTGTGTATATACAGAATATCTATTTCTTTAAAGATAGGATCAAAGGACTTTTTTTTATAATCTCATTATAAGCCAACAGCAGCACAGCACAATTCAGTCGAACTCCATTTATGGAGTGGGGATATGTGGTTCCTTATCCTCATGACATACTCTCAACGAACAGTGTAAATTCAAACAAACTAGGCTTTGAGTAGTTCTTGGAGAGAAAGTTCTTGTCTGAATGCTACGGGTCAGTGAACAGATGAGGTATGCCTACTCCAAAGTGGTCATGGGATAACTGCTTCCCATGCCTTACTCTGGAGCACCAATCCTTGCTACGGGAGACAGAATCATCCATCCTTTAACAGACAGGGACATGAAGCCTCAGAGAGGTGCAGTGACTCACTCAAGGTCACAAAGCTAGAAAGTGGCAGAATTTGGACTCAAAAAAATTAGGCACGGGGCACCTGGGTGGCCCTGTCGGTTGAGTGACTGATTTCAGCTCAGGTCATGATCTTACAGTCTGTAAGTTCGAGCCCCGCGTCGGGCTCTGTGCTGATGGCTCAGAGCCTGGAGTCTGCCTTGGATTCTGTGTTTCCCTCTCTCTGCCCCTTCCCCACTCATACTCTGTCTCTCTCTGTCTCTCAAAACTGAATTTTAAAAGTTTTTAAAAAATTAAAATTAAAATTAAAAAAAAAATTAGGCACAGCTGGCTCCAAAGCCCGTGTCCCCTCACACCTTTGCTCTCAGGGAGTTTGGTCATTTCAAAGCTTTTCTCACTCCACAGCAACTCCATTAGCTTAGGTCAGTGTGTCATCATCTCCTTAGTTAGCTAGCATCCTACATGCTATAATTCAGACTGACCAAACTCCCCAGATCAGAAATAAGAAGCCCTCCCAGGAAGAGTCTTCTGTTCTTAAAAACAGGTATCAATCTCCTCCTTACACTCCCCAAGGAAACCCCTAAAATTTTCCAACCTGTGCAAACAAAAACGATTTTCTTTCCCCTGGAGAATTTCTGCACGCGAGCTCTCCATTATCAGCCTTTGCAATCAGCAGCAGCCTAAACAGGACTCACCTTTCTAAGGCTGCCAAAGGAAAAGATGCGTCACACGGCCATGACTATGAGCCATGCCACAGGCTAGCCTTCCCCTCAGAAAGACCTACGGAGAAGCGACTCATTCCCGGGGCTGCGTTAAGAGACTCATTCTAGAATATAAGCAGTGACCCCACAATCAAGACGGAGGGTGTGTCCCAAGGGAAACGAACACAAAGCTAGCACTACTGGGATCTAGCCAGGGCCACTGTTGCTGAATCAGCCTCTCGATTCCCCGCTCTGTCACTTTTCATAACGAGTCTAATAAATTAGTGTTTCTCTCTGCCAATCAATCAGAGCTCATGCATATGGCTGCTGTCAGGCAGCCTCTGCAGGCAGAACTCCATAGAGCGACTCAGGTCTGTCAACTCCTTCAAGTATACGTTAGCAGCTATGCTGGGTTCCTCCCCTTCACTCTCAATTTATCATCTTGGTTACAGTCGAAAGGAAAATGAAGGAATCATATTTTGGAGCCAATTTGCTGCCTGGAGGAATTGTGAAATTCTAGTAGCAGCAGTAATGGTAATAATGGTATCATTATTAATAAATGACAATAATCATTGCTGCTACCATCATAGCAAGCATCCCTACTAAACACAAGCTAGATGGTTTGTTGGGATGGTTATTATCTCCATGTAGAGGGGGACACTGAGGTGCAGAGAGGTCCATTAAGACCAAAGGTCATGGAGCGAGAATGTGATGAAGCTGGAACTGAAACCAGACAGTGTGATTCTAAGATCCTAACTGCTGCCCTGCCCCACCTCCTGTCTCTAAACCTGTAATGGTTCCTCTGCGGGGTCACTCAGCACCCAGCACGTCCTCTTGGTGCAGAATAGGTGAGACACGCACAGACTCCGGAAGCAACTGCGTGACTCTGCAACCTAGTTGTTGGGCCTCAGGTCCCCCACCTGCAAAGCTGGGATGATAAAGGGCTTGTGACAAAGAGCTGAAGAGATGCCGTACGTGAAGCCCCAGCAGAGAACATGCTTCCAACAGGTGGTAGCACTTACGCTTATGGAACACATGATGGTACAAAGAAGACAACTTTGGACACCTCAGTCCGTGCCCTCAGCTCTGACTCTATGCTCTAAAACTCACAGCAAACGGAAAATTGAGGAAAACCTGGCCTCCCAATGAGCAAGGTGGTTACACAAGTTGATCTATTATGTTGGCAAAGGTCTAATTTTGTTCTCTGAAGAAATGAAAAGGGAGCTAACTCAGATGACAGAGTGATCCTGCCTCCGTGGAGCGAACAGTGGTTTGCATGCTGCGTTGAGGGGTTGTCAGAGCACTGACGGCTTTGAGAGTATTATCCCCAAGGACTGCCGGTAGCCAGAGAGGTGGTCCCAGACTCCCTGCGAAATCATACTCAAAGCCTGAGCCTGGGGGTAGGGGCCAGAACCCAGGGCTCTCAGGATCTAAGCGAAGGAACAGAAAAGCAAGAGACAGACTGCACCAGTTCAGACCACTCTTATGAAACAAAAAAGATACATCGTGGCAAGTAGAAACAGGTGCCCTGCTTTCCTTTTGTGCCTCTGATTGACTCAGCATCACTTCTGAGAGCAGCTCAAGTTAAGCAGCAAGGTCCCCCTAACCTCTGCAATGCACCACCTCCTCCGTCCCTAGCATCTCAGAAAGGCAGCAAAAGAGGCAGAGTATGCAGTGATTAGTTTCATGGGCTACAGACTCAGACCATCAGGTTCAAAGTCCTGGGTATGCCACTTACCTGCTGCAGCATCCTGAGGCCAACTGCTTTGCCTGCCTAAACCCTTCAATCTATCGCAAAATGGAGACATGAAGAGAATCCATCTCAAAGTGTGTTAGATGCATCAAAGGGAATAACTCACTATTAACATACCCAGCATCTACCCTGTGCCATGCACCACGCTAGATGCTAGGGATACGGTGATGTTTGAACCAGGTGCATGCAGGGTCCACCTGGAGCTTACTGTTCAGTACAGTAAGAGAAAGAGATGAAACAGATCACTCAAGTACATAGAAAGCTGCCCCTGGGGTAAGTGTAAGGAAGGGGAATCCACACAGGGAAAGAGGGAGGGTTCCCCCGAGCAAGGGTTTTGGGATGGATGGGTGGAGGAGAGCAAGGTGAAACGCAAAGTGAGGGGGATAATCACCTGGCAGAAAAACAGAGCTCAGCACATAGCGATGCAGGCAGAGTACTTAGCACAGCTTGTGCTGTGTAGGAAGTGTTCATAACATATACACTTCTTACTGTCACAGTGTATCTAACCTGCTCAGACAGAGTTCCAGGTTTGTGGATAAAGAGACACAGGTTTTGGGTCAAATTTGGGAAGAAAGTTGAGCTACCCGGATGTCCAAGCCCTCCATCAAACCATACCTCCACCTTCCAAGACCAGGAGAGTCTCCAAAGATGGACAATGTCAGTTGGACTCAGAGCTCTGAGGAAACAACCCCTTTCTCCTGTCAGTATCCAACATCACAACCGCCAATGGGAGAAACACATGGGCACAATCTGAAAGGAAACCTACTGGAATAGACGATCGATAAAGGGGATCTGTGTGCAGAAGAGATGCCGATGAAGCTGCTGGGAAGATGTGTGTGGCGGGGGGGGGGGGGGGTGGAGTGTTCCCTCTATTTATTTATTTATTTATTTATTTTAAACTGTTTGTTAATGTTTATTTATTTTTGAGACAGAGAGAGAGCATGAATGGGGGAGGGTCAGAGAGAGAGGGAGACACAGAATCTGAAGCAGGCTCCAGGCTCTGAGCTCAGCATAGAGCCTGACTCGGGGCCCGAACTCACGGACCATGAGATCATGACCTGAGCCGAAGTCGGACGCTTAACCGACTGAGCCACCCAGGCGCCCCGTGTGTTTATTTATTTTTGACAGAGGGAGAAACAGTGTGAGCGGGCAAGGGGCAGAGAGAGAGGGAGACACGAAATGTGAAGCAGGCTCCAGGCTCTGAGCTGTCAGCACAGAACCCGATGCGGGACTTGAACTCACAAACAGTGAGATCATGACCTGAGCCAGAGTCAGACGCTTAACCAACTGAGCCACCCAGGCACCCTGGAGTATTCCCTCTTTGAAGGCACTCCTAGAGAAAGAACTAAGCCGGACCACATATATAGATACATGCTCAATGTTGTACCCACACACAGTGAGCATTACTGAGAAACTTGGGGTTCTTCTTTCCTATAAACACATCTTTCTTCTTGAGTTGAAGATTTTGCTCTCAGAAAGGAAAGGGAAAAAACAAAGTTTAGTTTTTTAGATGTTGTGGGGCTTCCCTTCCAAAGACAAATATATCGTGGCATTTCTCTGCATTAAATCTTCCAATGGCTTCCCACTGGCTTAATATCCAAACTCCCTACCAAAGCTCAAGGACCTGTATGACCCAATTTCATCCATACAATGTTATCACTGCTTCTGCCTCAGGGCCTTTGCACTTTCTGAAACTCTCTTCGTGCAGATAACTATCCTAGAATGGAAATTCCATCATCACAGGGTATCTATACATACTGACCACGCTGCATTTCAAGTGCTTTGAACAGTAGTTGGCAATGCACAGTAAATACTCATGGGAGGAATGTATAGCTTGAAACATGTCAGCTACTTCTTTTCATTTAGATTTCAGCTCAAATCTCTCTTCCTTGGAAAGCCCTTCCAACCCACTCTCTACCATACTGTCACATTATAATTTCTGTAACCCTTAATCATTATCCTTATAAAAATATATTTCCATCCCTTGCTTACTGTCTGGCTTTCCCCATGACAATAGAAGCCCCCAAAGAACAACATTCTCATTGGCCTTGCTCCCTCCCTGAGCAGAATGTCTGACATGCGGCGTCTCCTGGATAAGTGTTTATTACATTAGGCTTTCCTCCCCCAAGAGAGACATACCCACCAGTGTATCAGGTCCTGTGTCTAGTGATCAATGACAAACCAATGGCAATGATGGTAGCTCCCGGCAACTACAGACACGAAACAGGATGATGACTATCTCTCCTTAAAACCCCGTATGTCATTTCCATCAGACCGCTCAGACCTTACAATCTAGAGAACCATGTTCTGTTGAAGTCATCTGAATGTTCTGGGTGCCCCTCATTTTGAAGCTCCCTCACTGATTGATTCTTTAATTAAAGTTTTAATATTTATACGTGTGCCCTGAGGCAGTATTTTAAATAATGAAGGTAGGCATTAGGGAGAGCCTCAAGACTCCTTTAAAAACATTTCTCCATGTTTGAGGTCTTTGGTATAACAAAGTTTTCTCTCAGGCAATTCGGGGGAATGTAAATGTGACAAATTGCCAGATGATTTTAGGAAAGTCTACCAGTATTAGCTGATGAGGCATGCTTGCTCTGTATCTCCCATGCTGGGTGGCAAAGGTAGGCCTAGCTGCCCTGTGTCCTTCAGAGCAAATGCACTTGGATTTCAAAAGTCTTCATCCACGCCGCTGGGAAATCGCTGGGTCCCCAAAGTATTTTCTGTGTCAGATCCGATTTCCCTCTTGGAATGTGTTCATTACTCCACACATCAGCTTAAAGGATACAAATAAAATGGTCTAATTTTTGGAAAGGTGAAATGCCAGACATATTTATACAGAGCAGACCCAATTTTCTGGATGCCGAAAAAGAAAAAAAAAAAACAAACTTATCTGGAAGGAATTTTATAAACTATAATGGTTTGGTAGGGCTTGAACTGAAAAGGCTAAACTTGTTTTTAAAAAAAAAAAGTCATCAGAGATGTGAGGATGTCTGAAAGGCCTGTGCTCAGACCTTAGAGGAGTAGGTAAAAAAATAGCATCAATTATCATGAAGAGAAAATAGAGCAGAGAGGGTCAATCCCAGGAGGAAAAAAATGTGCTCAGACCCACGTTTCGGCTTGTTTCTGACTGGAAGACTCTGGGACCACAGGGTGATGTTAAAAAGACAGTGTGTTCTGAGAAAAGGAAGATTTACTGAGATGATGCTTTCTTCCCAGGAGACTGAGGAGAAGCAGGCCTTTCTGTTGATTTGAAGAAATGCACAAGTGCTACAAAAACTTAGTTTCGGGGCATCTGTGCTTGCTGAGATGGCATCGAAGGTCACCAGACTGCATCCGGGCCTGTGGGCTGCACCTCTCCCACCCTCCTTGGAACATGTGGCGAGCAGGAGACTCTCTCAGAGAGACTGAGGCTTCTCCTGAGCAACCTCTCTTGATTAACCTCCCTTTTTGTTTCCTTTTCATCTGCTGTTTAAGAGAAAGTGTGTATGTAAGGGAAAATGCCTGCCTACTCTATCCCAGCAGGTGTTATAAGGCTGAAAATACAGGGTATCCAACTTGATTAAGGTGGGGGGGGAACCCTAACATTATCCAGGCACTTACCAGGTGACAGACCTTGTCCTAAGTGTTTAATGCTTTATTTATTTATCCCTCAAGCCCTCTGGGGCCAACACTACCACTGAAACTCCCATTTAACAGGTAAACAAACTGAAGCACAGAGAGGCCAAGTAACTTGCCCAAGGTCACACAGCTAGCATGTAGGGGCGGGCTGTGTTTTTCTCTGTGATAAAACTCTACTCTCTACAACCTGTAAAACACCCCAGAAAACTGTAACAGATGATGCCTGTTTCTTCCTAACCCAACTCAACCATGAGCTAACATAGGGAAAACCCAGTGGATTCCTCTGGAACCAGGGTTTCCCTCAAAAAGTGGAAGGTTTGGAGTCAGCCCCTGTTTGCAGCAGCCACCTTTACCCTGTATAGGCCCCAGGTCCTCTGCCTCTGAAGAAAAAAAAGTCCTTGGCCAAAAATAAATCTGCCTGTGTCTCCAGCCGGGTCCTGTGTGGTCACTTAAAAATGGAAAGGATTCAGGTCCTCTCATTTAAAAACAAAACAAAAAAAAAGATAAATGGAAATGGAGGGTAGATGAACTAAGACAGGGGCTGGGAGGGATCACCAGCTGGGGCGCACTGGGTTTAAATAAAGAAAGAAATAAGTAAGTAAGTAAGTAAATAAATAATCATCACTGTTATAAAAGAAAAGTCAAGTTGTGGCGCATCCTATTTCGGCTCAAAGCTGTTCCGCAACACCTCCCCCACTTCTTTACAAGTTCCACTGAGAAGACCCGTGGTTGGGCACCAACCCTCCACACCGCCAGGCGCGGATTTCCGAGCACGTGAGCAGCCCCGCCCCAAACCCTCCTCGGCTGGCGGGTGCACCCTGGTCCCTGCCAGTACATAAGTGAGGGGCCCCCAGCTCCCTGGCGGCAGGGAATGGAGTTGGTAATTCCTGGGCTGGGTGGGTCCGGGTCTTCCCCCTTCCTTTCCGCTCGGGCAGCTTCCGGGCTCTTCCTGACACCTGGTCCCTAGACCTAGCACCTTGGAGGCTCCAGGAGCATCCCTGCCAGGTGATCCCCCAGGCAGCGGAGATGTGGGAACAGCCCCGCTAACCCCGCCCTCACCTCCATCCTTGGAGCTGAGAAATTGGAGCAGAAAACGGGCGACCCTGGCCTGTGCTGCCACTCTGTTACCGCCGCCCCCAAACACATACCCCGGGGTGAAGTGGTCTAAGACGTCAAAGGACCCAAGGGGTGCGGTGTGAGTTTCCGGGTCCTGAGCTCCCAGGCTGGCCCCCTTCCCCAGGGCTGAACTCGCGGTGACATCTCCGGGCGTTTAGGCCAGTACCAATAAACACGGAGCTCTCCCTCCAGCTCAGTGACCCTCCTCTCTTCCCCGCCTCCCACGGGAGGTTTGGCGCTTCTAAACCCCCCTCGTAGGCCACCAGAGTACCTCCTCCCTCAGACCTCAGAGAAGGGCGGTGGAGAAGGCAGCGACCCAGGGCGCACTGAAATCTCGCTTCCAGCCGGCCAGATAGACTAACCAAAGTGCGCAGGCAGGTTCCCGCCGGTCTCTGCACCTGGGACTCGCTCCCAAGAGAGCAGACAGGGCAGCCTTGGCGCTCCGGAGGGGCGCTCCGGGGCGAGGAAGGGCGTGCTTATGGAAGTAAAGCGCTAGGGCTCACGATCCCGGCCCCTGCGCGAATGTACATGGAGATCTTTCCACCACACAGAAAAAGTTCCCAGTCCAGCTCTTCCAGCCTGGCGCTGGGAGGAGGTCAGCTCTTGGAGACCTAAGTCTTTCCCCTGTGGGACCCTTTGGGCTAATTGGGGGGTGGGGGGAACGCAAAGGCGGTGATTCCGCTTGGACTTACCTAGAACTCCCAGCGAGCCTAGCTCCAGTCGCCTTCCGCTCTCGTCCCCAGACCCTCCAATTCCCTTGCGCTCTCAGCACCCCCAGTCACACTCACCATGAGCTGGAGGCGGCGAAAGGGGGTGCTGGTTTCTCCCACGCTGTCCGCAACTTCGCGGGCAGGTCAGCCCCGCCCTGGCGCCCCTGCCTGGGCGATGGGCTGGGCACAGCTGGGCAAGGCGCGGGTTCGGACAGCCTGGGTCCTAACGGCCACTTCCAGAACGACTAGAGCGCAAGGTTCCTCAGTGCCGAGACACCATCCGCTCCTCCGCGCTCTGCCTAGGTCGAAGGCTCAGAGTTCTCTCACTCCCGGACGCAGGGGCGGGGCGCACGGCGCTGTCCCCTCCAGATGCGGGGAGCCTCTTTCGTTCCTTCCTCCTCCTGTCCCGGAGGCGCACGCGTGGGTCCGGCCGCAGCTGCCTTTGCTGTCCCCAGGACTGGCAGAGCGCCCCCGCCCCACAGCGGGTGCACCCGGGGGCTGGGCCGCAGCGCAAGGGATTCCCCTCCGCGAGTTCGGGTTTCCCCACCCGTGCAGACCCCGGGCTCTGTCCGCTGCAGCAGCCCGCTGCTGCGAGAACCACTTCAGGGCAGCACCGCCTGTGCCACCCGCTCCAGCTGGAGGAGGAGGCGGCGGCGCGGCTCGCACCGGGACTGGAAAGGAGGTGACCTTCAAACCCCGCGCTCGCGCTTGGGGAGATCGGGAGGAGGGCTGGGGTGACGAAGGGGAGCGGTGTGCGCCTGGTCAGCCTGCGAGAGCGCTTGCAGGCGGGCAGTAGACAGTGGAAAGGAGATCTTCAAACAGAAACACAGATTAGAAAATAAACAAAGGAGAACAGAGCGAGAGAGCGAGCAAGAAAACGTGTGCATGTGTATGTGCGTGTGCGCGCGTGTCTATGTGTGACTCTGTGTGTGTGTGTGTGTGAGAGAGAGAGAGAGAGAAAGAGAGAGAGCGCGCGAGCTAGCGAGTGTGCGCGCGCGCGACAGGCAGCAAGCAGCCCAGGCTTCGGAGCCAAAAATAATCCGGTGCGAGCGGGAGCGCCCCCTCCCCCTCCCCGTCGCCAGGACCGCTGCTGCTGTCACGCGTGCAGCCTCGGATTCCAGCAGGCAGTGGAGGGCAGAACCCGGGTCCGCAGGCGACCCTGTGCCTAGGTCTTCGGGCCTAAACAGGTGAAGGGGGGAGAGTTGGAAGTGCGGGTAATGAGCCCAAGTCTTTTGCGTCCCTAGGTCCTTGTCCCAAAGTGGAGTTGCTCATTGAGTGCCCGCGCCCCCGCTCCATCTTGACCCCCACGTTTCTTGACGCCCTGAGGAAATGCTAAGTGGAGGCGGCTCCTTGCCCCCATCCATTTCTGTTCTGGGAAAGTTGTCTGGTGAATCTTGAAATCTATGGCCAGACACAGATGGAGCCCTATCCGAGATGCAAAAGTTATGGAGGCCAGACACCCTGCAGGAAGGGAGTGTGCACTGTGGCCCGTGCCCTGGCCTCTTGCAGGCTGCCTAACCCAGGAGTCTGCAGAGGTCTAGAGACTGTCCTCTTGGCAGCTGCCTTAGTACCAGAATCCCTGTGACTCCTAAAGAACTACTACCACCCAATAAGGACTTCCTTTTTTTTGCCCGGTGCATTAGAAGCATTTACATTGAATTTTCTCAACAACCTGATGAGGTACATACTGTAGGCTTAACCAGGTCCCCAACCAGGTGCTCAGAGAGGTTAAAGCAATGCTTCTTCTGCCCCACCTGGACTCGCTAAGCGAGAAACTCTGTTTGCTTGGAGGCTGTTGATTTGTTTTTTGGATAACTGTTTTAGGTGATTATGCTGCACAGCAAGGTTGGAGGGCCACTGGGGTTATACTTTGCTGAAGGCCACACAACGGGCAAGCAACCAGGATTTCGGGGCAGGTCTTCCTAACTTAATGGTATGTGTCACCTACCACGCTGCCTTCTCAAGGGCAACTGGGATTGGACAAGGCTAGATTCTGGCCTTGAACAGTTGATCTGAGGCTCATGTTCATTTTCCTGCCCACCTCTTCGAACGTTTTTGTATTAGCAGTATGGCTCCTCTTCCAAGTAGGACTATGAGATTTCCACAAGTAGGGACCATGTTGCATGTTTTTGCTTTGCAACATGAGCGTTTCCTAGTCCCAAACAAGGAGTAGACCCTAGAGTAGAGTTCCTCTGCAATCCTGTCAGGCTAGGGTTTCTTCCAATATTAGGATAAAACAAGGAAAGGAAACTTCTAACTACAACTGGAATTAAAAACAAACAAACATGTTATATGTTATCATCATTTGAGAAAATAAGTTTGCAAAATCCAGAAAGTCATCTGTATCACTGGCCCCAGTAGATGATTTTGCAATTTGGGTTGGTTTTACCATATGCTTCCTTAGGACTCTCTTTGATAATAATATATTTGTATGTAAACAACTTTTTTTCCCTTTATACTAGTCTCTTACCCTTCAATGGTAGCACAATGAAGCCATAAATCTGGGTTAGTAACATTGTAATCATTTCCTCCAGAAACTGTTTACAATGGGAAAACCACCAAATTTAAATGTAATTGTCTAGCGAGCAGGGAGATAAGATGGGTTGTAAAAAAGGTATTCTCAATTTAAAAGCAAATTATCAATAATGAGAGAAGAAATAAATGGCAGTTAATGGGAAGTTCTGTTGAAATATAATGTTTTTTGCAAATTCACTAACAGGAATTGTTTCCCTGTGCTCCTTCATTTTTATTCCAGAAGGGGGAAAAAAATGAATGCAATCATTCAAGGCAAAAACACTGGCTGTTGTTTCATTAAAATGGGTAATCACTAGGTGCTTTTATTATTTTTTAATATATATATTTTTTTCTCTTGGAAATGAAATAAAACAGATTTAACTATCTTAAAATCAAGGTCAGTCTGAGTCGATTCTTGACTTATTCTGGAGTCAAAATAAGCCTAGATATATTAGCTATGAGTATCAGGCATGAGTCACTGGTACCTGTGTTGCTTTGTGGCTTAAAAAAGCTTTGAACATGAGTGAAGGAGACGTTCATTACGATTTAAAGCAAAATTAGAGTGCAGATCAATATAGTATGCTGTTGTGCTATTCATTTGGAAACTATTTGTTTCTTTTCACATTCCAGGCAGAGTTTCTCTATCATTTCTCCATATTGAGTCACTTCTAGGTAATGAGGGGTGCTGAATTAGACAGCTCCTGGGACAACCCGGGGCCAAGACCTGCCCAGCTGTGGTGGTAAAGAACATGGAGACTTTGGCTCCTCCTACTGGACATAAAAATTACTTTGCAATCTGTGATCTAAACATATGTCAAAATGTCTTCCATAAAGCTGGTAGGAAAGAATGACTTTGTACCCTCATTCTTTGGCTGCACTAACAGTGTTCAAAGTGTTCAAGATCCATCTAGAGTGTAAATCTTCTCTCACTTTCAAATTTAGGATAATTCCTAAGGTTCCTCATGGCCCTCCAAGATAAAGTGTAAAGTCTTCTACATGAGTTACAAGCTTCTAGATGAGTTGGCTGTCATTTTATGTTGACCCTTTGATCTGGAGATAATCTCCTCTTCTTGCTCTCCAACCCTTTGCATATGCTGTTTCCAACCTGGAATACTCCTACAAACTCTCTTTTCCTGGATAGTTTATATATAGCTTTTAGATCTCCATTTAGGCATCCCTTTCTCCCTGCCAACTCCCACCTCTCCACACACCCCTGCACACATATAGATAAGGCCAGTGCCTCTCTTTGAACTCCCTAAACACCTCTATTTAATTTTATCATATCATTTGTCTTCACCTACTGTAAATGTTGTTCTCCACCATTAGACTGAAAAGTTCCTCAGTGCTGGGGGCCAAATGTATAATAAGCTCAATAAATGTTTGGTGAACCTTCCTGCTCCTTTGTGGTCACTGCTGTCTAAATAGGATGACCTCTCTGAAGTAGGGTGAGATCAATCTACTCATCCATTTAGTCCTTCATTCTTTAAGCCATCAAACATGTATCTCACTCAAGGACTAGTCTCTCCTGTAAACCATTTCCTATATAAACTAAACACAGTCCCTGCACTCAAGGAACTTATACTCTAATATGGTAAGTAGGTACATAAATAAGTGATCTCAACAATTGAGAAAGATTTCATTGTCTACTGAATGGGAGCATATAGTCAGACATGGGGGGAAGAGGAAGGTCAGACAAAGCTTTCTAGAGGAGATCACCTCTAAACAAAGATAAATAGAATTACCCTAAGAGTTGGGTGAAGGCCATTTCTGGAGAAGAGCACAGGTTAGGAAACTATCTGAAGCAAAGGGAGCATTTCTCCTTCAAGGAACAGCAAATCTATTCGATATAAGTAGAGTCATGCTAAATTCAAAGGGCTGGAAAGTAGTGCATTAGGCAAGGCAGTGAACGATGAAGCTGAAGATATCGACTGGAGCAAGCTCATAAAGGGCCCTGAATTGAAACAACAGGCATGTTTGCTTTATCAAAAAGCAACTTATGAGGAAATGATTCAAAAGCATGCCAGACCTACCATCCATAATTCCAGTACCCATGGCCTTCACATTGCACTGCCTTCACTGATGTATCGATGATCATTTTTGTTATTTGTTCAAGAACTTTTCCAGATGATCAGCGTAAACGTCTAGGGAACTACAGGATTCATAGGTTACTCCAAAGTGCTCTAGGATTTTTTAGGATGATGAGTGGTACATGAAGATAGGAGAAGGATGAAAAAAAGCAAACTAAAAATAACTGAAGTAGTAAAGCATCCTTCTGTTTCTCCTCCCAAAGGATACTGTGCAATAGCAGTCACTGAAGAGAAGATTTTCAAATTGATTTATAAATGACTATAATCAAATAAAATTCTTCACACAATCTTAATATTATGTAAGACCTTACTTGCCCTCAAGTGCTCAGTCTTCAGGCTTACCTCAAAGCTTTATCACAGTCTAGGTCAACTAATGAACTAATTAAATAGACTGAAGACCACAAGGGAATGAATTTCACCTCATATTCTCTATTCCCCCTTCAGTCATTGGGCACATGGCAGATACTCAATATATAGTTATTGATCGGTTGAACTAACTCATGATCTATCATGAAGTTCAGGAGTTTGATATTAACCAAGGCATTTAACACCGGGAATAAGCCATCCAGTGTCTAGGGATGAGTTTCCTTTTTCTGAAAAGATGCAAACTTACACACTGTTTAAAAATGTCTTTGGGGGCGCCTGAGTGGCTCAGTCTGTAAGCATCCGACTTCGGTTCAGGTCATGATCTCACAGTTCATGAGTTAGAGCCCTGTGTCAGGCTCTGTGCTGACAGCTCGGGTCCTGGAGCCTGCTTCGAATTCTGTGTCTCCCTCTCTCTCTGCCCCTCCCTTGCTTGCTCTCAGTCTCTATATCTCTCAAAAATAAACAAACATTAAAAAATTTTTTTTTAATTTCTTTGAAATAGTTTGTGATGGTTTCTCTACTTCTCCTTGGGCTCATCCTTTTTCCTTTCCTGTCCACATCCCCCAAATAATGATGATGATAGCAGTAATGGCAACATAAGGAAGATTTTGAACAATCCTGATGATAAGAATAACAACAGAGGGCCACCTGAGTGGCTCAGTCGATTAAGCGTCCAACTTCCGCTCAGGTCCTGATGTCACAGTTCATGGGTTCAAACCCCATGTCGGGCTCTGTGCCAACAGCTCAGAGCCTGGAGCCTGCTTCAGATTCTGTATCTCCCTCTCTTTCTACCCCTCTCCCATCCACACTCTGTCTCTGTCTCTCTCTCTCAAAAATAAACATTTAAAAAAATTTTTTTAAGAATAGCAATAGAAATAAGTATGTGGCATTTACTCTACAAGCTCTTTACTTCTATTATCTCATTTGATCTTCACAGTACAATTCTAGGTGTAAGTACCATCATGCTTTCCTTTTTATAGATGAGAAAACGAAAGCTTAAAAGGAGGAGGAAGTTCAATGGCTTGGCCAAGCCCACACAGCTAGTGAATGGGTAGGCCAAGATTCAAAATTAAGTATGTTTTGTGTCGGAGCTGGGCTCATGAAGCCTAAGTCATGATGTATCTTGTCTTTCTGTTTACTAGAACTTACACTCCATTTTGGTAGGCTTAGAATCATGTCAGTGATTTACAGTCATGAAAATAGGGATTCCTAGTCCATTGGTCTTGGAATAAGAAAAATAAAAAGGGAGGTTCAGTGATCTGCAACACAAAAGGAAGCCTGCTTATATAAAATGCATTCTGGAAACAAATATTTTGAGCATGGTCAGAATTGAGTAAACAAAGATTTCCAAATGCTTGACCAATAATGAGTATACAGATTAAGCTGTGTCCTTGGTTTAGGGTTGGCTAATTTATATATAATTTAGTATGTCTTTAAGAAATATAGAATCACACATCTTTAAGAAAAAAGTGGATAAAGCTCTAGACTAAGAGATTCTGTTTTCATATGGTGTTATCTAGCACGTAACAGCAATGTGAACTAAGCAAGATTTTTTAAACATCACTAATCCTCCACTTTCTTTTGTGTAAAATAGGAAAAAAGGAAAAAAAACAGAGATAATGATAGTGATAAAAATAATGAAGACATAATTAATATAATAATAGCAACTATTAATACAGAGGACACTGAAAGTGATCCATATCTTCAAGCATGATAACTCCAGGCTTTCGGTAAGAGATTGGTTTAGGAATTGTCATAGACTCCATGTGATCTGACCCAGAAAAAGGTGCTTTATATGCTTATTGAATGTGTTCTTCTCGACTCCAGTGAAACCCATAGAAAAAAATTTTTTTTCTTATTCCAGATGTTTCCTTGTGTAGTTATGACCTCTGGACCTGCCATAGGTATCTGATGACCAGCCTCAGGATTACAGAGCAGGGCAGAATAAAGAACCAGTAACATCTATCACTATATATATGCCCTAAAGCAGAGTTTCTTGAATATGGCTCTCCTAACATTTTGGATCAGATAACCCTTTGTAGTAGCCGGGGGAGGCTATCTATGCCCTACAAGATGTTTAGCAGCATCCTTAGCCTCTACCCACTCCATGGCAGTAGCGTGCCTGGCTGTCTAACACCCCTTTATCCCCTCCTACCAATTCTGAGAACTGGAAGCGTCTCCAGACACTTCCATAGTCTCTCTGGGGGGCAAGTCACCCAAGGAGAGGTCCACTGATACAAAGCATCCTGATCCATACAGTGATAGCAGGAGTACCACTACTAGTAATAGCAGTGAGGCAGTAATAATCATTAATGTTT
The DNA here is from genome assembly GCF_022079265.1 of Lynx rufus. Taxonomy (NCBI): domain Eukaryota; kingdom Metazoa; phylum Chordata; class Mammalia; order Carnivora; family Felidae; genus Lynx; species Lynx rufus. Next base: position 20,061,880 of record NW_025814838.1, read on the forward strand.
ACTCAGGCTTACTATGAACCAAGCCTCATGGTCAACACCTCCACGCACATTCTCATTGACCCCTCATAACAACTCCATCAACGAGGTTTTATTACTATCCTCATTTTACACAACAAGAAACGGAGGTCCAGAGAAATGAAAACACTTGCTCACAGTCACCAGGCCCGTAAGGTCTTGTTTAAGGAATCAAATCAAGGTGTCAGTAATTAAACGGTATAACCCATGAGAAGCCCCTCAGCATCAAGCCTGGCACATGAGAACAGTTCGGATGAAATGCGTGGTGATTTCCACGTAACAGCTCTACAGCAGGGTCATCTTGAAGAAAGGCAACATGGTCCAATGTCCAACCAGTGTCCAATTCTGCTGCTTTCCACACTTCATCTCCCTCCTCCAGATGCTTCCTATTTTGGGCCAATACCCAGACTGCCTTAAACTCACAGAACAAAATCACCACAATCCTGGATGACCCATGGAGGCAAACTGGGTGGAGTTGACCACAACCTCCTTCCTTCCAGCCTTGAAAGCTCAGGGTCTGAGTGGCCATTAGCAAAAAGCGCTTGCCAACTTCATTTACTCACAATGAAATGGTGAATTGGGAATTAGATGCCAGTTTTATTCTCCTACTAGATAAGGTGGTAAGTAATTATATGCCGGCTTAGGACTTGAGGGAAAAGAAGTGGAAAAAAATAAAAATAATTTTGAGAACTTCCTCTATGCAAAGCCTCAGACATGACATCTAGCTTCAGAGGAGCCCTGTAGGGTAGGTACTATTACTATTCCCATATTTCAGGTATGGAATCTGAGACTCAGAAGAAGAAAAGTAAAATTTTCAAAGCTTACAAACCTAACAAGCTCAGAATCTCATTTTTAAATTGTTAGCAGTCTGATTTCAGGGACATGGCATGCTTTGTTTCATCTCCAAAATCTCTCCTTAGGTACAGAGGGTTCACAGGCCATGAGACAGAAAAATTGTGTATATATTCTAAAGTCCTACTAAAAATGTTTTGTTTTTTTTTTTTTAATTTTTTTTTTCAACGTTTATTTTATTTTTGGGACAGAGAGAGACAGAGCATGAACGGGGGAGGGACAGAGAGAGAGGGAGACACAGAATCGGAAACAGGCTCCAGGCTCCGAGCCATCAGCCCAGAGCCTGACGCGGGGCTCGAACTCCCGGACCGCGAGATCGTGACCTGGCTGAAGTCGGACGCTTAACCGACTGCGCCACCCAGGCGCCCCAAAATGTTTTTTTTTTAAAAAAAAACATAAACATTGCTTTGAATAGTTCAGTGAAGTCAACCATGAAGGTTGAAAGTGAGACTTAAGAAAAAAAATAAAAGCTTTAAGTCAATGAAGTGTAAATAGTTAATGAATTTATAAGCAAAACATAAATAGTTTTGCCTTAATGTACTAACACCTCAGGGGGAAAAATGTTCCATGTATTAGCAGCACAGAGTATTGACAATCGATTTCTTTCAAATGCACTTACTTTAAGTCCTAGTCATTTTATTACAAATGGGTAAGTAAAGATATTTAAGCCATATAGGATGAAATATGCAAGCTTACAAGGGAGAATATGCATTTGCAGTGGTTACTGGTGAGTTATAGATGTTCTGAGAAGTAAAATGTCTGTAAATCATGGTCAAAGTGTGCATTACTACATTCTCCATTTATACATTTATTATTTCTATTTATTCTTTATACTTCTATTAAGAGGCAAAAACCTATAAATTAAAAAGAATCACCAGGAATATGTTTCAAGAGTATATAGTAGTTAATATGAGGAAATATCAGAAAATAGCTAAAATTTGGGATATTGAACATAAACATCTAAAGGATACAGTGTGGGCATTTGGTAAGAAGTGAACTCTTCTATGAAGCATGTTTCCATGCCTTCTTTGCTTTTCTTTTCTCTGCATTTCCCCACACCATTACTTTAGGCTTGGATCAAAATGTTCTGCTGCATTAATCTACAGATGCTCTTTTGGGTTCCCCCAGAAGTCCATGAGACCAGTATTTGAGTGCATGTATAAATTTGGAGGCAAAACCAGGAAACAAAAAATGGCAAGGAGTGGGAAAGTCAGGTAGGAAAGGGACAAGAGCCAACAAAAACTGTATTATCAGAGTGAGTAATTGCAAATTATCACCACTAAAGAATTATGGAAGCCAAGGTAGAAATGCCCATACAGTTATTCCGCCCAGGCGTCCAAAATATTTATACAATTATTTGTGTCAACCATTGCTTAAAGATCAGTTAAGTACGGTAGTGTGTTAATCCAGGGCCACTTCAGCCTTCCTTGGGCATGGGAAGAGTGGGATCTACTGATCAGAGAGTCCTTAGGCAGTGGTGCTGATATCTGGAAGCCCAGAATGTATGGATGTAATGCTAAACACTTAGTAAGAGGGGTCTGGTGGTACGGGACAATGATAGCATCTTCTATATTCTCAATGTCCCCAAGAAGAATGGGACATACTGGCTTCACAGGCACAGTCAACGATGTGCCCCATAGGAATGAAAAGACCCTGTATCTCTCATTACCTATGAAACTCCACTTATCCAGTGTCCCAATTTCTTGTGGTTGTCAAACCAGGGTATATATAAAATTATCTCTGATGCTAGGGCACCTGGATGTCTCAGTTGGTTAAGCATCTGGCTCTTGCTTTTGGCTGAGGTCATGGTCTCATGGATCATGGGATTTAGCCCCATGTTGGGCCCTGCACTGGGTTTCTCTATCTCCCTCTCTTTCTGCCCTTCCCTGCTTGAGCTCTCTCTAAAAATAAATAAAATTTTTAAGAAAATTATCTCTGAGCGGGGGCGGGAGGGGCACCTGGGTGGCTCGGTTGGTTGAGTGTCTGACTCTTGATTTTGGCTCAGGTCATAATTTCACGGTTCGTGGGTTAGAGCCCCTGTGTAACTGAGCCATAATCTCATGGTTGTGGGTTCAAGTCCCTGTGTGAGCCTCTGTCAGTGCACAGCCTGCTTGGGGTTCTCTCTCTCTGCTCCTCCCCCACTCATATGCTCTGTCTGTCTCTCTCTCAAAATAAATAAATAAACTTGAACAAATTATCTCTGGAGCTCCTGGGTGGTTCAGTCAGTTGAGCCTCTGACTTCAGCTCAGATCATGATCTCACAGTTTGTGAGTTCAAGCCCTGCATCTGGCTCATTGCTATCAGCGCAGAGCCCTCTTTGGATCCTGTCCTCCTCTCTCTGCCTACCCCTCCCTCCCTCCCTCCCTCGCTCCCTCTCTTTTTCTCACTCTCAAAAATGAATAAACATTTAGAAAAAAAATTATCTCTGATGCTTACCAAAATTCAGATCTTGGGTACCACTCTAAAGATTCTGACTCACTGAGTCTGGTATGAGACCTGGGAATGTGATTTTTCAAAACACACACACACACACACACACACACACACACACACACACACACACCATGTATTCCTGTCACAGGTGTTCCAAGTATCTGTGTGATTAGTCCAACAGCAGAATGACTTGTGGATACGGTTGGAAGTGGGGAGAGAATAGGAATTCAACATTTAAAGATCTGAGCGCTTTGTGCATGGATATTTCCCTTCTCTTTGAAAACATGATTGCTTGCTGTGCTCTCAAACTCACAGAAAAGAGGTAATTGTTAGCAAGATTCTGAAGCACTGATTATGCACCATGAATATATTAAAATCTACAGGTATTTTGCAGGGAACCCATGGGACCACTCAGGAAGTGCCATTTTGGAGTCTCTGTAGCCATAAGTAGGAGTAAGAAACAGTGATGTAATGCATTAGTGAGAATAAACAATTAGGCTTCAGGAGCCTCCAGGTTCTGTCCCAGCCAGGCAGTGTGGAGGGAGACAGTCAAGCCTTGCTGCAACAGCTTCTTTGCATGAAAGCCCTACTTGACTCACTGGTGTGAGGATAAAGTGAACAGGTGAAAATGCATTGGCAGTTTTATGTGGTAGACTCAAGTAAACCATTATTCCTTTTTGGTAGGTCTTTTTTAAACAGTATGAAGTGATGGTTATTAATCCTGGAAGCACTGTTAAAAATGGTCTGGACCTGGTATTTGCATGAGAGTTCTTTTATTAATAGACAACAGGGGAAAGAAAGCAAAGCATAAAGCATATATGCCTGATGATAGCAGGTAGAATTTTCTACCATTCCTCTCTATTTTTAGTTTAAAAAGTATTTTGCAGATGTCAGCAACCATTACTAGACTGACAAAAGAAAGGGTAACCAACTTGAAAGACTGTCAATGAAAAGGCCATCAGTCTATTTGATTTCTCTACCTCTTCCTGCTTTGATTCGTCTCTGTGTTCAAAAGCTCCAAGACTAGCTTGCTTGCCATTATCCCGTAAGGCAATTAAGCAACTTGGCAATAAAAGCAACCACATTTTTCTGGAGTAGTTCACAGAGAATACAGAACAGAACAGCACAGGACAGATGTTGAACCAAAATGTAAGTACTTATCTGAACACACTTCTCAGTGCCAAGGCTAAATGCCCGGCTGGAGTGCCTTGTTTCCATCTTTTCACCCCTCCTCCAGGATCTTTCTACACCAGCTCATCGTTCTCTCTGTTCTGTCTTCAGACTCTCCTGGTTGTCAGGATGTAAATACGCTGAAGCTCGCTTATGTTAACCCTCCTCCTTCAACTCTTTTTCAACCTTAAGTACACTACTAGTTGGGGTCTACTTCTACTGCAATCTGACCATGTTTATCACCTCCATTCCTCCATCACCCAATGATCTACTATAATCTGCTTTTTCTGTTCATACAATTCCATTGGAGCTATGATTTTAGCATCTTCTTAACTGATGACTGCTCTCCTCTGCCCCACCCCATGGCCAAGTTCAGTCCTTAATCTTGGTTGCTATCTCTTCATCATCTGGTGTGTTGACAGTCCCTTGACATCTCTCTTTGGCTTCAGAAACAGCCCCTCCTGGCATCTTCCTGCCTCCTAGCTGCTCCATAATGGTCTCTTTTTCTATCTACTCTGCCAGGACACCACCCTCCTTAAATACATCCCACTCTTTGCACACTTCCAAAGTCACTTCCTGTATGTCATTGATGTCCCCAGAGCTGCCAGGTCCCAAAGGTCTCTGCACCCTTCACGTCTCAGCTAAGTTTCCAACTGCCATTTCTCCAGCATCCTGTATACCACTGTCATCGGGCTTTTTGCCAAGCATCTGGGGCTGCTGTTTATAATCAATCTATTCACTTATTCTACAAGTATTTATTGATTACTATCTATATAACATAAAATAGGAACTAAATCCCACTGTAATATGTGTCTCTTGATGCATAATTATTTGCTCCAAAATTAAGCAGCTCAAAACAGCAAACATTAACTCATAGTGTCTATAAATCAGGATGTGGGCACAGAGTAATGGGTGCCTCCAGCTTAAGTCTCTGATAAGGCTGCAAAATGTCAATTGTGGCTGCAGTTTCATCTCAAGAGTTGACTAGGGAAGGATCTACTCCCACATTCACTCATGCAGTTATTGGAAGGATTCTGTTCTTCAGAACAGAAGTTTGTGGACTGAGAGCTGCTGGCTGGTGTCCAACCTCAGCTCCTAGCCACATGAGCAGTTCAATTGAGCAGCCCACAACATGGCAGCTACTTTCCTCAAAGCAATAAACAAGCAAAGTCAATGTCTTTTTATGACCCAATTTTGGAAGTGATATCCCATTATTTCTGTCATATTCCACACATTTGACGCGAATCAAGAAGTCTAGCCCACACCTACAGAGAAGACGTTACACAAGAATGTGGCTTCCAAGAGAAAGGGATAATTGAGTGCCATCTTAGGTGCTATCCCACCCCATTCCCAGGAGATAATCCTAAATGGATGATGCAGACATGAGAGGAAAGGAAGGATCAGTGTCATGGTGTGGAGGGCCTGCAAGCCATGCATGCTACTCAACACATGTGGGAGAAACTCTTATTTCCTCTATCAATTCTCTTAGGTTCCCTCCATTTCCACCCATTGCATCTTATCTTCTGTCTGCACTGGTACACTAGCCTCTTAGCAGGTTTCTTTGTAAGAAACCCTTCCCTGCACACACTCAATTCTCTAGATATTCAAGAACAATGTTTTAAATACTGTATTTGTCAGCTCTCTCTCTTCCCCTTCCAAGTTACAGAAACTCAAGCCAGTATAAACTAGAAACGTGATTTATTGTTACATGTGAGTACAAATTCCAAAGCACACAGTTTTAGGCTGTGTCTCTTGTTTCTACTCTCCCCTATGTTGGTATCCTCAACATGCACTTCAATTGTTGAGTCAAGGTGCCCTCCAATTGGGGTGCCTGGGTGGCTCAATCAGTTAAGCAACCAACTTTGGCTCAGGTCATAGTCTCACTGTTCATGGTGCAGAGCCTGCTTGGGATTCTCTCTCCCTCTCTCTCTGTCCCTCCACAACTTGTACTCTCTCTTTCTTTCAAAATAGATGAATAAAGTTAAAAAAATATGCCCTCCACAAATTCCAAACTTGAAGATAATATTCTTCTAAACTAGTAACCCCAGTGGAAAGAGGATGTCTTTTAATCCTAGAGTGTGCCCCCACCGGCCTGGATGATATCACATGCCCACCACTGAAAACTAACCACATGACCAGGTGGATACATGCTGTGGTTAGCCAGATCTGTGGAACCAGGGTATGAGTTCAACCCCACCTAAACCACCAGTCTCAGAATGGTGGGCAGGTAATTCCCCCAAAGGAAATGGGGGTGCTACTACCAGGTGCTGAATGAATAATCAAACAGGCCATACGATGCAAATATTAACACACCACTTAATAAGTTCATTGCTTCTCCATTACCAATGGGATAAAGTCTAAACATCTTTTCTTGGTATATAAGACTCTCTATGACCTGGCCCAAGCCTGCCTTTATAGCCTTATCTGGCAAGCAGTTTAATTTCACCTACAAAGAATTACACATTGTTCTCTAAATAGTCTATGTTCTGTCATACCATTGTATCCCCTTTGCCTGAAGTGCTAAACTTCTACTTCACTAGTTGTTGAGGTATATTTCCATCTCAAGACCCAGCTCAAATGTCATCATCCTTTTGAAAAGTCTACCTCACTTTTCCTACATGAATCAGTTGCTCCTTTCCGAAGAAATTGTGTAAATGTCTCTACTTAACAGTGGTTCTCAACAGGGGCAGCATCGCCTCCCAGGGGATGTTTGGCAATGTCTAGTGACCTTTTGGGTTGTCGTCACTGGAGGGAGGATTCCTCCGGCCTCTAGTTGGTGGAGGCCAGAGATGCTGTTCAACATCTACAGACAGCCCCCACAACAAAGAAGGATCCAGCCCCCAAAATCAACAGTACCAAAGGTGAAAATTCCTGCTCTCTTGTAACACTCAATGCCTTGTATTTTAATTATCAATTTTATATCTTCCCAAGTAGATCATGAGCTTCTCAGGGGCAGGGACACTGTCACATTTGTCAGTGTACTACCAGCACTAGCAGGTGCCTGGCCCATAGCAGATGCCCAATAAACATTGGCAGAATGACTGAGGAAGGGAATGCATGTCCAGATGGGCTCATGAAACATTATCCAAGAAACTGAATTCCTGGAAGGCAGGATGGTTCCTTAAACGGCTATTGTATTAGAAAATTTCAGCTGCAGGGTTTGTTTCCTTCCCCTTTTCAAGAATAAATTTGAACAAAAAGTTTCTGAATTCAAAGTCACATGATTCTCTCTTCAAAGCAAGCTGGTAGATTACTATCTGTACCTCTCAAGCTACCAAATATTGAGCAATAACCTCTTGGCTTTTAAGTTTCTAAAGACAGAGAAAATAACTATAGCCCCATTAAAATGTACACCCTTCCCGTATCTCAGGAAAAAACTTTTTTTCAACAAAACAAAATTTCATGGCCTTCCTCCCATCCAATCTTAGCTTAAAACAAGGCTTTGTGTGTGATATCTTCATCTAAGCCACTGCATGCTTGACTAAGGAATGCACACATCATCAGGAGCTCAGTACCCATGTAAGGTCTAACACGTTTCTCAGAAAGGACATTCAAATGTCAGATGGAATGATTTACACTGCATGTCAATAAAAAGAACTCTGAGGTTCAGCAAGTCAATAAAGCTTATTAGAACAATCTTAGGGCTGAGTATCAATGTACCCTGATGAGGACCTCTGAAGTCAGACACTACTAACTCAAGGCAAGTGGCATTAAATAGACCATTCTGGAGGGAGAAATAAAATTAAAAGCTTCCATTATTTTGGGAATTCATGTTAACTTAATAATACACAAGAAGCTGGAGAAACTTGTGTTTTTATTCCCATAGCTAAAACCTGGACATTCATCTGCTTAAGCTCCCATACACTGAAAAATCTCTGATATTCCAAGCATTGAATCAAGTATATATTTATTCATTTTTATTTGCCAACACTTACATAGTGCTTTCTATGTACCAGTTTCTTAAATCTTTTCAAATATTAACCCTTTTAATCCTCATTACAACCCTAAGAGACAGGTATAAGATTATCCCCATTTTGCAGATAGGGAAACTGAGGCTCAAAGAAGCATAGTAGGGGTGCCTGCGTGGCTCAGTTGGTTAAGAGTCTGGCTTCGGCTCAGGTCATGGTGTCATGGTTCATGAGTTGGAGCCCCAAGTCTGTCTGTGCACTTCGGATTCGCTGTCTCTGTCTCTCTGCCCCTCCCCAACTTGTGTACATGCTCTCCTTCCCCCCCCCCCCGCTCAAAAATAAATAAATACATTTTAAAAAAGAAGCAATGTAAAATGTCCAAGGTCAGCTAGCTAGTAAACACAGGGTCTTCATCCAAATTCAGGCAGTGGGGCTCTGGAGTCAGTATGCCAAACCACTGTGCAACACTTTCTTGTATGTGTTACCTGCAGTCCTCTCAATAACTCTTAACCCAAATTTTGGCCTCTCTGACCTTTCAAAATTAACATTTACTAAGTTTCTAACATTTTTTTTTTAATTTTTTTTCAACGTTTATTTATTTTCGGGACAGAGAGAGACAGAGCATGAACAGGGGAGGGGCAGAGAGAGAGGGAGACACAGAGTCGGAAACAGGCTCCAGGCTCTGAGCCATCAGCCCAGAGCCCGACGCGGGGCTCGAACTCACGGACCGCGAGATCGTGACCTGGCTGAAGTCGGACGCTTAACCGACTGCGCCACCCAGGCGCCCCAAAGTTTCTAACATTTAAAAATCAAGAGACTGCATACACACGCTGGATTTCTGGATTATCTGGGCAAATCACAATGTCTGGCCACTTGGCCTGCTTTCTTACATGGCCATGGTGGGAACTGAGAAGAGGCTTGAGGCTGGGTGCAGTCCCACCCCACTCATTTGAGACCCTTGCCTGGTCCCTGACATTTGAGTTTGAGAACATGGCTTAGCTGTTTTGTAGATGAAGACAGTAAGCCTAAAAGAGTTTGAGGAACTTGTCCAAGGCCCCAGATGTAATATCAACCTAGACTAATGTCAACAAAGCCATCATTATTATCCCTAGGTCTCAAGGAACAAGGGGGTGGGAGGAGAGTCATAAAGAGAACTGAGAAAGACAGAACCATTCAGAACAGGTGCTTGAGAAAAGAAACACTGACCTTCAGGTAAAGGGCACAGGAAATCTCATAGAAAGGGTGCCAGAGGAACAAATACCCTGACCTCATTCTTCCCCTTCCCTCGGATTTCTAGCCAGGATGCCTTCCAGTGGCCAGATCTAAATGCCACTAGAGGACTCAGGATCTTGTTACTGTAGGGCAGAGAACAGGGCAACAGAAGCCTGAGATTACATATAGCAGGTAACACAGATTCTTAACACATAACTCCCACTGGATTCTGAAAACCATGCTTTTGCTACTTCTCTGCTCTAACCCATTCAATCCATGTACTATTCTAATCATATTAAAGGTAAAAACAAATACAAATGGTAATTAAAATGTGCCAGGCACACATCTAAGAACTTTACAAAAATTAACTCATTCCCCTAAGTGCTCGCCATAGGCTAGGAATAGAGTCTTCTTTGGAAACTCGCGAGGGTAGGGGAATGAGAGAGTGACAGAGATATTAGTCATCTTCGCTGAAGCATGGGGTCAATGGGGGTCAGATCATGCGATCACATCTCAACCTACTTCGACCTTTCTTCCAAACTCAGGAGCAAAGCCTTCCTCTTTTCAAAGAAAGGGAATCAAAAGGAGTTGAAAATGCAAAGATGGGGCGCCTGGGTGGCGCAGTCGGTTAAGCGTCCGACTTCAGCCAGGTCACGATCTCGCGGTCCGTGAGTTCGAGCCCCGCGTCAGGCTCTGGGCTGATGGCTCAGAGCCTGGAGCCTGTTTCCAATTCTGTGTCTCCCTCTCTCTCTGCCCCTCCCCTGTTCATGCTCTGTCTCTCTCTGTCCCAAAAATAAATAAACGTTGAAAAAAAAAAAAAAAGAAAATGCAAAGATGCAGCCCATGCTGAATATACATCCCATTAACTGGTATACCTATCTATAGTTAACCTCTTCTCTGATTCCCATGTCAAAACTTCTTTTCCACTTATGACTCCCTTAGTTCTTAATAGTTGATTAGCTCAATAACCTAGAATGAAAAACTAAAGAACACAGCAGTTGACAATGGTTTAAGAGCTGTAGATCCTCCAGGCTTAAAAAATTAGGGGAAATCTGGGGCGCTTGGGTGACTTGGTCTATTAAGTGTCTGACTTCAGCTCAGGTCATGATCTCACGGTTCATGGGTTCGGGCCCCATGTTGGGTTCTCTGCTGCCAACACAGAGCCTGCATCAGATCCTTTCTCTCCCTCTCTCTCTCTGCCTCTCCCTAGCTTGGCTCTCTCTCTCAACAAGAAATAAATATTTACAAAAAATTAAAGAATTGGGAGAAGCAGCTGAGGAATGACGTAGGGGTTGTGAGTCCCGCTGGATATTCCATTTGGCATACCGCAATATTTCCTAAGCATCATGGTGCTACCCTAGGTACCATAGGTACCCTAGGTGCTACCTAAGCATCATCCTGTGCTACCCTCATGGTTTTTGCCATATTTGTACCAGCTGCACTGTTAGATATTTAATATTTTCCTTAAAATTGGAAATCTTTATTTAATGTATCTTGAAATTCCAACATTATCCTAAATTAAAAACTAGTATTGCTCCAATATGTATTTAAGCAAACATATAACCATGAAAATGAATAATCCTATCAATGAAGTATCTAAAACCCATCTTGTATAACACACACATGCATATCTGGGAAAACGCCAGTGTAGAAGTTAAGAGCATGGGTTCCAGGGTCAGGAAAAACTGGGTTCAAATTCGAATTCCATCACTCAGGAAAGTTTTCCCTATACAACTTTGCTAGGGATTAAAATAATTTGTGCAGGATACTTACTATACTTGGGCCATGGAAGACACTCAGAAAATATTACCTTTCAGAGCTCCAAAAGCCACACCATTAATGCTTTCCTAGATCACCTAGACCCTGGTGTCTATATACCAATACTACTTAAACTCTGAGAGGAAAGTGACAATCTAGAGAAAAATATATCTCCTTGAGGATTCTCAGAACTCCAGAACCCACTCAGCACCTGAACAGCTCCAGACTTCTAGGTGGCAGACCACAGCATTTTCATCATGTGCAAAGATGGTGCCCCAACCAATCCGATGTTGCTGCCACTAGCTAATGAGAACTTACCTGTGACTGAGAAAAAGGAAAATAGAGGCTAGAAGATTTCAACGAACATTGACGTATTATCCATCAATCCACCCATCCATCCATCCCTTCCTCCATCCTTCCATTTATCCGTCTATCTATCCAACTGTCCATCCATCCATCCATTTATTCATCCATCCATCCATTCAACAAACATCGATTAATTCCATTTCCTGGCACTGTTTTAGGGGCTGAATATACAATATTGAGCAGAGTCAAATAAATGCAGTTCTTATCCTCATTGTACTTACAAGAAGGTGGAAGACATAGGCAGGCATGCATGGGATCACATTTTTATACTTCCCAGACTTTGTCAGTTCCACCAGTCCTCTGGAAGTTGGCCCTTTCCTCCATGGGAAATCCAGCCTTCACTCCTGCCTCATCTTCTTACAACCTCTGGCTGCTACAGCCTCCCCTGGGTTGGGCCCTGGCATGACTTTCATCACACCTGCTGTGATTTCACAACCCAAGTCCACCCCAACCAGACTCACGAAAGCTATGGTTCCTGCTACTGCTTTGGGGTTCATAAGAAGTATTACACTATGAAACATGGGATTAGGCTCCCCCAGGAGCTGCCTTAAAGGTCTAGGTAATATACCTTGTAAATATAGGTGAGTTTATTCTCCAGTGGAGTGAATCTGACCAACTAAAGGAGATTGAAAGCTGTTAGCAAACATATCCTTGTCTCTTTCAACAAAATGTTCCAAGGTGTCATGGTCCCACACAGCCTACCTTGAAGACCCCCATGTAATGGAGCAGCTCACCATAGTTTCCTATCAAGCTGTGGTCAGCCCAGTAACACACTGTTTTGTACACGCTTGTGGTCTTTCCTGCCTCAATTCCCCTTTTCCTTCATTCTAGCTGCCCTGGTATTGTATCTCTCTATAAAGCCTTAGCACATAAGTTTTATTTCAAGTTCTGTTTTTTTTAATTTGAGAGCAGAGGGAGAAATTTCCCATGAGCATAAGAGAGGAGGAGAGGGAGAGAGAAAAAGTATCCTAAGCAGGCTCCACATTCAGAGCAGAGCCTGATGCAGGGCTCAATCCCATGACCCTGGATCATGACCAGAGCTGAAATCAAGAGTCAGGTACTCAACCAATTGAGCCACCCAGGTGCCCCTCAGGTTCTATTTTTAAGGGAATTAGAACTTTAAAAAAAATCAAATAATCATACAAATAAATGAATATTAATAAGCTTGTATGAGAGCCTTCAGAGGGGAAGAGTTTGACCTAGTCTAAGAGTAGGAGAAAGCTTCACTTGAAGGAGTGATGTTTGAACTGAGATAGAAGACGACTCAAAATAGATTAGTTTGGGTAAGAGGCATGAAGAAGCATTCTAGGCATTTAGCAAAGCATATTCAAAGGCCCTGTGGTAGAGACAAAATAGAAGGGAGAAGTTGAGTAAATAATGGAAGGGCAGTGATGGTAGGAGGCTAGACATAAACTCTATGGAGTGAAAACAAAAGGAGCATTTAGAAAGGTGCAGATAACTAATGAACTGCTGATAATTCCCGAGCCCCCTTCTTCACTCAAGAACTCTCCCATGTTCCTCTCCCAGTTCCTTAGCTCTCTGTTCTAAGACAGCTTATAACTAGTGAAGAGTTTGGTTGATTCAGGATAAATGTTCTCTGTAAAATTTTTCTCATACAGGTTTTCCAGAATGAAAAATGTGGGTATTCCAGCATCTTCCATTGAGAAATGTTTCATGCATCATAAAATCAGAAAAATCCTAGTGAGCTCAAGGAGAATTGAGCTGAAATTAGGCAAAATCTGTCTGCAATGTGACATAAATTTTTATATAAACAAGAACATCCAACATAGGTACCAAGCAAGACACTGACAGACTAGACAGAGTATATAAAAAATATCATTCTCCTATTAAAAATGGATGGCTATTGGGGCGCCTGGGTGGCGCAGTCGGTTAAGCGTCCGACTTCAGCCAGGTCACGATCTCGCGGTCCGCGAGTTCGAGCCCCGCGTCAGGCTCTGGGCTGATGGCTCAGAGCCTGGAGCCTGTTTCCGATTCTGTGTCTCCCTCTCTCTCTGCCCCTCCCCCGTTCATGCTCTGTCTCTCTCTGTCCCAAAAAAATAAATAAACGTTGAAAAAAAAATTTAAAAATGGATGGATATTTCATGATGTTCTCACGTGGTATAAACAGAAAGGTCATTAGGAGAGGAGGACATCTTTGTGCTTTAGGACAAAAGAGAGATGCCACTGGGGTTCCCATCAGAAATGTGGAGCAGGGTGAGAAGTGGCCGTGTACCCTCCCCTCCAATTTGTTTCTGTGAAACCCCTCAGCTTTGGTCTGCTTTACATGTTGAGCCTCTATATACGTTTCACTCAAAGAAAGACAATACCAATACGTTGTCGAAAAGATACTAGCCCTGGATATACCAAAGCTTAAAACATTCAAAAATCAGGCTTGCCCTCTGAAGCCCCCTGAAAACTTCTCCCAGACCCAGTATCTGATTTATAATATTGAGTATTTGCTTTTGGTGATGCTTCATTATTCTTTGTTAAAGACAACACAGATGTAAATGTCTGTGTGGTCTACCTCAATTTCCTCCAAATTTAAAAAAATTGCAATGAGGTCCGACTATTGAGAATATTAGAAGCATTCACAGAGGTCTAAGTCACTCCAGGAAACTTACATATCTGGAGAATCTGGTATAAGTCCATGAACTCTCCTAAGAACAGAATAAAACTGGGTTGAGACTATGCCCTCTCTGCAGGGACTTAGGAATTTATAGAGAGTGAACATTCAAACACCTACATGAGTGACGGCCAGAAGCAACTGGGGAGAGAAATCCATTTTTTTTTCCTTTGTGGTAATCAAAGTCCAATATTGTCAAAAAGAAGAAAATTCATGTTTCAAAAGAAGAAAATTCAGACTTTATGTTAAATATCCTAACATTTTAAAAATTAACAAATGGTTCATAGTATGCAAACAAAGGAAAACTAAATTAACAACAATATAAAATTACATGAAGCCAAATAAAACAGGTTTACACATTGAATCTGAGGCTCTGGCAAACTGAGTTAGATTTAAGAGAAAATTTTATTTGAATGAGGCTCATTTTGCTCTTGGATGGGTTGCCTTGGGGTGAATGTAAAAACCATTTCTCTTCTACCTTAAAAAATGAAACCATTATTTTGTTTTCCTTGGCATCATTCATTTATCATCTGGGACCCGGGAGAAATTATTTGAATGTCCAGTCAGTCTAGAAATTTGGCAAATCTTTCAGGAGCTCTTAAAGTAACCTAGAAGGAATCTGTCAGGTACGTGGTACAGGTATGGGCCACTTCAGCTGCCACATAATCATGTAATTCTCATCTAATATCCCAGAGTTGGCATTTGATTAGGCACTGGATTTTTGTTTATTTATTTTTTGAGAGGGCAACAACCAAGCAGGGGAGTGGCAGGGGCAGAGGAAAAGAGAGCAATTTGTTTTTAAGTTTATTTGTTTTGAGACAGAGTGTGCACAAGAGCACAGCGGAGTACGAACACAGAGAGAATCCCAAGCACGCTCCATGCCGATGTGGGGCTTGATCCCATGAACCATGAGACCATCATCTAAACAGAAACCAAGAGTCAGACGCACAAGCACAGAAACAACTGAGCCACCCATGTGCTCCAGAGAGAGAGAATCTCAACCAGGCTCCACACCCAGCGTGCAGCCCCATGCAGGGCTTTATCTCAAGACCATGAGATCATGACCTGAGCTAAAATCAAGAGTTGGATGCTTAACCGATTAAGCCACCCAGGTGCCCTAGGCACTGGATTTTTATAAAGTCCTATCCTGTGGCTATAAACTCATGATGCTCACAGATTTAGCTCTAAACCAAAGTGTGCTGTCCTAGGAAACAGTAAGATTAAGTAGTCCATGCAGCCGCGTTGAGCTGTTTACTTTCTATTTACCCAGAGTTCCAAGCTCCACCTGTCTCCACTGTGCTCTGTGCTCAGGCATGGGGCTGATCTGGACAAACTATATCAATGGGCTCTCTTCCCTCTGTTTTCCAGGTGGGTTTGGTCAATGGGGAGCATCAAGAGAGATAGAGGGAGGGAGGAGAGTGAGCTTGGGATATTTACTCCCTAGACTTTTACCCTGCAGGGTAGCTGTGAGCTGGCTGTACTCCCATATTAAATCCCACGGTGCTCATCTCCTGAAGGTCCTTGTAACTGCTCTCTCTTCCCCCTTCAATCCTGGAGGTGGTAACTCTCTCCCTATTACTAGTCTCAGGGGACAGATTATCCCTTGTGAATTTCCCATACCCTATCCATGCTTTTTGTAAATGACCCCTCACTTCAAGCTAATCAGTTTGAATGTGCCTCCAGTTTCCTGCTGGGACCTCCACTTTTACACATAGCAAAATGCTCATTGTTCACTGGGAACAGAAAACAAACAAACAAACAAACAAACAAAATCAACCTCAAACCTCCCTAAAGTACTCTGATTACAAAACCGTTTTCTGAATATGACATTAAAGAAACCTAACTCTTGTCCCCAATAATTGTCCTGACCTTGATTCTCACGGTTTTCTATTCAGAAGCATGCCTTCTGTGGGGTCTCTCTCCTATGGTAAAATGGATGTTATGGTCAAGGTGCAGAGAAAATTCCCCTACAGCAGAGTTCCCAGCGCCCCTAGACAAAGAACCATTGTTGCAATTCAGTATCTCTTTCCTCATAATGAAATGGAGAGGCTGGCCAAAGCCCCATCCTACTCCATTCCCATTTTGATACTGCATAAATCAGTGTGATCTAATAGTCCCAGACCTCTTCTTCTGTCCACGTAGACTGCCCACCAAGGGTGAACATAACTGATGTTTGTAATGAAGGGAAGTTGACTTGGAATCAAATAATTCTGTCTGTCCTTCTATTCTAGAGAACTCAATTTCTAAAGTCAAGGTTCCAGGGCAACAGTATGACACATAAAGGTTTGTCAATCTCCCACCTGGCAACATTTCTGCATTCCACTGGGCTTATTCCACATGGCCTAACAAACATCCCTAAACAGAGTTTATCTTTTTTTCTAAGTTCCTCCTCAAAAATTTTAAATGAAAGGTATTATCATGCAATTTAGGTAGGACTCAAAAATTCATGGAAGGCAATTAGTCTCAAAGTGTCAAAAACCTTGAAAACGTACTTGCTTTGTACACAGAAATTCAGGTATTTGTTCTAAGACAGTATGTGGGGGCACCTGGGTGACTCAGTCAGTTAACCATCCAACTTTGGCTCAGGTTGTGATCTCACAGCTTGTGAGTTCGAGCCCCACATCAGGCTCTGTGCTGACCACTCAGTGCCTGGAGCCTGCTTCAGATTCTGTGTCTTTCTCTCTCTCTCTCTGCCCTTCCCCTGCTTGCACGTTCTCTCTCTCTCTCTCTCTCTCTCTCTCAAATAAATAAACATTAAAAAAATTCTAAGACATAAATATGTGGATTTGGGCTCTAAAATATATGTGCTGCAATATTTAGCAGCTTGCAATTGGAGTAAAGGAAACAATATAAATGTCCTCCCTCAGAAGACTGGTTAAATAAAACATGGAATGCCATACTGCCAATGAAAATAATGGTGCAAAGAATACTGAACGATGTGGAAAGATGTTTTTAAAACATTATTAAGTTTTCAAAGCAGGTTATGGTGTGGTATGTGCGTCTTTGAGCAAATTCTGTAAATAGAACAATAGATGTACAGAAATGTACTTTGAGAAGATGATTGTATTTGGATCTCACGTAAGATCAAATGATGGTGGTGGGAAAAGGGACAAATTCTCCTTGCTCCTTTTCTCCTTGACTCACAGCCAGTGAGAACAAATAGGGAGGTAGGGCTGGGCTTTTGGTTCCTGCATCAGCGGTTATAACTCATACTGGGGGCCAGGTTGATCGGCTCTTGCCATTGAAGAAACGCAGAAATGACCGCTCAATTCTTAGATATTTTTCGCACTTTGCATCACACTCCTGGTACTTTGCTATGCACTGAAACATGGTAATGAATGTAAAACATAGCTCTTCCCACATGGGAAGAGATGCATAGTTGTAAGAGAGACTGTATGGCCTGCAAAGCCAAAAATATTTACTCTCTGAACCTTTACAAAAAAGTTTGGCCAACCTCTGGCCTAGAAACTTGCTACAACCCGGAAGGATGCAACCATCACAGCGCACCCAAAACTTTACAGAGAAGACATTTGAGTGATGCACCCATTAAAATAGGAAAAAAGCTAACGTGGAAGGTCCAACACGCCCCAATAGCTCTGTTCCATTTTGTATTTAAACATTTGTGTAGACATGATCTCCAGATTAGAAAAAGATTCCTCATGAGGTACCTTCAGGACAATTTTCCTCTAAGTGTCAAGGTCCCCAGCCCCAAAGCGCTTCATCTGAATCTCCCACCCAGCAAAGCTTGCTTCACTAAATAAGAATTAATACGTATCATCTGCCCAGACTTACCTATCCTATATTAATTACCAGCACAGTATTTAACTTAAACGAACCATTCGGCCATACAAGCGGCAATATTCAAGCTATCAATTTTATGGCACTGCTCAGGAAAATTCGGCGATACATCATCCCACCCAAAATACAAAGGTCAAATGATATTAATTAATGCAGGGACACAACTCACTGCAGCTAAATGGGTATTCTTGATTATGGCTCCTTGATTGAGAACTAATGCCTCATTAATCTTAAACATATCAACCTGAGAACATCAGAGAAGTCGAATAGAATAATGGCTAACATTTCAATGAACACAGCCTCTATGCTTGCTGGGTAAGAAGGCAAATCCTTCAGACACAGCTGTGTTTTCCGCCTCCTTCAACTAGATGAGTTTACGAAGGGCTTTGTAAAGAAATAGGTGTGAAATTCTCTCTGCCTGTCTCTGTATCTACATTTGTCTGTCTCTCTGTTACACACACACACACACACACACACACTCACATGCACACACAGAATTTTCAAATAGGCAGGAGGACAAGCATTTTCTCTTCTGTGGTGTTCACTTACATGTTGCAAAAAGAAAGAGAAATTGATGGGTTTATATGGCTCAGTGCCCAGTGTGTAACATTCACTCTGAGGTCCCTGTATCCACACACATCTACTTATTTCTCGTGTGTATGTGGACAGGAGAGGGAGACCAGAAAGACAGAAGGTCACTGCTCAACCTTGTGGGCATGGCATGTGCTGTATCCCTTTCAGTTTAGACAGGATGGTCACTGTGTGTCTGAGAGGGCCTGGGGCTGAGAGAGGGGGACAGCAGGCTCAAACCCAGAGTTCTCCGCCTGGAGCAGCTGTGTCCTCATACTGACTCGGGTCAGCAGATGTCTGCTCTGTCTTGAGACTCTTCACAGTGTCTCCTGACAGTGAATTTTCATTCCTTATTGGATTCCTGGAGAAACAACACACACACACACACACACACACACACACACACACACACACACGCACACGTGCCCAGTAAGGCTCAATGATTCACACTAATTACAGGAAGGTCACTTAAAAGGCTGCAAGTTGGGGGTTACTGTTCAAAGGGATTCAGACTTACACATTTTCATTGTACACAGTACTTAGTGATGGCTAAGAAAGGGTGACCCATTAGCGGTCTCACTTTAATGAAGAGATAAAATTTGAGTCAATTATAGGAGTAGCTTTTGTTGAAGAATTGCCTAAGCAATGTTAACCTTTCTTTCCTCTCCATTGCAGCCCACACGACATCGGCATCCTGTTCACAGAAACAGTCTTGTGAAGAACTCAAAAACTTTGTTCTTTAAAGAAGGACTTTATTCTTCTTGCTTTTCTTTTCTTTTTTTTTTTAAAGGGTTTTTAATGTTTTGTATTAAGGTAAATTCAGCCTAATCCTACTCCTAAGGATCACAATTTGGTAGATTTTTACAGTTCATCTCTCTGTATATTTAAGATCAACCCTTAGCTCTTACTGTGCAGAGTATCTACTTTGTGGAAAATACATTTGCAGGTTTTTTTTTATCTCAGTATTTTTTTTCTCACTACCTGATTCATGCTAGCATGTTTGTGCTCGCCAGTGCGTGTTAACATGTGTTTAATTTTCAAAAAACTATGAGAATACTGATTGTTGCTTTTAAATACCTTCCAAACCTCAGATGCTGGAGTCTCATATACATCGTGTCTAATTTCCCAACCATGCCCCCAGATGGGTTAACTCAGAGTTAAGAGCCTTATTTGCCCAAGAAAACTGTTGATTATTGGCACGTCTGTAATTTGTTCAAGTTGGTACAGCTCTTAAAACAAGCTTATCCCACAGAGCACACTTCCCCACAGTAGTTACAGACCTTCCAAAAAAAGAAAACCCAGAAAGGGCCCAATAATTACCAAAACCAAGTAGCCACATCTTTGGGACGATGAGCGAAGTTCATGTCGTGTAGATGCTCCACCAAGAGCATTGAACACAGAACTCCCAACTCCTATTGGGCTGTTCTGCACGTTCCTTATCAATAAATAATACTTCATAAAGGTCTCCAGAGATATTAATCCAAACAAACTAGAGGCTAATTGCCATTTCCCAGCACAGTGCTGCAATGATGATTATTCTTTAATTCTTTCTACGTGCTGTGAGCTAACAGAGAGCTGAAGCTTCCGGCAAGCAGGGAAAGGGGCAGAGTCAGGCCAGAGAGGTCCAGAATCAAATCATGGGCATCTACCTCCTGACTGTGTGGTCACGGGCTAGCACCTTGGTGCTCCTCCGTAAATGAGCAACCTAGTTGGGTGGTTTTCAGGGTCAGTCTAATAAAATGTATTGTAACCTCACCATCAGGTCCCAAAATGATTCATGCTCAATAATGGCGGTGGGGAAGAACCTTGAGGGGAAGCATAACCAAAAACAGGACTTCTCTACAAACCCTCCTCCTACCCACTTCCCTCATGCATAAACTGTTTCCATGCCCTTCTCTAAAAAAAAGCTGCAATGCATGCTCTTTTTCCCTTTTTTCTCCTGACTGTGCAGCTTGAAGAACCAGTCTGGATGAAGAAAGAATCTCTTGGGAGGGCAGGGAAGGGGAAGAAACTGATAGGTCAGACCAGAATCCAGTTACTGGGATCCAAAAAGCTGAGGATCCTCAAATTCAAATGTTTGGTCATAGCACCTATGTGAAAAACCCCAGCCAATGCCCAGCCCATGGCATAAAAGGTTATGATCATAGTCTAAGGTCAGTCCATTCCCTTCAATGATGGCCAGTGGAAACTCTCATACAAGCTGGTCTGGGTAGAGTCATCAAGGAGGATACACCAAATCCCATTGGCCCTCTGTGGGTTCAGCCCCGACTCATCCTAGGAGCCTCAATCTGTGATGAAGCATTGGTATTTGGTGTGTCTATATACATGTGGTGGGGAGGGTACCCTCACTTCCCATAGTTTTGTTGGGTGGGCGCTAGCTTCTAGATGGAGGACTTGGCATAGGATCATTGTCATGACTAGCATAAGCCAGGGAGCCCAGAACAAGACACGTGAAGGAAATCATTTTCTCCACCTCCCACCCCTCCAGGGAAATTTAAACCCTTCTGGATGCCACCACCTTCTATGGGCTGGTGATGGAAGAAGAGAAAAGAATGGAAGAAGTCTTTCTGCCCCTATTCCCCATCCTGCCAGCACCCACCCAAAGTCAGTGAACCGCTTGTGAACCAGGAGCCCACAGTCTCACATTCTTATCCCCAAATCCCACCTCTTGCAGCAACTAACTTTGGACAAAACATTTCAAATTATCTCTGTTTCCTGTGACATTCAACACCCACTGCTTGTTAATCATTGTTTAATGTTAAGATCTTCATATGTATGTTCTTTAATTTCATAGGGAAACCCCTTTAAATTAAGTTTCTGTCTTCCCATATAAAGAAAATAAAACTGCAGGCCAGTAGGGTAAGTAACTCACCCAAGGTCACACCGCTGGGCCAAGCAGAGGTAAGATTTGTAGCACAACCATCCAAAACCAGAGCACTGTCCTCTGTACTGTACTATACCCTTGCACCCACCAAAGAGCTGCACTAACTTCTAAGTCTCTGTAAGCTATGACTATGTACCTAACCTGAATTTTATATAAAACACTTGAGAGAAGGCAGAGCAAGGAAATCTGTCTGAATTGCTCACACTGCAAATCTCTAAGAATAGCACTGTGACAGGCACACCTTGGGATGCAACCCCTGGCCTTGGATTCCTGCAGTGCACCTACTCTCGGGTGGGTTTTACATGTGCTCCCAAGGATACCAGGCTGTCTGCGGTCGCTGCGCTCCCTTAGTCATCTCAGTGTAGGTTTGTGCTTGGGCAGGGCAGTGGGGAGGTACAAAGGCCTATGGCCCTAGTCAGAATGGCACCACATTCCTCCAGGAAGGAGAGTGCAGTGACTGGTAATAGACCAGGACACGAATCCATCCCAATCAGAGAGCACCTGCCTCCCCAAAGTAAGTAATTTATATTAAAGACAGAAATATTAGAGGCCCTGATAATGTTATCATAAAGTAATCACTTTGAATTAGGATAATGGCTGTGTCCAACTCCTTATTGCATTTATTTTGAATATCACATTCTTTCAACTCTCATTATTTTAATTATGTTCAATTACAGACATTTGCATATGCTTTATCATGGATATTAGTGAGGGGGAAAAGACTTCCCTGAGTTAAATGATGAACAGATAATCCATATTATATTACACTTGCACCTCCTGAAAATTTGATTTAGTTACAGCCCAAAGAGAGGTCCCAAGGTAGGCTCTGATTTGAAGCCCGTTTGAGTTTCCTGTCATGATGTGGGGGACACAAGTACAGAGACAGTCACTCAGGAGCTGAACTAGATATGGTGGTAAGCTGTGGGCTGGAGTGAGGCAGAGATGTGAGGCTTGCCTCTGGTTGTGCGGCCTCAGGAAAATCAAACAACCTTACTGATGCTCGGTTTCCATATCCATACAGCTTGGGATACAGTTCCTACTTTGTAGGGTGATGATGGAGATTATATAAAATGAGGTCTATAGGTGCCTCTTAGCTCACTGTCAGGCACACAGTAAAGGTTTCAAAAAAACGTTTTCAACAAATGGGGTTAGAAGAATTGGAAATAAGTATGCATGCATACATGTATACATAAGTAAATATATACATAATACATACATAAATACATATTAAGCACAAAATGTAAATCCATAAAGTATTTTGAAAAAATATAGGAATAAGCCTTTATAATCCAGATCTCGGCAAAGAGTTTGTTGATTTAAAAAACAAAAGTATGACCCATAAAAGAAAAATTGATAAGGTGGATCTCATGAAAATTAAAGCTTTGTTCTGTAAAAGATTCTATAAAATGGATGAGAAGACAATTTATAGAGTGAAAATATGTTTGCAAATCACGTATCTGACAAGAGGTAATACCTAGGCTATACTAAACAGGAAAAACACACACATACACAAACCAATTTAAACTGGGCAGAAAAGGGGCGCCTGGGTGGCTCAGTTGGTTAAGTGTCCGACTTCGGCTCAGGTCAAGATCTCATGGTTTGTGAGTTCAAGCCCCACATTGGGCTGTCTGCTGTCAGCACAGAGCCTGAAGCCTGCTTAGGATTCTGTGTCTCCCTCTCTCTCTCTGCCCCTGCTCTGCTCACACTATGTCTCTGTCTCACAAAAAGTGAATAAACATTAAAAAAAATTTTTTTTAATGGGCAGAAGACATGAACAGACATTTCACCAAACAGGACAAAAATATCCCCTCCAAAGAGGATAAAGATGGAAAATAAGAACACAAGAAGATATTCAACATCATTAGTCATCAGGGAAATGTAAATGAAGTCATAATTAGATATAACTACAACCTGTAAGACTGGCAATACAGTAATGGTGATGGTGGTAGTAATCATCATTATCATCACCACAGGGCACCTGGGTGGCTCAGTCGGTTAAACGTCTGACTTTGGCTCAGGTCACAGTCTCACGGCTCACGAGTTGGAGCCCAGCATCAGGCTCTGTGCTGACAGCTCAGAGCCTGCAGCCTGCTTTGGATTCTGTGTCTCCCTCTCTCTCCGCCCCTCCCCAACTTGCGCTCGCTCTCTCACTCTCTCTCAAAAATAAATAAACTTTAAAATTAAAAAAAAATAGTCATGCGTGACAATACAAAATGCTGGCAAAGATGTAGAGAAACTGGATTACCCATACATTGCTTTTGGAGATGTGAAACGGTACATGCTCTCAAGAAAACAATTTTGCACTGCCTTACAAACTAAACATCCAATTGCCATATGATGCAGCAGTTGTACTTATGGGCATTTATCCCAGAGAAATGAAACCTCTATGTTCACACAAATACCTTTACATAAATGTTATAGCAGCTTTATTCATAATATACCCCCAGAAAGCGCAAGTATCCTTCAGCAGGTACATGATTAAACAAACTGGTACATCCATACCATGGAATATGACTCAGCAATGAAAAGGAATGAACCATGGATACACCAGAACTTGGGTAAATTTGCAGGGAATTAGGCTGACTGAAAAAACCCAAACCTGTAAGTTGCCTACTATGTGATTCTATTACTATGATGTTTTTGACATGACACTGTTTAGAAATAGAGAACAGATTAGTGGTTGCCAGGGTTTTAGGGATGGGGTAGGAGCTGAAAGGGAGCTGAAAGGGAACCACAT
The DNA here is from genome assembly GCF_022079265.1 of Lynx rufus. NCBI lineage: Eukaryota > Metazoa > Chordata > Mammalia > Carnivora > Felidae > Lynx > Lynx rufus. The sequence continues at coordinate 20,086,206 of NW_025814838.1, forward strand.
TCAGATATATAGAACAGATTGGTTATAGAACAGATCCTTGTAGTGATGGAACTCTTCAGTATCTTGAGATATTATGTTGTAGTTTTGCAAAATGGTGATCATTGGAGGGAAGTGGGTAAATTGAACACAGTACCCCAGCCCTCTTTTTTCTTTTTCTTTCTTTCTTTCTTTCTTTCTTTCTTTCTTTCTTTCTTTCTTTCTTTCTTTCTTTCTTTCTTTCTTAAAATATCACATGCTAGGGAGCCTGGGTAGTTCAGTCAGGTCACGATCTCACATTTCATGAGATCAAGCCCAGTGTGGGCTCTGGGAAGACAGTGCAGAGCCAGCTTGGGATTCTCTCCCTCTTTTTCCCTGCCTCTCCCCTGCTTGCATTTTCTGTCTGTCTGTCTGTCTCTCTCTCTCTCACAAAATAAACATTCAAAAAACTGCATGTGAATTTATAATCATTTCAATAAAAATTTCTATTGAAAAACAGGGGAGTCTTTTGGGTGGAAAAAAAAGTGCTATTATTTCTATAAAAAGGAATGTCTCTTGTATTGTATATTGGCGGATACTAGCAGATTCTCAAATCTACAGGAAATAGTAGCAGAGCCTTGCCTTGACCTCATTCTTCCCAGATGTAAGTACTGTTGCTGAGCCGTCCATGTTTGGGTTGCAGAGCACCCGGCCTTCTGAGTGTCCGCCCCTTGAGGCAGCCAGGTGTTTGATTTTCCCCACTGAACCACTGCAATAGCTGACTATGCATTGGGTTCTTGCCTTCAGGGCCAGCTTGCTCCCAGACGCCAGGTGTGTACAGCTGCCCACAAGTTACAAATAGCTTCCCAACTGGCAAGGCAGAGGGAGAGCACTGCTGGGCAAGTTCCAGGCAAGGCAGCTAACTCCTCCTCACCTGGGAGGCTGGTGGAGCCAGCCTGGGCTCTGGCTTTGTAGCTAGGCTGCCTGGGTTTGAACTTCAGCTCTCCTACTTACCAGCCTGTGTGGCCTTTGACACTTACCTCCTCTATGCCACATTTCCCCATCTGCAAAATGGGAATAATAATAGCAACTACCTTATAGGATTATAGGGAGAGTTAACTGAATTCATATAGGTGAAGAGCTGAGCCCCATGCTAACCCACAGTAAGATGATACCAGAGTGTGCTGCTATCATTATCTTATACGGCTGTTCCAAGGACCTTTAGCACAGTGCCTGCCCTATAGCAAAGTCTTGGTATGTAATGGTTCACTATTACACCACGGCTAGATAATAATTTGAGAAATTAACAGATGCTTTCCTCTTCTCTCTGGTTTTCCTTTTTCTTTCCCTCCATTTAATTAGCTCATTGCTTCAGGGAGTCATGATTACCACAGATACTTCCTTAACTGTCTTTAGTCTCTAAAAGCATTAACCCCAATATGAGGAGAGGCAAATGTATTGGGAGAATAGGCAAGAAATGGGGCATCCATTCTCCCCTCCACAAGAAAGATGTCCATGGCTTGATGACCAAGAAGGGGGGGGGGAGGGGGTGGAAAGAATGAGCATGCTAAAAAAGCCAGACCCTGGTCCCCATCCCCACCCCAAGCCTTGCCCCTGTTAGAAACCATTTTTTAGAACATCCATAACTTCAGAAGTGCAAGAAACCATCTAATCCAATCTAATTCTGAACCTTCTGACCCCCTCAGGGTGGGAGAGCCCCGAGGAGGATGGAGGTTAAGTTGCCTTTAGTCCAGCAGAATGAGAGAATTCAGGATCAGAAATGAAATTGGTTATAAAGAACAAGCCCTTGATCTTACAGACCAATATCCGTGCCTACGATGCCTGTGTTTTTTACTCCACGAGTGGTACAGTACCTAAGCTGGGCTAGGAGGTTAACCTCCTTTCTAGCCCATCTTCATCCTCTATTAAAGCAAAGAGTCCATGAGTCAATGCCAGGCTTCCAGCCTGTATCCCCTTTCTTCACACAGTCCTTTGGAGAGCAATAAAGCACTGTTCGGTGACAAAACTGGATTTTCCGAAGGAAAAGCTCTACCTCGAAGTGGATGTGCAGTAGCTGTCAGGGAACAGTTCCTCTTCCCACCCACTAAGCTTTTAAAACGACTGAAGTGCCACCCTCCCTAATTACCCAATTCAGTGGTTCACACAATGGATCTGCCACTTTCTGAGGAGTTCTGACATCTCTAATTCCCAGAGGCCTCTCAGCTCTGACAGAAGGCATCTGGGGTAATGGAGGGTGGCGCTGGGAGGGTGCAGGCAGTTAACTGGAGAGACGGGGAGGCTGTAGGCAGTTAACTGGAGAGATGGGGACGCAGGTGAGAACCCAGGAGCCACACCAGCAGACATGAGCACTGAACGGACCCTAGAGAACATCTATACAACCTTCTCACCTGACAAAGGGGGAAACTGAGGCATGGAGGGACACCACTGGACAGTGGCCCTCTGGGACTACAATCCAGGCATCAATTTATGTATCCATCCATTTATTCTTTGTTCATTTAAAACATTTATTTGCCAGACAGTGAGTACATATTCATGGTACTTATTATATTCTAGTAGAGGGTAAAGAAATACACATATATTCTGATGGTCAGTTCTCTAAGGAAAAATTACAGGGAAAGGAGGAGAGGGACATGAAGAAGGGATTGCTTATTAGACAAGATGGTCAGGAAAGGTCTCAGTGGTGAGATGAGATTTGACCAGAGGCCCATTTGTGGACAGATGTTCTAGGTACAAGAGGGATTTTTTTTTTTTTTACTCATGTGCAAAGGTCCTGAGGTAGAAACATATCTGTATACTTGGACTATTCCAAAACAACACAGAGGCCGGTGGGGCTTAAGTTGATTGTGTTGGGGTAAGGGTAGTAGTATGACATGATTAGTTTAGAGGGGGTTCGGCGGTCTGATGCTGGGGAAGGCTCTTGGCTTCCAGGCTTCATGAGATAAAAACTGAAATGTTTGGAGCAGAGATGTTTCGTGACCTGGCATTTCACTGATCTGTGCTTCAATACCTTCAATAACAAAAAATATTTAAAAAATATTTTAATGTTTATTTATTTTTTGACTGAGAGAGAGAGAGAGAGAGAGAGAGAGAGAGAGAGCGCACGAGCAGGGCAGGGGCAGAGAGAGAGGGAGACACAGAATCTGAAGCAGGCTCCAGGCTCTGAGCTGTCAGCACAGAGTCCAATGCAGGGCTCAAACTCACGGACCATAAGATCATGACCTGAGCCAAAGTTGGAAGTTTAACCAACCGAGCCACCCAGGAGCCCCATAAAAAATATTTTTAGACCAGAGTTTCTCATCCTTGGCTCTAGTAACAGTTGGGACTGGATAATTTTTTTTGTGTAGGGGGCTCTTCTGTGCACCGTGGGATGTTTAATACCCTCTCTGACCTCTATCCACCAGACCCTCTACCCACTAGGAGCAGCTTTCCAATTGTGACAACCAAAAACATCCTCGCACATCGTCAAACATCCCTTGAGGGGCTTCTAGATGAGAACCACTATATTAGAATAACAACATGTAGGGGCGCCTGGGTGGCTTAGTCGGTTAAGCGTCCGACTTCAGCTCAGGTCACGATCTCACGGTCCGTGAGTTCGAGCCCTGCGTCGGCCTCTGGGCTGATGGCCCAGAGCCTGGAGCCTGCTTCCGATTCTGTGTCTCCCTCTCTCTCTGCCCCTCCCCCGTTCATGCTCTGTCTCTCTCTCTCTGTCTCAAAAATAAATAAACGTTAAAAAAAAATTTTTTTAATAAAAAATAAAAAAAATTTTAAAAAAAGAATAACAACATGTGACTTTCAGGGAAAACAAACAATCCAATCCAGTAATTTCCATGCCTCACTGTACATTTCAGGGGCAGGTTTTGTTTTTGTTTCTTTTTTTTTTTTAATTTCTCCAAATATAGATTCAGGGGCACAATCCCCAACCTACAGAACTAATCTCTCCAGGGGATAGGGCCCCAGAATCAGTATAGACACAGCTTTCCGACTGCACGCTCTAATTTCTAACCTACTTCTCCAACCCTCACTCTTCCTGTTGCCCGTCCACAATGTTGCTGTACCTATACTATTATTTGTCATGTTTCCTTCAATTGGCCCACTTCTTCTACTTAAATATCGCTTCTAGAAAAGGGAAGCTCTTTTACCAGTTCTTATCACAAAAGTGTAGGAACCATTTGGGCATCCTGTGAACATGTGTGTAGCCCGGGGTGGGGTCTGATTCACGTTTCCAATGAGCCCCCAGGAATGCTGCTGACTTACAGACTTCCAGAAATGAAAATCACTTCCAGAAATGGAAACTCACCTTGTCGAATGTAGAAGATAGCTATAAAAAGCAAGGACAAAACCAAGTTAAATTGCAAGGAGATGTCACTGCCTGCCAAAGCTCTGAGTCTGAGGACTGTCCCCTCTGGTACTAAAAGGGGACATTATCAAGAACTGAAGAGGTGTTAGAGACATATGAGTGTCCCGATGCCATTTCCTCCTTCGTACCCCCCCAGAAGAACTGAAAGCAAATTAAACTTTCTCATTATATTATTTAATGTTATTTAATGCCAGGTGTGCATCCCATCAAAAATTACCCCAAATGTCTTTTTAAGATATCTTGAGACCCCTCATACTTTGAGAAATGCTGATCTACTCCGGTTCTCTCCATTAAAGAGCTACGACTACAGAGGCATTGCTGCCCATTGCCCAATGAGGAGATGATAAAAACTGGGACCAGCTCTGAGGTCTCCTGTCACTCCAAGACCAGAATGAGTGTCACCTCCTTCACCCTGAGGCTCCCCACCCCATCAATACCATCTGCATTTCCAGCCAATTTCAGCAGGGCCAGATCCCCTCTGGCTGGGAAGTCATTACCATCTGGACTGCCCTGCAGAATCCCAGTCCTCTGCAAGTGGTGGCCTGGTCACAGATTCTGCTGGAGGGAAGAAGCCAATTTTGAGATGACAATCATTTGGCCAGGGAGGTGCGAACAGTGGGAGGAGACGTTAAAGGATTTTTAGCCCTCAACCTTTATGTCCCAAGCTAAATAAAGAGAATTGCATATGATGGCTGGGATTGCAATTTCCTGCCGTTCAGACAGGAAGAACTCAAAGTTCCTGGAAAGAGGTATGTGGTGTGGCTCATCAGACACTTTCCAAGAGTCCCTTTTCAATGCCCCATTGCATCTTGGTTCAAGACCTAGCTCCCCCACTTGCCACCTGTACATATGACCATGAAGCATAACTGAACCTCTCTGCGCCCTAATTTCATCACTGGGAAACTTACCTTAAAGAATACGAGGATTAAATGGGGGTGATATATACAAAGCACCTTCACACAGTAAATGTGCAGCTAATTAGCCCTTGTTGTGTTAGCTTCTCAACAGTCACTAGTGCCACAGTGAAAGAATGTTTCCTCCCTTGAAACACAAAGAAGGAAATAAACTAATGTACATTAACTGTCCACTGTTGTTGTCAAGAGGGTTGCACTGAAATCTGATGGTGACACTACTAACACAGATGACCAAGGTAGGGGAGGTGCCTGACCCCATCCACCTGGTCTCTTGGCTGGAGGTCCAGCACCTTCAGTATCTTTGCTGGGACACTCTTTTCTAACTTTCCTGCAGTTCAGACCTGGCCCCTGAGCCTATTTCTGAAATGGCACCTGTTTTTTTACCCTCTCCATTGGTGTTCTTCCTTCTCATAATAAGCAGCAGCCTTGCAGTTGTTCCCAGAAGCTGGAGGCTGTTTCCAGGGCCAAAGGTGAGCTTACAGTCACCTGGTCGCTATGGAAACCAAAGCATTGTCATGCTCTCTCCAGAGTGACTTGGCAGAGCCTGGAGTATGTCTCTCCATTTCAAACTAATCTCCCCACACATGTTTCCCTGGAGGAGAATTATCACGGATCACAGGGACGGGGCTCTCACATTGACCACAGAGGGCAGGGAGGGGTCTCTGTGGAAGCATTTGCATGGTGAGCTGGCCTGTAAAAACTCACAGATGCCTCCAGATTTCTCCTGAGTTACAGTCTTTCTCCAGAGTCATGAGGGCCTGCAGAGGGATCAGTGAGGAACAAGCAACAACCATTTTCCAAAGTCCCCAGAGATTTCAGAAGGTGTAATAACATGGGTTTGGCCCCCGTAACACAGTCTAATCGAGCGTGTCCCAGGCACCAGTCTGCAAGACTATTTCATGAGATACTGGTTGCCATTAGGATTCCTACACTGTGACACTAGATATTCTGATGCAGAAGTCTGAGGTGCCGACACGAGTCTCACTTCCTGACCATCCCCTCCCTGGGTGATCCTGATAAAGGTGATCACAGGGTTGCACTTTGAGAAGCACAAGTGTAGGAGGAAGAGAAGAATCTGAACTCCCACAGTCCTGAGTTCTGGCCCCATTCTACATCTGTTTGCTTTATTGTCTTGGCCAAGACGCCAGTGGCCTTAATAAGAGAAATGGATCACATTCAAATTCCCCAGTGATATTCTGTGGGGCCTCACTCCCCTTACTCTTTTTTTTTTTTAAGTAAGATTCATGCTCAGTGCAGAGCCCAATGTGAGGCGTGAACTCACAACCCTGAGATCAAGATCTGAAATGAGATCGAGCGAGATACTTAATGGACTGAGCCACCCAGGTGCCCCCCACTCCCCCTACTCCTAAAAAGGGGGTTTTAAAGCCAAATAGCTTGGGAAGCAATATTTGTTCTATCCCTCTCTAGGACACACATAAATTGCTTTAGCATATTAAAGACTGATAAGTCCTACAGTAAGGAAGCCTATGTGATTTTTTTTCAAGCCAATGTTTTCCTAGTTAGTGCCCATAAAACTCTTTATTTTTTTCCTTTACGCTACTTGTTAACAACAGGCTCTTGGGTTACCTCATTTGGTGAATGTTGGACTGGAAAATAATGACAAATATTAATAGTTATTTTTGAATAAGTTACTACTATGTGTCAAGCATTTGACATATATCATCATCTTATTGAATCATACAACTGCCCTCCCCAAAGCAGTACCACTCCCAAACTGTAGAACCTGGAGCCTAACCTGAGTGTTGTGACGTTGACCTTAAATTATGCTAGGAGCTGCTCAAACATTGGCAGGGAGCAGCGAGAGTGGCCTTAGGGCTTCCACTATGGAACAGATCACAGATAAAGCAGCTTTCTGGACTCAGAAAACTGGTTCAGAAAAACAACAACAACAACAACAAACTTAGCAGAGCATGTGGAAATAGATTGCAAAGGGGAAAACCTAGACTCTCAAGTTTCAAGTGCCAAGCTTGAAACTATACAACAAAACCCAACTTTTGGAGTTATCAGCACACTAGGTTTTTTCCTTCCCCATCACATTAGCTTTTGAGTAATGCAGTGGCCAGGCACCCAGCTCCCTGATGTATTACATTAATGCATTATCAGAACCAGCTGTTGCTCTAATGATATGGAAGAAGGATGAAGGGCTTGGGTGATGTATTGCCCCAACGTACTGAGAAGGAGGAACAGAGTAGATCCCGTCCAGGATAGCAATGCAGTTAGGAAGTCGAGATTGATTTATCAGGGGCATCCCATGCTGGCATCAGGAAAGAGGAGTCGGCTAGGCTGTTGGAATTTATCAACATAATTATGTGCCATGATTTATTAAGTACTAAACAACAAAGGCATCAAAGGCACTTTTTTGTTGTTGTTTTGGCTTAACTTATTAAAAAAGGACAGACAAAACTTCTTTGTGTGTAGTTTTGGTTTTTACTTTTAAATGGTAAAGTTCCTCTACACACAAACACTTATGAGTGATGAAGTCTTTAAGTAAAGGTAAGACATGGGCCGAGGTGAACCCCCTTTAAACAGGTGAGTTTCTCTCTATGAAAGGAAATAAGCCCATACCAAGTCACTCCTGACCCTCCACCCCTCCACCTCTCTGCAGTTCCCAGCACATCAGGGACAACGGAAGTAGTTGAAACCTAAAAGGAATGTAGCTAGCACACCAGAGGTGTAAGAACGGCCACAGAGACAAAAATGATTGAGAGTTTCCTTTATTCCAGTCACTGGGCTAAAGTCTTTATACCCATACATCTCACTTTACCTGAGTTGTAACTCTGTGAGGTAGGTGCTACTATTAATCCTGTTTTATAAGTGAGGAAATTAGGCATTAGTGACATTCAACTAATTTTACCCAAGGTTTCACAGTCAGCAGTGAAGCTGATGATTAAATTATAGGTCCATTATGACCTGGGGTCCATGCTATTCATTCATTCATTCATCTGTCCATCAACAAGTATTTACTGAGCCCTACTACGTGCAAGGTAGAGACACAGTGATGGTTCAGAATGGATAAGCCCTGTGTGCATGGAACGTAATTCTAGTGGAAAAGACAGATCCCTCATTCTTGCTACAAATGAAGGAAGAAAGGAGGGTGGCAAGGGGCATATGCACAAAAATGCAAACTGTACTAAGTATAATAAGTTTTAAGGAAACAATGCCTTAGAAAATAACAAGTTGATGAACAGAGTTCAGGTAAGAGAGAGCGCATCTGTGATGTAACCCTTGCTGCTCTAAACCATCAGAGGCATATGAGGTTTTAATCAATATGTACATCTTAGAGTCCATCCAACATTTTCCCATGCTCCCCTTCTTTCATTTACCTGCCTAATATCTCTAAGAATGAGTCAAGTTCTCTCACCACACCTAAGCATGGGTAGTCACGTTTGCCAATGTCATAAGGTAGAAAAGAATATTCTTAGGCTCATCACTTTACAGGGCACATTCAGTTGACTTCAGTCTACTGCCATACAGCATGTGTATTTCAGGGCAGCTGATCTGTTCAAGACCCTGCCAGGCAGGTACGTGTTACCAATTTTTACTTTCTATACATATACAGTAACACTGGGAATGACAACTCATGCAAAGCCTTGTTTATATCAGTGCAAGAGCTGGGGAAAGTACAGTTAGTGTTGCACAAGCTTCTGCAACCATTCCAAGCTGATCTTAAAGACAAGACCTGTTAGGATGTCCCTGGAACCACAGTGGAGGGGACGGCCATCTTGCCAGCCCAACCCAAGGGAAAGCCCCAAGCAGCGCGCCAGAACGAATTGAAGGTCAACCCATCACCGAGCGACAGCACCTGGCGCGAAAAAGGCCCAACCGTACCTAAACCCGGAACCGCTGCAACTTAAAAGCCCTACCCCACCACACCCGGGGGGCGCGACTTCCCTGACTCCTCTCTCTCTCTCTCTCCCTGAGAGAGAGAGAATCTCGCCCGAGACCTTAGTTCCCAATAAAGCCTTTGACTGCTAAAAATTTTTTAGCTTCTGACTCTTATCTTTACCCTGCCCTACGCCTGACCATAACAAGACCCACCTCCTCTTCTAAATGGCTAGGAATGTGACAGAAAGCAGACCCTCCAGAGTAGAGAGGCTAAGAACAAGGGATAGCCCAGTGTTGGGAGGTCACTAGAGAACCAGTACAGAATAAGTGGTCCTGAGCCAGCTGGGGGCCAAATGGTAAAGAGGACATCTTCCCATCTCCTAGTCAGCTTTCCCTTGGTCCTGGGCCTAATTCCCTAAAGCCAGTTATTCTAGATGCCATATCTCATCCAGCTATCTTTCAACAGGGTTACTCTTCGCTAAAAGATTTTCCCTGAAGGCCAAAGTCCTTTCAATTTCCCAGAAGCAATCTCATTTTAAGAGGGAACTCCAGAACGCTTGGGGGGACAATTGGCGGATTGTCAGGCAATGGATGGATAATGAAAGGCAGATTTCAAAATAGAGAAACCCATCCATACTGTTCAGGTCAAGCCCCATTGACAGTCAGCTAAATGTCTACTTTTAAGGCTGATTCTGGAATTTGTTTTCTATTTACGGCCTATGGAAATGCTATTTATTCTAAGAATCCACTTAGCAACTGTATTAGGGTTCTCCAGAGAAACAGAACCGACAGAATGCATATACTTAGAAAGAGGCTTATTTTAAGGAATTGGCTCATGCAATTATGGGGGCTGACAAGTCCCAAGATCTGCAGAGTCAGTCAGCAAGCTGGAGGCCCCAGAGAGCCACTGGTGTAAGTTCCAATCTGAGTCCAAAGGCCCGAGAACCAGAAGAACCAATGGTGTAGTTCTAGTCCAAAGGCCAGCAGCCTCAAAATCCAGGAAGAGCCAATGTTTAAGTTCGAGTGCAAAGGCAGGCAAAAAGCCGTTGTCCCAGTTTGAGGGTAGGCAATAGTCATTCCTTCTTACTTGGGGAAAAGTCAATCTTTTTTACCACTCAGGCCTTCAACTGATTGGATGAGCACTGCCCACTGTAAAGACAGTAATTTGCTTTCTTCAGTTCACCTGTATAGATGTTAAACACACCCAAAAACATTCTCATGGGAATACTCAGACTAATGCTTGCCTAATATCTGGGCACCCAGTGGCCCAGACAAGTTGACACACAAACTTAACCATCACAGAAACAGTAACAAAAGTAAGATAAATCTAAAACATAAATTCAAAATGGCGTAGAGTGCTTTCCAGATTACAGAGGTAGTTCATGTACTCTTTTAAACTCTGACTGAGGGTAGACAGCATTATCGTTTTACTGTGAGGAGAACCCTGGCTTAAATAATTTTAATAAGTAACTTATCCAATGGCTCCAAAGCAGTACCATCAGAGTCTAACTTCAGATGCTACTCTAGTTCCTTGCTTTCCTTAAACACAAAGATTCTACATCTTAATACACTGAACACCCCAGAGTGGCAGATAATTTGACACCAGAACAAAAAAGACTGAGTCACATTTTTCATCCTTGAAACATCCTGACATCAAGGGTCCTCAAGCAAAACACTTCCTGCTCTCCACCCTCGTGCCTGGTCTGCAGGAACCCCAGAGCCTCCTTTTGCTGAAGTTAACTTTCCAGCAATTTTCCTGTCACATGATGAGGACTGCTTAGCAAGCCTTAACTGCCTGGGCTCACAACCCGTTCAGAGATATGTCCAAAGGTCTGTATTCTGGCCATTTTGATTTAAATTCCTTACGGAAAAGTATTTTGTCTGTCTGGTTCACTGCCTCCTCCCCAGAGCCAGCACTGTGCCTAGCAGTTTTAACCAATGGACATCGGGACAATGGAATAGAGAAGACAAACACATAAAGGGGAAAGGCACATCATGCTGTCACCTCACACAGGAAGCCTCCTTTGGTACTGACTCTTAGCAAGCCAGGATAAAAATGCCTCTTTGTGGACGAGATGGTTCAGAAAAAACATCTGGGTATAAAACTGAACTGGGTATGTGGCTTAGGGTACAGTGATAACACATGTTTGATAACAGTGACTGTACTCACATATATGACCCACCCAATCAATTCTAAGAAAAAATGAAAAATGGATACACAGGAACATGAACACTAACTGCAGGCATATGTTGCTGGTGAAATGAAAATGTGGCTATGGAGTCATGGAAATTAAGTTTTTGCTATCATTACTGTTATTTAAGTCAATGTAATAGGGTCCCTTCTCTAAACACAGGAAAGAGTTCTAGAACACAATAACTTTGTGTACATGATCCAGGTTCTAATCCTGCTTTAGCTCTTATTACAGCCTTGCAGGATCTAATTTGACTTGGTTGGTTCTATGCCTATGTTCCAAGAGACTATAGAGTTACTCAGGGACAAGGTCTCTATCTTATTTATACTTAAGCAACTCACTGGTCAAGGTTGGAATGTGATTAGTGTGCACAGGTTTCTGGATTAAAACCTAGAGAATGTTCATTATTTGTAGCAGCAATATACCCTAACAGTCAAAAGTGCAGTCTGCCTTGGTTTTAATCCCAGATGAATGGCCACACACAAGCCATTTATCCTTTAGAGTTTCAGATTCCCCATCAGTAACACATAGTTGGGGTGCCTGGGTGACTCAGTCACTTAAGTGACCAACTTCGGCCCAAGTCATGATCTCATAGCTGGTGAGTCTGACCCCACGTCCGGCTCTGTGCTGACAGCTCAGGGCCTGGAGCCTGCTTTGGATTCTCTGTCTCCTTCTCTCTCTGCCCCTCCCAACTTGTGCTCCACCCCTCTCAAAAAACAAAAACATTGAAAAAATTTTAAAACACATATAGTTAAAATTACTTAGAATTCTGGAAATATGGCATCATCAATAGCAGTTTAATTTCTGATTCTTCCAAAATCCTCACATTAAAAATAGAGCAATGAACTGATAAAAGTAAAAAATACACAATGTTTATGACAATAAAATATCTATGCGAATGTCCAAATATAAGCAGGTGGGGACAAACCATCAACATCCCCAACAATTGGATGCTACCAGTACCCCTGTGGGAGGAAGCAGAAGAAAACAACAGGTCATGTGACAGGCAAACCCCAATATGACCAGCAGACAGTCACTGGAATGTGTGAATGTCGACTTGAGATCAGCAGCTGAAATTAGGGAGGATGATTCGCAACGCAATGGTGGATGAGCGAGTTCAATGTATCCCTGGTAAGATGTGAAGGGGACAAAGCACCCCAGTCTCTGTAAACCCCAAAACTGACTAGTTAGGGCTGCTTCTGAGACTGTCCCACACTGAGAAGACATTGCTGGATGTGACAGATAAAGGAAGAAGAAACTCCAGAAAAAAATGAAAGAGGAATAAAGAACCAGGTCATCACAGATAGCAAGCCATACGTTTTTAAAAACTAGGTAGAAAAAAGAAGATGGAGGTTAAACAAGTTTGGAAAAGACAACTAAAATGAGTCTTCCTAAAATTTCATGAAATAAAATCTCACATCAAAACGAGAAATAGAGTGGCACCTGGGTGGCTCAGTTGGTTAAGCGTCCAACTCTGGATTTCAACTCAGGTCATGATCTCATGTTTGTGAGTTCAAGCCCCTCATCTATTCCAGACTGACAGTGTAGACCCTGCTTGGGATTCTCTCTCTCTGCCTCTACCCTGTTTACTCTGTTTCAAAGAAATAAATATGATTTTTTAAAAAATGAGCAATAGAAAAGAATCATAAGTATATCTCATACAAATTTATTAAAAGAAAAAAATGAAGGAAAATTAGAATAAAATCTCTACAGATAACAAAAGCAAGCCAGATAGATACTGTCAAAAATAATACCAATATTGTAACAAACTATTTCAAAACATGCCCAAAGGCATTAATAAAGTGATATGAGATATGGAAAACAACACAAATCAGCATTAGAAAACCTTAGAAATGAGGTCACAGAATTCAAGAATTATACATTTTGTAAGTTTTAGTAATGAAGAATAAACTAGAGAAAATAATAAAGGGAAAAATAAACATTAAATAATGCCTCTGGAGAAATAAAAAGATGTTTAAATGCTGATGTATAACCCTCCAGAGCTCTCTTTCCTCCCTCTGACCAAGCAACCACCAATACTGGGGATAAAAGCTCTGTCACCTTGGATCAACCCCATTACCAACCCGCTATAGACAAGTAATTTGAGCAAAAACTAAACCTTTGCTGTGCTAAGCCATTTGGATTTGGGACTTGGTTGTTATAGTAGGATTACCTAACCTGCACTGACTGATGTGGGCATCCAAAATGTGCTTAAGCATGCAGATCGTAAAAGACTTTTTAAAGCTGTGATGTATCTTTTCAAATGTGAACTCACATATATTACAACTAATGATAACGCAGTTGTAAATGAGTTAAATGTAATTCTTATTAACTTAACACTTTCTAAATTCATGACCAGAGTGAAGGCAATTGCTTTCCAAGCATCAGAAGAGCATATTGGGCTTGGATCCCTGGCTGGAGTCCCAAAGATAAGCTCTATCAGGTAACAATAATTTCTTTCTGTCAAGGGGACCTATCATTATCATTATCAATAAAATATCTCACTTCTCACATCTTAGGTTCTGGATTACTAAGAAGGGATTTGATACAATTGCTAATCTGGAGGTTGGGAACACTATCCACACGAATGACACTTTGATTATTATCAGTAATAATAACAACAGTCACCTTCTATTCTCTATTAGCCCCTGTTCTGAGCGCTTTATGTGAATGAACAACATATGTGCAGTGATGAATGAATAAAGGAATGAATGAACAGACGAATAAATGAATGAATGATGTGGGATTTGTAAAGGTTATTAAAGGAAACATGAGATCTAGACCCATAGAGACAAAGAGGTAAAAACATTCAAGTCAGAGGGAACAATGGTAGAAGAAAGAAGAAGAGGATATAAATGACACATAAAGAGAAATTGAATAGGCATTTTTGGCAGGAAATGGAATTTAAACTTAATCTTACAGATAAAGAGGATTCATGGAAAGCTTCAGATCAGGGGACTGGGATGACAAAGCATTGTTCAAAGAAAATTGTCCTAATAGCAGGACAAGATAAAAATTAGAACAGAAAAAAGACTGGCACCAGGGAAATGAGTTAGGAAACTACTGCCATCAGCCTTGATGGGATGTGGGCCCTGCAAAAGATTTAGATATAACGAATGGCTATGACTAAGTTTTAGCCCATGATATATGACTGGAAATATGATGTGAGACCCCAGGGAAGTCTTATAAAAAGGAGGAGGCCCATCCTTCTTTGACACTTCATTTGTCTTACTGCCTGGAATACAGAAGTGATGGCTGGATCTCCAAAGGCTACTTTGTACCATCAGGAGTACAGCCACACACAAGAGATTTTGAAGCAGAGAGCTGGGTCCCCAATACATTCACGGAGCCACCATACTAACCAAAGACTGCCTCTGGATCTCTTTTGCATCAAAGAAAGATAAATGACCACCTTATTTAAGTTACTTTTATTTGGACTTCCTATTGGATGCAACTAAAGCTAATCCGACATAATAGCAAAGGTTAGGAAACAACAGAAGACCTAACAAACCAAAAAATGTAATTTGATATAGGAGTTAAGTATTTGTGTCCCGCCACCTGAGTTTAGATTCTGGCTCTGCTGCTCAGTAACTTTGGAAGCCTATGCAAGCACCTCAGTTTCAACAAAGGTTAAATGTGGAATAATAATAAACAGTAACCACCAATTGGATTCTTGAGATGATTAAATGTAACACCTAATGTAAAATGCTCAGCATACTTTCTGAAACAAGTTTTAAGAGATGCTAAATAAAATAAATGTAATGTGCCCAAAAAGAAAAAAGCCCAAAATTCTTAAGGAGAGGGTATGAATAAGAATGAATGACCACTTTTGCCAGAAGGTTGGGAAAAATTAGAAAAGCTTTCTGGAAAACACATTTCTCAACCTTCCTTGCCCCCCTTTCAGGACCACCCTGGGGCTGTGAATGTGAAAAGCACAAAGAAAGTGGCTTTCTTGCTTTCTCCGCCCTCCTGGCTTCTGGCCATCTGGGGATGGGGCTTCTGACCACAATTCCAGTTTCACATCCTGTTTAATGGGCTTATGGGCAACACTTTATCAACAGTCTATCAACACCATTGATCTTCATGTTCCAGGAAATGCTGCTCTGTTGGGAAGAAGAGGCTCTTGGCTTCGTTTCTGCATAAAAGGGTCTGATTATATCAAAGGGATGTTCGGCTTTTCAACATGTTGGGGTTAATAAACAGTGACAGGGTAGTGGAGGAGGTGGGGCTGGAGGTCTATGAGATTGAAAACTCTTTCAGGGAAACCAGGAAACTTCTCAACCCCCCCAATACTTCATGAGGAGCTAGAAGATTCTGAAAGATATAAGTGCTCTATATGAAAGGCATGAATCTTTGATTAACTCTAAAAAAAGGCAAGGGGAAAAATGGGGGTGGAAATGCACATAGTTTAATTGCAAATATAGTTACAGCTATATGTGGGGAATATATTTGAAGATGACATCATCATAGCTCCATATTTGCTAAGTTTTGATGTGGGGAAAAGGAGAATGGCATATGGAAGCATGGGCTGGTTGGTAGTAAGATGAAATAGGACAGATTAAATGATATTCTGCTACTCAGTGTCAACATGTTTACTGAAAAATGAGTGGTGGTAAGAATTAAGTGAAATGATATAGATACAAGGGCTTAGTAGCCCATGGGTCTCTCTCATTCTAAAACACCTGCGGGTAGCCTGATGCAGAGAGACAAGAGAGAAAGCCAAGGACAGTTTCTTTAGGACCTGCAAGCATCTTTGAGTGAACTTTGCCATTCCTTACATATCCTTAAAGCTCAATCCAGTCTCAATTGTGTTTTTATGCTTTAGGTTTACAGTGTGCTTTCCCCCCTTCATTGTAAGTTTAAATAAAGAAACTCTGTTTTGGATAATTGAATTGAATGAAAATTTTTCCTGTTTTCTCCTTCCCTACCCCCAAAACAAAGAATGTTCCTCTTGGAAAACATTCCTGTAATTTTATCTCAACAAGGATGGCTGCTAGAGAAATGGAATGTGGTGTTGCTATGGATTTAATGTTTGTATCCCACCACTGCCCAAAATTCATGTTGAAGCCCTAACCCCCAAAGTGATGATATTTGGAAATGGAGCTCCTGAGAGGTAACTAGGGTTACATAAGGTCATGAGGATAGGCCAGAAGTATAAACACCAGTCTGGCTCGGCAGGCTTGAGACCTACAAAGAGCCAATTTTTTAGTTCAAGTTCAAAGGTACGAAAAGACTGATGTCTCAGTGCAAACAGGAGCCCCCACTTAGGCTGTTTGTTCTATATAGGCTGATTGGGCAAGGCCCACCCACATTAGGGCCCACCCATAAATATTTAACTCAGTCTACCAATTCAAATGCTAATGTCATCTAAAAACACCCTCCCATAATGTTTGACCTAATGTCTGAGTCCCCCATGGCCCAGCCAAGCTGACAAAATTAACCATCACAATACCCACAGAGTGACTCATACATTTATTTTAACAGCATTTACCATATGACGGTGTTCAATAAACCTTAGCTATTGATATTTTTATCATCATTATTATTCTCAAAAGTCTCTTTCTTATTTCCTCCCTAGTTCCCAGGATAGAAATGTCTGAGAAAATACAGTTAGTTTCAGGTACCCCAAAAAAGGCTGGTGTTCTCGGGTTGCTGCTTCATCAAGAATTAGTTCCTTCTTCAAGAACCCCCTGGCCAATGGGACCATTTGTTTGGAAACAGCAACTTCCTCCCTAAAGTGTCAAGTTAGTCAGCTCCCCTACCTCCATCCTGAGAATGCCCTAGTCTTCCACAACTTGCTGGAAATCTAGGCTAAAAAGTGAAGAGACTACAGGAGGTGAAGGAGGAAGCATTTTAAAACTCGGCGACTAGTTCAACTGAGCTCTGGGGTTGCAGAGATTAAATGATGGCTCGTGGCACATACAATCAGGGGCTTGCCGAGAGTTCAGGGGTATTACTGACGGCTCTGCTAACTTGTGAGTCCTCATTATGTTTCTTCAAGCTGAAAAACTCTGCTTAGAACCAGGAAAACAATGCCCTTTCTAGCCTGGCCCCTTTGAAGGTCATAAATCACTTTAATTAAGAACAGCTTTAATAACGGAGGACTCAAGATGCCATACAAGGGTTCTGCAAGCATCTATGAAATTAGGATGAAAAAACTCCCTGTTTCGTACCTTCCCCAAGATCATTTTCTGCTGGGTTAAATGCTTCTTTCCCAGCAGTGTCCAATGACAGTGCTCAACCAGGAACAGTGATACCACCTGCTCACAACATCTCGCTCCCGCCCCCTCCTGGCCAGAGTTGGAGCAGAGGGAGGATGCTCTGAGGGGCCTGTGGCATCTCTCCTGATGTGAGTTTAGCCCAAAGGGGGGGGGGGCGGGATGGGGGGGGGCGTCTGTTCCAAGCCCAGGAAGCCCCTTCCTTCCACGAGACAATGGCCAACCAAGTGTGGTGAAGAATTTGTCAAGCTGAAGTATTAAATTAAAACTGAAGTATATACACAAGAGCAGCGTTTCTCCACCTCAGAGCTACTGACACTGGGACTGAGCAATCCTTTGTTGTGGGAGTCTGCCCTGTGCACTTTAGGATATTGGCAGCTTCCTGGCCTCCACCTACTTGATGGCAGTAGCATTTGCTACTCTAGTTGTGACAGGGAAAGATGTACCCAGACATTGCCAACCATGCCCTGGGTGTAATGCTGCCAGATGCAGCAAATAAAAATAAAGTCTGCCCAGTTTAAAGTTGAATTTCAGATAAACAACAAATCCTTTTCAATGTATGCATTCCCATGCAATCTTTAGGACACACTTATACAGAAAAAAATTATCATCTGAAAATCAACTTTTACTGGGCATCCTGTGTCTTATTTGGTAAACCTACCTGAGGAGCAAAACTACTCCCCAGCTGAGAAACACTGCCCCAGGCACTTGGCCTTAACTGCATATTACAATCACCCGATAAGCTTTTAAACTACACCTATCCTGGACCAATTAAACCAGAATCTATGGGGCCAGGGCCGGGCCATGGATAATTACACATTTTTTTTTTTTTAGTCACCCCATGAGATGCTACTATGCAGCCAGGTTGAGAACTGGTGGCACTGTATTTCCAAAAAAAAAATTCCCTGATGATTATATTAATATCTGAAGTACTTGTAAAAAGAAACCGAAACCAATAAGCAAAACATCCCCGGTCCCCAATGCAGAAACAAATCCTCTGGGGCCAAGGCCTGCTCACCCTACAGTTTTCCTACAGGTTTTGGATTATTCTGTCAGGAAGGTATGGGAAGTCATGCCCTGAAGAAACTCTCACACATGTGCACAGGACTCTCCTACTACTGATATGAATAATAGGAAAGCCCCAAATGTCCATTTGTGGAAGAAGGGAGAAATAAATTGCGGGAGACTCACACAACAGAATATCATGTAGCTCTGAGAGGGAATAACTTACAGGTGCCTGGATTAACATCAATACTTATAAGGAGCCTAATGTTACCTGGAATAAAAACCAAAAAAGATACTTTTTTTTTTTTTGTAAAACTCGAAAACAAGCAGGTCCTAACAGTATTTTCCCCATATCCTTTAAAGATACATAAATGTGTACTAAGCCTATACAATGGGAAGGATAAAATCAAAATCCAAAGTAGTAGTTCTGTTTCTCCAGAGAACCTTGACTAATACACCAGGGGATGATGATGGGGCTGGTTGACGGCCACACTCTGGGAAGCAGTATTATTCAAAATAGCTGACTTCGGCTCTTCTAAAATGTCAGTGTTGTAACAGACCAACAACAAAAAAATAAGTGGACCCTTCTAATTCAAAAGGAGACTGAAGAGACATGATGACCAAATGCAATGTGTGAATCTTTGATTGGATCCTGCGTCTTAAAAAAAAATCATGCATAGCTGCAAAGAATGTCTATGGGACAACTGAGGGAATCTGGATAACATAAGCTATGTACTAGATTATATCATTGTATTGATGTCACCTCTCTTAGGTTTGATAATATCCTGGTTATGTGGGAGAATTGCCCCTGTTCTTAGAACATAAAAACTCAAGTATTTGAATGACATGTTGCTCATGATGTCTACAATTACTTTCAAGTAGTTTATACAAAGAAAAATAACGTGTGTATACGGCACACTTAGACATACACACATAGAAAGAGATTGATGCTGAGAAAGAGAAAATGTCAAACAAAATAATAAGCAATCACTGAAACGCTTGTTACCTGTGAGTTCCTATTAGGTGCTGGGTGTAAGTGCATAAAACAGCACTGTCCCTGCTCTAATGATCTGATTTTCCAGGGTGTGTCCGTCTGCTAGGGCTTCTGTAACAGATTATCACAAACCAGGAGGCTTCAAACAGCAGAAATGATTCTCTCACAGTTCTGGAGGCTGTAAGTCCAGAATCAAAGTGTCTACAGGGTTGGTTCCTTCTGGAGGCTCTGAGAGAGAACTGAGTCCGTACCTCTTCCTTGCTTCTGGGGGCTGCTGGTGGTCCTTGGTACTCCTTGGTCTGTAGACCTATTACTCCAGTCTCTGCCTCTGTGGTCATGTGGCTTTCTTCCCTGCATGTCTCTGTTTCCAAATGCCCCTCTTCTTATAATGACACAGGTCACTGGATTAGGGCCCACCTTAATCCACTCTGACCTCATTATTGCCTAACTAATTACATCTGCAAAGACTCCATTTCCAAATAAGGTCAAGTTCTGAGGTTTTAGGGGGAGTTACCTAGGAAACAAACTTCCCTTGCTCCTGGACCAAAGACCCGAGGAAGAAGGTGGTCAGGGGCCTAGAAGCACATGTTTCCTGCAAAATCCCTGGGCCCCTTGTCTCCTTGAAATCACAGAAGTCAGCGTCCAGTGCAGGGCCAGCCATGGTACACGCCAGTGGCACCAAAGCCTTCCTGAGAGCTAAAACTCAGCCATCCCAGTGTCGTAGGCTCAATGTATTGCGAGAGCTGACTCCTTCCTGTCCCGTGTGACAAAGCCTGCTTCTTGACAGCACATTATGCAGAGTGGTGCCACTGCTCCCTTCCTACTGCACATCCTTCCTTGCAAAACTCACCTGCCACCCCACACCCATCACCCTTCTATACCAGTCCTCTCTTAGCAGCAGTGGTTCTCACTCAAGAGTCTCAGCCATGAAAATGTATGAACATATGTCCTCAGCTTCACGGTCAAAAGGGAATCCAATCAGGAATCTGGCGATGCAATTGCAAATTAAAAATTCATACCATAATGAGCAGAGGCATTCAAACTAATAATTACATAAACTCCTGTTACGGGTGGCATGGTAATTACAACAGGTACTTTTAGCAAATTTAAAAAGCATCTTAGGCTTCCATTTCCTTCATGAAGAATGCAATAAGCAGGTGCATCCCTGCACTGCCAGGTGGAGGAATCCCCTTAGAAACTGAGAGAGTAAAACGAGCACAGAGATCCCAATTCCCATTATCCCAGGATGGTAGGAAATTCACCACAAAGAAGAAAGACTGTGAGAGTAACAATAAAAACATCTGAAACAGTGACTATGGCACATGTTTGTCAGGTGGGAGATCCAGCTGAGAGTTATGTGACGGCCGTTTATACCACCCTCCTCTTTACCCACTGTGCTCTGCCCCTGCTGCCTCCCTTCCCAGAACACCCACACGCATTCCTGCTCCTGGCACTTCGGGCTTGCTGTTTCTCCCACCTGTAACGCATGGCCCTCACAACTTCCTCAGCTCAGGGGCTGGCTTCTCAGACAGGCTCTCCAACCTTCTGCATCAGGTACCATCACCGCACGCTGTTTAACTGTCTCTTAGAATGCTCTTACCATACCTGATTTCTTAAAACCACATTCACAGCCTGCCTCCCACACTAGAATGCAAGTTCCATGAGAGCAGAGACCTTGGCTGAGCTTTCATGGCTCAGTCCCTAGGCCCACTAGTGCATTTGGCACTCGGTCGGCATTCAATAAATGTCCGAGAGTGAATAAAAAATATGAATGAAGGAGTAAATCAATGAATACATGCTCATATCCATTGTTCTATTTAAGCCTTGAACACTCCTGTGAAGAAGGTACTATTATTATCTCCCTTTTAGACATAAGAAAACAGATTTAGAGACTCATGGGCATTTGCCAGAGGCACTAGGTCTGATGTGACAGAGCCTGGCCCTCCAGGTTGGGTCTTCTGTGTGCACTGCGTCTTGCCAGAATGTGAGGGCTGTGCCATCTGCAAAGTCAAGGAAAAAGGGACCAGAGAGTCGCTAAAAAGTTGATTAAATAGAACATGGACTCCCCCTCACTCTACAAGCAAACAAAACAGGTCCCTTCCTGTCCAGCCCCAGTGGGGACTCCAGTGTGCATAGTCTACTCTCTTACACTAGGACTTAAAGGCAGGGTTATGGCATCTCCATCCCTCTCTCAGCCATGGCACAGGTGGCCTGTTTCACACACACCATCTGAGGGGCTCAGGGATATTTACTGAGAGACTACACTTCACAGGAACTAGTGAATGAGAATACCCAGACAGGCTGGAGCCAGGATGGGAATTCTGGAGCCTCAATGGATAGCCCACTAAACCCATCAAGATCCAGGGAAGCTGAAGTTGTGGGTGCTGAGTGGCAGAGGATTGAATGATCTGATCCTGGCTCTGCCCCTGACTTTGTGGCCCCAGGGACTAGTTTCTCCTCTATAAAGAAGGCATCATAATCATACTCATTGTTTTAATTTTATGGTTATTCATTTTTGAAAGACACAGAGAGACAGAGCACAAGCAGGGGTGGGGTGCAGAGAGAGGGGGACACAGAATCTGAAACACGCTCCAGGCTCTGAGCTGTCAGCACAGAGCCTGACTCGGGGCTCGAACCTGTGAACCACGAAATTATGACCTGAGCCGAAGTCAGACACTCAACCGACTGAGCCACCTAGGTGCCCCTAATCATACCCATTTTAGAGGGTATTGAGGATTAGGATAAGTCATTAAGATAAAGGTCTCAACCCAAAGCCTGGTCCATGCTGAAAGTTCAAATATCATCATCAGCTCTGGGCAAAGCACAGACCTTGACAATCATGGCCGATGCCCCAAAGGCAGCAGGATCTCATTCCTCAAAGCACATCTATCCCAAGTCCAGTTACTGACATCCTAACTTGCCCCTCATCCCCAGTGATGACAACCCACGATACAATATCTGGGCACCATACCTGATGAGATGAGACGGTCCTCATCTCTGCGGGCCAACAGCAAAGTCAGGAGCCTTGAAGGGGCCTTTTTATCTGAGTCACTTGCCTCCTGTCACATGGTCAGCCTACAAGCGATTCTGTAACAACTGGGTCAATACCCCTCCAGAAATGTCTCATCCAGGATGGATGGCCTACCAGGGAGCACATGTGGCCTGTTCCCCAGCACTTAAACCCCCATTAAGCTGGACTCTCCTTCCAAAAGAATCTCAGGGAGGGAAGGATGTTATTCTCTCAAGGGCTTTCTGGAAGTCACAACGTTAGAGAAAGAAAGATGGATCTCCTCCTTGCCTCCTTCTGACTTTACAGGTGTCAGAACTGAGGCTTGGCTCACATAGATGCCAAGAGGTTGAATGGGGATTTGAATCCAATCTTACTGTATCCAAAGCCCTGCTTTCTCCATTAAGAAATGCAGCTCAAGACCATCAACATGCTTTTCCAGAGAAAAGATACTCTATCTTCAGATGTCCATCCACACCTACCACTGCCTGGGCTGGAGGTGGCTCTCCCGAAGCCATGCCCACCAAAACTGGTAGAATGACAAGAGCACAATCCAAGAAGGTATTGACATAACTGTGTGCTATGTTTACATGGATACTGCCTCTCCTCTCCCCCGAGCAGACTCCAAGCTTGTTCATAACCACTGACAGCTACTGTACCAATGGCTATTCACTTATTCCTAATTATGGGTGGCTAAAATTAAACTTACACAGAGCAAAGAGTACAGCCTATGTGGGCTGCATTGTTATACACTCCTACTGCATCTAATTCTTTCCTTCAGACTCCCATCTCCTAATTGTTCACTCAGTGCTAGGATCACTTGATCAATAGTTGTCTTGTACATTGGGAGAAGCACTAAATCTTGTTCACTACTATGTCCATGTGTCTGGCATGGAGGGAACACTCAATACATATTGGTGGATGGCTGGGTGGGTAGATGGCTGGCTGGCCATCTGGCTGAAAGGAGTGAGTGAAGGGAGGGAGGGACAGACAGACAGATGAAAGGGCGGGGATGGAGGCGAGGGAAGGAAGGAAGGAAGGAAGGAAGGAAGGAAGGAAGGAAGGAAGGAAGGAAGAGATGGGCAAATAGGTGAGTGGATGGATGTGAAATCTGGTGATCTATTGGGCCCCGTTCAGGCACAATTTGCGATTTTGTCTGGTACAGTGTTGCTGACAAATTCAGCTTTACTAGGTCATCCTCCTTGGAATCTTTCCCAGATTTCTGGGGATGCCTCATTAGTTCCATTTCACAGATAAATAAACCAAGATGCAGAGAAGAGCCTTAGCCAAGGTGACCCAGAGGGTTAGTAACAGATGAGCCAGACTCAAGGTCTCCTAGTCCTTTGTCCTGGTCTCTTCTTCCCTCTTCTCCTGGCACTGGGTGCCCTAAATTTCAGTTAATCCTGTGGCCAGATTGAGAAAATCCTTGTCTCACTTTCTCATGACATGGAAATATTTCCCGCTCTCTTTCCTCTCAGGCCAGTACCAGTTTCTGAGTTATGGGTATGTGGATCCAAGAAGGATCTGAAAGCCTTGGTGTTGACAGGTAGGTACACACCCATGATTCTCAAACTTCAATGTGCAAAAGAATCAACTGAGGGGTGCACTGTGGATTCCTGGGACATATCCACAGAAATGTATATGAGTAAGTCTGCAGTGGGGTCAGGGAAATGGCACTTTTAAATAATTACCCTGGATGATGCTAATGGAGGTGATCCATAGGCTATAGCTAGAAACACTAGTATGGGCATTTGAAGGTATTGATCTGGCCTGCTGAGAACGTATGTCTGGGCATTGAGGTCCAGGCCCCCTGGGGCAGTAAAATCTCTGATGAGAGGACAGGAACACAGGCTCAAGAACAGTGGTCAAGGGGCGCCTGGGTGGCGCAGTCGGTTAAGCGTCCGACTTCAGCCAGGTCACGATCTCGCGGTCCGTGAGTTCGAGCCCCGCGTTGGGCTCTGGGCTGATGGCTCAGAGCCTGGAGCCTGTTTCCGATTCTGTGTCTCCCTCTCTCTCTGCCCCTCCCCCGTTCATGCTCTGTCTCTCTCTGTCCCAAAAATAAATAAACGTTGAAAAAAAAAAATTAAAAAAAAAAAAAAAAGAACAGTGGTCAAGAATCTCCATGTTGAGCTTGTGGTCAGGCCATGCCCCTTGGGTGGAGTTTGGCAGCCCCTCTGGAGCAGTCAAGCACCCCCCCCATGCCCCACCATCCGCTGCCCGGGTAATAAAGGACGAGCATGTGAAGGGATACTGCCTATCCAAAGGAAAAACAGTAAAGATAGCAGTGACAGATGACAAGGGATCAGCCCTCTGTGCTCTTCCCAAGCCTGGCAGGTTCCTGGGCCCTCAGCTGGTCTAAGTTTCTTAAATAAGCTAGTGGACAGAAGGAGGAAACCCTGCCAATGACTGATTTCTGAATTTCCTCTACCCAGGAAGCTGAAGTTTCAGTATCCAATTTAATTTAGAAAAAAAAAAAAATACCAAAATAATGCTGTTTCTTGTTTTCCAGTATTGAGTAAAAACTCCATACCAGGACATTTCCTTATTTTTCTGGAGTAGATCCAGGCCTGAAAAGAAGATTCTCTGGAGTTTCCACACAAAAGGTCCCACTCGCTTTTGTTTTGCATGAAGTGCAACATACTGGAGATCCAATGAGAAGCTATGAACTCCTGGCAAGTGTTTGGTTTTTAGTCTCTCTGGGCTTTAGTTTCCACCTGGGGTGTGGGAGAGGGGGCATGGGGACATGTGGAAAAGTTCCTGCCTAGTTCAATTAAAATAAGCAGGAGATCCTACTTCTGCAATTTCTAATTGAGCACATATTACGTGTTGGACTTCTTACCGGAAACAATTATGTGTAAAATAAACATAATTTCTGCTCTCGTGAGACCCTTAGTAAATATTTATTTCTTAACCCAAGGCCCTTTGACTTTCTTAAACTACACTATTATTCTGACTTTCTCCACACCACCAGGAAAGTCTTACTCAAATACCTTCTGTTTGTTTATGCTATTTTATAGAAGATGGCCGCATGCCAGGCCATGTCCAGGAGGCTTTGCATGCACGTAATTCTCAGAACAATCCACAGAGAGATAACTGCATTATTTCTCCTACTGGAAAGATGAGGAAATGGACCTGGAAGGTCGCTCAGGTAAGTGGCAGAACTGCGATTCACACCCACGCAGCCTGACTCCAAATCCAGACCCCTAGCCTCTTCAACTAACCGCCCCTTGTGAAAAGGCAGGCATGGGACCGCGGTCCTCCTGCCCTGATTCAAAGCCAAAACATTATACAGCTTAGCCTCCTGCCAAAGTCCTATGCTTGCCAGCCCTCCTGACTATGGCCCCAGCAAAGAGCTCATCTCTCTCCTTCCGTCCACTTGAATGATTTCATTTTCCCTCTGATTCCTGGCCTAGAAACTGCTCTACTGAAAAATGCTGACTTACCACCAGTGCTCCCACTATGGGGCAGGTACTTTAATTGCTTCCTGAAGGGGCCTTTTGGTGCTCTTCTGAGACCCTGGTTGGAATTTTTAAAGAATTATAATTTCTCAAAGCAATCCGTCATTAAAATTCCACAAACCTCACAGCCTCTCCCCACTGGTCTGGGCTCAGGCTGGCATCTCTCCATCGCTTCTCAGAGGTTGACTTTGGGAGGGTTCCTCTGATGTCTTGACCCTACATTTCCTCCTACCTGCCTCTGGGAGCTGTTACGAGGCTCAGGTGAGAAGGTGTATACCAACTTCCTGGGGCATGCCTGGAAAACTGGGTCCTCAATATTAAGGTAAATGAAGACCAACACTGAATTTAACTGCAGTTCAAGAGGAGAAGTGACTTGACTAAGTTCTCACAAGTAAAGATGGTTTCTCGAAGGTTATTTGAATACATTCAGAAGTCCAATACTTTGTAACGCTTCCTCCATTATAATGCTTCCTGGGATCATGCCTCATGATCACAGGCAACTCTAATCAGTGTGGAAACTGGGGTGGGCAGGTGACACAGAAGAGGGAAAACAAAGGAATTTAAATTTACTTAGCACTCACTGTGTTCTTGTCGCTTTGATTCAACAATCCGTTTAAGGAAAGGGAATCTGCCGCATTTCACAAATAAGGAAATTGAAGCTCAGAGAGGGTAAGTAACATGCTCATGGTCACACAGCAAGTAAGCTCTCAAGTCAGGATTCCACACAAGTCGGCCCAACTGTGAAGCAATCCACCACAGAGCTAACCTGGAACTATGCCCTCTGTCCATGTGCTTGGGGTATGGCGGGTGGCTTTATGAAGGAGTCTACTTAACCATTCCAATTCCCTATGGCTCCATCACTCAGTGTGTGGTTTTAAAACACATTCACAAATACTTTGACATTCCTCCTTTCAAAAGGTCTTGAGTCTGTGCTGAACCTTCTTCTTGGTAACTGTGAGTAACAAAGTGATCTTTTTAGTGGCAATTGTCTTCTGATCTGTTGGCCTCACTAAACTTCAACCTTTCTATTAATACACCGTATTTTTACACACTTGGTGGGTCATGTACATACTATAGGCCTCAACGGCCTGATCTGGAAGAGAATCATGCTCTAGGTCAGTATTTCTTGACATCACTCCAGCCTTGGGATTCTTGCCATACTTTACGTATTTTGTTAAATGGGCTCCCTTTTTTTAAAAACTAAAGAAATGGATTTTAAAAGGAAGCCTTACACAAGTGCAAAATCAATATCACTTGCCATAAATATTAGGTAATGATAAAAATAAATACCACGGATACAATAAATATAATGAGCTAGGTCCGGCTGTCTTTGCAAGGCTCTGTGCTTCGTAGTAATAAAGGGAAGTTAGTGAGCTCAGGAGAGGCGTGAAAGCCACATTTGTACCAATCTTAGCCTTTCTCTCCGACAAGGTAAGGCAGACTGAGGGAGAAAGGGGATGGGAACATATTCTTCAGTGTGACTTCCTATGTTCCGTGCGTGCTATGTTGTTATTAAAAAAATAAAAAAAAAAAAAAACAACTACTTTACAGCTCTCAGGTCTCTCAGACCTCATTATTGCAAACACTTGAAGCCATTCATCCTCTACTCCAAGTCTCCACATGGCATACAGGGCAGGAAGGTCCAGAGGGGAGTGATCAAAACCTAACTCCCTGTGCATGTTATAAAAACACAAAAATGTCTGCTAGACCTAAAACAGCAGCTTGGCCCCGTTAGTGATTAGGCAATCTCTGGTTTTCTGTGTGACTGGACCTAAGTCGTCATTTCCCTCCCTGAACCTCAGTCTGCCCACCAGTGAAGTGCGGGGACCTGATCCTGACAGCCCCTCTCACCCTAGAGATCCCTCCCCAAAGGGGCAGAGGATCAGGCTGCATTTCAGAGCAGCCCTGCCTCCATTGCTCACATGTGTGTCCACACACGCACACACATGCTCCCCCACTGGCCTCCATTTGCCTCGGGGACACCAAACAGGAATTGCATTTAGTAATCAATTGACTCCCCTTGACTTGGTTTGGTGCGTTTTCTAAATAACAAGAGCGTGGCAACATCAGAACCTCGCGACAATCTTTATTAAGGAAGCTCCCGGCACCGTGCGGAGAAGACGCAGGCAGCATGTGCAAACGTGCTAAGGAAATTATTTCCATCAGCTCCAGCTATTTGAAAGCAATTGAAAAGTTTCCATTTGAAGAAAAAGTAATTTTCCTGATGTGAGTTTCGAGCTGTTTGTCTGCCCCCACCTAACGCTGCCACAGCTTGGCAGGCTCCACACTTCCTACATTTTATTAAACCACAGCTAAGTGGCGTCATGCTGTTAAAATATTGTGTCGCTTTTTAAAGTGATATCATTACCTAATAATTTTGAGAGCTTTATTTTTTTTTTCTTCGTTGCCAAGAAGAGAAATGGACCAAATGGCTTGGCAACATCTCTGCATTATGGAGATGGGGAGTGCAGGGTGTGGAGGAATATGGCCCCGAAATGTGGAGAACGGAACTCCGGAGGTCAAAAGGAAGTGCATGTATGAATTCTTCCCCATCTCATGTTTCTGAAGAATTGGGAAAGATGTGAACTGCAGGTAAACATGGTCAAAGCAACATCGGACCCCAGAGGTGGATTTTCCATGGAGCTAATGGGGCCCTTGTACCTAATTTTAAAATCATAATTCTGTCTCTTTGAGAGAGTGTGCTTGTTTTCTATTCCCGTCTAACAAATTATCACAAACTTGGGGGCTTAAAACAATACCTCTTTATAGTTCACAGTTCTGCAGGGCAGAAGTCTGGCATGGTGTGGCTGGAGTCTCTGCTTACGGACTTCGAAGGCTGAAAGCAAGCTGTTGACCAGGCTGAGCTCCTATCTGGAGGCATGGGAGAAAAATTTGCTTCCAATCTCATTCTTGCTGCTCACACAATGCAGTTCCTTAAGGCTGTAGGACTGAAGGCCTATTTCCTTTCAGGCTGTCTGCTGGAGGAAGCTCTCAGTCCCCTCAGACTGAGGTAGTCCCTACCTACCACATGGGCCCCTGCATCCTCACGCGGTGATAGTGCATCAAATCCTTCTTGTTAAATCTGAGCTCCTCCTTTCCAATCAACTGGAGAAACTTCTCTGCTTTTAATGGACTTGTGATTAGGTCAGCCATATTATCTTCCTGTCTTAAGGCCAGCAATCTAATCACAGCACTAAAATCCATCATATTCCCAGTCCCAAGGAATAGGCAGGTAGACATCACAGTACGTGACAGGGGTGAGAAATCTCTGTGGGCCATTTTAGAATTATGCCCAACACAAATAGGCACCAAATTGTATAATCTTCAGGCCCCACAAAACTTGGATCTCCTTCTGCCTGATCCCTTTGATCTTGAAAGCTGCCATTTGGACCATTTTAATGGCCTCAGATTGATCTTGGGTCTTTAATCTCTTTTTCAGACTCGACAGCTCACAAATTTAACATGCTCTCCCTCCCCATGGCCTACATAAGCAAGTCAAAATGGAGCTGGGCAAGCAAGGCTGCAGTGGCCACCTATGGTTTTTCTGGAAACCACTTTCCTTCTCTGTTAACAGCCCCCTGATTTCCTCTCCTGTGCAACTGTTCTCCCCTTACTCAAGCCTCTGTGGTTCAGACAAGGGTTCCATGTCCAGCTGTAATGAGGAGCAGGTAAGGCTTATTTAGTCAATTCAAAATGCCCTCTCTTCTCGGTGTCAGTGCTTGGTACCTGGATGGCTAAATGACCCACGCTGACCCAAGGCAGATTAGCAGAAGCTTCCAGAAAGGAGTGTTTTTTCTCTTTCCACTGAAGCTATAAGCGGTAAGGATGATGTACCTAGAGTTGAAGGGGTACAGAGATGGAGCCTACTAATGAAATCAGTTCAGAAGAGCAGCCTTGCGAGCAAAGGGAGAAGAGTCCTAATTATATCATTTGAGCCTTTTGGTTGTACTGAGCCTGCAGACAGACTACCCTTGGACAGAGTAACTTATTTCTCTTTTTATTTAATTCATTCACTCATCTATCTATCCATCCATCCATCCCACCATCCATTCATTCTTTCTTTTGTTAAAAAGAAAACCACAGGCCCAAAACGGCATCATTTATGCCAAGTCACCAAATCCAGGCTTGGTATCTAACCTAATCATACTTTCAACCTCCGCCAGAAATATGTCTTAACCATTCACTCAAGAACTTTCTGGTCAGCACCAATAAGATAATCTGTCACACAGTCACTCTCTATCCTCCAAAGGAAGCTGAGGTAATCCACCTCTAAGACCCTTTTGTCCCCAGAGGAAGGTGACCTCCCCTGAAATAATCCCTTTTTTTCTGTTGATGACTTCCTTGTCCTGCCTTTAAAACCCTTTACCCTTCTGTAACTCTTTGGAGCTCTTCTCTACTTGCTCAGTGGTATGCTGCCTGATTCAGGAATCAATTAATAAAGACAATTAGATCTTCACATTTATTTAGGTGAATTTTGTTTTTTAACAGGTTGAAGCTATTTGGTGGTGGGTTTCTGTCCCTGGCAAATAAAAGACTAACATGGATGCTCCTGTGGCCACCTTCCAGCCCACCCTCTCACCCTGCATCCCCACATGTGTGCCCTTCTCCTGCCCATTCTCCAGCCACACTGAAATGCAAGTCATTCCTGGGAGGTCATCTCCACCCATGACACTGCCACTGCCTCTGCGCATCCTCGTGGTGCTCTGCTCAAATGGCACCCTGTGCTTCACGTCTTACCACCTTCTCCCACACTCATTAAAAGTTAATTCTTCCTTTTCTTGACTCTTCTACCTACCTATCTTCCAGTCTTACCCCCTTTGGTCTGTTCTTAGTCCTGTTCACACCCAATCCCAGTGTGGGGCACATAGTTATGTGTATGTTTGTGTGTGTGGCAGGACAGGGATATACCATCATTTCCATCTTAAGACAAAAGAAACAGAGGTTCATGCAGGTTAGGCCAGACCAATCTGAAACCAAAATCTATAATCTTAACCACTATAAAATATTTCACTTAATTGTCCTATTACCATTAATACTGCTGTTAACAGTAAGAAAAACTAAACATTATCACACCCTGACACTTTGCCTTGCAATGTGGTAAAAGGTAATTTAAATAGATTACCTCCTTTAATCTTCAAAACAATCTCCTAAGACAAACGCTAATGTGATGCTGTTTCACTGGCAAGGAAACTGAGTCCCAAAGAGGTTAAATAAGTATCCAAGGTCATGCAGGTGGAATTCTCTTTTCTGAAGCATTGCTCTTGAAGACTGCATTTGCAAAGCTTGAAGAGAGAGAGAAGAGAGAGAAAGAGAGAAAGAGAGAAAGAGAGAAAGAGGGAGGGAGGGAGGGAGGGAGGAAGGAAGGAAGGAAGGAAGGAAGGAAGGAAGGAAGGAAGGTTGAATAAACTTGAATGTGGGTATAAACTTGAATGAAGCTGGAGAGACCTGTGCATTCAACCTCAGAGACCCCTTAAAATAATGGCAAGAGGGACTCCAAGGATGGGTGAAAATGCCCAGCAGGAAGCAATGCCCTCCACCAACTCCTTCCCAAGACAACACCCTGTCCCTGGGTCCAAATCTCCATTTTCAGTCACCCAAGCCCATCAGTCTGGACTGTGTGTTTAAACAGGATTTTCTTTTTTTCCATTTTTTTTTTTAATTGGAAGGAAGCTTTAAACACTTTGAAAGTGGCCTCGGGGACCAGCTCACAGCTTGCTCCGCATCTCCTCCTTTTGAGGCTAGCGTCCCTGCAGCCACATTGCAAGCTCTGTTTTCAATTACAAAAGCTTGTTTGAACATGAGCTGTCACAGAGGCTGTTCAAACAGGCTTTTGTAATTGAAAAGGAGGAAAAACAAAAGACTTCTAACCTTCCAAAGCCAGGGTGGGAAGGAGCTGGTCAGACAACTGTGGGACCAAAATGGCGGTCTATAGTATGGGGATTGAGGCCAGCCAAGGAGGCAGCTGGGTTGTTTTGATTGGGCTGAACCACAATGGAATCAGGGCATGATAAAAAAAGTTAGAGGGCTGGAATCTGATAGCTGAGAAGTACATGAATGGATATGGAAAATTATAGGGATTCCCATCAGTGGTACTTAAGGAAAAGATTTTAGATCATTCGTAGGTGATCATTTATAGATGGCATAAACAAACTGCTACCTATGGTAAGAATTTTAATTGTTATTTTTTAGATTTAATTTTATTTTTAAATTTAATTTTTTTCCCAATATTTTGGAATCCATCAAGCAAAAAGTCTCAGTTTGTTACATATAATATTTTTAATTCCTAAACACTTTCTTTTCTTCCCTTTTGACAAAGACAGGGCAAGCCACACACTTGCATATACATTATGAATCTGCACAGAATTTCGTAACACTGTTATGTTTTCCTTGTATTTCAAGAAAAATAACAGCTTCCAATTTAAGTACGTTTCAGTTAAGATTAAGTCAATTTTAAAATATTACATGAATAATAGAGCTAGTGTATGAAAATACAGCTTAACATCATGGTGGTATATGGATACTGTAAAAAGAAATGAAGACGTTGAGGAAAATCAAATTTGGGGACATGGGTTTGGTGGCTAAGAGTTTGGATTATGGAGTGACTGCATATATTGACATCCCAACTTACCGCCTACTAGCTCGCCTAAATTGTATAAACCACCTCTGCAAGATGGGACTAATAAAAATATCTAACTTAAGAGGCTGCTCTGAGGATTTATAAAACAAGCAATCACTCCATAACTGTTTTCATATTATTGTTGTTAAAAATAAGACTACCATTTAGCTTGAGTTTCTCAAACTTGAAGAACCCATAGACTCCTTTCAGAGAAAAAAACCACTGTCAGTAATCTACAACATGGATGAAAATTTTTGCAGACCTCAAAAGATCTGATTTGTATACTGTGGGTATAGCCATTACAAAAATAAAAAGAGTGAGGTTTAAGTGATTTACCCAAGGTCACAGTCACACGACTAGTGCCAGAATCAGAGGTGCAGTAGAATCCGCCATTCTTTTTTATAGGGGTTACGGACATTTTGGAAGGGGATAATTATTGTGTGGGTCATTTTTGCTCTTCCTAATATTTTTAGCATCCCTATACCCTTCTCCCCCTACACTTAATTCCAAAAGCACCCCTAGTCCATGTAAAACCCCCAAATTTCACCACACATTTCCAAAGACAACCTGGGGAGGTGGCCCCTTGCCCTGGTTAAAAACCTCAGCCTTCCTCCACTATACTGGCCATGAGCATTTTAGAAATAAGATTTCTAGTGCAAGGTGTGGTGTTGGTAAGCAGCGGCAGTAGAGTTCACAAACCTCGTCCTGCACAAGTGTCATATGATTAACTGTATGTACATGAAATATCAAGAAGCAGGGGTTTGGAAAGGGTACGCTGTTCCCACATTCTCGCCTTCTCCTTTCACTAGGAAGGAGAACACTGTATGGCTTGGAAAGACCTGATATCTCATCAGAGTTTAATTTTGTTCTGCTAGTCCAATTCCCAGCTCATTAAGTTAGAATACCACCCCAAGTGAGCAGGGCACCCAGTTTCACAGCCCTGCTCCCCAGGTGAACAGAACAACAGGTGGGAAGGTAGAGAAGGCCTGATGCATATTCTATGAATGACCTAAGGAAAAAGGAGTTTGGCTCACCAGATTCAGAATTTTAATTTGTGAGAGTGAACACTGCCTGAGTTGAGATGAGGCAGCAGAGACAGCTGTGTGGAGGTCTGTGCTGATGCACGACCACAGAAGGCCCTAAGGCTCGTCTTTCAGGGAAAAGGGTGGAGCAGACCTGAGAGACTGAGAAGGAAACCTGCTGCTCACATGCTGGCCCTTCTCTCTCTCTCTCTCCCTCCCTCCGTCTCACTCTCTCTCTCCACACACACACAAAACATAAAATTAACCATTTTAAAGCATGGAATTCATTAGCATTTAGTACATTTAAGCCTTGAACATTTTCATCACCCAGAAAGGAAAACCCATACCCATCAGCAGTCACTCCCCACTGCCCCTCCCCACCTCAGGCAACTACTAATCTACATTCTGTGTCCATAGATTTCCTTATTCTGGAAATGGAATCATATAACATGTGATCTTTTGGGTCTGGTTTCTTTCACTTAGCATCACTTCTCAAGGTTCATCCATGTTGTAGCATGAATCAGAGCTTTGTGCCGTTTTCTGGCTGAATAATATTCTCCTGAGAGCCCACAATTCTGTTTATCCACTCATTACTTGAGCTGTTTCCATCTTGTAAACACTGCTGTTGTGAACATTCGTGTGCAGGTGGTAGGCACTATGGGGGTAACCCTTAACTCATAGAGGTTTGCCTGCCATGGTGAGGGGTGGGGTCTGACGGCTGGTACTCAGGAGAGGCAAGTTTTCAAGGAGACAGGAAAACAGCAGGACAGTATGGAAGACCAGCTTCAGTGGGAGTCTGTGCTGATGGGCATCAGGTGACAGGAGAGCCCCAGACTTATGGCTGAAAGAGCCAAGAATACATGAGAAGAAAGAAAAGGTCCCTGGCACCAACATGGATACCTTGTGGTTTTGCCTAAAGAAAGCTCTCATCTTTATCGCGTTCCTAGTATCTGCAAAGGAGAACCTTCCAGCCAGACACTGGCCCTGCCCCCAATCCCTGGGACTCACAGAATCACTACAGTCCTGGAGAAGGAGGGCAATATCTCCAGTCATAAGCTCCTGGTATAAAAAACCATTAAGACAGACTCACACAGTCAGGATGTTCCTAGGATGGTGGGAACACCAGGGAGGTCTCAGAGGGTCCCTATGGGAAATATAGGAGGTCATGGTGATTAAGAACTGACTCTGGGGACAGAGGATCTGGGTCTGAATTCACAGTCATCCTCTTCAGGTGGGACATTAGGGCAGATGCTCTGATCCCATGCACACCCCTCCCCCTCCAGGCCTTTGCCTGAGATGGGATGATACAGAAGGTTCCTGTTACAATTTGGCTGTCCAGGGCCTCCTTCTCACTCGGTGGGGTCCCTCCCAGCCTTGTTCTGAGGGCTGCCAAAAGTCCCCCGTGAGCCACACTGGAGGCTCTCAGACCAGTTTAGTAACTTATAGAAGGGGAAGTTCAGAAAGAAAGGCCCTCCTCCTACACAGCCATAGAATTCTTCCTTTTGTTAATTTAGAGTTTATTATTTTTCTTATTTAAATTGTAAATTACCCTTCCCTGGAAGTCTCCCCTAAACTGGCCCATTACCACGACCTTAGCAGCCATTTCCCCCAGCCTGGTTATAGATTTTCTGATGGCTTACATGCATCACTGGGTGCAGAGTGAAATTATCAGCTGCTCCAGCAAGCCTAGAGAGGTTAATGTGGAAGCCGGCCCAGGCCTCACAAGGAGCCCTCTGGGAAGAGGGAAGGGGAGAATCCTGGCCAAGGCTGCCTCTGTCCCTGCTCCCCAGCTAGAGCTAGGAAAGAATGAAGAGCCAATCTCTTCCACTCAGCTCGGGAGCCCATCCAGGAAGGGAGGCAACATGCCTGTGTCTGCCAAGCCCAGTGGTTGCAATCTTTCAAAGGCTTGAATATTTTACACTTCCTTCTGTGGCTGGGCTCACATGCAGAATGGAGTGCCATCGCCCCTGAATTCCAAATTTACTTTAAGTAATTAAACTCATTTATTTCCATCTGAATACACTATGGGGTTGGAGGAGTTTATGGAAATCTGGGTAGAGAGAATGAATAGATAAATAAATTACATGGGGGTGGGTGGTTACTGATGGAGATGGGGGGGGGGGAACGACCTAAGCCAGCAGTAGCTTTCTGCCAGAGGGCAATGGGGACTCTGTACGGCGAGCACTCCCACCTAGATCCTGTGTCCAGCATGGGGAGAAGGTGGGCTCTCTCAGAAGCATTTGTAGGGCCTGGTAGGTGGGGACTATTCTCTACTGAGCCAGGCAGAAACTTCCAGTGTGCTCCTTGCTCCAGTAAGACTACAGAGTGGGCACGTTGTATCTTGGCTGACTTTCTTCTACCTGCTGTATCTCCTGGCCACTTCCTTTTTCCCTTTCTTCTATGCTTCCTTTTCCTCTTTTTCTCCTTGCTTCAGTAAGACTAGGGAGAGGGCAAGGTCTGTCTTGGCTGGCTTTCTTTTACGTGCTGCAACTTCTGTCCCCTTCCTTCTATGCTTCCTTTTCCCACTTTTCTCACCCCCTTAATTATTACCCTTCAGGAAATAGTTCCTATTACCAATAGTCTCATCAGTATCAATGACTGGCTCTATCTCAAAGACAATTTCATTTTGATGCCCTCACTGGTCCTTCTAAGTCAGATTAGATCCTTTGTGCATCTGAATGCTCCCCTCACTCCCTTCCTCCTCTCTCCTCTCTCCCAACAAGGGCATTTGCTTCTACCTTTCATCAAGTTCTACCTTGCACTATGAATGATTTATATAAAAATTGCAAGCTGTCTGAGGGCATGGCATCTGAACGTTTGAATTGGTAAAGAAAGATATCCTCTTAGGGCAGAGGAGACAGGAAAAGATCCCTGTCACATCAGAAGCCACCTGAAAGTCAATTATGAACTGGAACTGGACCAAAATTCCTGCTTCTTGGTCTTTCTCTAACCCCACTGCTTATTATGACTTTTCTGTTCTCTGAGATGCTTTGCATGATACCTATATCCTAAGAGGTACTTAGCAATATTTATAGCATTGCATGGAATTTACAGGGGTTCAGGTAAATTTCTGCTATCACGTCAGAGACAGAATGTGGATTGGAAGTGATGATTCCAGTTACCCCTGGGGTCTCCCGCTCACCATCAAACAGGGAAAAAAGAAGAGATTCTTCATGCATCATTCTGGCATTGTACATATTCACATGCCATCACACAAATATGAATATACAACTCCATTAGACATAAAATTTTTATGCTTTTCCATTAAGCTCATTGTTTTGATGCATCCTTTTTAATTTTTTCCTATCAATCAGTTTTGAAAATCATAATAGTTTGCAGCAAGAGTTTTCATACATTGTCCTCGTGAAGAATATTTTATTCTTTATCCCACCTCAGCCTAATTACCCAGGAAAGGCTCTGGATCTTACCTGAGTATTCTCCTTATCTCCATACTGGGCCGCTTCTCAGACATGGGCTTTCAGTTGCCCTTGAAAAGGATATTCCCTCCTAGTGCAGGACAGGATCTGCCCATTCTGATGCCATGATAAGGATGAGGGAGACAGGTGAAGATCAGTACGGCAGTTACTCAAAAAGTTGTGATTGGGGTACATGGGAGGCTCAGTCTGTTAAGCATCTAACTTTGGCTCAGGTCATGATCTCATGGTTCGTGAGTTCGAGCCCCGCATAGGGCTCTGGGCTCACAGCTCAGAGCCCGGAGCCTGCTTCGGATTCTGTGTCTCCGTCTCTCTCTGCCACTCCCTACTCGCTCGCTCGCTCTCTCTCTCTCTCTCAAAAATGAATAAATGTTACAAAAAAAAGTTGTGATTGGTTTATCAAAAAGTTTAAGAATTACTGTATGACCTAGCATTACCCAAAAAAACCGAAAGCATTTTCTCAAACAAATCCTCATACACAAATATTCATAGCAGCACTCTTGATGACAGCCAAAGGCTAGTAACAGCCCAAATGTCCATCAACTAATGAATGGTTAAGCCAAATGTGGAATATCCACACAATGGAATGTTATGTTGCCATAAAAAGAATGAAGTGCTGATACATGCTGTAATACGAAAGAAACTTGAAAACATAATGCTAAGTAAAAGAAGCCAGACAAAAAAGGACAAATATCATAGGATTCTATTTGGATGAAATATGCAGATGGACAAATCCATAGAGGCAGAAAGTAGATTAGTGGTTGCCAGGGGCTTGGGGTAGGAGGGAATGGGGAGTGTCTTAGTGTACAAGATTTCTCATTGAAGTAATGAAAATGTTTTGGGACTAGACAGTGGTGTTAGTTGCATATCATTGTGAATGTATTAGATACCACTAACCTTAAAACAGTTTATTTTATATTATGTGGATTTCATCTCACTTAAAAAAAAAAAAGCTGCAATCTTTGTTTCAGGCTTTCAATAGGGTAACTACATAACTTATTATCCAATCCAGGATATTTTAGAGGGGGTTTTAATAATTTAACCGGGGCAACAGGAATTAATAAAATTTCACTGAAGTGTCAGCAATTTCTACATTATTTCTACATATCCAGATGACACGTATAGACACCTGAACTAATTTTCTAGGTACTTACATGAAGTCAGATGAGAGGCAGTAGGTTAAAAATGCCCCACCTCTCTGGCACTGGGAAATGAGGTGCACATGTGATTTCTGCCCAAAGGTCACATTCCCAGGCTCTCCCATGCCTCCTCTGCACCCAAGGTTTGCTCTGCCTGAATGCCCTCCCCCTCTGGGCACCTACTGAAACACCAGTGATGGGAGGCTGAGATAAAGATGCCTGGCCTGAGAAGCCTCCCTGACTTCCCAGGCAAAGCCAGGTGCTGCTTCTTACCTTGTTTTCGTTTGCTGCATTTACCACTATAGTTGTGCATCTACTCCACTCCCATGACTGTCATCAACTTGAGGACAGGGAGTACACCGTATTCAAAATCTCAAACACAATGGCTCCAATGACATTCTTGAGTAAATCTTGGTAAGCTGAATGCACTAATCTTAATCAAGATGGGGAATGCATATGGCTCATTCATTCATTTAACTGGCTTTAAGTGACCATCTACTATCTGCCAGCTTCTGGTGATAGTGTGGAACTAGGTAAGCACAGTCTCTGATCTCAAGTTGTCCATGGTTCAGTGTTGGAGAAAAAAGGTAGAATTCCAACTGTGATAAGAGATACAGAGGACTGCAGGCTACTGCTGACTGTCCTGGGTGATAGGGATATGGGATTTGATCTGGTCAAGGCAGGCCTCTGAAAAGGTGGTGATCAAACTGAGCTCTAAAGCATGAGGAGGAGGATCTGTAGGGTGGGGACAGAGTAATGGGCAGAAAGAACAGGTAATGCAAGCATCCTGTGCAGAAGGAAGAGGGTCATATCCAAGCAACTGAAAGGGAATTAGTTGGTAAAGGTAGAAGGAGAGAGAGAAGAGAGTGAGGAAGGAAGGGCAGAGGTGGGCAGGGAGAAGGGACAAGGTGACATTGGAGATGACCAAGGGCTAGGCTATGCAATGGGAAGTGATTCTAAACAGGCAAGTGTCACAATTCAAAATGCATTTTGTAAAAATCATTCTGGCTACACTTTGAGAATGGATTAGAAAGTGAATTTAGTGATAAACCTGAAAATAATATACTATTGTATGCAAACTATCCTTCAATTAAAAAGTAATAGAAATTAAAGATAAAGAAAAGAGATTTGAGGGACCAGGTTGAGAATTAAGAGGAAGTTATGTCAGGTGTCCAGGTGAGAGAGGATGATGGCATGGACCAAGGACATGATCATTTCTCTACTGACACAATTCCCCAGTTCCAGAAATCTGCAAAGCCACCCTAAACCCTTCCCAGTGCCCAACGTGACTCCCATAGGTGGAGTCAGAACCATCTGCGGATTCCCACCTTCTTTGACTAGAATCATTGTCAGGTCCTGACCAGTTAGCTAATCTTGAGAAAAGTAATCAGAATATGAAACCCTTCATTTCTTCATAAAATGCAAATGAGCCATCAAAGCCCCAAACCTCTCAGGCAGTTGGGAGGATTCAGGGAAAGATGCACTTAAAGCGCTTAGCACAGTGCCCAGCAGTGAGCACTGAATGCACGTATTATTACCTAGTACACGATTATCAATCATTACTTTTTAAAACAAGAAAGCCCTTTGGTAAGCTTCTCCTCTGAAGTGTGTACTCTTTTAAGGGCAGAAGCTTGATCTATTTCTCCATGTTTGAATGAGAGCCTGGCACCCTGTGGGTGCTCAGTGAAGGGGCTGTCTAATGTGGGAGAAGAGGAGTGAAAACTGGCCCATGAATTCCAGGTTATAAAGCAAGTTAAAGTGAGGCTATGCAGGCAGAATGGGGGGGAAGGGAGAAAGGAGACAAATCAGATTCCTTCTAACTCACTTCAACACCGGGCCCCCCAGGGCATCCTAGGAGCACGGGATGCAGGCGGCCAATCACTTGCATCTGAGACCCCGTTGAGAACACAGCTGAGTTCTGCTGCTGGGCAGGAGTGGTCCAGGAATGCTAAACCTGCTTCTCCCCATCTGTGGGAGAGTTTTCTCTCTTGCTAAGAGGATGTCATTTCCTACTCCCAGCTCAATCCAGGAGTTGTGCCTCTGAGAAGTTAAGCTAATAAAGTGGCGGCCATGGTGGCAGTGATAAGCGGCTTAGCATGGGGGCCTGGTGCTGACCTGGCAGCTTTCTCACCTGACAACCACTTGTGGAGCTTATGAGAAGGGAAAACGAGAATTATCTTTCCCTCCTGGGAGATCATCCTCTCGCTTCCTTAGAAATTAGTTACAAGGCCAGGATGCAGTGAGGGATTCAGCACTTCTAAATTATAAAGGGAAAATGTTGGGGAGGGTCACCCTAGGCTCCTACAATGGCTTAAGGCTGATGGTAAATGGCCTAATTTAGGAAGAAATAACGGTCAAGTAGAGACCTCTTCCCTAAGATTTTTCTCTGAGCTTATTCTTATGAATGAAGAGTCGGGGGAAAGGAGGAAGGGAAAGAAATGAAGAGAAAATGAGACGGGAAGACAGAAACTAAGAGAACAGCATCCCCCAACAACAGAGTGGGGAATTAGGAATGATCAGGGCTGTCATGAATAAAGTCACCTAACCTACAATGGTGATGAAGGAAAATTAGTCTTTTTATCTGTTCTGATTGCCCAAGTATCAGACACCCAGTTCAGACGCTGCACAGATTATTGGACACAGATTTTTGCTTTGAGCTGTTCATTGTCTACCATTTGTACTTAAGATCGAGCTTAAAATCCTTAACAGAGTCTGCAGGAACCTGCACAATCTAATCTCACATCAACCAAGGGACAAGCATTATCAGCTGCTTTGAAGACTGGTAAAATGAGTAAGACAGCTTTTGCCAGAAATGTTATGTGCAGTTCACAGGGCAGTGTACTGAACAACTCTAAGGATCATCATTACCAACATGATCATCATAGATTTGTAATACATATACAGAGACAGGTACACACAATTTTTTTGGGGGGCCCATAACAGTAATATGTCAGGTTGGTTGCCTTCTGAAGACTTTTCTGACCACATACTAAACGTCGCTCTTCCATGTTACTCTTTATTGTATCATCCTATACATTTCCTTTAGAGCACTTAGTGTAATCTAAAAGTATAGTATTTGTTAACTTTTCTTTATTGTCAGTCTTCCCACTAGAAGGTGAGCTCCACACAGGCAGGGACCGTGATGGTCTTACCTCTTTTAACCCTTGAAGAATAAGTAAGTACTCAGTTGTTTGTTGATTGTGTAAATGAACATCACTAAAGTAGTGACTGGTATTTTAGTCTCTGAATTGCTCCAATCAGTTGTGGCATCCCAAAACATGGAAAAGATTCAATATCCAGTTGATTAACCTTGACTCTATACAAACTATATGGAAACAAATGAATGGGAATGGAAAGACACAAGCCAGATCAGTGATGATCTTGTCCTCTTAGGATCTGTGAACACATGGAGAATGCACTAATATGAGCCATCTCTATTCTAAAACATAGAGGAAGGAAAGAGAGTGGGCAGTAAAAAACGGTGCTGTGGGCAGCCTCTGAGACAACCCCCAATGATACCCACCTTCTGGTTTTCATGACTTGAGTAATCCCCTCCCCATAAATGTAGACTTAATATAATGACTCATTTCTAATTAACTGAATACAGAAAAAACGATGGCATGTCACTTTCTTAAAAATTTATATATTTTTTAATTTAAATTTTCGTTAGTTAACATACAGTGCAATACTGGTTTCAGGAGTAGAATTCAGTGATTCATCACTTACACTGAACACCAGTGCTTACCACAACAGTGCCCTCCTTAATACCCATCGCCCATCTAGTCCATCTCCCACCCACCTCCACCCATCAACCTCAGTTTGTTCTCCATTTTTAAGAGTCTCTTGTGGTTTCTCTCTCTCCTCTTCCCCGCCTCCTGCTTCCCATACATTCATCTGTTTTGTTTCTTAAATTCCAAATATGAGTGAAACCATATGGCATTTGTCTTTCTCTGACTTATTTCACTTAGCATAATACATTCTAGCTCCAGGGGCGCCTGGGTGGCTCAGTTGGTTGGGCGTCTGACTTCAGCTCAGGTCATGATCTCACAGTCCATGAGTTCGAGCCCCGTGTCGGGCTCTGTGCTGACAGCTCAGAGCTTGGAGCCTGCTTCAGATTCTGTGTCTCCCTCTCTCTCTGCCCCTCCCTTGCTCATGCTCTGTCTCTCTCTGTCCCAAAAACAAATTTAAAAAAATACATTCTAGCTCCATCCACGTTATTGCAAATGGCAAGATTTCATTCTTTTTGGTAGCTAATATTCCATGGTGTATATGTACCACATCTTCTTTATCCTTTCATCAGTCGATGGGATGGCATGTCACTTATAATACTAGGTTATAAAAAGTGTGGCTCCCAACTTAGGAACTCTCTGCTTCCTTTTTCTGTCTTTCAATCTTTCTCTGTCTCTCTCTCTCTCTCAGATCACCAGGTACCATGCTGTGAGGACACTCAAGCAATCTATATAGACGTTCACATTGTGAGGCTGCCCAGTAACTACATGGGGGAGCTTAGAGGCTGATCTTCTGAGGCCGGCCAAGAGCTATTTGACTGAACCTGGAAGTGGGTCCTCCAACCCAACCTTCAGATGAGACTGCAGCCCCATGACAGACCTCAAGCCAGGGGCACACAGTTAACCACTCCCTAATTCCCAACCCACGAATACTGTAGGAAAATAAACATTTGTTGTTTTAAGCCAAATAAGTTTGGTGATAACTTATTACATAGTATTAGTATTAGTGTTATATCTATTAGTATAGATAACTAATACATATGGGAACATCTAGGCATTGCTAACCCAGGTTGAGGCTAGTTTCCTACATTATTCTTGGATTATCTCAGAGCCAGTTTCCTTTCCTCCTGGCTACCATCACCAAATGACACAACAGCTTGGAAGTCCTCAAGAAACCTCACTGAAGTTGGGAGTTAATGCCTCCATCTCTGTGTCAAACAGACCTGATCTGTTTGAAACCTGATCCTGCCAAATGCAAGGTCAGCTACAAGGAACAAATGAGTAAGTTCCTTACTGCCTCTTAATCTTGGTTTCCACACAAGTGTGGGATATAAAAGGATCTACCATACTGTCCACCTCTCAGTATTGGTATAAAGATAGATGGAGTCAATACACTCAGAATCCTTAACCTGGTGCCCAGCACATGGTAGGTTCTAACACAATGTTAGGTATTATTTTTATCTTTCACTGGGCCATTAACAAAGTCAAGTGCAGACTCCTTGGTATTTTCGCCAGGTTGCCAGAAGAGTGAGAACATTGGTGCTCTTGAGCAAGGACCTGATCACATACCTGTGTAATTTCAAACCATTTCACAGGATAAGGGAGTGGTAAATAACCTATAATAAGTAACTGTGGGATACGCAAGATGGCAGTTATGTGCATGTGGGTGGCTTTCTACTTATTAAGCCAGGTCATCCTCATTTTATCCCTATAATATCTCCATGAAGCTCACTTATAGACAAAGAAAAAGAAACCAACACATAGCTACTAAATATTGCTCGGAATTACTGAGGGATTTGTCTAAGGGCACACTCTTGGCATTGCTAAGTCTGAACTTACACTTGGGTCTTATGACACCAAGGACAGTGCTTTGCCCGAGTGGTTTAATTCTGTTACGAAGCTGGTAACGGAGCCAGCTGTACTGCTTCCTCTCTGTCCCTGAGTTCTGAGGCCAGAACTGGACAAGCTCCTGGCACTTTCCCTGTAGACCCATCCCTTTGTTATACTTTCTCCTCATTAGAACTTCACTTTCATTGCCAAGCCAGCTCTCCTAATCTCGTGTCAACTC
The DNA here is from genome assembly GCF_022079265.1 of Lynx rufus. Taxonomy (NCBI): domain Eukaryota; kingdom Metazoa; phylum Chordata; class Mammalia; order Carnivora; family Felidae; genus Lynx; species Lynx rufus. Next base: position 20,130,180 of record NW_025814838.1, read on the forward strand.
TGCCGCCTCTAATTATTTCACTGTAATTATTTTTCCTTAACAAAGGAGATAAAACTAATCATAACATCTTTTTGTAAGCCTCCAAGAGTCATGCTTAAATTACTGCACTGATTTGAAAACCCCAGCAAGCAAATAGGAAATAATTATACTTTTATCTGGGTTGTGGCTGATGTTTTGCCAGATACCTACTAAGTTCTTGTATAAAAACAGGAGGTCATGAGCAGAAAAATGACTTTGTCATGAAAATCCTTCAACTTGTGATGAAACTTCCTTCTGCAATTTTGTGACATGGAGGGGACTAGAATGAGGCGGGCAGAGCTGGAGAATCAGTGATGTCTCCAATGTGTCCCCAAATGACACTGTTCTCAGGGTAGACTCCTAACCTCTGATTAGTGCAAAGCTGCCATCTGGTCAACTCCTCCCCAGAAATGGCTGGATGTGTGAACTTCAATGGGGTGCAAAGTGAAAACAATGGCTAACATTTGTTACGCACTTACTATAGGCTAAGAACCGTTCTAGGAAATTGATGTGCCTTGCCTCCTTTAACCACTATAATTGCCTAAGATGCAATTGTCAGTGTGCCCATTATACAGATGAGGAAACAGATTAAATAACTTAGCCAGAGTTACAAAGTGAGCAAATGGCACAAATGGGTCTGGAGCTCAGATCTATCTCATTCAAAAATGCTTGTTCTTTCCATTAATCTAATCTAGGTAGCACCTGGGTGGGGAGGTGAGTCTAAAGGAGTAGGTGGACCCTTATTTTAGAGACTCTCCTTGCATTCAAGTCTCTCCCCACATGGATGCCTCAGTACCTCCCTCAGAAGATCTAAATGTGATTATGCACATAGCGCACTGACTGATGCACTGAAGGCTCTCAATGCATGCCAACTCCTTGGCTGTCTAACATTTTCTTACGGAAGAAAATAAACATGTGCTCAGTGCTGTGGGGTTGGTGAGTGAGAAACTAGGAAGGGGCCCCAGGGAAGCTGTGCTTATCGCAACAGCAAGAGGTCTCTGAAGACAAGACTGTGGCATAAGATAAGGGGAACAGGAACTTTAGTGCTTCAGATCTTCCATAAGTATCCAGCGAAAATCCTCATCAGTGGTAACTCCAGAGTCAAAACAGAGGATAAAAGTACTTCTGGGGTGGAAATAGATAGTGGAGTCCAAATGTGAGGTCATACACTACAAGGTGTCTCCATCCAGCCCAAAGGGTAACAGCCCCTTTTGCTAACCACCTCAACTTAAACAGGATCGATCAAAGCACAGGGTATCTTAGCTTTTGTTCCCCTAGAAGCAGATGCTGAGAAAGAGCCAGGCATAAGCAGTTTATTTGGGAGGTGACTGCAGGTGAAGGAGGTGGAAAAAGGGACAGGGTTTGCATTATTTGGCAGATTACCACTGTGGTTAGTTGGAGCTTGATCCCACTGGGGAATTCTGGGAGCCAAGGTCAGAGTTATCCTACCCACAAGGCGGGGGATCTGGGATATTTGGACACCAACTTGCATCCGTCATGGAACAGGGAGCCCTTCCAGGGGGAGTTAATTTGCCAGCACTTCCAGCCTGCACTGCACACAGAGGAACATAAATGGCTCCAAAAAAAGAAATCCTCAGGCAGAGATGTCAATGCTGCCAGCTGGAAGTTGGGTTGCTGTGCACCCCAGTGGTAAGGACAGGAGCAGGGCACTGATGGAGGGGACAAACTGAGAGGCTGGAAGCCCTTTCCTCTTCTGACCAGGAAGCTATCCTGGACAGTTCCTTTCCTTCCTTTGCTAGCCCAGCCCTGACTCAACGACATCCTTTTCCTTCAATCCATTAACCAGCTTCCAGGCTTCTCGAACCTTTCCACCTACCTTCTCTACTCTGCCAGTTTCCTCCCCTTCTGGTGTGCAGAAAAGGCTCTCACAGTCACCACAAGTTGATGGACAAATTAACCTTCACTCAGTTAACTGTTCTGAGCTGAAGGGGAGATGTCTTCCAGCCAAGAAGACTCTGGCACCTCCTAGACTGTGCACTGAGTTGGGGTTCCGTGGTGCCAGGTACTTTCTCCTCATTACAACTTCACTTTCATTGCCAAGCCAGCTCTCCTAATCTCGTGGCAACTCCGTCAACCTCTTCTGCCCCTCTCTATATGACACTCCGTGGAACTTCTCCCTGGACAGTGGCCTGAAGGGCAGGAAGATGCAGGTTGTACAGAGGCTTCTACCAACTCTACTTCCCTTTAATTCTGAGCACCTTTGGTGACCATGCAAGGTGAATGAACAAGAAGGGCTTCACGAACCCCCTGCAGTTCAGGGGGTTAACAAGGAATACAAACAGGTCATGGATGATTTCAATGCTCTGGCGTCTTACCAAGGCCAGATTTACTCCCTACCCTTATCCCATTGGTGGTGAATGAGCCACCCAAAGCAGCCACCCTCCCACGTCTACACTGCCAAACAGAACTCAGATGGTAGAGATGCCTACAGCATGGGGGTGGTTGCAGAACTGGGCTCCCGGGTAATTTCACTTATGTAATATGCAAGAGAAGAGGAAGCTCATCTCTTGTTGGGATGGGGGTGTGGTTGCAATGACCATACCCTTCCATAAGCAGAACTTTCATGTATGTAATATTTGGTATCTTTGAGATTTTTTTTTAAATAAAGGGGCCAATTAGTTCTCATTCATATGTGCACCAAATTGCAACTAAGATTCTGCCATATTCCACCATGAGTTTAGGATCCTGTGAGGAAGTCTCTGAGTAATTAAGAAGAAGGCTGCCTGAGTTCATGCCTAAACTCTACCACTTACTGGGCATGGCCTCATACAGTTTCCCCAAGTGTTTCTTGAGACTAATGAGTTCCACCTCATGGGGTTGTTGCAAGGACTCAATTAGTCCTCACGTCTGGCCATGTGTTAATGTTCAATAAATAGTAGAATGTAAAATCCTGCGATATAAACAAGGTAAGTCCCTTCTCTCCATAAGCTGCAGCCCAACAAAGGAGACAATGTGGATCGTATCATCACACAAATTGTTATATAATCACAAAAGTGCAATGTGTTCTGGAGGAAAGCACCCAGGCTCTATGAGAATTGTTTCAGATAGAAAAGCATTTGTCTAGTTTAATTTCTTCTCTTGACACTTGGGTGGACTGAGGCATTTAATGTGGAGATCCTGGCTCAAGGTCATGCACAGAGAGCCAGGCAGGATAGGAACTCTTTACTTCTAAATCTCATCCTCTTTCAATGCATGAGGTTTCCTCACATAAATCACTGGGTCTACTCATGTTGCCCTGAGGCCAGTACAGGTCGATAGTCTGCAAAGATTCCAAGTCTTAAGGGATTGTGCAAACTGTCTACCAACTGCATATATCCCCTGCTTCTGCTCTTGTCTTTAATACTCCTGGGAAGGCATACAGCTTCTATTTGAATTCCCCCAAATGGTGGAGTACTCACTCTCCCAAGTGACTCAACCCTCAAAATCAAGAAATCATCCTTTGGATAGAATATAATTCAACAAAGCACCTTCCTCAGCACCCAGCAAGGTTTACCATTTGCATTTTCTCATCCAGAGATCTGACCAAGATGAGGCCTTTTGGTGCTGTAATGAGCCACTCAGAGCCCCTTTAGGAATCAAGGATTTGTACCCCCAGCTTCCGGGAATGTGGGAAGCAGCTAACTCTCAGCTTTCTGTCTTCTCTTGGGATTGCCTCAGCTGAGGAGAGCCACCTTGCTGAAGTTCATGCCCTCTTCCTGAAGCAGCTCAGGTATAAAGATCTCTGACTCCAATGTGGGGCAGTTCTGAATGGTCATTCAATTTTCCAGACTCCCCACTGGGTCAGCTTAGGCTTCTGTTTGATATGTCATTGCAGCTCAAATATAGAATTCCTGCTCTGGGTCATTCCCCCTCCACAGGTGCCAATCCTAGAGACCACCCTGATAAACCTGCACACACTAATCATCTCAGAGCCTACTGCTTCACAAACCCAGCCTGCCATACACACTCATGTCTGGAGGGAGGCACAAACCAGAAGCCAGGTGTCCAGACTCCCATATAAAAGAATCTTTGTCCTTGTAGTAGTTTTCTAGGACTGCCCTAACGGACTGGATGGCTTACCTGATAGAAATGTATTATCTCACAGTCCTGGAGGCTAGAGGTTGGAGATGAAGGTACTGGCAGGGTCAGTTCCTTCTGAGCAATGGAAGAGAGAATCTCTTCCATGACTCTCCTAGCTTCTGATTGTTTGCTGACAATCATTGATGTTCCTCCTCGAAGCATCAGCCCCATCTCTGCCTTCATCTGTATATGGTGTTCTTCCTTTGTTTGTGTCCAAACTTCCCCTTTTTATAAGAACACCAGTCATACTGGATGAGGGGCCCACCCTTCTCCAGTATCGCCTCATCTTAACTAATTACAACTGCAAAGACTATTTCCAAACAAGGTTGCATTCTGAGGTACTGGAGATTAGAGTTTCAACATACAAATGGGGGTGGAGGGGGCACACATTTTAGCCCATTACAAGGAAGGAGAACATGGGCCTGACTTTTTCACACCCATCCCCACCCCACCCTGCATTCTGTTTGTCCTGGTTATTCTCTCATATCATTGGCTTTCAGCTGGGGGTCCCGTATTTCTTGCCATGAGGACACACTGAAAAATACACATGCCCTGAAACTAAACTAGCTCCTAAACACCTCTCCCCAAGTGATGGAGAAGTCTCTGCTAGGAACATGCATCAAAGTCGAGGGGAATCTTTGTATTCTGCTGGCCTGACTTACAAGGTAAAGTGGCATGCAGATTTCTTATTTAATAAATTCCCACAGAAAATTAGTTTTTCACAGTGGGAAGAATTTCAAGGCTTGCCGAGATGAGCGGGCAGGATCTAATCACTGTTGAGGCTTTGTACATACACCAGGCATTGCCGATCTCCGAATGATCCAATTACTCTGCTGAGGCCCATCTGCCTTACCTGCATACTAATCTCGAGACAGGGGAGCAAGAAACACACTGGCCTTTTCGGGAAGCTCCAGACGCACATAGCTCCCTCACTGACCTTCTGCCAATTACATTCATCTCAATTCTATTAGCTCATCTTTTGCCCGAAGGTGACATATGCCTGGCTTAGAGGGAAACGTGCCTCCAACAGCTTCCCTCAGCAAGGGGAGAGGGTGCCAGCTCTGGAGTGCACATGCACAGCTCACCACCCAAAGTCCCCAAATCTGTCTTCCTGTGATTCCTCTCAATGAGGACCAGTGAATTCAGGAGGATGCATCCTTCCTGGGAGACAGAGCAATGTCTACGTTGGCCTAGATATGATAATTAGTGGTTTTTTTGTAGGGAGGGAAGGGAGAAGAAGGAAAGACAAAGTGATCAAATAGGGTGAGACACCTGGGTTTGAGTACAAGTTTCACTCCTAGAGGGTGAGTTGGAACAGACAGATTCACTCTTTTGAGCCTCTGAAGTCTCACAGGTAAAATGGACAGTGTTTTTGACTGTCTGGCCCCACCCTACTTCCTTCTATCCACCTGCCATCACCTCTGTCCCATTGAGCTTGGGATATTTTATGAGCTAGAAGGGATAGACGAACATATAGTAAGTGTGTCTAATAAATGCCCCCCTTGTGCAAATGAGCATCTAACTACTTGTGTCTTTGTATAATGCAGGTTCTCCATGCTATAGAAACACCAGGAAGGGCAGAGAAGTCAGGTATGACTTGTCAAAGTAACTTCTCAAAGCAATGTTTAAACAAACAAGGGTGGGAGGAGGGAGAAAGGGCATTCTAGAAATATGCTGTAAGAACAAACAGGTGGAGTAGAGATTATTATGGCATGTGTTAAATGACAGGGACTTCTTTGAAAAAAAAACTAGATGGGATTTGCCTGTACTTTCCAGGAGAGAAAACAATTCCCCCTAAAATATGCACACAGAATTGTATCTAATAGAAGAAAGTCAGCTCAGGCAATTCCAAGAGAAGCCTGGGGTCCCTGAGTCTGACGTTGGGGGCTGGAAAGGTGTGCATGTGTATACTGAGGGTGGGGGAGTTTAGGATAACTTACCTGAGATGACAATAGCCAAGGGCAAACTTAACAGCACAGCTGAATCCATAGTCTTAAGACTCCATGTGGGCAGAACCTTGAGAGTCTCTTTGTGACTTAAAAGTTTGTCATTCAGTGTTTAAAATATAATAACTACATGCCAGTCTCTAGGCTTTGAGTAGAGGGGAAGAGGATAGGCAGGAGTAGGAGAAAGTTTTATGAAGACTTTTCTGCCCCTATAGTAAAATGAAGGAATCTCACTTCAAAGAAAGGCAGCACAGTATAACTCTATGCAACAACAGAGGCTTAGAGTTATTCAGACTTCATTTTAAACTCTGGCTCTGCTATTTGTCAACTGTGGACCTTGGGATAGGGTACTGCATATGTAAGTATCAGTTTACTCATCTACCAAATGGGAATATTAATTCTTACTTAATAGTGCTATTACAAGGTTCAGAGACACTATGAATATATTTCCCAGAATAATGCTTGACTTATGGTAGGCAAAAAATAATGGGTACTTGTCAGTATTCAGAGCTTATAGTCCAACAGAGGGAGTGCATTCATTCATCCAACAAATATCCGCTGAGCCCTGTACATGTTATAGGCATTATGATATGTATAACTATGAATAACAATGAAAAGTTACAAGGACCATCAGAAGTACTAGGGTCTATGAGACTTTAAAGGTAGCGCAAGTCACTTCTAGGTGGAGAAGCAAGGAAAGCTTCCTAAAAAAATGTTTGAGAATGGAGAGACTGGGGCAGGCTTTTCCAATAAAGGTGAGACCATGAGCAAAGTATTAAGGTGGAAAACCTGAGCATATGAACAAAGGATAGCAAAGAGTCTCATTTGGGTCTGGCTTATGACATGTGAAACAGCATCGCCCAACAAAAATTTCTATGGTAATGGAAATTCCTATATCCTTACAGTCCAATATGGTAGTCATGAAGTCCATGTGGCCACTGAGCAATTGAAATGGGGCTGTCATGGCTAAATACCTGAATTTCTAATTTTATTTTCAATTAATTTTTATTTAAGTGTAATGGTCACAGATAGTTAATGGCTACCATACTAGCTAGCTAGCACAGGTGTGAAGGGCAATTAGAAGCAAATCGTCTGAACAAATAAACTGGGATGGGACTGTGGAGGGCCTTGAGTGCCATGCTAAGAATTACGTTCCATCCTTAGATTATAAGCCATCACAGCTCAGCTCCTGGAAAGCCAGTCCACTTACAGAGTGCAAGATGAACTCTAAAGGAGGACTTCAGAAGTAGGAGGATCAGATTGCCAAAGCCTAAAATTGTTCTGAAGAGCAAGAATTAGGATCCTGCCTTTAAAAAATGACAAAGACAATGGACAGGAGAGGACGGATGGTAAGAAATGGCCCCCACGTATAGCCTTCAGGAAATGGTAGGTTAAGAGGGTTAAGGGAGACAAATGTGACTGAGGGGATGTGATATGTGAACTTAACCTGTGTCTTGTGATACTAGGAAAGAGTGAAGAAGGGCTTATGATCTGGAGTGAAGAAGAGGAGACAAGTATCTATGGGGCAGACAGCAGTGATTATTGATACAAGAACAGCCTCTCTGCACCTCATGTGCCTCCTGAATAGAAACACTGTACTGTCTGCCTCTTTGGGGAAAGATTTATCTTTAATTTCCCCATGTAATCTAAGCAATGTAGGCTAAGATTTGCGGATTGGAGCCCCAGGGGCCTAGAGGGGGACTTTTGCAGCTTCATCAGTGTCCTTCCAGGGAGAGAAGGCTGATTTGGCATTCCCAGCACTGCCTACTCCTCTCATGTCCTTCTCAGAGCTGACCGCTAGGTCCCCAAGAACCCTGCATGACTTACTGGAGACCGGTGATTTGTTTTTGTCCTATTAACTTTTTGAAAGGACAGAAACAGATTACTGGGCTGGAGGGATGGCCTGGAAAGAATACGGATGAGGAACGGGCTGCCTGAGGCCAGAGCAGGGCAGTTGGGATGAGCAGGGCCAAAGAGCTAACGGAGGAAATAGAATCTCCATCTCTTCACTCACATCTACTGCAATAAATCTCTTTGCAGAAATGCAACTGTTTGAGGAGAGTGTTCCCTCTCACTTTCATGCTCTTGAGCACGTGCTCTGTCTCTCTTACCCCTTGGCATGTGTTTTTCCCTTTGCCTAGAAAACATTCTCTCCTCCACGCTCTCCATTCACATTTGGATGTATTCATTCGTGAATCAATGAATAATATGTTTAGTATCTACTATGTGCCTATTATCGTGCTAGAAACTGAGGGCACCACAGTAATAAAATGAGATAGGATTCAACCCCCACCCATGAAATGTAGAAAGCAGGGAGAAAACTCAGGTACTAATCAGTAAACTGTCCAAAATGAGGGTGAAATTATAAGCTTAAATAACGTTGTTGAAGGAACTCTTGCTAGGATTTAAGCATGACCATGCAAACACCTCTCTGAGAGGCCATCTCTGTGCCTTGATTTATTCACCTGAAAAATAGTGTTAAGGAAAGAGCCCACATATGTTGTGTAGAGAATAAAATACGATTTTACATGTGGGTGCCCAGAAAGAGCACCACCACTTTGGCTATTATGATTACCACTCCTCTAAAAAGGTCAAATGGGACAATGGACTCTGGCCCCAGGATCATTCTCTAGGCCAGAATGCTTGAGAAATTAGATTAGTTTTGCATCTGAACAAGAGGGCCACCAGACCTTTCAGAAACACACCAAGAGTCACAACCTCTCCCTTGCCTCTCCAGTAGCCCAGTTAGAACCTTGCTCTACGACACACAGAGGCTATTTCCTAAACTTCCGGCCTTCTGGGGGAACTATGAAAAACCATTTGGAACTACAAAGCTCAAACCTGTAAAATTCCAGAGTGAAAACAGTCTGCTCAGAGAGAAGAATCAAATGAATCGCAATAAAATGTACGATTTATAGGCTGTCTGGTGATATAGTCTCACATATGGCTATCGCCAAACTGGAAAAACAAACGTTGGGGGGCACCCAATGAGTCTCCAGAGCAACTTGCAGTAGGGTTGAAAAGGTTTGCCCATCTTATACCAGCCAAGAGACTGGCCCTCCTGAGGCTTGTTGCTTTCCTAGGTGCTGAAGCGTGTCCATCTCACACAAAAGTTTCTCTTTGAAATTAAGTGGAGCAAACCTCGAGGGTGGCTACTCTATCTTTCCCCATGTGTTCTTGCAGATTCAAAGCTGATTTTTTGAGAATAACATTGATCCTACCCACACACTTCCCAGGAGAAAGTAATGATAAAAACAGGAAATATTAAAGTTTAAATACCTATGAGCCTTTAAGGAGGCTGGATTAGGACACAAAGAGAAGAAGGCAGAATGGAATAACTGGTTCCATGATAAAAAGGGATAAGTAGGTTTAAATGGTGGTAGAGGAAAGAAGACTTGACTTAAAGTACAGGAGTAAGGTAGGTTGCAAAGGAGGAGTGTAGAGAGAAAGCAGAGTGATTTGGGCAGCTGATGAACAGGATGGGAAATTGGAACTAATAAGTGATGTTGAGTAAGTGTAGTGGATATTGTTGGTGCCTCACCCATGCCCTCTTTACCTGCCACAGCACCAGCCCACAGATGCTGGGGTGTTGGCTGATGGTAACTGACACATCCTCTTCTCCACATGGAAACCCCCTCCACTGGAAGGCTAGCCTACCCTCCCCCTACTCCAGGAGGCAAACTTCAGCCAAGGCTCGGGGGTACAAAAAGCTTGTCTCTCTAGACTCAAGATGGGAATAAAGGACCAACTCTGTGGTATAATTTGTTCCAGAGCCTCCTGTGGAATCAGTCTGAGACTCGATTCTGATGGAATCCCCATTTCTGCTTCATCGTTTATTTTCCTTATTCTTCTGTCACTCCCCATCTCCACAAAGCACCCACACATACATCTCCTAACAAGAATCCCATCTCAGGTCTCAGATTCTGCTTCTGGGGGACCTAAGACAGGAAGGTTTACACTGTGTGTGTAAAGCTACCCCTTCCTCCAGGTTCTCCTCCTGCAGGAAATCACAGGAAGGCAGACTCACTTTGTGCATTCTTTTGGATTTAGAAATGTGCATCTTGGGCTTTAGTAACATTCTGAGACCAGCTTTAAAGTTTAGCAAAACAGCTAAACAGCAAAACAGCTTTCAGTTTGCAATTAAAATAATAGTAATATTTATAATGCATTGAATGCCTCTGTTCTGAGCTCTGTTTTAGGTGTCTGACACCTGTTTCCCATTTAATTCTCCTAACAGTCCTAGAAGATGCCCACATTTATCCTAGGTTATAAATGAGTCTGCAAGAGATAAACTAACTTGATCTTAGTCCCATAATGTGTTAGTGGCAGAAATGTGTTCAGACTAGGTTTTCTTGATGTCAACACCCTTATCTATACAACAGGCCACACTGGCTCCTTCTTCAGTTCAACAAGAATAAAGATTAAGCAGCCCAGTTCTCATTTCAGAAGGAAGATGCAGACTCCGTTGGCCCCCGTATTTTTAAGCACATACATTTTCTTCTTCAATGATACAGAGGTTGGCATTCATTACAGAATCCAGCCATGAGTTGACTGAAATCCAGGTCTTCCTTCCAGAAGCTTATCTGAGAAATCTAATATCTGAGACAGATAATCTAATGGGCATGTGGGTCATCCATTTCTTGGGATTCTCTAAGTTCTAGTCTTGTATTAAATTAGAAAGACAGGCACCTGGACCATATTATGTTATCTCCCCCCATGACACTGCCTCAACTAAGTTAAGATTTAACACTATGACCTCAGCATTTATAGCAGATGAGGGCACGAAATGTTGATGCAGACAATCTTTTTGTTGCAGACATTGCTTTTCTATTATAAAATAACCCTGAAAAATGGATACAAGTCATTGATCCCTCTCAGAGTTTAGTGCCTATGCGATGTTCTCTCCTGTAGATGAACTTTGCGTTCACCTCACCATGCAATATAGGTTATATGACCCAATGTGTTTCTCATTTTGCCTTTGCTACCGGGAAGCTCAGAGATAATAAATGCTGTGCTCTGATGGATAGAAGAACTATCTTGGATATTTACTCTTATAATGTTTTTCAGTGATTTCTGTATTTCATTTTTGTTGTATCCATCTACCTCAAATTTTTAAATAGGTGTAGTAAAAGACTAAAAGTAAATCAGTGTGTCATTACAAGGAACACCTGAAAAATGGACCACTGTGGTTGTATTCAGATCTGGTAGCATATTTAAAAAACATATCCCCAGGGGCGCTGGGTGGCTCAGTTGATTAAGCGTCTGACTTCGGCTCAGCTCATGATTTCACAGTCCGTGAGTTCGAGCCCCACATCGGGCTCTGTGCTGACAGCTCGGAGCCTAGAGCCTGCTTCAGATGCTGTGTCCCCTTCTCTCTCTGCTCCTCCCCCACTTGTGCTCTGTCTCTCAAAAATAAATTAAATGTAAAAAACCATAAAAAATAAAAACATATCCCCAGTGGTAATCCCTCCACTGTACCACTATTGCCATGACCACAATCTAGGCCACCATCACGTTCCACTGGAGTAAGTACAAATACCCACCAAAGGTGGGCCAGCCTCAGTCTCAACCTATGGCTTGCCTCTCCTTTAATTCACCATCCTACAACTATATAATCATTGTACACAAAGACCTGGCCCTATTTGTAGATGATCTAAAAGCCTCCAAAGGCTTCCACATATTCAATTGCAAAATACACTTCTAAACAGGAGTACTATGTTGGGTAGACATCTTTCTGGAGCATTACTTTAAGTCCGCGGTAAGTAATTTAGAATATCAATTTGATATTAAAAGAAATGTGATATAACATGGAACAAAATATCAAATGCACATATACATTTGATATTGACACAGGAGACCGGGAAGATGTTTCCAACTGGGCGGGGCCACTGAGAACTTCAGGCACCTCAATACCCCATTTCTCTCAGAGCATTCTTGCTCATTCTTGTCTGTCCTCGGGGAGGCTTTCTTGGAAAACTGTGGTAAGTCAGGCTACATGATGATCATCTTATTAAGGCCTCGAGGCATCTGTTGACATCGGCAACCTCATCTCATGACAACTGGGTCCTTCACACACTCAGCTTCATATTCAATGGACCTTGGCCATGTTCTCTTCCCATGTGGCCTTTGCACATGCTTTCCCCCAAACTGGAACACTATTTCCTCCCCAGTGCACCTAGACAGCCCCTGCCTTTCTGCAGAATTTGGCATAGGAATCACTTTTGGAAAGTCTTTAATCGAGTGGATCTGATCCTCTCTGGAGCTTCATAAAATCTTGGTCTATCTCTTGTCACTTAGTGTGTCTCATAATAAAGGGTCTGTGTCTCTCTACCTATCTCTTACTTCTTGTTCCTCACAGTTTATGGGCCCTATCATCATCCTTACCATAAACACCATCATCACCATAACTCTCACGATACGCCAGGCATTTCACAAACATTAACTCACTTAACCATTTAAAGTACCACTATCCCCAGTACAGAGATGAGGAGATTAAGGCTTAAAGAGGTGCTGTCATAGGCAGAGATTGTTTGGGGGCTAGTGAAAAGTCGAATTCCAACTCAGATCTGCTCCAATAACAGAGCAAGAATTTTTTTTTTACAGTTTATTTATTTATTTTGAGAGAGAGACAGAATGTGTGAGCTGGGGAGGGGCAGAGAGAGAGGGAGAGAGAATCCCAAACAGGCTCCACTCTGTCAGCGAGGAGCCCAGTGTGGGGATTGAACCCACAAACTGTGAGATCATGACCTAAGCTGAGATCAAGAGTCAGACACTTAACCAACAGAGCCACCCAGGGGCCCCCAGAGGAGGAATTTTTAATCCCTCCTAATCATACTTAATTATCAAGGTCCCACTTGGCTAATGGTCTCACCTCTATCAAATCTTTTCCTCAGACCTCACTTTCTCAAGCAAGCCCAACCAGACAAATCATTAATTCTGAATTCCTAATCCTTGATCTCTGTTCCACTTTCTTTCCTTTTGACATTCCACATATTAGCTTTCAACATCCCACGTAATCCATTTTTCTTCTTGTTCATGGTCTGTTTACGGCTAGAATATCAGCTCCACAAAAACAGACAAGGAGCATGTTCTCCGATACACCTAACAAGAATGCAATAAATATTTGTTGAATGATTAAATGAATTAATCCACATTCCCTCTGGATCAGTTAGACCCTCAGAGCCTGGCACATAGCTACCTTGCAGAAAGAAGGAGGTAAGTGAAAATGTGTCACTGGATCAAAGAGTCATGCCTACTCATGAACCTCAGTGAGGAAGTAGGTCCAGTCCCAGGCCCATGTGTTTTGGTGGTAGTGTTTTTGTTGCTAGAATCCCTCAGAACAAAAGGGAGGACCTCTGGGCCTCCGTTCAAGGCTGGAAGAACCATGCCTGGCTCTCAGAATGGCCTGAGCCCTGTGCTCTGCTCTGGCTTCTGGAGCTGTGTCCTCCGATGGCCCTTACACGCCACACTCCTTCCATCCCTATTGGCCCCCTCCATTAGTGCAGACCCTCTCCTTACTAGGTGCACAGCCAGGACTGGGTGGCTTTCCTTGGATGCCTCATGGTGCCTCCCCTGCCTAGCCATGGGGTGGGAAGAACCCCTGTGCCATTTTGCCACCTTATACATCCAATTAAGCAATGGGGGGAAGCTGGCTGTTTCCTTGACAGCAAATACCCAAACTGACTGAAACAATTAGTTTGTCTATTTTAAAACTGAATTCCAACGCTTCCATGGCAACCCAAGTTATTAAAAGATGTAAATTAAAGTGTTGTGCAGGAAAGATGGCTTGGCATGGAAGGCGCTTGTTTTAGGGAAAAAAACACAAAGAGCTCCAAACCAAGGGCATCCCCCTACTTGGTCCCACATCACAATCCGCTGGAGGGAAACAGTTCTCATGGCTTCTTCTCTTCCCCTTGGCTTCTGTTACTGCCTCATATCGGAGACACCCTGGTCTCTCAAATGCATGAGAAAGATGAGGAGCCTTGCACTTTCTGAATTGCCTGTGCCAAGAGGGAAACCCAGGAAGAGAAGGAGGAAGGTTTCACATTAGGATAGCACCTACGATACAACTAATAATAATTAGAGTTGATGTGTATTGAGCACTTACTAGGACACTGTGCTAAGGGACTTGCTTATGTGCTCTCCAAATGTTCCTATCAGATGAGATAGAATCTCAGCGCATTCCCATTTTGCAGATGGGAAAATTGAGGCCCAGACAGATGAAGCAATGGAAGGAATCACACAGACATTAAGAGATAAAAATGGAATTAAAGCCCCCATCTGTCCAATAATATTCCCTGGATTTGTGCCAGACAGAATGCTGGGCAAATGAATTATTTTACTTTCTCAGCAATCCTAAACGACAGCAAGGCGTAGGGTTGTCAGTTCAGCTTCCTGAGGCAGACAGACGCGGGTGAACCCCAGCACCTCCAATGTCAGTTCTGGGGCCTCAAGGCAAGATCACTAACCTTCAGCACGTCAGTTTCCTTGCCTGTAAAATGAGTGCTGTGTGGTGGTGAGGACAAAGGGGGCTGACACAGGAGGGACAGCCTGTCCAGTGTTTGGACGTTGTGTTCACTCATTGTGTCCGTTATTCTTTATTGGTGAGGATAAGAGGATTAGAGAGGGAAAGCAGCTTGCTCAAGGACACACAGCTGGGGTCTGGGGCCAGCTCTCAACTGCAAGCTTGTGCTCTCTCCCCGATGACTAAGGGAACTACATAGTTGGCTCAAGATCTATAGTTCACAGTCTTTTCAGGAGCTCCAGTCAACATGCCCTTTGTTTCATGTCCTGGGCCACCTTGCAGCTTCTGAAAAGGTATACAGGGAAAGGAGCAGCTGTATCACACTGGCCACAATTTATGGGGTCTTTGTTCTCCATTAAGTACTCACTCTGGGCTGTATCCTGGCTCTCTGCTCCCTGGCCACTCTGAAATGGGTTCAGTTCTTTCAAATTCATGTTAGCAGTTTAACACAGGCTGCTGCTTCTATCTTTGGCCAACACTTGCTGATCTCTCAGGCTTCAGTTTAAACATAAATTCCTGTGAGAGGCTTTCCCTAACCCAACTGGCAAGATCCCTCTAGGATCTGCTTCCCCAGCACCTGGTGCTGCTCTGTGCTAGCTCTCTGCTAGCTGTCATTATGTGCCTGTCCCTCTGTGAGGACATGCACGGAATCTGTTTGTAGGGCTTCCTCAGTGCCCAGAATGGGGTCTGGCACCAAGAAGGTACTTAATAGAAATTTTTGTAATGAATGAATACATTACGGCATTTTTTTTTTTTATTGAACGTGTGTGAGGATTAATTTATTCAAACAAATCTTGAGCAATCCAGGGCTTTGGTTACTATTCCCAGCAAAGAGACATTTACAGCCCAGAAGGGAAAGTGAAAGGATCCTCATCTTGGCCAGGAAACCTCATGAAGTTCGAATTCTCCACCACACCGAGTTCCGAGGCAAGGATGTGTAAGTGCATTTATTCATTCATTCAGTTTTCTCTTTTTTTAAGTGTCTTTATTTTTGAGAGGTGAGGCAGAGAGAGAGGCTGGGAGAGAATTCCAAGAAGGCCCCATGCTGTCAGCACAGAGCCCAACACAGGGCTCAATCTCACAAACCAAACTGCAAGATCATGACCTGAGCTGAAATGAAGAGTCAGATGCTTAACCAACTGAGCCACCCAGGTCCCCTCATTCCATTCTCTACTAATTCATTTTTAAATTAATAGAAATTGATATTCCTATTAATTCATTTTAAACAGATATTAAGTGTTTACCAACTATGGGCTAAACGTTGAAGGCAGGAACACACGACATCAATCATGGGGTTTATACTTTCAGGGCACAGCCATGAAATAAAACACATTTTTGAGCAGACAAATGAGGGGAAAAGATGTAAAGTGTGATAAGCCATACTTTTTTAAGTTTCATGTATAAAATAATGGATGGCACTTACTTAGGAATGGCATCTGGGGAAGGATGAGGAAAAGCTAACCAAGTGGAAAACCAGGTAGGGGACATTCTAGGGAGCAAACTATACAAAGACCTTGAAGCAGGAAGAACTTTTGCTACAAGAGAGTGTGTGAGAGGGTCACTGAATCTGGGGAATGAGTGGAGATGGGCCTGAGATGAGGCTGCCCAGGGCAGCAGGATCCAGTCTTGTAAGACCTTGCATGTCTTGTACAAGTTTGGAGAGGTGTGTGTGTGTGTGCGCGTGTGTGTGGTATTTGCTCTGTTGTTCAGAACACCAGAAATCTTAATGCCACCATTTTATTTGAGCTCATGTCACTGGCCACATACCCCTCCAACTTTGTAACATACCAGGTGTGCAAAGTGTCTGCAGCCAGGAGAACACAAAGAACTGGGACCAAACAGAATTCTGGCACAACAATTCAGTTGCATGGTCTGGGGACCTGGGTAGACTGATCCCCTTCTCTGGGCCTACATTTTCACTTCTGCAGAAATAGGGGAGAGGATCACACGGTGGACATCTAGGCAATGCACTCTTATGGCCTACAGGACACCTGGAGAAGGGCTGCATCATCTCTGGTTGTTGCACTAACCAGAGCTGCTATGGTGTGTGGGGCCAGGCTACCAGGAGGTGACTGAGCTGCTTCATATGGGGGACTTCTACAGAACAAAGGCTCTCTGAATGAGTCATCTCTAAAGTCCTCTTAAGGTTCTAATTATCAAGCTAGGGCAAGTTTTTGGCAATGTCTGAAGATACTTTTGATTGTCAAAACCAAGGGAAAGGAAATACTACTGGCATCTAGTGGGTACAGACCAGAGATGCTGGTAAACATTCTACCGTACACAGACTGCCCCCCACCCGCCTTCCATGACAGAATTATCTGGTCCCAAGGGTCGATAATGCTCAGATTGGGGAACAACAGAATAAGGGAATTATTGGTCATATAAATGAATGAATGAATGAATGAATGAATGAATGAATGGTCTGAATAAAGCATCACTCTCCAGTTAGCAACCCAATAGTTTTTATTTGCATGGGGTGACCAAATATGAATTGTTGCTTTATATAAAACAGCCACAAAAAATAGGCTTCCCCACGATTCTAAGAGGATACATGAGCCAAACGTTATTTCTGGCTCTTTTGACAGAACTCCTCTCCTGACTGGAAATAACCAATATTCGGTAAACCTTATTCTTCCAGGCCTGGGGCTCAGCAGTTTACATGTATTAATTTGATGCTCAGAAACACCCATCCTCCCAAATTTACAGATGAGGAAAGAGAGATGCAAAGACTTAAGTTAACTCATTCAAGAGGGGCATGAACCCAGGAGCTCTGGTCTGGGACTCAGGGAGATGAACCATCACCCCTGACTGAACCCAGGGGTTCTGAGCCAGGCTGTGATGTTGTGATTTATAATAAAAAAATATGTGTATTTTGTCTGTATTTGCATTCCTGGCACAGAACACCTAAAACGCTTTCCTAAGTGTGGACAGCAATTTTTGAAGGTGTCTTTTGTTATTTATGTTAATGAGATGGCTTTTGGAAAGGCCCTAGGTCACCTAAGGGTGGAGGTTGGTTGCTAGTGGAACCAACCATGTGATTATAAGGCTGGAACTTGCAGTCCCACCCAAGACCTCCTGGGAGGAGAAGGACTGGAGATTGAGTTCAATCACCAATGGTCAATGATTTAGTCAGTCTTGCCTATGTAATGAAGCCCCCATAAAAACCCCAAAGGACACTTTGGAGAGCCTCTGGGTTAGAGAACTCAATGAAGATGTGGGGAGAGGGGCCACCTCAGAGAGGGCTTGAAAGCCCCATACCTCCTTCCCACGTAACTTCCCCTCTACGACTACCTTTTGACATTCCTGAGTTATATCCTTTCATAATAAACAGGTGATCTAGTAAGAAAAATGTTTCCTTGAGTTCTGTAAGCCACTCTAGCAAACTAATCAAACCCAAAGAAGAAGTCATTGGAACCTCTGATCTGCAGCCAGTTGGTCAGAAGCACAGGTGACAATCTGAACTTTCAATCAGTATCTGAATGAGGGAGGGCAGTCTTGTAGGACTAAACCCTTCACCTGCGGGCTCTGGCACTACCTCCAGGTAGATTTAGAACTGGGCAAATTGTAAGACACCCAGTTGGTGTCAGAGAATTGCTGGGTGTAGGAAAAAAATTCACACATGGGAATTGCTGCAATAGAAATGTGGGGTCACTCCCTCTGCTGGTGGGTTCACAGAAGGTACTGTTCACATGTGCATTAGAGCACTTCCCTCAAAGACTATTTAAGCCCCACCCTCAGCCACCTAACTTGAAAGCCATAACCAGGGGTCAGAACAGAAGACCAAAGGACCCATCAGAGCATCTTGTACCAAGCAGATGCCCAGTAAATGTTTGTCAATGAGCGAGTAAGTAAGAAAATCACTTCCTGCCTCCAAATTCCATGAGTAAGTATAATTTATTTCTTTACTTTGGCTTCAAAACAAATTTCTTTGGGAAACATTAGCACGGGGAAGATTCTGAAAGGGAACAAGGAGAACTTGAATCAAGCCAGGACCTTTAGGGGACATTAGCTACATCCCAATCACTCTGCCTGTCACTTTGGGGAGGGCAAGGAGCTTCTGAAAAAGCAGGACATATATGTGCATCTATCTGTGCACCCCTGACTCCATTTCCTAAGTTGCAAAAGTTCACATTTTTAGCTAACATTTTGTGTGATGCTTTTCTTAATTTTCCAAGTTACCATTTGACTGGCAACTTCCTTTTGGGGCACAAGATGGCAGACTGGATGATTTAAGGGGGAAAAATGTGGATGTACTGGAAGTTTTAAAAAAGCCTCCAGGACTCTAATGTGACCTTCTGGGTGAGAACATAGCATTATGTTGATGCATATGACATATCTCTTAATGATGTATGAAATCTCTTTATGGTGGCAGATCAATGAGGTGGTAGAGAAGAACCTGGAAGAAGACGTATGAGCCTGGGAAACTGTTACTGACACCCCTGCCTTAGAAGAAGTGGGAAAGTTTAAGAGGTCTGGAAGCCTCTCCATCTGGAAAATGCTCATCCACAAAGGATCCAAAGAACATCTGGCCTCAGTGATCAGACTTAGAAAATAGGGCATCATTTGTATGCAGGCTCTCAAGGCAACAATTTTGAGTTCTCCCACCTTAGGGCCCAAGTGGGAAATTAGCTCCCCTCACAGAACCCTAGCTATTTATGGGAGAGGCTAATGGGACTCTGGGAGCACCAGAGCATGGTGAAATGGGAGAAAGACTTTCTCCCCAAGCTGATGCCACATTTTACCTCCCAGGTACCAAAGACTCCTCAGAGAGCTCTTATAACACCTGGACCTCACCCATCATCCACGAAGCTCTTTCTTAGTAACTGTTCCTCTGACCATTAGTACTCAAATCCATAGATAAGGCAACTGAGACTAGAGAAGTTAAGGAGTTTGCCTTTGAGTCAGCTTTATTCTGCTTAAAGATGGAACAAGAGAGAAGGCCGGTGATAATCTAGAGAACTTTTAAGGACCATGCTTGGAAAAGTTAGATATCACTTCTGCCCATCTTCCATTGGTCAGAACTCAGTCACGTGGTCCCACTGAAGCACAAAGGAGGATGGCAAATGTAGTTTAGCTGTGAACCCACAGAGAAAAAGGAATGCATTTTGGTGAGCTTTGAGCTGTCCTCACCACAGGCACTAAGTAAAACCAGACTCAAAAACATCCACTAATACCTTGCAATCATCCATTTCTCTCATCCCCTGAGTTACAATGAAATGTTTCAGCGGATAGTATTCACCAGCAGAGTGGGAAGAGGTGAAAGAGATCTTTAGGGAATCTCTGGAGTTGTCTGAGATGCTACTTAAATGTAAAAATGAGGTACTATTTACTGACAACTTGCTATGTGTCAGGCACTGTAAACCATACTGTAATTGCTTTATCTCATTTAATCCTCATCCAACATCATTAGGTAGTGACAATGACTGTCTCTGTCTGGTAGATGAGAAGTTGAAATGTTAGCTTATGCACCAAGTCATGAGACGACTGGAAACCACATCCAAGTTAATCAGATCCCAGAGTTCAAATGCTTAACACAATGGCTTTTCACGACTGTGCTCATTTCTTCCCATCAGTAAGATTATGTGTTATCCCTCAAGGGAGAAATAGGGTTCCTACTTTGCAGTAGTATTATTTAAACCACAGCATTAGCTCACTTGGAAAGGGAAACATTTTCATAAAATATTCAGAATGTGGAATATGAAAGAAAAGAAGTACATCCACAGGAAAGTCACTAATCAAAGTGATTTTCTTACCCAGTTTCTTTATGTGACTGGCGTGCTACTCAGAACAAGAAAGAAACAGGGTACATGGCCAGGCCAAAAACACCACGCTTGTCAGAGCTAGCCGGCACACTCTCAGCCTCAAACAAACAGGCTTCAGATTCCAGAAGCCGAAGCACTTGGTGGTAAAATCCTTCACTCACAACAAGTAGTAAAGTCCACACTGGGACTATGGGTATCTGTCACCCCTACCTGGGACTGCATGTTCCCTGGCAGTAGCCTATTTACCTGGGCAGTAAGACAGAATGCTAAGACAAGGGTCATCAAGTAGCCTTGTTTCATACTTGGAGAATCGTCAGGGACGGAATTGTGCTTTTGTTATTGTTGTTTTCTTGGTGTGCTTTCTCTTTTGGGGTGTAGGGAGATTTTTCCAATTTTAATATGCATATAACTTTGTAAACATCTGATATAAGAATGTGTATTTTTTATTACTTTTTTAAAGTTTATTTTTGAGGGAGAGAGAAAGCATAAATAGATGAGGGACAGAGAGAGAGGGAGAGGGAGAGGAACCCAAGCAGGCTCCACACTGTCAGTGCAGAGCCCGATGCGGGGCTCAAATCCATGAACTGTGAGATCATGACCTGAGCCAAAGTCAGATGCCTAACCAACTGAGCCACCTAGGCACCCCCAGAATGTGTTTTTAAATTTTGTTTTGTTTTTTAATGCTTATTTATTTTTGAGAGAGAGAGAGAGAGACAGAGCATGAATGGGTGAGGGGCACAGAGAGAGGGAGACACAGAATCCGAAGCAGGCTCCAGGCTCTGAGCTGTCAGCACAGAGCCCGACGTGGGGCTCGAACTCAGGAATGGCGAGATCACGACCTGAGCCGAAGTTGGACACGTAACTGACTGAGCTACCCAGGTGCCCCCAGAATGTGTTTTTAAATGTTGTGTTGTTTCTGTTCCCCCATCTTTTCTCTTCCCTCCAAAACAAAAATCATTAAAGTGAGGCTATGATTTATAACCTAAGATAGCTGAGAATAGAGGGAATATCGTGCATGGTACCAAGTGATACAGGAATGAACCATCCATTTCTCTCGCCTGCCCAGGGGGCCTAATCATGGGACAGTAAACTGGCCACATGTGGAGACTGTGAGCAGAAGATCCTCAGGCAGGGGCTGAATCATTCAAATTAAAAATACAAACCACACTAAAAGGGGAAAAAGCCAACAACCATTTTCCTTTAAAAAAATTAAGACTACATTTTAAATATTCATTTAAACGTATAGTAATAAACTATTATACATTTTAATCTGTTTTCTATTTGACAATACTCCATTTGCAGACTCTTCATGACTTTTAAAAATAGACCCAGAGACCAAATCCCCACAGCATGAGATTTTTCACGTTCTCTAATTTGCAGTAATGTATTTGTGTCAAATTCAGCCTACAGGCCACTCTGAAGAACAACACTGGAACTTGGTGCCTCAGAGAAGGCAAGCTAAAGTTTGAGTCCAGGAATCACAGGGGACTGTGGATCAGGCATGGGTTACACACCCCAGATGCATCACCCCAATCGTGCTTCTGGTGTGGATGGATTCTCCGCATGAGGCATGAGTTTATAGAGGTTTGCTTAGTGCCTGTGGTAGAGACAACTCCAAGTTTACCAAAACCCATTCATTTCCCCTAAGGGTTCACAGCCAGCCTCCCTTGCAATTCACTGGGACCATATGACTGAGTTCTGACCAAAGGAAGGTGGGAAGAAGTGATGTATGACTTTTCCAAGCATAGCCTATAAAAGTTCCCTGGACTATGACCGGCAATATCTTTTGTTCCATCTTTAAAAAAAATTTCTTTAATGTTTATTTATTTTTGAGAGAGACAGAGATAGAGCTTGAGGTGGGGGGAGGGACAGAGAGAGAGGGAGACACAGAATCCGAAGCAGGATCCAGGCTCTGAGCTGTCAGCACGGAGCCTGACGCGTGGCTCGAACCCATGAACCGTGAGATCATGACCTGAGCCAAAGTCGGATGCCCAACCGACTGAGCCACCCAGGCGCCCTTCTCTTGCTCCATCTTTGACCTGAATGAAGCCAGCTCCGAGTTACATTTCTTCATCAGTCTGTTCCTCAACAGCCTGATCTATAAAATGGGGGCAAATATTACATCCACTTCTGGAGTTGTTCTAAGGAGCATTTAATGAAGTAAAATCAAAACAGTGGAACTTATTAGCTAATCTCACTGACTGTAAAATCAGAACATCTGGATTTAAGGCTTTGCTTCATAGTTATGTGACTCTGGGCAAGTTTTTAAATCTCTCTGCACCTACTTCCCATTCTGTAAAATAGGAGTAACTAATACTCACCTGAAAGGAATGTGGTCTGGAATAATTTAAATTAAATGTACAAAATGCTTAGAACAAAATAAGCCTGGCAGCTAGGGAGTACTACATAAGTCCAAGCTGCTACAACTGCTATTATAGTAATCATTGTTATTTTAGTGTATAAATTGTGAGAAGACGACTGCCTAGTACATAGTAGTATTCATAAATGTTAACCATCATTGTTCCTTTCTGTAAAATATGTATAACAATAGAATACCAGAATTAAATAAAATTATAGGTATAAAGTGTTACCATAGTATCTAGTATTGAAAAAAATGTAAGCCTTTAATAAACTCTGATCCTATGAAATGCCACATGTGTTCTGGTGGGAAAGAAGGATCTGAGGGTCAAAACCAGGCAGTGGTCCTGGATAACATGACAAAGGTGGGAAAGAATAAGTGGGTGGAAGTCTTACAATCAAACTTCACCTTTTCCATAGTATGACCTTGGGTCCATCCTAGAAGCCAAGGATGAACTGGGTTTTTAAGCTTCTAAGACCCACAAGGGAGTCCCCTAGATAGAGCTCAGTGGGGCCACAAACTTGGATAGGAAAAATAAAACTAAATTTCTACCAGCATTCCCTTTAATTATAAATGTGAACAAGAAATCACAGTGGTAATACCAGTACCTGTGACTTTGTCACTGACAGAAATAACAGATTTTTTAGTCACTTTACATTATAATTGTCACAGATACCTCAAAACATCATAATGGTTATTGCTATTTCAAAATTATAGTAATTACTAGACTTGCTTGTTACTTAATGCATTATAAAGAAAACAATTTTGCTAGATCATATTATTTTAGTAAACGCATTTCAATATAAATGGTCTCCTTAGTCATCTTAAGTATTTTATATTATGTATTTTAAGACTTTATTCTGCAAAGAAGCCCATAGTTCTCCCCAGATGCCAAAAGGTAACAGGTCCCTGGTCAAGGGTCTTGAGGACCCTCAATCTCATACACACACAGAGGCTGGTTCAGGAGTCCAGGGACGTGTTTACCAGGGTGCCTTCTGACATGTGTCCTTCTGAGCCCTCTGGTCCTGTGCCTATAAACAGAAGCTAACCACCTTCTTCCCAAATGCTCCATAAAATTACTCCAAGAGTCAAATATGACAAGCAATGTGAATCCACAGGCTGGAAGTAACAGGTTCTGCACAAACTTGAGCCAGCAATCACCTCATGCCTTAGAAACTTGACAAACCCTTACCCTGAGTCCTCATTGGTGTACTAAGGGCTGCTCCTGGTTGCTCCTCCTAGAATGCCACACAGGGAAAGCTACCAAAAACTTTGGGAGACAGAGACCATCAGATGCTCTGGTGTTGAGTTGAATCCTAGCCTGACCCTTACTGACTGTGTGACTATAAATGAGTAAGTTTCACCCCCACCCCCACCAATCCTCCCCTTCCTCTTCTTTATGATGTAAAGAAGGACAGGGAGTTGAAAGAAAGTACAAAACAGGTACCTGGCAGGTAGCCACAGTTATAGGGCTTGGTAAAACACAATGGTTGGGATGACACTCAACATGATTACCGACATCAGTATCACACTGGGGCAAGCATTTAATTCTTATGGAATATTCCTGTGCTCCGCACATACCCCAGAGCCCTTGCAATAAGTGCCGTGGGATGAGTTTTAGGTGGCAGACTGTGGGTGAAAGTGATGTATCTGATTTGTGTACTAAGATGATGAAAAACACAAGAGAGATTCCGTGTTCTCTTTAGCTCCCTGCCACATTGATGGCAGAGGTGTGTGTTGACACGAGGCAGCCACAGGTAGAAGCAGACTGTGCTGGTTGATCCCTCCATGGAGAGTCACCCAATGCTGACTGCACATGCAGCATGGGCGAGAAGTAAATCTCTGACGGGCAAGCCACTGAGACTTCCTGCTTCACCTGTGACTTCAGCACAGCCTAGCCTCTCCTGACTAATGTTTAAGAAAACCACAAAGCAACGGACGATAACCCCTAATCATGGCAATGGTGATCTGCCATGAGACACGCCAAAAATTTAGCACCTTCCTCCGGTACAGGTGTATGTAATCCATTTGCAAGATCTGGGAAGATTCCAGTATGAGGACTGAATGCAATTCAAGGAAAGGTGCTCAGCAGTCCCTCTTTCCAGCTTTGGCTTACTATCTGAAAACCCTGCTGACCCAGAACAGCAGTGACTCATTGGAACTCAAGAAACCTTCTTGGGATACTGTGTTTGCAGTCAGCACCCATATTAGCTAAAACCACTAACATAACATTTCTATACAGCATTTTCTCTCCTTCTTCCCAAAGGTACAAGTAGCTCTTAGCACTGCACATGGGCTCTCAGTATCTACGTGGCTGCCAATCTGTAAGGAGGGGGCCTTAGGACCAGAATTCTGCCTATGCTGCTACTGAGGACAGTAACAGGGCAAAGTAGAAAACATAATTAACACATCCCAAATCAACATGTAAAACGTGTCAGCTGTTTGAGTATTAATTAATATTTTTGCAGACTAATTACATTAGAATGACAAGGCCAGAAGGACACTAAAAGAGTTTACTAATTTTGTTCCACTCCTCTTATTTAAATGGCTGCATGGATTACCACTTTGTTCAATTTTTATTTTTTTTAATTTACCAGAAACGATCTAAACACCACACTATTTCACAGCTATCATCATTTATTCATAGCTCAATAGAGGAAGCCGGAATAGCAATAACTCTTTCCCCCCCTAATTGTCATTCTGGTCAGATAAGTGAGATATCAGCCCCAAGTCAAGCTACATTAGTGCCGAGAATCAGACACAGTCATGAAGTTTCTCCAAAGTGTGTGAGCATCATTTGTCATGAGAGGTTTGTGCTGAGCAATGCAGACTTTAACCCAAAGGGGTTTTGAAGTCTGTTTCCCCCATCTTAGCTGGGCGGTTAGTTCAGAAGGCAAGTTGCCTAGAAGCAAGTACTAATTCTGTCTACTAGCCATATGGCCTTGGATGGATCTTATCAACTCTTGTGAGCCTTGGTTTTCTCACCCATTACATGAAGGCTATAGTAACACTCATCCACCCAAGTTTGTTGGAAGGAACAAACAAGGTAGTCCATGTAAAATGTTTGGCACTCTCCCTCACATACAGTGGGAACTCAACACATGTTGGCTGTTCTCACCACCACTAGCACCTACCATTATCACCATCATGAAGAGTCCCTTCCAATGTCCCATTATCACATGCCAATCTACATGTCCAACTGACTTTCCAATTCTCCTCTTACTCACATACATAGTCAACCCAGAGCAGTCTCTTTGCTGCTTCTCAGACTTGTTCCAGATTACTGAAATATGCCATAGAGTGTGGTACCCAGGTATAGAGTCTTCAATACCTCATTATGATCTTAGAGCTAGGGCACATGGATGGGTGGGAAAGGAAGCCTCACCTCTTCTGGAAGTCTCTCAAGAGTCCCAGGAGACTTGATCATCCCATATAGGTGTTCACTCTCTCCGTGATCCCTGCTCTACTTTAGAACTTTGCTAAAAACATCTGTTCACCCATCCACATATTAAACTTGATTACAGGCTCTTTCAGGGCAGGAAAATGTCTTACTGATTTTAAGTGACCAGGGTTTAAAGGTATAGCTATAGAATAGTAGATGCTCTTTAAGTTTGTTGACTTAATGCATGGACCCCAAAGAGGTCCATCTGCTAATGTATACAAAGTCTGCTCAGTTCCAGACACCCAAGTAGTTGCCTACTTGGACCTCCTCCTTCATCAATGACCCTTTGTTAACCTTTGCCCTTGCCCTTCGTTTCCACAGTCAACCAGTGGAACTCCCTACCCCCCTGGGGTGCTTCTGAACATCCCAACGCTGCCCTTCAGCTGCTATTTCCAAGCCTTCTCCTATCTCCTCCACAGAAGCCCTCCCACTGTGGCTAAGTCCATTTCTCCTTCACCATTGATAAAACATGCTGAGCCCTTGGAATTATGCAACATTACAGACTATGACAGGCTGGAGCCTCCACTGTTCAGTCCAATTTAGTGGATTGCATCTGAGAGCGAGAGTGAAATGTGAGCCTGGAGCACATCTTTTGATCTTAAACAGTCAGAAGGTTGGAATGTATAATGCTATGGAAATAAATGGTGTCAAAACTGTACGAAATAATTCATGGTGTGGGAATGAGTTTTGTGATCACAGAACACTCACAAAATCTTAAAACAGAGAGTCAATGAGGTTGGTTGAGCTGCGGCTGTGAAAGCTTGCAAGAAGAGAAAATTCAGAAGAGGAGAGACTGGATTTTTCTCTCAAGAGTTGAAAAGCCCAAACTTTGCTTCCAAGAGATGAGAGGTAACTGCTAGCTTCCCCTCCTTCCCCTCCTTCCCCTCCTTGTCACCTCAGCTAACAGTCATGGATGTGATTCCTGATCCTCCTGCTGCTACCTCTGTGACTCAGTTAACTAACTACCTTGAGCCTCAGTTTGCTCATCTGTAAAACAGGAAAACAGTAATTGTATTTACTTCATAGGGTTCTTGTAAGGGCTAAATTAATAATATAAGGTCTATAAAATGTGCTTTTTTTCCCCTTTGGTTACTTACTTTTCTTCATTAACTCATTGCAACATGCAAATAATGAGATCCTTCTAACTCATCCTCAAAAACGCACATCCATTTTTTTTTCTGATAAAACTAATGGAAAGAGAATTTTTTAATTGCTCACCTTTTCCAGGAACCCTTAATTAATTTCCATGGAGTAAGGTGTTTTTGGAAGGCTTTGGAACTAATGCTTCCATTTGGTTTAGAGGCTACAAACTGGTTCTAGCTGGCTCCTCTGCTATTTCCTATTGTGGCTTAGAATGAGCTCCCAATGATACTAATAAAAACAACTATGATGACTGGAATATATTAAGAGCTATTTATGCATTAGGTAATATGGTAATTGCCTTCCATACCCTATATTATGCCTTTTCACCTTCACAAAAAAGCTATAAGGTTCATTCTTTAATTATCTTCATTCTATGGAGAAGACAAATGAAACATGCAAAGGTTAAGTAATTTCACTGAGTTTTGCCGCTAGCAGGGACTAGAGATAAGAAATAACGGAACCGGGGTTTGAACTCCACACTACATCCTCACAACAGTTATGTTCACAATGGAAGCAATCCCAGCATTGCAGTGAGACAGACTGACTCACACACTGGCCCTGTTGTTTAATTCTTTGGTTAAGTTTGGTCAGCCTACACCACCGCTCAGTGTTGGTTTCCTTCTCCGTACAACGTAGACAGTGACATGCATTTTAAAGACTGTTGGGAAGACAACACAGTGCTTGGCACTCGCTACACACGTAGTGAATGACAGCCACGGTGCTCAGTACTGCTGCTGGCAGTTCCTGTTCCTCTTCCTGCTCAGATGCTTACCCATGCTGATTTGCCAGACAGAACTCCCTAATCAATCAGCCTCCCACCATCATGTTCCCTCCTTCTGCTTATCTTTCCTCTTTAACCACCAATTTTACCTCTGCTCCCCTTATTCTCAGCACATAAATTTCCCCCTACTATTCGCTGGGACAATGAAAGCTTCCAGGCATAACATCTTTCAATTTCTCTTCCTTCAAATTTATCCATACTTACTCTCCGTTTTCTGTTTCTCAATGTCACAGAGGAAAAATGTCCTTTTTTCAGTCCCATTAATGCCATAGTTCTCTGGCACAGGTGCTGAGCCCTGGTGACACAATGGGGATCCAAGCACATACCCTCAGGAATACTTTGGTCACCATCAGTGGGTAAATCCCATCTATGCTCTGATCCTATCCTCATAACCTCTGAGGCCTGTCCTCCAGGGCTATAAAACACCCAAGCCTCTGCCATCTTCAAAATTCCTTCACATCAAAGAGGCTATCATTCGCTTGGCTCAGTCAATTGGCCCTTGAAAGGCTGGTGTATATTGTGCTTATGTGTCTTCTCTTTCCATCTATTCCTTAAGCCACCAAATCTAACTTCTATTTCCATGACCTACAATGGGAAGGTTGTTGTTGAGAACACTGAGGATTGTATACTTGCCAAACCCAGTGCCATCAGTCCAGTGCTCACTCCCCTTGACCTTAGTGAATTATTCAGTACCCTCACCTCTTCCGTGTAACCTCTTCCTCTTTGACTTGCGTGAGGATACTTGGCCTTGGTTTCTGCATGTTCACTATGATCACTTCCACTCTCCTTTGCTGCTCCCACACTCCCTTTAATGCTCATTCCTTGACCATGCGAACTCTTTCCCATCTGTACCTTTTCTCATGTTCTCCACTTTTCTTTACTAGACGATGACCTAATTTACTTTTCAAGCCTCCAGTCTTTATATGGGAAGCCTCCATAGATACCTCGCTCCTATCTAACTCACTGACATTTGAACTCAGATTCAAAACTTCCCAAATATGGAGTACAGCTTAAGGAGAGAGTTTCACTCTTGTGAATACTCTGGTGCTCATAAAACAATAGAAACCATAGGATTTATAATATAACCCTCCCACCCCACTTTGGAACATGTCTTCTTTGCGAGTGTGACTGCACATCAAAGTTCCATATGTGTCCAGTGCCTAGTGCTGTGCCTAGTATATAAATGCTGTCAGTTAAATATCCATCAAATTAAAAACATGCCAACAATATCTCCAACTGAGAATTCTAGGCCCTTGAATTAAAGCCAGGTGATTGTTAAGGTTCTGTAAAATATTGTTTTAAGCTGGCTTCAAGGACAGGGAGGACTATCAAAGTGTAATTAGGTAAAATCAGACAAGGCCAAGAGTGCCCATTGGAAAGTTGCTAATCTTCAAGTGGATCTTGTTTTTGGTAGAGAGAAAGGGGCCATGAACTCTAATATGAATTAAGCCATGTAACTAAACTTCTGCCTGGCTAGGGTCTGGGTCAGCCATGGTACAAAACCTTCACAGCAAGTTTTCAAAGTTACAGGTCTCAAAGTAAATTTTGAATGAGCTTATTTATACACTGTCTTGCTTTATACAATAGATAAAAGACAGGAGTTGTGTGAGGAAATAAAATAATAAATGCTGAATATTTATTTTGTGACAGGTACTATCTTAGGCAATGCATATAGATTATCAAGCTCTAAAATTCAAACCAACCTTTGGGGTGGTTTAATTTTCCCCAATTTAATGATGAGAAACTTATTTAGCAGGCAAGTGACTTGCCCATAGGCACCTGACTTGTAAGATGTGGACTCATGATTCACACATCATCGAAGAGACTTCAACGTTCGCGTTCTTTGCACTGTACTTGTCCATGCAATAGCTCAGCTTTTCTTTATAAAATATTCTGGCTTCTCAGGTGACCTGAAATGGCCAGGATTGATCTTTTGCCCACAAAGAAACTCAGTCCCTTTTCAAAGTACTGGTTTCTCCCCACACGGGCCAGAGCGCTTACAGGGCTCTGAAGCCCTGAGACTCAGGGTTGAGACAGGAAAAATAAATGATTCCTTGGCCTGGGATAAAGTTTCCTTCTGGAAGGAAAAAAGGATTAGTGGGAGGGAGGTTCTACCTACATTTCCTGAAGGCCCCTGGGCTTTACCACCTGCACTGTTGGCCATTGCAATTATTTGGGATGGCAAAACTATAATATCAATCAATCTCAGTCCGGTTCCTTTGCCATGAAATAGGAACAGGCCAATTTATCAAAATTGAGGCCCTCCACTGGGTTTATATTGCCATTAAACTATCAACAGGAAATCATTAAGGTGAGGCAAGAAACCAACTGCTAACTGAATAGAAATGATTTTTTTTCCAAACATCCTCGCTTGCAACCTCCTTTGTTTGCCTGTCAGCATAACCAACTGTGGGGCTGGGTCTCAGATCTTTGTGTTAATGTGCAGTTGGTGGTGGAGAGAACTCAGATGTAGGCATTTGCAATCCGATGGCTATGCCCAGGTTACTTGGTTCTCTCTCAGCAGGGCAAGCTGCGTGACGATAAATAGGGGGGAAATGTGTATGCATTTGTGCGATAAAACAAGCTTAATGATTCTGAAGGGGAAGGAGACCACGAGACATACAGTAGCAACTTAGGAACAAAATGGAACCATGCAGGGCCAATTAATGTGCAAATATGTGTGTGCTGAACTTGCATTCCATTCATCATGTGGACATGGAAATTGGGCCATTTATCTGTTATATTATGTATGTGACATCTTAGTTTGGTTCTTACAGGCTGCTCAGAGACAAAGGGCCATGTGCTTTGCGGCTAGCAGAGGGAATTTAAGATAAATTCTTCAGCTGTCATAAACATTGCTGGGCAGAATTTGGTCAGAAGATAAAGCTCTTTCCTCTGCAGGGTTTTAACATTTCTCAATAGTCCATGTGCCATCTTATTAAAACTGTGTGTGGTGCGGGGAGGGGTGGCATATGCCATGAAAAATTATTGGCACAAACAGCTTGCTGTCATGTTTTCAAAGTCCAGATTTAGCAAACGTTATTCACATATTCACTGTCAATCTGTAGAGAGAAAGGGAACTGGCAAAGCCATTCATTCTCACTGATTCTGTGGGTTTGTAATTCTTCTTGTCTCCCTTTAACCAATGACTCCTCCACAGGTGGGGTTTGTTCTGCTTAAATTACAACTGTTTGTACTTAGGAAAAAAGAAAGTCATTTGAGAAGGAAAAGACCTCACAGAAGCACCTTCCCAGAGCCACTATTATTTACCTAACAGAACATGCCATGAATATGGATCATGCATTAAATAACGGTGATCGCTCGCTTTGATGAATTGCCATTAGAAATTCAATTAATAAAAGGTTACCTCCCTGCAGTAGTGCAAAAAATATGATCAGGTTACAGCAATTACAATTTAGTCTTAGAAACAATGGTTAGGAAAAAGAAAAAGTTTCGTGTGTTTTTTAAAACCTGTTCCATCTGGGAAATAGAATCTGGAGCAAAAATGAAGGAAGGAAGCAAGGGATGAGTGAGTGAATTTCGGCTTTTTTTGATCTATAGTTTTGTCTATATGTTGAGCATTCCTACACTTTTATCCCACCTTTTCCACCTGATCATCCTTTTTTTTTTCATTATCCTGTTTTATATTTTTAATGTTTGTATTTTCTTTCCTTTCCTTTCCTTTCTCCTCCTCTTCCTCCTCCTCTTGGTATACAAATTTCATACTATAAAGTGCATAATTTTAACATGGCGCTCTATAAATTCTACATGTGCTGGTTACCTGTGTAACCACATCCAGGTAATGGTGATGAGTATCTCCATCATCGCAAGAACTTCTCTTGAGCCTCTGCTCAGTCAGCACCTCCAAGAGGTAACTACTATTGTTAACTTTTATCACCAGAGAGGAGTGCTGGTTTTAAATGCATGTTAATAAAATCACAGTGTAATCTGTCATTCTCATTTTTTTCACTCAACATGTTTCTGAGATTGCTGTTTCATAGATATATAAAAATTCTTTTTCATTGCTGTCTTGTACTCATTGCATGGATATACCACAGTTTATTTATCTATTGTCCTATTAATGGACATGTGGTTTGTTTACAGTTTTTGACTATGATAAAATTCCTGTGGACATTTTTTGCTGGGCATAAGCGTTCATTTCTCTTGGGCACACAAGTAGGCATGGAATTACCAGATCATTAAAACTTCATTTTTAAATCTGAAAATGGCAGGAACAATATCTTCCCATATGCCATTTCTGTGAAATTGAAAAAGGATAACATATGTAAAGGTGTTTTTATTGTTGTTTGTTTTAAATCGCCAAATGGGACACAAATGTGAGACCCTTTAAGGGAATGCAAGACGGAAGGTCACAAGAAACAGGCAGCTGTCCGTGGTGCTGACCAGAGAGGCTGGACAGGCATTCGGGTATGATCTAGAAAGCAGGACTGGCCCTTAAGGATTGACATTGCTAACATTTACTGAACACCCACTATGCGCCAGGTTTATGTAGTGTTGGGGAATTTTATGTTTGTGTCCTCCCAAAATTCATAGGTTAAAATCCTAACCTCCAGTGCAATGGTATTAGGAGGTGGGGCCTTTGTGAGTGATCAGATCATAAGGGTGAAGCCCTTATGAATGGGATTAGTGCCCTTCTAAGAAGAGACAGAAGAGCTTGCTTCCTCTCTCTGCTCTCTGGCCACACAAGGATACAACCAGTAGGTGGCTATCTTGCAAACCAGGAAGAGCATCCTCACCAGACATCAGATATGCCAGCACTTTGACCTTGGATTTCCCAACCTTCATAACTGTGAGAAATTAGTTCCTGCTGTTTAAACCACCCATTCTATGTGATCACGTTACAGCAGCCTGAACAAAGACACATAGCATGGCAGTTAAGAGCCAATACTTTGTACCCCACCTTGAATCCTGGCTCTATCACTCACTAGTTGAATGACTGGGAAAGCTACTGTGTTTTCTGAGACCGCATTTAATCCTCTGTAAAATAAAGATTATAATAGTGTGTACATCACAAGATTTCATAAGGATTTTATAAGATGATACGTGTAAAGCCTTACATATATTCATGCTGAATACACAAAAAGTAGATTTCTAGTTACAGCAGACTAAAAGAGTAAACACTGCCAGTGCCATTTTAATGCTCTCAAAAACCTCATGTGATGTGTATTATCATTCTCATTCTGAAAACAAGGAAACTAAGTTTGGGGAGGTAAATGATTGGCTTGAGTCATTGGTCACAAGATCATGGAAAGCAGGTGATACTAGTGGCTCCTTACCTCCACCCCTTCCTTTTGTTTCCCACTCCATTACCCTCCAAATGATCTGCTTCCCAAATATCTGCCTCACTAGGCATCCAAAGTAACATTTACACCACCAATGCACATCAGTTCCTGGAAAACTTTTGCACACCAAACTATTGCATCCAAGGATGCAGATATTCACCTGGGGCTTCCACTATTTGACAATGGTCTCCCCTTACGTTTTGTAGAACCATGACAGAATCTGCCTCCACACCCAAGTTATGGATCCAAAGGAAATGTTATTAGCCTCATTGGGCACACCAGGAGGGTGAGTCTCAGAAGTTACAGTGATGCACAAGGCCACAAAGAACCCAGGCCCCTGAGCTGAGGTCAATGTTTCTTGTTTTACTCACACAGTAACTTGGGATTAGGAGCCTGAGTGCCCCGTGGCACTGGATATATTTTGGAGATACTCATTAAATGACATCACATACAAGTCCCAATGATGGTCATCTTGCTGGTGACCTCTGACCAGTATATTTTTTTTATCACTTACCAGCACCAGCCACAGTTCCCTTGGTGCCTCAGAGGATGAGTAGGGAGAGGAAGAGGAGAGAGGAAATGGGAGAAGAGCACAGAGACAGAAGGAGGTCTCGCTGCCAAAGCAAGAGCTTATCTTAATGGAGCTGGAATCATAATGTGTACATACAGACAGACTCTGAAGTCACCAAGACAGAATCAAACAGGACACCTGACTCTGAAACCACAAACCACCTTTACAGGACTACTCAGCGCATACCTCTTCAACCCCAAACACAGCACCACGGAAACTAGCCAATTAACAACACCCCATCCAAACAACCAGGAGACTGCACAGAGCAGATCACAGCTAGGATACCTATTTCACTGCATCACAGAAGAAAACCACATCAAAATGTCCTCCAAAGAGATAGCAAAACCACATTTCCTACCTCAGCTTTGCTGGCAGCCAGGCTTGTCGAAACCTGAAAGTTAAAGAAAAAAAAAGACATTAGTATTGATTCAACAAGAAGGTAATTGGATTAATTGTCTTTTTAAAGGAACTGGCATCAATAATTTGTTATGACCCAAGGGGACAATGAGTGCGACACACACACACACACACAAAGGGACTTTTTCTTCTACCAAGCACAGCAACAAGATTTGTTTTTCCAGTCCTGTGTATAAGGTGAAGAAGATAATTAATATTTTCAACACATTATAACCATCTTGCCAGAAAAAAAAAGGGGGAGGGCTGTGTGCAATGCCCGTGCACTGATAATGATTAAATGAACATTGAAAAGGCAAAGGCATTGAAGACATTTTTGAGGTTTTTTTTTTGTTTTTTTTGTTTTTTTTTTTTTTTTTTTGCTTAAAGTTTCAAATCGGTGCTATGGGAAAGTAAAACTACAAACTACAGCAAATATAGTTTTCTGTTTTCAAAATGCCTCAAAATATTGTAAAATAAAGAATTGTGCCAACTTCACATTTATTGTCTGACTCATTTAATCTCCAGGACAACTTTTATTATTCCCATTTCATAGATGATAACATGAGATTTTTAAAAAGTTAATTTTTCCAAGCCCAGAATGTTATTAAGTAGGGGAAATTAAATTAAAACCCAAGATAACATCATATGGACTTTCAGGGTCCTACCCACAGCCCATTCTCTACCAAAGGATTTGATTCCGACACCACCCACCATTGTTCATATAAGCCTATAAGGGTCTCCTCTCCAGGGGCACATAGGATTTTTTTTTTCTGCTTTCTATCTTGAAACTTTCTATCTCATATCCAAGGTTGACTTGACCAAACTCAGCCATATTTTCCTACCAGACAGCTATGGTCCGAATTATGTCACTCTAAAACTCATGAAGCTTTAACCCCCCTATGTGATGATAGTTGGGGATGGGGCCTTTGGGTGGTAATTCAATTTAGATGAGGTCACGAGGGTTGGGTCCTCTTGATGGAGTTAGTATCTTTATCAGAAGAGACACCAAGAGCTGGCTTCCCTTTCCTTCCTCTCTCTTTCCACCTGTATGTACTAAGGAAAGGCTATATGAGGACAGAAAAAGGAGGAGGCCATTTGTAACCCAAGGAGACAGCCTTCACCAGACACCAACTCTGCTGGTACCTTGACCTTGGACTTCCAGTCTCCAGAACTGTGAGAAATAAATTTTTCTGTTGTTTAATCCACCCAGGCTATGGTATTTTGTTATGGCAGCCCACACTAAGATACTGATCAATACTAGCTCACAGTTGTGACTCCAACAAAATGCTTAGGAATCTATGTCTTCCTAAATTAGCTGACCAGTTCTTGTAGCTCATATTGGCCCAGCTCCCAGCAGCACCTCTCCCACGCTCACCTCAAGGTATCAAGTCTAACCCTCATCTAAACATTAGGCCCAGAAGTAGCTCAGACAGAGCTACTTGCTGCCCAGTGGGCAGCTTCACGCATCATTAGCCTCCTAAATGGGAGGCCAGCCTTCAAATGACCTCAGCCAAGAGAGTCCATTAGCCACGGCCTGAAGCTTGCCAAACCATGAATCCAGGGGCCAGGCCTGGAGAAACGCTCCAAGGTGTAATCAATGTCAGAGCTCAGAGCCTCTCTGCTCCTGGCCTCTGCTCTGGAGCCCTTTCAGAACTGGGGCTGGGAGAAGAGCTGATTCCCAAGCAATTGGCCACAGATGCTCTGGATGCTACACAATCTCGTGTGTGTGTGTGTGTGTGTGTGTGTGTGTGTGTGTGTGTATGTGCGTGTGCGTGTGTGTGTGTGTGCGTGCGTGTGTGTGTACACCTGCAGAGACATGCATTTCCCTGCTAAAAACCAGTGGGAATATGAAAGGGGAGCATGATATTTAGCAGCTACAGGTCTTAAGCAGTATGTCTCTCTCCATGCTTCACGGAGCACTTGGACCACACAGTTCTCAGCTGACCTGGATTTTCTCCACTTTATAATTTTAGTGTGTGTCTCCTAACCTGTGTGTCTCCTGATTTTGTGCAAATCCAATTCTTACATCTACCTTAGGTAAATATATAGAGGGAGGCATCGATATGGTTATTGATTGCAGCATTGTTCAAGATAACAACACATTTCTAAAAAATTTTAAACATCCACAAATTAAAGAATGACTAAAACACTGAGTTTGAATACTCAAATGCCTGCAGGGGTCAGGGAAGTAATCAAAATGTATAAAGTGGGCTGCCTGTAAGATAATAGGGAATGGTGGGGCCTGTGTGGAAATCAGAGATTGCCTACTCTACCTGAATCCATTGGATTTAATTTAAAACAGGGTAGCTATGGTTCTGGCCAAACAAAGCACATATGTAGTCTGGATGTAGCTGTTGGGGACTCCAAATTTATGATCCTCTAAGCCAAACCAATTATGGTACATCCATATTGTAAAATATTACACACAGTTAGAATATTATGTTTCTTGTAGTGTTCTGACATGAAAAACTGGACAGCACATGCTATTAATGAAAAAGAAAAGATGGGGAACAGGACACAAAATTGTACCAATCTCTAAAAAAACCCCTCAAGTCTACATGCATTATACATTCCTCATCTCCTCCCTGCCTCCCTGCACATAGATATATGTCTGAAAAATGTCTAGGAGGAATACTCATTAAGCTAACAAAGATCTACCTCTGAGGAAGAAACTGCAACTTGACTGATAATTGATGGGTTGAAAAAAGTTGTGGGGAACTTTCTTTTTCCAAATTGTTTGAAATTTTTTCAGTGAGAATGTACCCAGATATTACTCGTCAAAATAAACATAAATTTAAGATAGGATAAAAAATTGGGGTGCCTGGGTGGCTCAGTCAGTTAAGCCTCTGACTTCAGCTCAGGTCATGATCTCACGGTTGCTGAGTTTGAGCCCCACATCGGGTTCTGGGCTGACAGCTCAAAGCCCAGAGTCTGCTTCAGATTCTGTGTCTCCCTCTCTCTCTGCCCCTTCCCCACTCGCACTCACTCCCTCTCTCTCAAAAATAAATAAACATTAAACAAATTAAAAAAATAAGATAGGATAAAAATAAAGCTTTATGGTGCCTCAATATTAATAAGACTTTAGAAATATGCTGAGTTTCTTGTTCTCACTGAAGAGTGAACTAAACCCAACTCTCTCCACCATTCATATCAACTGGGTCATACGGTCATTGATAGGGAGTGGTGTGGCTTTTGGCCAAATGGAGACAAATAGTACTTAGGATTTATAATTCCACCTATCAAGTAAGTAGAGAAGAAGCAAATGGTGAAAGTTACTGGAACCCTCTAGATACTACACTGAGGGGAGGTTGATTTTATAGTCCTAATTATGTTAGATTCACTTCTAACACACAGCTCAGGGCTTATCCAGGAATGTGGCACCCACAGACCTAGAGGCCCGTCTGTGATCTCCTGTGGTATGTCAGGCACCTAGAATGGACTGCAGAAGCCAGCTGGATGAATGAGGCTCATCTGTAGGGGCTGTAAGTGCCAGGTGAAGGCTTTTGGCTTTTATCTTGTCAGCAGCAGCCATCAGAGGGTTTCCAGCGGGGCCTGATATGATTAGAGCCATGTTTGAGGTGAGCCATTCAGTGCACCCTAACAAGGCACAGAAGGCTTGCCGGAAACTCCCGGCAGGACACTCCTTAAAGCTTTGTTCCAGCCATTTCCCATCCTTTAATCATTTCCTTCCTCTTCTTCCATTTCTCTGTAAGTGTTTGAAATTGCAAAGGCTGATGTTAAGGGTTTCCTCCTTGCTTGTGCTAGGAACTTGACATACATGATTACCTCGAGATCCTCACCTCAACTCTAGCAGCAGGCTCTCCTGCTACATTTTCAGACAGGGAAGCTGAGGTTGGAATGCTAAGCTCCCTTCCACACTATAGAATGTCAGAGGCAGGGTTTGAACACAGATCAGACTTCAAAACTGTCTTCAAAACCCATATACGGATTATGCCCACACAATGTAGATAATGGATTCCCTGCGAGGTCTTCCCACAGATGAGTAGATACCAGGACTAAGTTAATTGATTGAGGGAAGATCACTGTTCAGGCATACCCACTTAGTCTCCTAAGCACCTGAGTATGAGATACCCAAATACCATCTGGGATTCTGTTGTTCCAAACTACTCAACCTTCTGTGCTGAACATTTTGGGGTACCACTCTATTACTTTTGCAAGGATAGTGGTAGGCCTTTTTTGATAGCATGGGATAGAAACAACTCTAAATAGCTTAAGGACACAAAATAATTTATTAGCTGATTCAACGCATAGAGCTCACTTTAAATGGATCTAGAAAAGGACCAAATAAGTCAAATTACTTTTCTGGTACAGCAGTGAACTGAACCGAGGTCTCTAGGATTCTCTATACCTTCATGGGAGCACAATGGATTTTTTGGGGAAATTATGGGTGCAGGCCTCGTATATTTGCTAGGGACACGGAAGCTGCAGCAACAGAGAGAACCAAATGTGTAATGGTTCAACACAATGGGTATTTGTTTCTTGCCCACGTAATAGTCCCAGGTGGAAGAACATGACAGGCCAGCTCTCCTCCACATGATCATCCAGGGATTCAGGCTGAAAGAGGCTCTGCATCTTTAATATGTGGCTTGCATGGTCACTATGGTCATCTTCATACTAGCCATCCAGGAGGAGGAAAACATATGGAGGAACAAAACGGTGGTCTTTAGGAACCAGACCCAGAAATGTCAGGCATTGCAGCCCACATTCTACTGGCTAGAGCTCAGTCAAGTGGCCATATACAATGGCAAGGGGGTGTGCACACGTCGTCAGTCTGTATGTCAAAGAGGAGAATATGGACAGCAGAGCCAGCAGGCCTGGCCACACCTCTTCACTGCATCACTGCCTTGCTCAAGACCTCTCTGCATGGTTCCCTGATAGAAAATCCACTTCTGTCCAATCTCTTCCAATTTCTCCTCATAATTAATTCTGTCAGCATAATTCAGTCTCTTGGTGCTAAGTTCCCCTCACTTTGCAGCTGGTCCTCTTGGGTGCACGAGCCAGGTGTCTCAAACCCTGATCTTCTGTGGTATCCTCTTGACACTGAGGAAACTGACTGGTTGGTTCATGAGACCAAAGCTGAGACTGAAGCTGTTCCCGTCCTTCATACCCACTCTCTTATTTTCTCCCTCTGCTTGAATAAGCAGAAAGGGACCATCAGCAAAGAAGCTGCATGAGCACACAGTCTTATTGCTCACTCCCCAATATCTACAAAAGATCCCCTCAGAATTCAGCTTTTCTCCAAGTTGACACTGATCATTCTCTCTCTCCTTAGAATCCTCTGACCTTCTGTATCTATAGCAGACCTAGCTTGTTCCTCTGAAAGAGACCTGAGGAGGTATCTCAGCCCTTGTGTTTGGCCCTCTCTCAAATATAAGAGATGCTCAGCACTCCTTTGTATTCAGATATGATCCTAAGGATCTATTCTGGGATAACAGGAAACATTTCAGTCACCTTGACCAACGGGGCCAGCAACGAGTTTTGAATTCTTCACCAAATTGAGTCAACTCTTTACTTGAACTCACTGAGTCTCTGGGTTGTTTTCACTGGTGTACACAGAACACCTTCAGGTGCTATCATCAAAGAGTAATGAAGCAGAAACATGCTTGGGCTGTGAAATAAGACAAATGGGGCTCCTGCCACTCAGCAGCTGAGTGGCAGTGAGGTCACTTCCCTCCTCTGAGAGTTTACTTCTCAGTAAACTGGGAACAGAGAAACTCTTCCCCATGGTGGTGTTGGTTTTATGTTATCTCTTAAATAGTAAACACTGGCATCTCTACCTGCAATGGTCATATTCTCTGGATGCTAGGGACTCTAAGGCTGGTTGTAGAGTCAAGCCCTGGGTTCAATACCTATTTCTACCACTTTCCAGATATGTCATCTTGGGCACATGTAGTGATTGAAACTGGCCAAATGTTCTTGGGTACTTCTTCCACTGAGAGGTGGGGTCTTTGTTCCCAACCCATGAATATGGGTGGGCTCTAAAACTACCTTGACCCACAGATTAGAGCAGAAGGGATGTTATTTCAGTTCTGGGCTAAGCCATAAAAGACTGACATCTTCCACTAGTATCCATGGCAACCCTCTCTGAGTGCCCCCAGATGCCATGTCAGAGGTTCAACTACCCGGAAGCCCCTGGGAGAAGCCACATTGAGACACTGTGATGGAGAGTCCCAGGTAAGCCTAAACTTCCAGCCTCCCTGGCCAAAGTGCCAGCCACATAAGAGAGGCCATCTTGGACCCTCCAAGCTATCCATCTGGCAGATGAATGCCACCAAGAAATTTCAGTCAATTCATGTCTGGCACACCATGCCTGGATTTCAGAATCAAAAAATCTTGAGCTATAATAAATGGATGCTGTTTTGAGCCACTAGGTTTTAGGATACTTTGACACACAACAACAGACGATCACAAGAAAAGGTACTTATCCTCCCCAAACCTGTAATTGTACACTTACAAAATAGAAAATGTGTTTTTGTAAGATCATTTTAAGAATTAACCAAAAACATACATTCAAAGCCCTTGACACGGTCCCTGGCACATAGTAAATGGTGGGTTTATCATTCCTTTCACAGAACCACATGCACTGTGCTGTTCATTGTGCATTTATACATGCAATACTCCAGGTTTACTGTCAAGTGAAGATGTTCGGTGAGCTCAATTTGATTTCCAGCTGGCAAAATGTATATGGGTTGCTCTGGAATCAGAAATCCCTGGGCTTTGTAAATCCTTGCTCTACCATTTACAATCTGTGTGCACGGCCAAGGGAAAGTAACTTCACTTCTTTGAGCCTCAGTTTCCTCATTCAGAAAATGGACACAAAACTCTATCTCAGTGCCTTTATTGGTGTGGATTCATGGGTATGTCTGGTATGGAGTTGGAATTGGAGATAAGACGGCTGTCATTTCAATGAGTTTGGTATAGCAACTGTAACAGCAGCAATCCTAACACCTGGTACTTTAAACTTCACTGCACTTCATGGAACAGCCGGTGAACAGACTACCCAAAGGGGTATTTTTGAAAGCAAGCAGCTTCCTCTCTCCCTGCCATCCCTCTCCTCCCTTCTAGCCCAGGACTTGGTTCCAGCCACTGAGGCACCATAACTCAGCCCAGATTTTCAAATGTGAGTGTAAAAAAGGAAAGAACCCATTCACAGATGATATTCAACACCCCCCCCAAACAAATTCCACAGGCTCCAGACATGCCCAATGAATAAACGTCTCTTAAAATTCTTCTAGAAAATGCACAAGGTTTCTCTTAATAACTTTCAGTGTCAGAAATGAAATATTTACATGCACTTGCTTCAAAATTCTGGCAGCTTGTAACCTAAGAATAGTTTTACTTATGGTGTTAAACAACTGCCTTAGGTCTATCTTGTGGATGATATTGAGAGCAGCAAGAGGATGGAGGGCAGGGAGAGGAAAGGAAACGGCCGTCCATGGTAGGGAGGCTGAGCAGGAAGGGGCTGACAAACCTCTGCCCTTGGTTTGCCCTTGAAGTTAGTGTGTTAAGAAGGTTAAAGTAGTTACAGCACTACGATGATGGCTGTCTGAGCTGTGACGAGCCCATCAGTCACCCTGACATGTGCTGGAAAACACTGAGAGATTGCAAACATTATCTGAAGCTTAATTATGAGGCACATAGGAGGCTGGGCTGGTGTCAGGAGGGGATGCTGGGGCTTCCTGAGCCCATTCCCACCAGATCCTATAATCTTTGGGGGTAAGCTGCTAACATCTGCGTCTCTTGCAGAGAGCCCCTGTTGCTTTCTGAGGTCAGGCTACAAAGTTTAAAAAGGCTAATTTGGGTCTGTTTTCAAATTTAGCTCAGAAATCTGGAAATATACATAAAGATCTTTTAAAACTCTTCTTTCTCTTTGACCCAATAGCTCTTGGCTCCTGGGAATCTCTCCTAATCACACATTGGAAATACAGCAAAAGTTTGTGGCACAAAAGAATGCTTTGTAACATTTGTGTAACGGCAACTACCTAGGTACCTAACAACAGGGGATTGACTCACCTTAGTGAGTCATCCCCTTTTCAGGGACTACTGTATTCCTGTTGAAGTGATGCTTAAGCAAAGTTTGAAATAACACGGGAAAATGCTTATATATTAAGGAAAAAAACCCCAGAATGTAAATGACATATACCCCATGATTTCAATTATGTTAAAACACGAATAAGAGAAATGTGGGAAATTTTCATAATTATTTCCCCAAAAATAATTAGCAGTGTTTTTCTTTGGGAGGTAAAGCTGGATATTTCATTTTCTTCTTTCTCTCTGGTGTTTTCCAAGTTTTCTCCAGTAAAAAAAAATTACACAAAGTTATTATTTAGACGCCATCTAGTTCCTGCCAATCCTTTCAAAACTTTCAAATATTCTACCCTTTTCCTAGTAATATCTTCCCCCAGGGATTAGTGATTCTACAGAGGATCTAGGCTATGTGATTCGAAATGGCACAATGACAGACCTAACACTGGTTTTGTATTACACTTCATGTATCAGGCACTGTGCTGTGAGTTTTGTTTATACTCCCTCAGTCTTCAAAGCCTGCTGGGTAGGGGTTATTATCACCCTTTTAGCAATGTTGTAGGACCTAAGAGCCCAGATAAGTCAGGAAACTTTTCCAGACAATGTAGCAATTAAGAGTCAGGATAGGAATGTGAGCTTAGATTGGCCTGACTCCAAATCCATTCCCTTCCCTTCTTCACCATCAGCCACAGATGGAGAGCAGCACAGGTGGTACCCTAGCTGTAATAGCCCTTCCTTCCAAAGCCCTTATGGTAAAATTTGAATTGCTATGGAAACATCCCTGGACTCCTCACTCCCTCCTTTTCCACCCGGTATCTCCTTTCTTCATGGTCATGGTGGATGGAATCCCATAATTGGTGATGCTTTCCCTCAGGTTAAAAAGCCCTAACTCTGTCCTCTGTGAAAATGCATATAAGGCTTGGAGAGGGGAGAGGGCATAACACCTGGACAAGAGTAAGGGAATAGGTGGAGGTTGAGGAAAGCACACACTGATCTTGAATGTTTTTATGTTGGGGAAGGGAATGCAGGGCACAATTCACACCCAAGGCACATTCTGGGTGTATGAACACTTGTCATTTTTGGTTCCCAGTATCTCTTCTCTTTTCTTAAATGTTTTTTTTTAACGTTTATTTATTT
Organism: Lynx rufus; assembly: GCF_022079265.1. Lineage (NCBI taxonomy): Eukaryota > Metazoa > Chordata > Mammalia > Carnivora > Felidae > Lynx > Lynx rufus. Next base: position 20,173,688 of record NW_025814838.1, read on the forward strand.
TTGAGACACAGAGAGAGACAGAGCATGAACGGGGGAGGGGCAGAGAGAGAGGGAGACACAGAATCAGAAGCAGGTTCCAGGCTTTGAGCCATCAGCCCAGAGCGCAATGCGGGGCTCGAACTCACGGACTGCAAGATCGTGACCTGAGCTGAAGTTGAACGCTCTACCGACTGAGCCACCCAGGCGCCCCTCTTCTCTTTTCTTAAAAACATCTCAATTTCCATTCTGAGAAATCACCTCTCCTCTATGCTTGTGTGGTCTCACTGAGGAGGTGAATTGAGGCGGCCCTTTCCACACTTAATGCTGAATGCAGTTTGTAGTCACAGAAAGCAGGACAAAATGCTGTTTGTCTGGGATCTAGCCCCAGGCATCCTGATTTTGTTGATGTGGGGAGGGTACTGGCCAATGGTACCCATTAAAGCTCTCCCAGGACTCTGATGAGCAGACAAGGTTGAGGATTTTGAGGCTGGATGCTTCTTCTCAATCCCCCAGGACAACGAGGATATACACATGACCAAGCACTGTCCCCCTCTCTCCTGAGATCCTAACTTTTGAATCAGTGACATGAGGGCAGAAACAAAGGGCTGGTGTACATATATCCCATGAATGATGGGGTTCTCCCCAGACCAGTTCTGCTAGGAGAATATCCCTCCTTACAAGAACTCCTTTTCCTAATGATATCTTCCCCAGGGATTGGTGATTCCCAGATCCCTAGGGAACCAGTGAACTCCAGAGCTAGTGTGGTTCTTGCCTCTTTCCAACCTTTTCTCCTTCCGTCCCACAGATTCTGAGAGCGCTATGCCAACCAAGTCCCTTTTTTGGACCCAAGAAGAGTAGAACATGGTCATGAAAACTACAAGGCAACACAAAGGGGCCACATAAAGGCAGGTATAAGAATGACCAGGACCACTAGATCTTTCAGCTAATAAATGACAGAAATGAATAAAAGTCCACCAAAGATTCATGTTTCTTGTTCCAACATGTGGAATTCTCACTGGCAAATGGCTGCCCAGCCAGGGACTACATTTCCCAGGCTCCCTTGCAACTAGACGGTGCCATGTGACTCATTCTCATCAATGGAATGTGACCAACACTGCTGCAAGTCACTTCCAATCCAAGGAGCTTATGAGGCAAGTGCACCTCTCTCCAGGCATTTCTGAATACATTTCTGAATATTTACCCAGGAATTCCTAAATATCTCTGGGGCCCTCTAAGGCTAAGAGGAAGGGAACACTGTGAGCTGGAAGAAGCCTGGATCCCTGAATCACCTTGTGGAGGGTGGTCAGACCACCAGGGACACCTGAATTAAACAGATAAGAGAAAAAAAAATAAACTGTGTTAAAGGACTGGGATTTGAGGGCTGGTGTTATCCTCATATGTATTATTACTACTGGTGATGAGGATACTAATGAGAATATTGATACCCATAGCTAATATATGGATGTTTAAAATGTGCCAGGCTCTATTTTAAGGCCCTTACCCGTAGTAGCTCAGAGATTCTCAACCAGAGATAATTTCCCCTGAAGGGACATGTGGCAATGTCTGGAGACATTTTTGTTGTCACAGAAAAGGAAGGGGTTACTGTCACTGAGTAGGTTGAGGACAGGAATGCTGCTAAACACCCTAAAACATAGGATAAATGCCCACAACAAAGAATTGTATGGCCCAAATGTTCTAGTGCTCCTGGCCAAACACCCTATAGAATCTCATCAGATGCTCCGAATCACCTTCAAATTCCATACCATTACAATCCCCATTTTAAAGACATGGAAACAAAGGCTGAGAGAACTCATGCTAGATAACACAGCTGGTGAGCTTCAGAGCCAGAATTTGAAACCCAGCACCCTTTAGCCAGAATGCTACCCTGCCTTTCTGCTGCCCACCCCATGACTTTACATCCTATTTTCTCTCTCAAGCTGGACCAGGCCCAGGCTGCTGATCTCTCTTTTCTGGGGGCTCCTTTGCAATGTCATCTCTCCCTAAGGAGGGGCCCTTGTTGCTGCAGATGAGGCACACCATCGTCAGTGGGAATCCCCAAGGCAGGCTGTGTGTTGTCAGGCACAATTGCAGAGTAAGTGATGAGGTTAGGTGATCAGGCCAGGGGCCCTTCCTGCCAAAGCTAAGGAAGCAAGGATCAGGGCAAGCCATACCACAGGCCAGAGGCCCAGCATATTCACCAGGTTTTACTCCCACCCCCAATCTTTTGGGAAATGTAACTGTGCAATCTCTTGACTTTCCATCATCCCCCCTGGCCATTCCCAGGCAATTCCCATGCCTGGCTAGAAGATTAGAGTTGCCCAACCCCAGGACACAAAACACAAGCACTCAGACTCCATCTCTCACCTCAGTGTGCCCAGTCCCTCGCTGCACTGCCCTCATTCAACTCACACCTCACTGGCTGTCCTTTCTCATCCCATAAGAGGTCTCTTTTGCTGAGGCAGGTCTGATTTGTAAATATATAATTATCTTGCAGTGTGGTAAGTGCTATAACCAAGGTGGCCATAGGGAAACAGCTCATGGATGCAGAGAGAATAAGGGCAGAACACAAGGAAGAGAGAAAGGGGTCTTAAAAGGACGTGATAAAGAGCTAGGTCTTGAAGGATGGGTGGACGTGCACTGGGAGAGGAAAGGTGGGACCCCACCCAGATGGCTTCGATGGTCCATTGCATCGATCCCCCAGGGGCTATGAGTGTTAGTTGCCAAAGCTTACAGCTGCCACCTTCTCTGGAGACCCACACTTTGTCCAGAGATGCCAGAGAGGGTGTGCCCTGACCCCTTTCTCCCCAGGAGCAGCCTGCAGTCAATGACTGATGGGTACATTCATGCAAAAGTGTGTTTCACTTGCTCCAAGATACAAAAACTCTAGTGCTACTCAGACTCCAGAACTCCCTGTGGGTCAAGTTGAGGCTCAGTTTCAGCCAAAGAACACCCCCAGTACTCACTGCCTAAGAATTCCATCTGTGCTCCACCTCTTGAGAAATAAACCTAAGGCAAGGAGGGTGGGCTTGCTAAGTAGCAGCATGGGCAAAGGTTTGGAGACACGTACTGACGTGCTTCTGGAAGACTAGGAAGCTTCCTATACAATATTGTTAATAATGAAATAAAAAAGTTGACTAAGGATTATGCTGTGGATTAAGGAAAAAAACGTTCTCAGTATTCTTAAACATTATCTCAATTCTTGTCACAGAGAATGAGTCTTATGCCCAGGTGAAGTAATTATCCCCGAAAGGTATGTATGGCTAGTAAGTGGCGGAAAGGCCATTTCAGGTGGGTTTGATTACAGAGCCCCTGCTCTCTAAACATGATGTTCAAAGCATTCAGAAACTACACCTGGGCTACTACATCCAGCCTCATTCCCTCACCAATCCACCCAGCAACGAACAATTCCTTTAGAGCACTGAACACAGAACCCCAAGCTTACAGTTTCTCGTCACCTTTGAGTACACATGTTCAATGACTCTTTTTAAAAGGACACAGTACTTACGGAGCCAAAATGAAAACGACAGCATGAAGGAATGCTCAGAACCTTTGATTGCACAGAGATGACATAATTTATCTCTGCTCTGCCCACTGCAATCTCAAGATTAAGGAAGAACTTGGTAATTGCCTGCTGTTGACTGCTTGCTTTTCTTACTCCCTTGTCCTGCATGGTGACCCCTGAGTATTTCATCTTCTTTGGCAGGGATGGCAGGTTTTAGGACATCCCTGGCAGAGTGAACAATGTCTCCCACAACATACAGAGGAAAATTAAGAGTAGGGGGGCTCTTGGTTAAAGGTCTGTAGGCTAAATGGAAGATGAGGGTGACACCACCATACGGGGCAGCCACCTCCTCTGCTGGCTTTGAAGGTTAAGGCACAGTGCCCGTTGGGCAATGATCTTTAGCACTGACCTGAATGGACACCGATATTCCTCATTCCTGGTGTGGAACACAATTCAGAATCATTTAACTATCAGGGGAGTTATTGCCATAGTAGAATCTGGCAGGAGTCCAGGATTACTGGGATGATTTTTGAGGTTCAGTCCACAAGCAAAGTGTGCAAAAGGGAGAGATGAAGGATGCATGTGAATGGGGGAAGTGGGCTGGGGGTGCCCTTTGCAAAGGGAAGCTGGGATTCACAGATACAGAAGAGTGCCAGGTGGCCATGGCTTGGTTTGGCTCAGAGGACGCGTGAGCATCCAACAGTTCATTGCAATGCACCCAGTATCATTCTCCAACCAGGATGCATACCTGTCATCCCAACCACTGAAAAGCCAGTCATCTTTGGTCACTTTCTTTCCCAGGCTGAACTGGCTGTTTCCATGTCTGGTGACTCAAACCTGAACTCATACCCTTGGGAGACGGTGGATGAAGAAAACAAAAGAGATCAGGCGTTGGAGTCACCTGCCTGAGTTCAATATCAGACCTGGCCTGTACTAAGCTGTGTAAGCTGGGGTGAGTAGCTTACCCTCTCTGTGCCTCAGTTTCCTCATCTGTTAAATGGGGACCATACAGGGCTCTTTAAGGAGTAAACGTGGTTACAAACATAAAGCATTTAGAATAGTTCTTGGTACAGAGTAAAGATGGAGCAAATATTGCTTGTTGTCATTATACATCAATGCTACTTCTGCTGTTATTTTGTTCAAAAGCCTAGCACAATGCTTTGTGCCAACGCGGGGTATTAGCAATTGCTATTCTTGTTCTTCTTCCTTTCTCTAAATAATTCCAAATAATGAAGTTACTCGCATCCTTTGGAGTGAGTGAGTCGACCTATGTTCTTAACATGCACCACGACATGGTGCCATTTTCTTTGTGGACCCTCTTTTCTTCCACCCTCCCCCTGCCCATTACCTCTAAGACATATCTCAGATTCATCCACCTTTCTCCATTCCTCACACTTAGTCCAAGCATCCTCCTCCCTTGTCTGGATAAGAGGGATAAGACCACTTAACCAGTTAATTGAAAGTCCCCATCTCCTATTAGCCACTGAGATTGTGGAGCCATGGAGAGCCCAGATCGCCAGGCTGGGTTCAGAGTAAATAGGATTACCTGTGGTGGCAGGAACTGGTGGAGACAGAAGGTGTTTCAAAACTTAATCAAAAATTAATTAGAAAAAGAAACAAGCCAAAGGACAAACATCTGTGAGCAGATGATGTGCAAAGGCAAACAAATCCGATATATAACATTCCGTTTGAGTTTGGAGCAGGTTCCTGCTGGGCTGCACTGGGAGTAGCTGGAAAGCTTTGAGGGGAACAAAAAACCTCCGTGTTTACTTCTCGAGAACAAATGACGGTGCAACTCTAAGCTGTAAAGACTCGGGAGGAGAGGGTCTCTGCACAAGATCACACAGGAGCTGCCAGGAAGCGGCACATCGGGGAGGTGCTAATAAATAATCATCAGAACACACACTACCCGATCCTCCGAGTAAGGAGGGGGTGCTAAGAAGGAGCAAAACCTCTTCAGACAGTCACAACTGGGGGCCTCATCCGCACCTCACATCTGCTCTCCACATGGCGGTTTCAGGGCCCAGAAAAGCTCAGCCTTGAAAACCATGTCAGGTGGAAATCAGAGGCCATGGCCACTGAGACAAGCCCTGGAGTGTGGACTTGGGATGGCTGTCTGGGAAAAACTGGGCATCTGGAAATGAGTTTCTAGAGAAGTTGACAGCAAATCCATCAATACCTCACACGTATCCTCTGGCTATTCCCACACCAAGGTCTTCACACATCACCTGTCAGCCTCAGTGGCTTTCTCTCACCCCAGGAGTATGTTTCTCCACACACACAGCAGGCATTAGTCAGAACTAATGTCCTGGAACCATCCCTCCACTGAGAGGGACAACCCTGAGACAACCCTGCAGCACCACCCAAAGGTCCAGCTGGGACTGAGCCCCAGTTGCCCACAGGGTGACCTACTCCTTAAAATACCCACATTGGCCTCCTCACTGCCCTCTCCTTTCTTTCCCCAACTGCTTCCTGAGGCCACCTCCCAAATAAGCCTTATCTTGAGGTCTGCTTCTAGGGATTCAACCAAAGACAGGGACATTGGTGAGGGGCAGACACGTTTGGGCTCAATGACTTGCCTAAGTACGGATGCTATGCACAGACCTGTCTATAAGTCAACAAGAGCCCCCATGGGATCAATCACCCAGTGACCCTTATTCCTACCATTGCCCAGATCCATGTAACTCCTGAATTAAGGCACTCCATTTTTCTCCAGGTTATAGGAAGCTAAATTGGAAACAGAAGTTAAATGTTCTGATCTCTGGCCCTCTAGAGACTGCAGTAGACCCTGCCCACTTCTTGATGGGAGAACAAGGACCTTACCTGTGTTTCCTGCTCCCCTTGTCCTCTATTCCACACTGTGGCCTCTCATACCTGGAGTTCCTGCCCTGTTTCCACCCCAACTTATTCTAACCAAAAAGTCTGTTTGTTTTTTAAACATTCTTAACCAGAATCATCAGCTTCAGAAGACTTCTCTGCCCTACTGACTCCAACAACAACCAATGCTTTCTTGTTATTATGGTGATTCTTGCACAGGGTATAAAAATTAATTTACCCACAGTTCCAAAGCAAACTAGTCTTTTAACCAAAAAGTATAAAGTTTACGGGCTTTTGGTGGTTCCTGACCCTAAAACTATGTGTGTGTGTGTGTGTGTGTGTGTGTGTGTGTCTGAGTGTTTCCCAGAAAATGTCAGAGCCATTGCACTGGGCTGTGAGCTCCTCATAGGCTAGATAATGCCTTATTTAATCTTGTATCCCCAGAGTGCAGCCCAGTGCCTGGACAATCACAAGCACTGTGTTAACAATACTAAGAGCTAACGTAGTTTGAGTATTTATTCTGAACCAAGCGCTGTATTGGTCTCGATTTCATTGACTCCCATGACAACCCTAAGAGGTGGCTGCCTCCTGTCAATGGGACAAGAAGACTAAGCTGTGACAGAAGAAATGGCCCAAGACGCCACAGCCAGAAGACTTGGTGTGGAACTGGAAGTCAACCTGGCCAGCTCTGAGCACTTTTCTGGAAGTAGCAAGAAAGAGTTGATGAGCAAACATCACCGTGTTGTCCCACCAGCTCCTAGGCAGCCCTGTAACACATGTCAGGTAAAATCTCAGGCTTCAGTAAGGTCCTGAAATGTCCACCAATGTCTGCGTCCTTTTTCTGGAGCTCCTATAATACCTGGAAATGAATCTCTCTCCTATAGTATCTGTGAATACATCATAATCCTATATGGCTACCAGCATCTATTTTTAGATCTTTGAAATGTCTTTTTTCTTTTTACAAATAATTAATGTGAGGCCCCAAAGGCTATGTGGCTTGCTCAAGGCCATGCAATGAGTTAGCAGCAGAGCTGGAAGTGGAAGCCAGGTCCTGCCTGTTCCCAATTAAGTGCCCTCCCTCTACTTCTCCCAGTGCCAGCATCTTCGCAAAGATGATGCTAATGTGTTTCCCACCTGAAAGTCATGTGTTTCTCAGTGCAACGAGGTTCCCTGAGCCGGTCACGAAATTCAATTTCATTCCTCAAATGACTTTCAGAGAACAACCTGGCCTGAGCACAACTGTGCTAGGATTCCCTACCCGTGCTATAAGGGTCAACGTCCTCCTGGAGGCTGTGTCCCTCTTCTCTTCTGAGGATGTGCAGGCCATGGCTATGGGGATGGAGACAGACTGATGACCATCTGTCAGGGCTGCTCTGTGTGGCCTGGGTCTGAATGCACTAACTGACTTATCAACTACTAGTACAGTTTATGTGCATGGCTGGGCTGTTTGCAAAAGCATTCCTTTTCCACAGCTGCTCTCAAGGAAATTCCCAATCCCCAGTGAAGCAGGCGATGAGGATTTGCTAGAGCTCATTCAGGGGACCATGTGCTTCCTCACACCCACTTATTGTGCAAGGACTCTGAAGAGAAAAATCCTTGGCCACCTGAAGCACCAGTGCCAAGTCCTTAAATAAGAACAGGCTGGGGGCACCTGGGTGGGCTCTGTTGGTTAAGCATCCAACTTCAGTTCTGGTCATGATCTCACAGGTTGTGGTTCAAGCCCCATAGTGGGCTCTGTGCGGACAACTGAGAGCCTGGAGCCTGCTTTGGATTCCGTGCCTCCCTCTCTCTGCCCTTTCCCTTCTGCATTCTCTTTCTTCCCCCTCCCTCCCTCCCTCTCTCTCTCTTTCTCAAAAATAAACAAACATTAAAAAAAAGAGTTTAGGGTCACCTGGGTGGCTCAGTTGGTTAAAAGTCTGACTTTGGCTCAGGTCATGATCTCATGGTTTGTAAGTGTGAGCCCCGCGTTGGGCTCTGTGTGGACACCACGGAGCCTGGAGCCCGCTTTGGATTCTATGTCTCCCTCTCTCTCTGCCCCTGCCCCTCCTTATGCTCTGTCTCTGTCTCTCTAAAAAAAATAAACATTTAAAAAAAGTTTACAAAAAAGTTAAAAGAAAAGAAAAGAGCAGGCTGGAACTCTGCCAATGGAGGCAGCTGACTGCCGGTGGAGAGGAAAATGGTCCTGTTGGTCATCAGGACAGGGGATGCCCTGGCTCCATCATGAACTGTCTTCTCACTCTTGGGCCCACTACTTCACCTGCCCGAGCCTCTATTTCTCCAGGTACCTATCTGGTATCTATCCAGTGGGGGGCAGAAAGTCTTCCTTACTTGGCAGACAGAAACAAACGAGACTGATAGCGCTAAAGAAATACTTGTTGCATTATAATCAGAACACTGAGATAACAGAGCACATAAGACATGCTTAACCAAAGTTTCTTTCTCTTCCATGCCTCTTCCGCCATTATTATTTCCCACCACGTCTAGAATGGGAAGGCAGAAGGAGCAGAGTACAGGGGTGCCCCTATCTCTCCCCGACTTCCCTCCTACCTCATCCCAGATGCTATTACTGAGTGTCTGTCACGAGCCACACGCCTCCTCTGTGCATTTTCTCATGAAATTCCCACCCTATTTCTCTCAAAGGGTGAATAGTGCCTTCCTTTTCATAGACCAAGAGAGCTCTCTCTGGTGATGGACATGCACTCCAATGCAGGAGCCATGTGTGGCTACTGAACCCTTGAAATGTGCTCAGTGTGGCTGAGGAATGGGATTTTTCGATTTGAATTAATTCACTAACCTTTAAGTAGCCACATGTACCTGTGGCCACCAAACTGGACAGCAATGTAACAAATGAGAGTGAAAAAGAAAAACTTAAGTTTGAAGAAGTTCAGCAAATGCCCAAGGTCATACACATGGATGAAGGTGGAAATGAGAACTGAATCCACATTTGCCAGTAGTTTTGTGTGTCCATCTCCTAAAGCAAATGGTCATGATGGCTGAGGGTTTGCTCTAACATGCAAACCCAGAGCTGAAACTCAAGACAGGCTGGGGAGAAATATTCCCAGCACTGGAGAATTGGCCCAGAAGGAAAAGGAAATGAATATTCAGAGCAGATAATGGTTGTGGAAACGCTTTGTAAACTGTCAAGTGCTGGTTCAGGGTGGGGGTTATTAATAATACCCTTTGGCACTGACTTCATGGCAAAGCTTTCCTGTCCCTCTCCACATCTCGCTGCTCTGTTAATCATTAATTAAAGCTTAAGGGATTTGGGAATACAGGCCTCTGAAATTTGGACTAAACCCTCCATGTTATTGAAAAAAAAAAAAAAGAATCTCGGATAATTAGCTTTTCTTTCCCTAAATGCTTTTTGGGTCTCATTACAAACGAAGTGCTGGGCTAATATACCTTGTGTTGTGAATGCCTCACAATTCCTGCTAATTGAATTAAACCCAATTCTCTGCAAATAAACTCTTGGTGTTCTTAATGGCAAATAAGGAACAGAGCTGTTTCTTTTTGGAACGGGTCATTACAAGGCCCTAATTACTAGGATCTCAATGTGTAACGCAAACCGCCTTTGTGTTGGCTCCTGACAATGACGGCTCTGTTAAGATCAAAGTCGCAATGTGCCCTTGGAATCTTCTCCCTCTTTTTATTCCACTTCAAAATGTTTAATAATGACTAATCCAATTTCTAAGACGGCAGAGAAAGGACAAGAGAACAGAAGTCCGCTTTTTTTTTAATTCAGGACAAATATTCTGAAACTGACGTGCTGCTAATTTTTCCCCCTTCCTTTTTCCCTTGGACACAGCACATTTTGAAGTGGCCGGTTAATGAAGGAATTTGTGCCGCCAAAGTTGCACGCATGCCCAATGTGACCAGAGTTGCTGCATGGAGTAATCAGATGTCAGGAAGGAAGGTGGATAACCATTGTTCTCACAATGGTAGGCTCAACACCTTTATCAATAATGCAATGCCAATTACTTTGGGGACCAGGCTTGACTCCTGTGGGATAGGAAACTTTATGCCAGGGCTCTTTAGAATACCATCTATAATCAGCCACACCAACCAGATTTTAAAATGCAGTATGCATCATTTCTGGCTGGCAATTCTGCACTCATGTGTGGGCGGAGGTTCCAAGTTGGAGACTTCAAAGTAAGGTGTATAAAAAACTTTAACACTGATGGTAATGGTCCTTGGTGTACAGATTTCAGGGTGGGTGATGGCTAAAGTTCCTGGCTCTCTGAAACGGTCGGCCTTCATCTTAGGAAGAGCCACATACTCGCATCCCTTTGTTGTGGCAGAAAACCCAACTCAAGATCACTGGGAGGCCTAGAAACGGGGTTCCCATCTTGTGCCCTCCCAAGGTTCTCACCCACCTCATTGCAGCCTTCCCAAGATATTATGTTCCTCTCCCTAGGAAAGCACCCCTGATCTCTGAAGGCAAAATTCTTAAATTCAGCCTCCAGGATCCAATGCAGACACACTTGTCAGAGCTTGTACCCTGCTTCTGTTTGTTCCTATTGCATTTTTCTCTCTCGTTTGTGCCTGAGGCAACGTGGTAGAGTGGGCTCCAGTGCTTCAGAGAAGGACAGCCCCGGGTTTGGATCTTAGTTCTGTTACTTATAGCTGTGTAGCTTGGGGCAAGGTATCTCACCTCTCAGAAGCTCTCTTTTCTCATCTAGAGAACAGAGATGCTAATGGCTACTTTGCTTCAAGGATTGGCTTCGGTATAATTTGTTAAAAATAATGATGTGGATAAGGTGTGTGGTACAGAAGAGATGCTCAATAAATGGAATCCAACCAAGCTCTTATCATAAGACCAACCTTTGTATTCTGGTCACTTGCTTAGATGTCCATTTCCCCAGAGAGCAATCAATTCTCTGAAGGAAAAACACAGACTTCATTAACTCCTATCTTTAAATACCCCAGTACCTAGCACAGATCTGGGCAAGCCCTTGGCTTAAAAAAAAGTATACTTAATACACTGTATATTAGCCAACTTGACAATAAATTACAGTAAACATTTTTTAAAATAAAATAAATGTATACTGAATGAATGAACAAATGAACACCTAAACCAAACATGTAAAGATTTAAATGAAAATCAAATTGAAAGGCTTTGTGATACCCCACAGAGAAAACAAAATTCTCCCAAACCCTCCCGCCAGAAGCAGCTCGCATCAGCTTACGGAGGAACAACAATGTTAAATTATTGCTTAACTACTTCTCATATGATGATCTCCCGCATCTCGCCAGGAAAATCATCAGCATTCTCTCCGTGCTGGGAACAGCTGCAGTTAACATGTTTGGGGCGCCTTTTCAACACGATTCCCTCTAACAAGTTTGAACTTGATTTCAGAGGCTCCATTTCCTTTTCACTCTGGAGAACTCTCTCCAGGAACCTGACACTCCAAGTCCGTGGTTCAAGAGGGAGACTCCCAGAGCAAAGACACAGTGGTATATAGTGTCCACAGCTCCCCACCAGCACTCCCCACCCCTGTGGCACCTGGAGGATGAAGGGAAAGGGAAGGCATGCAGACCATCCTCCATGAAGAGAGCCGTCTGATTTCTTCCTTCTATTTTATGTGCTTCTCAGCCAAAAGAAGACAACAGTTTTTAAAAAACACACTCTCAAAACGCCTTGCCTACTAGTGAAATGCTCCCTATAGCATCCTTGAAGAACAATGGCCAGCTTTAGGAGCACTCCAAGGGCAGGAAGCTCACTGCACCACAACAGCAAAGGAGCCTGGAGGAGACTAGGACATTTAGAAGGAAGAGAGGCACAGTACCTCATTCGTAGGAAGGCATATGACAGCCCAGTGCAACCCTGACAGATGCTCTACGGTTCACCAGTATGTTTTCCATGATGGGGAGCTCACTACCTCGCCACATAGATGGCCAGGTCCATCTGCTGTGAGAGGGCTCTTTCCCTCTTCTCTGTCCACACACACACACTTCCAGATAACTTTGACCACTGCCCCCCGCTTCTAACTAACCCAAGTCTTCATACCCATGACATCCCCTCACATATATGAAGCCCAGATTCTCATCCTAGCAGTTCCTCCATCCAAGCCCTCTCTTCCAGAGCTGTGTTCATGTAAAAAACTGTGATAACATGAGAGCTGCGTTCCAGGTATTCCTAAGGCACAGGAGAGAGGAGGAGGTGCAAAGCCAGGTCACCTTCAGACCAGCCAGTGTGGGATGGCTTTTTACTCAGCAGAGCAGAGCATATCGTGGAGCCCCAGCCTGATCCCATGCACCATCAGACACCAGGGAGAGTGGGTGGCCTCTCTGGGAGTGGCTTTGTTCTTCCAGACTCTTTAGAAGAGCTGTCTGATTCACTGCTGTGCAGATGTGCTGCCTCTGGTTCAAGTAAGGACAGAGCTGCAGGGAGGTGGGGAAGGCAAGAGGAGACTAGAATTGAGATGCAAGAAAACTGTCCTATATTTGTCACCTGGTACATGACACAGTGCCCAAGCAAATTTCTAAAACACAGTGGGGACCTAATGACTCTACTGATTTTGAATGTGGGGAAATTGAGGAGGAAGAGTGTTACTGAGTTAAATATTAGATGGACGACAAGCAATGGGCCACGCGTGCCTTGGTTACTATTCCCAGGGTCTAACACAGTCTCTGACACAGACTAGACACTTACTAGCTGTTTAGCCAATAGCCAACCCAAACACCTTCTCACTTGTCTGCCTTAGCTTCCCAGTCATGATTGACCCCAGGGGTGACCATGAGACTAATTTCCAGTCAATGAGCTGTAAGAGGAGGATGGACAGTGAGGGCATCTTCTCAGAAAGCAGTTCTTCAGACAAAGAGAGCGGCAAGAAGAAAAAGCTTCCATTCATCCACTTCCTGCCTTGAAACTCAGTGGGAGGTCATGATGCCTAAAGCTTTGGTGGCCAACAACATGAGGATGAAAGTGATTGCTGAGGGTGGTAAAGCAAAACTGTGGAGCAAGGTCTGGATTCTTGATTCTGTTGAACTAGTCCTGGAACAACCCGACTCCAAACTTCTTGTTGAGCGCAATACTCAGTGTCAGTATTGATAAGCACTGTTGGTTGTGTGGCCAGGTGTGTTGTTTGTAGTTCAGGGTATCTTGAGTGATGAAACACTTGATAATTATTCTCTAAGTTGTACTGGTGTGCAGCAAGGGGGGTGGGGACTTCACCTAGCTTGAAGTCAGGGTTTTGCAACCTTGGCACTGTTGACATTTGGGGCTAGATAATTCTTTGCTGCAGAGGCTCTCCTGAGAATTATGGTTATCAATAGATGGCCTCTACCATTAGATGATAGAAGCACTCCCCGCTGAGTTGTGAAACCAAAAATGTTTTCCAAATGTTGTCATCTGTCCCCTGAGGTACAAATTTTCCTGAGAAACACACCTCCCTAACTGAACGTGAGTAGAGAGAATGACTCCTCTGGCTTCCTTTGCCTCATGTCTAACATGGGAATAATAAAAGAACCACTTCAGAGGACTGGTGTGAGTTCAAGGGGTTGTCTGCAAAAGGTGCTTAGTCAAGATGAACTATTACTATGATTACTGTTCTTTGAGGGTGACTTTGTTGTACTTGCTTCATGAATAGCATTCACCAATACTAAAGCTGAAAGGAATGTAGTTATTCACTGATCAAAGCTCCCATTTTCCAGATAAGGAAACCGAGATCAAGAGAGAGAAAGTGATTTGGTCAGTGTCACATAATAAGTAAACACCAGTCTCAGAACCAGAGTTCAGGTATCATGAATGCTGGTTAGGCCTGTGTTTGTCTCTTTCTGAAGTAGAAATCTGAGCCAGTCTTCCCCAGGAGCTTTACCCCTACCTTCCAGAGAATCTTCCATTCCAATCAATTTGACAGTGTTTATTGGGCACGTACTCCATATCAGACACCATGGTAAGCACCAGGAATACAGTGATCGTTAAGATAAGAATGGTCTATCCTGCCCTTGTAGAAGTCTGGCTGGGAAAGCCAATATTACAAAAATAATGACTGGCAAGCTACTTGAAATCACATGGAGCCTTGAAATTAAACTGGGAATGGAAGTAGATCCAGAAAACTCCAACTCTGTCAGGAACCTCCCAGGACAAAGGAGGGATAGAGCATGAGTCAGTTGGCTTTCCTGAAAAGGCATTTCTGCCCTTCCTGCCCCAATAATAAGGCAGACTGGGAACAGGGAGATGGGAGGAATGGGGCTGGAAGTGACTACGATTCTGCGGCTTATGTAGTGTTTGAGAAACCTGTCTCTGATCAGATTTAGATGGGGATCAAAGAACAAAACACATGGCCAGTAAGATCACTAAGGATTCTTCCAGCTGGACAAACCTTCATCTTACATTATTCCAGGACACTCGGGGCTACATCCTTGAGTGTGTTTCAGTCAGAGGGAGCAGTATGTGTGTCGTCAAGAAACCAAAAAAAGTTCAGTAAGCCTGGAATCCTATGAGCATGTGCAAAGGCTCCATGGAAGGAGAAGCAGGGGTTCGAAGGGGCAATTGGGAAGATGGTAGTAGTGCAGTGGAGCTAAAGCAGAGGGGGGTGAGATGGACATGTGTAGATGATGAGGTCAGAAGTGTGGATAGGGTCCTTACTGTAAGAGGTCCTTCCTATTACCTCCAAATCACATTAGGGAATAGGGACCCTTCTGGAGGTACCAGGGCCACTGGAAATTGTAGGTAAGAGAACCGTATGATCCAATTTCCATCAGGGACACATCCCTTTGGCTTCACTGTGGAGGGTGCACTGGGCGAAGGATAGAAATGGGACACAAGTCAGGAAGGTGGTGCAAAGATACATAGGGAGAAAGAGGTGGCCTGGGTTGGTGCAGAGCCATGTTCTCAGTCAGGTGCTTTTGCCCTCTGGGGAACATTTGGCAATGTCTGGAGACATTTATGGCTGTCACAATGTGGGGGAAGTGCCACTGACATTTCGTGGGTGGAGGCCAGGGATGCAGTCAAACATCCTACAGTGCACAAGATGGCCCCTCACAACAGAGAGTTATCCAGCCCAAAATGGCCAAAGTGCCAAGGTCGAGAAATTCTGGCACAAAGAAGGGAGAGACGGGAGGTGAGTTTGCAATGTGTTTAGAAGATAGAATTGGCAGACTTGGTGATGAACTGTACATGGAGGCAAAGTATCAAGGATGGGTCCTAAGTAGCAGAGTGGATCACAGTTCCATCCACTGAAACAGGGAACAACTGCAAGAAAAACAAGCAAGGGTTAAGGATAAACAACTCAATTTGGGATGTCTTGAGAAAAGTCTCCTGGGTGTGTACAGAGGAAAACTGCCTGAGACCCCCCCAGCTATGGGGATAAAGAGTCTCAGCAGCTGCCCATGCCCTCATACTGAGCTTCTCAGCTCCCTAAACCTCCCATAGCCCAGGGCTCCACCCACCTGGTGTTTCTTTCCTGGTTTCCTGGCTCTCCAGACCAGGGTCTGGCTCTTCCAGCCTGGTCTTGCCCCCAGCTGCAGAGCCCACGTCCCCCTTGTCGGCAGTGGCAGCAGAGGCAGACGGAGCTGCCCTCTCATCCCTCAGACTCCAGTCATCCCACAGCCTCACGACTAATTAAACATCTGCTGCAAGCTACAATTTGCTAAATTGCCTCACACTCTAACTTCTGGCAGGGACTAATCTGAGTTCTCAACTTGAAGCCCAGAGCCTTCCTCCAAGCACCATCAGCCTCCTAATGTCCCTAGTCCTCCCCAGACATCACTGAGTCCCCACCACCCAAGGGGGCATGGAGAGACGCTGGGTCCAGTGTCTCTCCTGGGACTGTGCCATGGGAGGATGGGAGGCTATGGGCATGTCTCCTCAAGGAGCTTTCCATCAATTGTCCCCCACAAAAATACTACAGAAGATGAATATGTAATCAGATATTAACAACTCGCCAAATTGAGTTTAATCAAGAACTAAAAAGGATGAGACAGGAAACACATTTTATGGGGGTGGAAGATGAGACTCTTTTCCTCATAAGACCTTGAGAGAGAAGTATCCTTGGAGATCATCTAGTCCAGCATTTCTCAAAGGACCACCTGCCTCCAAATTCCCCAGGGTGTTTGTTGGGAAGGCAGATTCCTGAGCCTTGTCCCTGAAGATGCTGGTTTAGTAGATCCAAGTCAGGGCTCAGGAACATAAATTTTTCTAAACAAACAAGCCAGATTTTTGATACTCATAAAGTCTGGCAGTACTAGGATTGAGGTACACAAATCCCTGTTTCTGCACTAAGCTTCCCCAATCCTCCTCATCAGAATTAATCAGAACAAGATGTGTAATAGTGTCTCCTACAAAGCTGATCAATGCATTTATAGGTTCCATGGGGCTGTATGCAGCAGTCCTCATGTGCCCTGCTCTGCCTCCCTCTGCCCAACATCCTTGGATGTGAGACTCTCCTGCCTGGGACACACGCCTGTGTGGTGTCGACTTGCTATCATGCACGAAGTCTGTGTTCGGCTCAGGTGTCCTGTCTTGTAGGGTGTTCAAGGCTAGGTCAGGCAGTTATCTGTAAAGGATGCACTTCCTGTCCCCTGGGGTCAGGCAGGTCACTTACATTTCAGAAAGTGAACTTCAACCCTGTGCCACAAAATGCCATCCTCCCCTTTCCAGGTTTACAGAGAGAGATTAGCAAGCATATGTGTGAATTTTTTACCTCTACATAAACACGTAAGAGATTCTAACCTTTACAATGTTATAGTATTATAATAATTTTGGATAAGGAGGGGTTGCATGGAAGAAAGAGATAACTAAGCTGGGAAACAAAATCTCTCTTCCCCTTCCCCTGTACTTCTTTCCACCACCTGTCTCTTCTCCGTCTCTCTCTCAAGACAGAGATTTGCCAACATCAAGCATTTCAAGGAACAAGAGACATCAGTTCTTGACTTACTGATCACAAATCATCCTTATCTTTCAATTAAAGGAGACACTCTAAGAGTCTCTTAATAGGTAGCATTGCATCAGCCAAGTTACCTCTATAATTGAAAGAATATGAATGGACTTTATCCTTTGCTTCTAATATTCTACCAACTTATTAATACAAATATTTGTTGAATTAGCAAATCATAAAGAGGTATCACCTCCTTTTTGTTCTTCAGAGTGAGCTACCTGGCAAAGGCAGTGAGACTTGTTAATGACCACAACTCAAGACTGAGGTTCCTGCCTTGACTATGCCCCCCTGCCACTGGGCATACTCTGAGTTCTGTGGATACTCTGAAATTGAATGTAAAATTGTGCTTATGCATTCAAGGAGGACTTTAGCTTTCACCAGATTCTCAAAAACATCTGTGGTCCAAAGAGGGATAGAAGGATCATTAGAGAATCTCTTTCCCGGGTTTCAGATTATTATAGCAGGTGCCTGACCAAGAGAACCACTAAGGAGTCTTCTACCTATCATTTACAGCAAGGTTTCCATGTACTATCATAGGCATACCATTTCTGGTGGTGGTCCCAGAGAGCTGGAGTCCATAAGAGGTCAACTTCTGGAGCATCTCCTCTTCCTGTTCTACTTCTAAGACCAAGAACCCAGCTTTCTCCCTCTGTTAAGTCCATGATGCCCCAATTAAGAAGCCACTAGATATTTGATAGGTTTGCACAGAACGTCCCATGAATGTGCATGTGTCCTCATGGAGCTTACAAGCTAATGGCAGAGACATACAAATAATATGGAATTACAGTACGATCAGAAACATAACAATACAACTAACATGTACTACATGTTGTCAATGTGCCCGATGGTGACCTTAGCATTTCATGTGTTGTATACTGTCCAATCTTCACAACAGCCCCAAGAATTGCACTGTCATTCATCTCAATTTTACATTAAGATAACTAAGGCACAGAAATGCCAATAAGCTAGCCCAAGGCCACAGAGCTATGAGGTAGCAGATTAATATGCCTGCCTCAGCCTTCCTTCTGTGGATTCACCCTCCCCAATCCATTAACCAACAGACCTTGGATCTAGCTTCACTGCCTTTGCCTAAGTTTTAGGTGGGTCTGGAGTAGGATCTGACTTACCTATATGTGCTGAGATTCAACCTCCCTTAGGCCTCTCAGGTTATACCTGACCGAGGTGACCTGGCTTTCTGCCCACCCAGTCTTGTTTCTCTTCCCATGCCCAGTTCTTCCCTGAGCCCTTAGCTGAGGCCTGCCTCCTCAATGCAATGCAGCCTGTTGATGGCCAGGGTGTTCCTTCAACAAAATGGGCATGACTTACTTCTAGCATTAAGACACTTGATAGACGTTTTTTGAGAGTTTACCTTACCCCAGACCCCATATTAGGCAGTGGACACAAGACTGAGTTCCTGACCTAAAGGAGCTTATGCATTGTTTTAAAAATTTTTTTTCTTTCAATAAATTTTTACCGAGCACCTACTATGTCACATGAAGTATTTTAGGTGTTTGTATTATTATGGGTAAGGAGAACGGATGTTCAACTATCCAACAAATACATTTGAAAGATTATTTTATGTGGTGGTAAGGGCCACAATGAAACAGGGATGTGGCAGAGTGGGAGGTATGAGCCTCATTTAGATGGGAAAGTCTTGGATGGTTTGGTTGAGGAAGTAGGGTGTGAGAGGAGACCTGAATACCTCAAGACAACACTCATTATGTGCCGTGGGGTATAGAGGCAACAGCTGGGACTGGACTAGGCAGGACTGACCTTGGGTCATTGGAAGAAGTCAACGTTATTAGAGCCGCAGGGAATGGCAGGGAGAACAAAACCTGCTTGGGAGACAGGCAGCCATAAGACCAGATAGGCACAGTGCAGCCATGGAAAGGATGTGATTAGTTTATGGGGTGGGGACCCACAGAGAAGGCATCAATGTGATCTGATTTGGATTCCAAGATCATCCTAGTTGCTGTATGTCATCTTTCCAGGGGTCTCACCTCATCTCCTGGACCAGACCCACAGACACCCACCTGAACAGAGCTGGAAGGCACCACTCCTGCTGGGACTTGAACGCCATCTTCCCAAGGTGACCAGACCTAACTCAGTCCCCCACAATCCTTGCCCCATATAACCCTCTCTCCTCCAGCTGCCAGTCTATGACAGACACTGTCTGTCTGGGTTGGGCGGCCGACTTCGGCTCAGGTCATGATCTCATGGTCCGTGAGTTTGAGCCCCGCGTCGGGCTCTGTGCTGACAGCTCGGAGCCTGGAGCCTGTTTCAGATTCTGTGTCTCCCTCTCTCTGACCCTCCCCCGTTCGTGCTCTGTCTCTCTCTGTCTCAAAAATAAATAAACGTTAAAAAAAAAAAAGAAAAAGGAAATAATTGGAAATTCAATGATTCCCTTATGCCCTTGAGTCCCTCTTAGGGACTGAGTTGAAGCAGTATCCACCACCAGCTTCATTACAAAATGTGTAGTAAGGCTTGACCCACAACATGGATAATGAAGTTTCACCAACTCCACCCAATTGCTGAGCAAAAGGTATCTAACCCAAGACTCAGCTAGGTGACATCAGACCCTGAGAGGCCACCATATTGGGCACAACTCAAAAATGGACTTTGCACCCCATGAGATGAGTTCTGGACAATCCTAGCCTGGAGGAAAGAGGCAGTTTGATGTTTTTAAAACCCTGCAGTGAAATGTCAGGGCCATTTGAATATATTGAGCAAACGAAGGAAATTGAATCAAGAGAAAAGGAAAGGCAAATATCCTCAAATCTCGCTCCTAAGGGTCTTTCATGAGCCCGGCCATCTATGCCAATAAGTCATCTAAGGAAGAAAAAAAAACTTTTTTTTTTCTGTTTGTTTCCCCTTTGAACAACTGAGGATTTTTCAAAAAGGTTCCAATTTCTCTTTGATTCGTAGTTGCTGTTGATAACATTCAAAGGCCTTTGGGGTAACAGGTGCATTTCAAATGAGTGAAAATAACAAATAAATTGGATCCAGGATTTACAGCATTAGCAGTGTCTTTGTTCTCTTGCGTCAATGCCTGGCTTATGGACAGCAGATCTGCACAGGAGCTTAGAGAGACACTGGTCAGGGGGTGCTACCAAAGGGAGCAGGAAGTGGTAGAGAAGCCCACTGAGTACTGTCTCATGTGCAGTTCATTAGAACAGACTCCAGGCTCTACCTGCAAAATAAGACTGATATCCTTCCCTATCCCTTCATCCCCACTGCCACCACCCTGGTCCAAGGCATCATTATTTCTTCCCCAGATGACCTCAACCAGCCTCCTACTGGTTCCTGTCACTTCCTCTCTTTGCCCCTTCAATCTATTCTTCACTCAGCAGTCAAAATGATCTTTTCCAAACACACAGCTCATCATGTGACTCTCTGCTTAAAACCATTCTGGAGCTTCCTGTGATAGTTAGGATAAACTTTGAGTCCTGGCTACAGCTTAGAAATCTCTGCAAGATTGGTCCCTGCCTCAGTCTCCCCACTATCCTCTATACTCCAGTATGGTAGGCAGCTTCTAAGGCTCCCTTGTGATCCCTTCTTCCTGGAATTCATGCCTTTGTGTGGTCCCCTCTCCTTGAATGTGAGCTGGACCTCCAGACATATTTCTAATGAATAGAAGACAGCAAAGGTGGGAGAGCTTGAGACCTGACCCTTCCTCAGCTGAGCCTTGAGATGATGCTGCCTCAGCTGACATGCTTTGATTGCAGTCTGTAAGAGACCCTGAAACAGAGGCCCCACCTAAGTGGCACCTGGATTCCTTACCCAACCAAACTGTGCGATAATAAATGTTGTTTTAAGTCACCAAGTGTTGGAGGTAATTTTTACACTGCAATGGATAGCTAATATATCCAACCACCTTTTTCTCCTATCTAGCCTATAGTCACACCACAGTCTTCCCTGTGCTGGCACCCCCATATATTCCACCCTCTGCTGAAATGTCCCACTCCTCACCTTCACATGACTGTATGTTTTTCATCCTCATTTCCAGGCTAAGATGTCACTTTTTCAGAAAACTGACCTGATCACACCATCTAAGTAGTCATCCCACCTACCATTAGTCTGTAATGCCCTGTTTTTCTCTTGTAGATCTACTATAGCTAGTAATTATAAATTATTGATAATGAACTAAATGACTACTTCCCATATATATGGATGAATGGATGCATTGATGGACAGGTGGGTGGATGGATGAATAGATGGATAGGTAGATATTTGGGTAGGTGGGTAGAGGATGGATGAATGGGTGGGTGTGTAGATGGATGATAGATGGAGAAGAGAGTCACACAGACACACTGGTATGTGTTCAGAGGAAGATGGTGAACATAGCAAAAGGACTTGGAACTAGGGAGGTTTTAATTTAAAGCAGGGGTTGGCAACTCAAATTTAATGGGAACATAGCCACATTCTTTTTTTTTCTTTTTCTTTTCTTTTTTTTTTTTTTTTTTTTTTGCATATTGTACATGGCTGCTTTCACACTGTAGAAGAGTTGAGTAATTAAGATAAAGGTACCAACCTGGAAGCCTAAAATAGTTACTATCTGGCTCTTTCCAGGAAGTTTGCTGACTCTTTATTTTTTATTTTTTAAAAAAAATTTTTTTTTAACATTTATTTATTTTTGAGACAGAGAGAGACAGAGCATGAACAGGGGAGGGGCAGAGAGAGAGGGAGACACAGAATCGGAAGCAGGCTCCAGGCTCTGAGCCATCAGCCCAGAGCCCGACGTGGGGCTCGAACTCACAGACCGTGAGATCGTGACCTGAGCTGAAGTCGGACGCTCAACCGACTGAGCCACCCAGGCGCTCCTGCTGACTCTTGATCTAAGAGAAAGAGGACTTACGTAGTGAGCAGAACAATGTCTTCAAGTATTGTACAGAAGAGGAATGTAAGTTGTCCTATGTAACTTTAAAGGGGTTAAGAACAGAACCAACGTGTAGAAAAGAGACAGACGCAGACTCAACAGGAGAAAGAATATTCTTAGAGTCAGAGATGCCCGCAAAAGAAATTCCCTGGGAAGTAGATGGCACTATGCCATTGGAGGTATGCAAGAAGCAGCTAGAAAAGCATTTCTGAAACACTGCTGTAAAGACATTCAAGAATTGCCTAGACGACTGCTTAAGGATTTGGGGCTTCTTAGCTTGTTTGTGTAATGAACTTCTTCCTAAGTCAGAAGAAACCTAATGATCACTTTAAACATTTATAAAGCACAAATAATATACATAAAATAATAAAGGGAACTTATGTTAAAATATATATCTCAAATATTTGTGATAGAACTATATGCAGGCGTTTTCAATGACACCTTAAGTAACAATATCCAGGGGTGGTCTAATAACTATAATAACTTTAGGGTAGAGATGAGCATAAAATAGGAGTCAGCAAACTATGGTCCACAGATGGAGTCGGCCTACCACTTGTTTTTATAAATAAAGTTTTATTGAAATACAGCCACTCCCATTTGTTTACATACTATCTATGGCTATTTTCACACTAAAAGGCCTAGTTGAATAGTTGAGACAGCAACCATATGGGTCACAACACCAAAAATATTTACTACCTTGCTCTTTACAGAAAAAAATTTGTCAACTCCTGCCATAAAGGGCTTTCAAGATACCTGTAGCATTGTAATGTGGTATGAAAATATCTGAGATTTCTCTTCTTGATAGAGTCATAGGTAATGCTAACGTTCTTGTGTTTTTTTTCTGAAGTTCACATTTGAGGGGCATAATAAATTTCTGGTAAAGGTTAGGTGAAAAGTGCTGGTGGGGAGACGGGAGGAGGGAATGGGGAGTAGACTGTTTGATGGACAGTTTCTACTTGGGGTAATGAAAAAGAACTAGACAGGGGTGATGGTTACACAATGTTGTGAATGTATTTAATGTCCTTGAATTATACACCTTCCATTAGTTAAAATGGTAAATTTCATGTGTTTTTTTTTCACTACCCAAAAAATGCACACTCAAAAAATGATAGAATTTTTTTACATTTGAGTTCATGGACCTGCTTAATCCCACCCATGAGCTCCAAGTAAAAAGATTTTACAAAGTAAAATCTCTATATTCCAGGAGTCTAAGTTCTTAGAGAAACACTCCAGGCCATGGATTGGAAAGTGTAATGATGTCGGGGTTTGACGGAGTGAAACAAGAGATTCACTCTCCTAGAGAAGGAGGCAGAGGGAGAAAGCCAACTTCCAAGTCCCTTCTGAAAACAAGCCAGGACAGTGTGTAGTTATGCCATTGGGGTGCCCCAGGGGACGAGCAAGAAAGGATAATTTCCCTAACCCACCTCAAGAACCAAGGAACTAGGGACAGAAAGCCCTCAAAATACCTTTTTGTGATTCTTTGGGTTTGTATGCGTCCAACTGCACAGCTGGCCTAAGAACCCTAAAACCACCACCACACTCCAAGCATGCACGGATCATGTGAAAAAGCCACATCTGAGCCCACAGCTTAAGAAGACAGAGGCCTCAGATGCCCTGCAAAGGCAGGATGCTTAATTGTGGAACTCAATTTTGTTTTCATAGGAATCAATTTGGAGGGATTTTCATTTTCAATTATTCAACAACATCCAATTTTCCCTTCACACCTCGGCCAGACAGGAGGAGAGAAATTGCATGTGTCAATCACCTCTGAAAGCTGCTGACCAGCCTGAAGTCACCCCTGCATGGAGGGAGCATTACTGGGGCCCTGGGAATGTGCCCTGGCTTTTCTGAGACAAATGGAGACACCAGATGGCCTTTTGCCCCAGACTCCGGGACACTGTCTGGTACTTGTTCTCCCTGTCAAGGAGGAAGACAGACAATCTCTTCTCTGGCAAGAGTGACATGCTTCGAAGATGAGAGAGGGAAGCAGCCCCCTGCCCTTCCTCCTCAACAGTCTGTCCCTATTCATTCAGCATCTCAGAGGGCCCTTACCGATCTTGGAAATAACAGGAAATAATGGCTCCAACTCCAGAGCCCTCCCCCTCCTACCACCATGACCCTGACAAAATGAATTGAATCATTCTGAATCTTGGCTTCTTACTCCTTGCCATGGAGACGAGCACTGCCAGCCCCCAGGCACAGACAGCTGAAGCAACTTGCCCAAGTTTCTATAACTAGTTAGGGGCAAAACCTGGATTCAAAGCCAAAGTGTGGCCACCAAAGCTTAACTCCTATCCTGTACAGGATGGTGTCAGACATGCATTAGGCTCCTGATAAGCAATTCATACTGTTCTGATAAAATACTTCAGTGCTGTGCCACATGTGTGTACAACTCTGTAAGGTGGTTACTTCCCTGAAGTCAGGAGCTACCTTTTATGTCACATGCTCACCACACGGTAATCAGTCATGTGTTTATCAATTCACATATGCAAGCCCTCAGCTCACTTCCAAAATAGTTACCCAATGCCTACCCTGTGCCAAGTCATGTGCCAGCAGATGAGAATCAAGTGAGGGGATGTTCATGCACTCACAGTCCAAACACCTGACTGCCCTCTCTGTGCCAGGGGCTGCCACGGCCCTCCAGGATCCATGGTGAATGGAGGGGGCAGGGCGTGTAAAGCAATGGGCATGCCAGTGGGTCAAATGTGCTCAAAAGGGTAGAATTCTGACCCAGGTGCAGGGTTGACTCTTACTTGCAATAATAATAATGAGAATGATATGATGAAGAAGCACACTGCTTTGGCCAGGTTTTGTTCTAAGTGTTTTAATGTCTTGCATTAAACCCTAACAAGTTTGTCATAGAAAAGCTATTTTTGACTCCATTTTAAAAATGAAGGAACTGGGGACAAAGAGGCCCAATTACTTGCCCAAGGTCTCATAGATTATTAGGTATGGAGCCAAAATCTCTAGCCTGGGAATCTGGTTTTAGAGAACATGCTCTTATCCAATTTATACTATGTGCCACCCCCTCCCATAATGAACAAATGTTTGTTGGGTTGAACTGGCCAGAACCGGCCTGGAGGGTAAAGTGGTCTGGCAGCAATAATGCCAAGAGACTGATGGGGAATCTACTCCCTAGCCTAATCTGGGATGGAAGGTGTCCAGACTGGCCATGCCCTTGGGCTCCAGCACTTGAGATGGCTCCTGTGTTATCTCTTAGGCCAGATAAGTAGGAAATGGCAGTAGTCAGCTGCAAGGAACTATCATCTTCTCTGAGAGATGACTTTGTCTGGATGTGGGCATGCTGCACTGTGGCAGGGAGGCTGCAGAAATCCTGATGGGAGCATCTCTGGGCAGTGGGTCTATGGAAAAGGAAGGGAGAAGCCCACCTCCATGGGGCTAAGGGCCAGCAAGGGCCCTCCCCACTTTCCCAGCAGAAGGTGGGCTCACAGGTGGATGATGGACCACCCTAACAACATGGGACTCGGGTCAAAGGGTATGAAAACTGTCATTCAAAGAGGGGACAGCACTGCCTGAAACTGGGATCAAGCTTTCGTCTAAGAAATTGCTGTCAAAGAGAGGGCTGGATGTAGACTGGTGTTTTTTTTTTTTTTTTTTTTTCTTAGACTGGCGTGTTTAACTGTCTGATCCATTTAAAGCCCTGTGAGTCTGAGAGAGCCTGGGAGACAGACAGGGGCACAGTGTCACCCAGGGCACTGCTAGAGTCACAGAGAACGATTTGGGAGGAGGCAGCAATGCTCTTCATAGGCATGATTTCACATCTCTTTTTCGGAGGGAAAATGTTCCTCTGTACAAAGCTCATTTTCAGGTGCCCTCTGACAACTGACCAGCAAGCATATAGTTGGAGCCATGGAAGAAATTTGTGGGGCTTATGATAAAAAAGCCTTTGGGGATGGCTCCCCTTCCTGGTGCATGAAAGCCTGATGAGTGTGAACTCAGGCTGGTGCATGCTAACACCCCAAGCATAGTGCAGCTACCAGTCAGGCCCACACGGAAGGCCCCTCCTCAACCCACCTGCTCCCCCTGCCTCCCCTCCTCTCTGGTTTATACCACAATCAGATTCCTTTAGAAAACATCTGTGTACTCAGTTCGATGTAAGTTCCCGAAGACATAAAGCTGAGGGCGGCAGTAGGGCAAGGTGGTTAAGGAAATAGACTTCAGTGTCAGGCTGTTCAATGAGGACTCACTACAGGTAAGTGTTTTAATCCTGTGAGCCCCGGCTCCTTCATCTGTAAAATGGGAATAACCACTTCCTGCTTCACAGAGTTAGCGGAAAGATTCAATGTGAAAGCATGGGTACTGTCCAAATGCACAGTTCTCCTACAGATAAGCACTTCATAAAGTTATCTGAAGACTAGGATACTGTCACTCCAGGCCAGACTTCCCAGTCCAGAGGGCACACTGGCTTCTGAATAAGTCACTTCAACAGAGTGTGATCTAACAGGAGACACAAAAAGAAGAACCAGCCCTCCCTGATGGAGCCATGAAGGAACCCAGGAGGTGACCTTTAAGGGAAAAAGCTGCCCAGGGAGCTAAGATAGTCATTTCTGTAGCTCCATGGCCTGCCTAGGCCTGGATCTACCACACGGAGAAAGCGCTCAGAAAATATCTTTTTAGAGAAACTAAAGCCAAGTCTTAAAGGATGAGCACTACTTTACTAGGCAGACACAGCAGATGGAAAGGGCATTCCAGGCAGAAGGAACCACATGTGCCAAGGCACGAGACACAACCCTGGTAATACGTCAAGGAGTGCTGCCATAGTGCAACATCAGGCTCAGGAGGGGTGAATGGCCAAAGACAAGGGTGGCAGGGGTCCAGCATCTGGCTCAGGAGAGCCTTGTGTTCCAAGACAGAGAGTGTGCACTGCTTTCTACAGGCAAAGCAGAGCTTCTGTATGGTTTCAAATACAGAAGTGGCCAGATGTACTGATGCTTTTGAAAGATCACACTAGGACAGAGGCAGAGCATGGCTGGCGGTAGAGAAGCTCTGGGCAGAGGAAACTGGCAAATTCTCAGGGCAGGACGGTGACCCTGTGGATGGAGAGAAAGCAGAGGAGAGGGGAAGCAGAAGGAAGGCAGGAATGGAAGGAAAAAGATGAGGCCTGGGGCTTCAAGAGGGAATTAATGATGGAATGGGCAGCTTCATCCACTGTATAGTGGGAGTGAGGGAGATGTGACTGATGGATGGAGAACCAATTACTGAGAGTGGGGACATGAGAGTAGGAGTCTCTGCTGAACCCTGCTGAGTGTGAGCTGCATGTGAGAAATTACAAGGGATGCATGTGCCTTTTGGATACAGGGATGCAACACTCAGGGGAGAGTCAACTGCATGCGGCAGCACCCAGCTGTGGTCCTAGGTCAGAGTCCCTGATGTCTTCCATGGCTCCCTGATGTCCTCCACAGTCATGACTCTGTGACTTCTTCCCACCATGCCCACAGCTCTCTGAAAAAAAGGTCTTGTCTTATTCTTCTGCTCCTTCCCCAAACCTGGCAGGGGGAAATATTCTAGAGATGGACTTGGATTATGTCCAATCAAGAGGTTCTATATGCTTCAGGAAAGGGCTTCTGAAGATGTCTAGCATGGTGCCTTACATGCTATTGGTGTTCAAGCAATCTGTTGATCAAGTGAAGAAAGGCAGAAGCTCTTGTGTCATTTATAGCTCCCCCAAGAGCAGAACCCAGTGCCCACCAGTGTCTCCTTATATGTGGCATTTGAGAGCCATACGATGCAGGCACTTGCATGGCATGACTTCTTACAGGATCCAGACTCCCCTACTTGGGGAAGTCACTTCCCTTCTCTGGGTCTTAGTTTCCCTGCATGCACAAGATGATGGTATGGATTGCCTACAAGCATCACTGAGTTAGATATAGAAACCACAGACTATGCAGTCTGGCTCAGCAGCAGTTCAACAGTTGTTAATACTGCTAACAATGGTGACAATTCTAATGATTTGTTGCTACTACTGATCTGGATGATGATAAAGATTATTTAATATATTTATCCATCATTCCCTTGCTTAAAGCTTTTCAAAGTGCCCACTGCTCTCACGATAAAGACACAGATACCTATTATGGCCCACAAGACCCAATGCTGTCTGACTCCTGCTTCAATCTCCAGCCCCATCTTGATGAGCCTGCCTTGCATCCCTCCCACCCTCCCTCCTCTCCAGCCTGGCTTCTCTCACTGAGGGGCTTGGTGATTTGCCATCCTGCCAGACATCAGCAAGACTTATCCTATACCCTGAGCTATGAGATTTTGGCCTACTCACTTGTTCTCCCATTACTTTCTCACTCTCTTACTCATTCAAAAGGCATTTATCTATTACTTACTCTGTGCCAGGCACTGTAAAAACTCAAATGCCTGAAATTCTAGCCACGAATGGTATATCAGTGAGTACTCCATTATCCATCTGTACCTGCTTGTCAGTAAGCTCAGTTTAAAAAGAAATGTTAACGGAATGAGGTAGGATAGAAGGGCATGAACCCAAAGACCCAAGCTGCTCTCCACTCCTGTTTAATAACAGTAATAGAAAAATAGCTGCTCCTAGAAATACCTCCAACACACAGGCACACGCGCGCGCGCGCACACACACACACACACACACACACACACACAATCCTTGCAGAAACCCAAATTGGATTATAAAGCAGAGAGGAAGTACAGGAAAGAAGATGTCCTCAACTGAACCCCAAATGGAATTTGGAATCTGTTTTTTTGTTGTGTGTGTGTGTAGGGGGGGATGTATAGAAAGGTGGGTGGATCTCAAGTCCAGGGTGTTTATTTGCGTGGGAGGGAGGGAAACTTGGAGAAAAAAATATACTTTTTTCGTGGATTCCCAAGAAAGAAAAAAATAGGATGAAAGGGCATCTTTCTTTTCCTGGATATTTACATAAAGAATATATAGAAAAGGGTTAACAGGAGATAAAGGAGCTGCTTTAATGTGGAGACTATGGAATTGAGGTTCAAGGGGCATAGTTTTGGGATCCAGTTGACCCTCCAGATGAAGGAAAGGAATTGGTCTTGTCTCTTTTATGGAGAAAACTGTGGTACTTCAGCCAATGAGGACCCCACCTGCTCCCAATACCCCATCAGAAAAAGCCTAGGAAAACAGCAAGTGAAACTAAATGGAGATGTATGATGATGGGCATCCTTATAAGAAGGTGTAGGGTGCGGCAATGAGTGTTGGTCTGCTTCCCATATTCCCAGAGCAGCTACATCAAGAACTGGAGGCTCACACAATCCCATCAGCCATAGCAAGACTACTGTCCCACCTACTAAACATTTCCCAACACAGAAGACCCAAAGGCCACACACCGGGAACTGTGAGATCCAACTAATCCTGTAAATTCTAACCAACTGTAATACCCATGCAATATCTATGCCACCTGGCAGACTTCAGACCAGGACCTGGTCCCCAGTGCCAGGCCCCCACCCCCTGCCCCCACGTGAGTTCATTACTGAGCACAGCGTCAGTGCACTCAGCAGCACCAATTTCTCTGGGCTCCACGGTTTCCCGAGAACGGATAATAAATGTGCTCGGAAGCGTGGGGTGATTTATCAAAGTGCATTGTATTGCAATGGTTTTACAAGAAGATTAATTTTTAATAAAGAAACCTATTACCTCACTCTTTGAGGACCTTCACACACCTAAGAAAAATGATTCTATTTGCCTCTGTGGAAACTGCTGTGGCTTCTTTCCTGGAATAGAGTCTACTTTGTTCTCTTCAGGCTCCTCCCAAGAGAGAAAGATGGACTTTCTGAGTGGGGTCCAAAAGAATCTGGGCCTTGTTTTGGTCCATTAGTGACTGAATGCCCATTTTTCAGGCGATTTTCTTAGGCACCCTGGCTAAGATTTCAGCTAACAGAGCTGCCCCTGTTCTAATCTTGAGAAGTGGTTCAGAGTGGATGAGCAGCCAGACCTTTGGACGCCCAAGGCCCAGGCCAGGTGCTTAAGGTCCTCCAACCAGAGGCTTCAGGCATGAAAGGGAACTGAAAGGTGCCCTACACAATATTACGAAGTCAGAAAGCAAGTGAGGAATAAAAGAAGAACTAAGCACCACTGTAGACAAGGAGCTGCCCTTGGAATCACCCACACACCATTATTCACTGCCTGTGCAACCTTGAGCAAGTTAAACAATCTCTGGGACTGGATTTCCTCATCTGCGAAATGGGTATTTCTTTTTGAGAGAGAGAGAGAGAGAGAGAGATCAGGGAAGGGGCAGGCAAAGAGGGAGACACAGAATCCCAAGCAGGCTCCAGGCTCTGGGCTGTCAGTACAGAGCCCAATATGGGACTTGAACTCATGGACTGTCAGATCATGAGCTGAGCCGAAGTAGATGCTTAACCAACTGAGCCACCCAATAGCCCCATATTTTTAATGATAACAAAGTGCACAGTGCCTACATTCGTTGTTATTGTGGTTGCTGTGGATATTATTGAGAAAAGAAGGCTAGTGAAGTTGGGATTTGGGGAAAGGAGAAATGATCTTTGTGTAAATTAAAGGCTTTAGGGATACTCAGGTGGCTTAGTCGGCTGAGCATCCTACTCTTGATTTTGGCTCAGGTCATGATCTCATGGTTCACGGGATAGAGCCCCACATCGGGCTCCATGCTGACAGCATGGAGCTGGCTTGGGACTCTGTCTCCCTCCCTCTCTCTGCCCTCTTCTCCACCTCTCTAAACAAACAAACTTTTAAAGGCTTTTTAGGGAATAAAGTCCCTCTGTCTATTAGAAATAGCATACAAGGAAACAGGTGTACAATTTGCCAAAGACACTTCAGCTCAAACTGAGAGAGGAGGACAGTCCTGAGCTGTGGTTCTGAGCCTGACAGATTCAAAGAAGTGAGGAAGGACTATGGGGTCCCCTTCTCTTTAGGGGATTTTACGTGGTTGGATGTGCCTTCTGTCAAGAGTAATGACCAGTTAGTTAATTTGGGGACAAAAGGTTAGTGATTGACAGTTTAAAAATTATCATTGCTATTATCATTATTATGACAATTATGAGTGTTATCATTATCATTACTACTCACTTTAGGCTACTTCATTTAAAATTAGTTGAATGAACATAGGGGAAGAGACAGAAAAATAAAATAAAATAAAAACAAAGTGTGGCAAACCATAAAAGACTCTTAAATACAGGGAACAAACTGATGATTGCTGGAGGGGAGGTGGGTGGGGGGATGGGCTAAATGGATGATGGGAATTTTAAGAGGGACTTGTTGGGATAAGCACTGGGTGTTAAACATAAGTTATGAATCACTAAATTCTGTTCCTGACACCAATGCTACACTATATATTAACTCACTTGAATTTAAGTAAACAAAAAATTAGTGGAGAACCTACCATGTATCAATCTTGAAAGTCCATCTACCATAATTCCAAGGACACGATCTAGCAATAAGCACCTTTAACTGTACATAAAGAGCTCTGTACTGAGCTCAGGGTCAGAATAAATCACTAAAATTCCCAATGAGACAGGATCCAAATAATGAAATACAAACAACAGCTGGAATATATTAAACACTTGGTATATGCCAGACACTATACCAAGTTCTTGATGTATTAGCTCATTTAGTCCTCAGAACTGGTATGTAATTCTGTAACATGGAGGAGCTATTTGAAAATCACATGGCTTATCAAGGATCAATATTATATAAAGAACACTTCCAATTCAATAATTAAATTTGCCTATTTTGAAGTTTAATATAAACGGAATCCTATAATCTGTGACTTTTTAGGTCTGGCTTCTTTGACTTAGCAGCTTAGGGTGTTCAAGGTTCATCCATATTGTAGAAAGTGTCAGTATTTGCTTCCTTTTTAATGGGTGAATAATATTCCATTGTATGGACAGGTCACATAGCAACAGAAAGCAGATCAGTGGTTGTTAGGGCCTGGGGGGGAGAAAGAAATAGGATTAACTGCTTACTGGGTACCGAGCTTTGGGTGATGAAAATGTTCTGAAACCATAGTGGGGATGGTTGTACAACAATGAACAATACCAATGCACTGTAGGTTGTAAAATGATTAAAATCGCAAATTTTATGTTAAGAATATTTTAAAACTAAAATATCTCAACAAAATAACCCAAATAAAAAATGGGCAAAATATATGAACAGAAACTTCACCAAAGACAATATGCAGATGATAAATAAGTGAAAGATGCTCAGCATCACTGATTATGGAAATGAAAAAAAAAAAACCCACAATGAGATATCACTACACACCTATTAGAATGTCCAAAATAAAAGACTACTCATACCAAATGTCCATGAGGATGTGAGAAACTAGAACTCCCATACATGGCTAGTAGACATGTAAATGGTATACCATGTTGGAAAATAGTTCAGCAGTTTCTTAGAAAGTTCAAACATTTACCTACAAATGATCCACACTTTCCAATTCTAGATATTTACCCAAGAGAAAGGAAAGCATATGTCCAAAGACTTGCATACAAATGTCCACATCAGCATGTTTGTAATACTTCCAAGCTGGAAACAAACCAAGTGTCGATCAATTGATGAATGGATAAATTAATGTGGGACAGCAATATAGTACAATACTACTCAACAATTAAAAGAATGAAATATTGCCACATGCAATCACATGGGTGAACCCAAAAACCATTGCAGTAAGTAGAAAAAGTCAGATGCAAAATACAACATACTTTTTATTCAATTTGTGTAAAACACCCAGAAAAGGCAAAGTTATAGAGACAGAAAACAGACCATTATTTCCCCTGGAGCTCTAGGAATTGCCTGGAGCTGGAGGTGGGAGACCAGGAGGCTGATTCCAAGCAGGATATTCTGGGGTGATGGACAAATCTGAACTTCACTATGGTGATGTCTGCATAACTCTGTAAGTTTACTAAAAATCATTGCACCCTACAGGAATAATTGGTGAATACTGTAGTATGTCAATTATATCTCAATGTTTTCAAAACAGTATATACCATAGGATTCCATGTACATAAAATTCTATAAAATGCAAATCATTCTACAAATCAGAAAGCAGATCCATGGTTGCCTGAGGAGGTTGGAAATAGCGGTGGAATCCGAGACTGTAAAGAGGCAGGAGAAAACCCTTGGGAGTGATGGATATTTTCATTTCCTTGGTTGTGATGATGGTTTTACAGGCATATGCAAATGTAAACACTTACCAAATTTTACACTGTAAACATGCAGTTTTCTGAGTGTCATTTATACCTTTAAAATAATAATAATAATATTATTATTATTATTATTATTTTAATGTTTTATTTATTTTTGAGACAGAGAGAGACAGAGCATGAGCAGGGAGGGCCAGAGAGTGAGACACAGGATCCAAAGCAGGCTCCAGGCTGCGAGCTGTCAGCACAGGGACCGACGCAGGGCTCGAACTCACAAACCACGAGATCATGACCTGAGCTGAAGTCGGACACTTAACTGACTGAGCCACCCAGGCGCCCCATTATTTTTTTTTAAGGAGGAAAGACTCTGAGTCTAGGGCAACGTGATTCTTTGTGACCACTGCCTTTTTTTACAGATACCCATGACTTGGGGAGATCCCAGGGGTGAAGCTCAATATTAAACAGCTAACTATGAACTCTTCAGTAACAAGGGGATGGAAACCTGAGTGTATTTGATATAGACCCTGTTTCTGAGGTTGGATTACGGAAGGCAGAGTAGCATAGCTGTTCTGGAGTTCTAGGACTAGATTAGGGCCCACCCCAAAGACTGCATTTCAACTTAATTACCTCTTTTAAAGATATCATTACCAAATACAGTCACATCCTCAGGTACTGGGGGCTAGGATTTCGACATATGAACTTTGAGAGGGACCCAACTCAGTGACGACACAGGTGTAGAACTAGCAAGTCTGATAGGTATTCAGGAGTTACAGCAAGAAATAAGAAAGATACTGAAAGAACTGGAAGACTCCAGATATGCAATCCATAAATAAGGTTTACAATGTAAAATGTTCTCCTTATCGGCTGTGCTGTGTCAACCAAATGTAACTCCCAGAAGTGTTGAGTGGTCTAGCTCCTCAAAGTATGGTCCAGATCAGCAACACTGGCATCGCCTTGGAGGTTATTAGAAATTCAGAATTTCCAGTCCTTCCCCATACCAACTAAATTAGCCTTGCACTAGAACAAGATCCCCAGGTGATACCTATTCCTGTTAAAGTTTGAAAAGCACTGTTCTAGACTCCCAGCTCCTTCCCCCCAGCCCCCGTCCCCGTTTATATACCTACACAATGAAGTTTTTAAAAAGACGACAAGGAGTCCTACTAGCAAACTGGTTTTCACCCAATTGATTCTCTGATGGTGCAAATGTGCTCAGTAATGACCCATTTTAATAACAAGTGAAATTAGCCCAGAAACCCAGCTCCATCTTTCTCATCCAGGCAGCTTCTAAAGATGACCCGGAAGGGTGCCAGCTCCCATGGGGTCCTGGCCCTGTGGTCTTCCCATGACACCGCAGAATGGCAAAAGTGCTGGAAGAGATGCTGGGGTGGTTGGAACTCCAAACTGAGGATGGGAGAAAACGAAACTGAAGTCCGCAGGCCCAACAAGGGGAAAGGAGCAAATGGCCACACCAATCTCAAAGCTCAGGACATTAACATAAGTCAGTTCTGTCTCTCTCTGCATCTCATGGGAAAGAAAGGAGGCTCAGAGAGTTTAAGTCATCATGCACAAGTTACCCAGTAAATGAATGAAAGAGCCATCTGGGCTCACACCAAATGTTGGGTACCTAACTTTCACAGCGGGCCAGGGTTAGTTGTTGCTGGTGGGGCTGTGGGAGCAACTCTAGCTTCTGTCTGAGGCCTGGCAAATACACTTCTCTATCAGGCTATCCTGTCTCCTCCTTGGGATCCTGCCTCTCCAGTGGGAAAGGCTCAGTGCTTTGCCCCAAGAGGCTTAAATAGAGCCTTTTGGAGGGTCAGTGGGCTGAGAAGTAAGGAGGGTCCCTAAGTGACAGCTCCTTGACAGGTGAGCCAGCCAAAGGGCATCAGTGATCCAGGTGCTGCCACCAATAATTAGGAAAGCTTATCCTGGGGCATCATCAGGTTTGTTTATCTTTCAGATCCTGTCTTTGCCACTGACTACAGTCCCTGGAAAGGACCCGATTTCCTAAGGAACTATGGATAGCTGATTTCACTCTCAGGGCCTGATTTTAACCCTTGGAAAGCAAATCAGACTTGCCACCTGTTGGCCTCTCTCTGGTGGTCCATGAGGAATGAGATAAAATGAGAGCACGTGAGAAAATGGAGGAAGCAAGTCTGCTAGCAAATAATAAGGCTGGAAATAATAACAACAGTCACTCCTTTGGGGACATCCCCCATGGGGACGTTAGTGCCTTATACCCATAGTAATGACCATTAACTGACTTGCTAAGAGTTCAGCTGTGGATGGATCTTCCCCATATGTCACCGAGGGGATACTCTCCACCCTGCTCTGTGCCCTGGAAGGTTAAACTTTATGGACTGTATCGATGGGCCTCCTCTGGAGTCTGGCCAAAGGGACACATCACCAAGATAGCAGAGGGTGAGAAAAAAGGATCAGAGTATTTGTTTTCTGGACTGCCTCTCCACTAGAAGGCAGGTTGGCAATGACCTGACCCTTTACTTCAGGTCATGCCCAAATGCCCAATGCCTGTCCTACAGCCCCCTGACCCCTTGAGGCCAAGGAGTGGTAAGAGCTTTCTACTGCTGCTAGCCCCAAGATGCTGTACCTTCTGTTCTGTTAGCCCTGCACACCTCTGATAAGCAATCCTATATTAAACTCACCTCAATTTTCCCATTAGTACATGTCAGCTGTTTCTGGCAGGGACCCTGACCTACAAAGAGTCTAATTCATTTGATCTCTAACGCTCATATAAAATTATAAAAAAACAGGCATTAGTAGCTTCATGTTGGAGATAAGGAAACTGAGGCTCAGTCTTCAAATCTGCCTAAACAGCCTGAGGCCATAAATTAGTTAATATAATTTTGAACTTTCAGAGTCTCACTTCTATTTGGGACACATG
Source organism: Lynx rufus (assembly GCF_022079265.1). Classification (NCBI taxonomy): domain Eukaryota; kingdom Metazoa; phylum Chordata; class Mammalia; order Carnivora; family Felidae; genus Lynx; species Lynx rufus. The sequence continues at coordinate 20,209,765 of NW_025814838.1, forward strand.
ACTTGGAGGTAAATAAGTGATTATTAAAAAAATTTATGCAACAATGAGTGAGTGAATGAACCCATCCTGTTTGACCCTCTCTAATCCAGTGTTTATTTTTTTTTTTTATATGAAGTTTATTGACAAATTGGTTTCCATACAACACCCAGTGCTCATCCCAAAAGGTGCCCTCCTCAATACCCATCACCCACCCGCCCCTCCCTCCCACCCCCCATCAACCCTCAGTTTGTTCTCAGTTTTTAACAGTCTCTTATGCTTTGGCTCTCTCCCACTCTAACGTCCTTTTTTTTTTTTTCCTTCCCCTCCCCCATGGGTTCCTGTTAGTTTCTCAGGATCCACATAAGAGTGAAACCATATGGTATCTGTCTTTCTCTGTATGGCTTATTTCACTTAGCATCACACTCTCCAGTTCCATCCACGTTGCTACAAAAGGCCATATTTCATTTTTTCTCATTGCCACGTAGTATTCCATTGTGTATATAAACCACAATTTCTTTATCCATTCATCAGTTGATGGACATTTAGGCTCTTTCCATAATTTGGCTATTGTTGAGAGTGCTGCTATGAACATTGGGGTACAAGTGCCCCTATGCATCAGTACTCCTGTATCCCTTGGGTAGATTCCTAGCAGTGCTATTGCTGGGTCATAGGGTAGGTCTATTTTTAATTTTCTGAGGAACCTCCACACTGCTTTCCAGAGCGGCTGCACCAATTTGCATTCCCACCAACAGTGCAAGAGGGTTCCCGTTTCTCCACATCCTCTCCAGCATCTATAGTCTCCTGATTTGTTCATTTTGGCCACTCTGACTGGCGTGAGGTGATACCTGAGTGTGGTTTTGATTTGTATTTCCCTGATAAGGAGCGACGCTGAACATCTTTTCATGTGCCTGTTGGCCATCTGGATGTCTTCTTTAGAGAAGTGTCTATTCATGTTTTCTGCCCATTTCTTCACTGGGTTATTTGTTTTTCGGGTGTGGAGTTTGGTGAGCTCTTTATAGATTTTAGATACTAGCCCTTTGTCCGATATGTCATTTGCAAATATCTTTTCCCATTCCGTTGGTTGCCTTTTAGTTTTGTTGGTTGTTTCCTTTGCTGTGCAGAAGCTTTTTATCTTCATAAGGTCCCAGTAATTCACTTTTGCTTTTAATTCCCTTGCCTTTGGGGATGTGTCGAGTAAGAGATTGCTACGGCTGAGGTCAGAGAGGTCTTTTCCTGCTTTCTCCTCTAAGGTTCTGATGGTTTCCTGTCTCACATTTAGGTCCTTTATCCATTTTGAGTTTATTTTTGTAAATGGTGTGAGAAAGTGGTCTAGTTTCAACCTTCTGCATGTTGCTGTCCAGTTCTCCCAACACCATTTGTTAAAGAGGCTGTCTTTTTTCCATTGGATGTTCTTTCCTGCTTTGTCAAAGATGAGTTGGCCATATGTTTGTGGGTCTAGTTCTGGGGTTTCTATTCTATTCCATTGGTCTGTGTGTCTGTTTTTGTGCCATCTAATCCAGTGTTTAAATCCATGCTGTATTCCATGGCCTCAGTTGTCCTTCATCCCACAGCTCACAAGAGTCACTACTTAGTGCCACTGGCAGCCCAGGTTTCCTCAAAGACCCTTGGCCAAATTGCCCACTCCCCAGCTTTCAGCCCAACCCAACACCATTGCAGCTTCTTCTAAGAGCACCCTTATTCAAGGAACTCCGTGTTCCTCTAACAGTATTTTTCCAGACCAGAGCCTCCAAGTCATAGCAGCCCTTTGCACTTCGTCTACAAAATTTTCCAATATACTGCAGTTTTAGTGGGACTATTAAAAACCTGTCAGAGAAATGCTGGTAATGGCAAAAACATTTCTCAGGGGCCGTCAACTCCCCCACATATCCATCAGAGCTGCCCTGCACAACAAGGAGGCCCTCATTTAGAATGTGTCAATTCTGATTATTAATGTGAGGAAAACACCTGCTAAGTATGTTTGTCTGGGGGGGCGGGGGGCGAGCTTGGCAAGAAGCTAGGGCAGCAGAAGCCGTCGCTGCAGAGAAAACCCTGGTGTCGAGGCCCAGCTTGCAGGAAGGCCACCATAATTAATTAGGACTTGGCTATCACAGCACACACAGAGGGAAGGAAGGGCAGAGCAGGATGGGAAGGGGCAATACAGCCCACAGAGGGCAGGCTCCCCCTTGACCAGATGGAGTGCAATTCATACCTAGAGTCCACAGCACATATGAACATATTCATCTGTCCTCAGATTTATTAACTCATGAAATACCCTGGAGACTCCCTGCCCTCAGGGTCCAAACCTTAGCAATGAACAGAACAGCCCTGCTTTATTGTTTCACTAATCAAAGCCATTTGGGATTACAGACTTTAAATACTGTCATTACTACCATTAAACCAAGACTATACATTCACTTGTGTATTAATTCATTGTCCATCCATCCGTCTATCCATTCATCCATTCGTATGTAAATGTTTACCTCTTTCTCTCTCTCTACATGCATCCATCCAACCATGCATTAATTCATGCATTTATTTCTTCACTCAACTGGCATTTATTGAGCAATTACTCAATTCCAGACAATATGGTCGTCATGAAGAATACGAACATGAATTGGACATAGGACCTTGACTTCAAGAAGCTATCAGTCTAGACAGAGAAACAGACATGTACTTGGATAATATGACCACTGGGAGAATGGATGGAGCAGATCATCTGTAAGTACTGAGAATAGGACTTACCAGAACAAACTTCTGAGCTGGGTTTTTAAGGATGAGCAGGAGTTTGGCAAATAGGAAAGGACATGAGTTATGGAAGTTGGGATAAACAAGATCACTCCAGACAGAGAGCAGCATATGAAAAGCATGGAAGTTTGATTACTGGTGGGAATTATAAGAGGTGAGGCAGAAGAGAGGAAATGACAATCCTTTCTGAAGTCTTACACATGTAACTGAAGCAATGTAATCATAGTGGAACCTGAAGTCCTAGAGAGGCAAGCATCCAGGAGGCAAATAACCCATGCTATTCAATTTGAAATACCCATACTGCATCTGACATGGTGTCAGTAGAAGCTCTACAGCTTTGGAGAATTTTATCACTTTACTAATTCAGTCCCATTTCATCAAATGTTTAATCACTGCCCACCATCCATGTCCAAGGCATGATGGGCACTCATTAACCGTAATACATCAGGGCTGAGCAGCGCCTGGCACAGGGAGAACCTCCATAATCATGTGATAAGCGAGAGAATGAATGCTGGGCATGACGCTTGTGCCTCGTGTTCATGACATTGTAATGCTCACTGCAACGTGTTGTTATCCAAAACAGAAGCTGCGAGAAATTCAGAAACTTACTAAAGGCCCCACAGCTGGTGGGAATAATATAGGACAAAGGATCCCATGAAGCTGTGTTTGTCAGAGAAGGACAAAGTCTGGAACCAAAAAAAGGGCGATGGGAGTTTTGCTTGATGCCAAGGTGGCCAAGGGGTACTATGGAATCGAAATTAAAGACTGGGGGGTAAGTTATTTCTTTCAGTTTTTGGTGGGAGGAAACTGGCTATATTCCCATACAGTTGATTCTAGCCATTGACTGGGTCCTCAGAGAAGAGAAAACCCTAAAACCTACCTCTAATTTAGCATCTGGTCATCCACATTGGTCTAGACATGCTCCTCCTAGAGAGAAAGATCTTAATACCTTCTTTCCACGAATTTACAAGTAGCACCATCGCAGTACTTGCTGCGTGAATTTACAGTGGCAGAGGCTTGAAGGACAGAGGGGCAGAGAATAACTTTACCCTGGAAGTAGTAAAAGTGGGAGATTTCCAAACACAAGGAGACTCATCTCCTGCACCTGTCTGAGTGTGCAACCATCAACCATCTTTTGGGAAAGATGATGGGAAATTGGCACTCCCTTTGGCTTCCATGTCAGAGTAAGCAAAACTGGTTCCCTGGCTCTGAGTAGAAAGGCTTCTTTAGAGTCAAAAAAGGGGGCTGGGGAGGAGCAAGGATTTGTGAAATCTTCTCCCTGCTCAAACTCAACAGCTCCAATTTGGGGGATTATTTTAGGCCTCCTTTTGATGGGGAGCTCAAAGGACAAAGTTTGGGCTGCAAATAAAATGGAGCACACCATGCAAAGGGGAGTTATATCATGCCAGGAACGTTTTAAGGAGCTTATATGCAACTCGGGAGAAGAGCTTATTACACCTCTGCTTCCAGGGAGCCTGCGGATCAGATTTAATCTGTAAAGAGGCCCTGTCAAGGTCTCCTCCTTGGGCCAATGCAGCCTCCAGCAGACCCATGCTGAACAGTGGTTCTCTCCTCAGCTCCAGCAGAAAAGCATACACGACCAGCGGCTGAGGAGAGAGTGTCCAACTGTAGCCTTTATGCTCCATTTCCCCACCTAATATATAGCTGCTCTGCATACCTAACTTCCATAGCCAGCAAAATTGAACGTCGTGATTTTTAATAATGCTAGGCAATAATTTCATCACCCAGATCACTCTCTTCGCCTGTCAGCATAGAGGAGCAAAAAAAATCCTGTGTTGTTGGATAAACTCACCAGATGGTTCATCTCTATCAACTGCACATTATGCCTGCCATTACATCTCACTCTTTGTAAATCTCAACTGTTTAGCGGCCATCACGTCAGTATTTTTTTGCCTAGTTAGCCTTTCAACCTCATTCCCCAAAGTAACCAAACCACACTCAATCCCCCCATGGACCTGTGTTCCCATGCTTGCATCCAGACGCATATGTCTTCTGCTTTATGAGTCACTGCTCGATGCCAGCTAAGTATATTACTGCCTTGAAAATTAACTCGCACACTGAGAATAATCACAGAAAAGAAATTTGTTTTCCTACAAGGTTGTTTTCCAGCTGTTTTAATGCAGACAATTTTACCCTGAAACCCAAATTGAAAAAAAGAGAGACACAGAGAGAGAGACTTTAAAATCTGCATAATTTGAAAGTGCTTAATGTAAATTAGATAGATCAGCCTAATTTTATTTCAGTACTTTTTAATTGCATTTATAATTAGTAAAATACATTAATGTGCTACACAGAAGGTCAGGAGTTCTGGTAAAGGGATCTAATTAAAATGCCCCACTGCATTTCTATCACACATGCGCCCAGGAACCTGGAGGCCTGCTTCCGTCCACGCTCTGGACCAGACTATTTTTAACTCATTTGTGTCTTTATCAAAATCAGCAATCCCGTGATCAGAGAGTTCCTCGTGTGGAATATCCTCACTGTCTGTCTCACCCATGCATTTAAGTCTCCCTCCTAGAGACTCTCAGTGACTCTATACCAAATATAACAGGGTAGACTCCATTTGTCCTCCTGTCCTCATGTGGCAAGGTGTCTTTCAACAATAGCTCATTTCCTCCTGGTGTTTCCTTCCCTTGCTCTTTAATACATTCAAGCAGAGAGGCTTGTCTCTACTTTTGTCTTGAGAAAGGAACTCAACAGCATCAACCAGAAAAATCAACAGTGGCAGGAACTCCTCCTTGCTTGGGTCACCATGAGGCCCTGATTTGCTATTCAAGGAGCCCCAGGTGAGAACAGAAACCTTGGTCACTCCAGTCTGTAATAACAACAATAATGCAGTAGTAATAGAATTGATTTTTTCCCTCCTTCACTGTGTCTGCAAAGTCACCCAGAAACTAGGTAATATGCCACTGTCAAGCCCTGAGTCACTGGGGTCACACCCATTTCTCCACACTTCCCACAAGCTGTTGGCCAGGGCAGATGGCCACTTTTTTTACTCCCTGGAGCTCTTGCCACTGCCCAACGACCTCCACCCCCTGCCCCTGGCTGCCCTGTACCCTGACCACAGCTCCGGGGCATATGGAAGACGATGGTGCAGCCTTGACAACACAAAGGCACAAGCCCCCACCTCCCTCCACCATGTCCTTCAAGTCATGGTCCTGCCCCAGTTTTCTCTTCACTTCCTTTTGCTTTGTTCACTACCCATCATAATGAACACTGTTATCCAGGAGAAATGAGATGGAGTCTGTGATCAAGTGCCCCCCAGCACTTTTGACTAATCCAAAATCAAGTAACACACTGTTGGACTCATTATACCAGATCATCATGTGTGGCCATCACCTGGCATATTCCACAGCTTCCTATATCTACTGCCTCTACTTATGTATTTCTCTCAGTGTACAAGTAAGATAGGTATCCATATACTTAAGCTTATATATTTATAAAATTATATACATATAACAGGCATATATACTTAATAGAAGAAATGGGACATGTATATACATCTTTGGAGAAATGCATATTCATTTTCTGAAGCCAGATGTATATTTAGTACATGAAACAGAACACCCATATATAGCTACACTCCCCCTACTTATTTTTTTAATTAATTTTAAAAAATTAAACATACCACATTTTATTCTGGGAACTAACATTTGTTGAATATGTAAATATACTGAGCTTATACTAAGAGCTATATATATATTGTTTGATTTTTTTTTTCAATGATCCTGTCCATAGCCCAATGCTGTAGCTGTTGGAAACCTCCCTTTTGCAGATGGAGAATATGAGGTTCAGGGAGGCTCACCTTAATTCCCACAGAAAGTAAGTAGCAGACCTGAAGTTGAATCCAGGTCTGTCTGACTCAGGCAGTGAAGTGAAACTCCAGGTCACAACCACATGTGCACCAGGAAGTATTTTATGCCATGCCAATACAGAGCAGGTACCAGGAGAAACCTCATAGGTCAGACACCTTGATCATGATTTTGACTCTGGAAAAACTTGAGTTTACTTTGGCTCCATTGGGCAAAACAAAACATCCAGCCAAAGTAGAAAAGGAAACAGAAAAATCATCTTCATAAATACTATTTGATACATGCACATTTCATGGAAAAAAGCATAAAGGTAAGTGATTTGATACCAACTTCCAATATTTACTATCCTAATAATAATCTAATGGTGTTGCCCCTGCCTTATAATGCCAAACTATGTAAAGTTCCATTAATTTCCAGCTGTTCAAGCCTCCATGCTTTTGCCTCTGCTATGTCTACCTGGAAATGCCACATATCCCTGGGATACCAGGGAAACAAACCCTTTCATCCTTTAAAATGGAGCTCAAACACCTCATCAAAGCCTTCTCTGACCCTAGGTAACATGCACGTGGCACACAGTGGAAAGAAATCAACTGTGCTTGGAGGGTCAGCTGTATCATAAGTTGTTCTTTAAACTATCTGAGGGCAAAAGCTGCATTTTTGCAATATTACTAAAGATAACCATAATCACAGCACAATCTATATACAGGGACATCATCATTTCCGTGACTTCTCACATCAACCCTCATAGTCACAGTTATCCCTGTTTTCAGATGAGGAAATGGAGATTCACAGAAGTGAAGTAAATATCCCAAATCACACAGCTATGAAGTAATGGAACCAGTATTCAAACTCAGACTGTCTGTTCTGTACATTCCTGGGACATTGCACACAGTAGATGAACAATAAATGTTGCTTGAAAGAATGAACAGTGTGTATTTACTGGAAGCCTCTTCTATTGTGTCCCATCTAATTAACCTCAAGCAGATGGAGTGAGGACGCCCTTCTAGAGCTTGTCCTGAGGCCTCATGACTTACCTAGAAGTCAATATTTCATTATGAGCCCATCATACAGGTCAGTGTAATAATTAATGACTATCTGCTGGTGTGACTGCTTATCGTATTTTAGCTTAATTCCAATAAAATCTAAATGGTCTATTAATTTTCCTAATAAATTTAGATATGGCCTCTGACCGCAATCTGGCTTTGATTAGCTAACAAAATATTTGAAGATGGGCCAAGCTAGCTCTTTCAAATATTTCAAGCAAATAACACTTAATTGGATTTAGGATTTTCTGCGTCAGCGTATAGCTGTGCTCAGCAGTGAATAAGGCAAAAGGACAGCTTCATAATTGGTCCCCAACGACCCAGAGTTGAGCCACCCTGGGGAGCTGACTAGATAGGGGTTTGGAAGCCAAATATGACCAAGACAACAAGGAAATAGATCCTCACTTATAGGAAGAGCGTAACTGGAGCAGCAGACAGTACCTTCTAAGGAGCACTCACAAGAAGATCCCAAGATCTGGATGTACACAGGCATGTTTCTGAGACTGCCTGCCCCAAAGTCTCAAAGTCTACACCATTGATGAAAGCCCAACATACAGTTTTTACCCTCAGAAACCCAAAAGCAAATAAAGAGAAATGGGGAAATGAGAATGTTCTTTCATAGGCTTCTTGCATAAATGCCTCGTGTTACCCTACAGGTTTTGGTATAAATGTCATCACTGTAGGAGTTCCCCACCCCGACCTCCCTAAATAAAGGTGACCCCACAATCCCCCTCAATAGGTTCTTTGTCACAAAATCTGGTTTAATTTTCTTTATGGCAGCTACTAGACTCTGTAATCTTTTTGAATTATTTTACATATGTATGTGTTTAATTGTATCCCCTAGAAGGGTAGAGACCTCAGGCATGGACATATAGTACATGGTCAGTACATATTTGCTGAAGCGGTGAATAATTGATGAATGAATGATAATGAATTGAGGAATGATGAGAGGGCCATATGGAGATTAATCTGGAAACAAGAAACAAAAGATAACTGATGTAGAGCATATGAGGCCTAGAGTCAAACAACTAGGTTTGAATCTTGGCATCATCTCTTGCTAGGTAGATGACCATAAATAAACTATGTAACCTCTCTGTGCCTCAGTTTGCTCCTCTGTAAAATGGGGTTAATATTAGTGCCTCCCATGTAGAGTAAGAGTACCAAATAAGTGCTTGGAGACTCAGCTATATCATAAACCCTCAATGTAGTAGGTAGAACACAATTAGTGCTCATGAAAGCTCAATGACGTTGTCATACTCCTCCGCCTCCTCAGGATATGGAGACACCACCTGCTACAGCCCTGCCTCACCCCTAGGATCTGCCTCTCTAGCCTCATCCCAGCTCATTTTTTGAAACTGCCACCGCTTCTCTTCTTGTCTCTGACCCCAAAGTAGACCAATGATTACATCACATATCCACCCACTGTCCAGAGTGGACACTCAATCAGTGTGGACTGATGAAGTTACTGATGCTAGATTGACAAACCCAACCCTGATTTTACTTGTGGGGAAAGGGGAAACCTTTCCACAGCAAGTCTGCATCTTCCATGTCCTGAAATCTACTCCATGTGGGCTGTATCCACTTCCTTATAGATCCAAAGCTTTACATTTTTAATTTATTTTTTAAAATAAAGTTTATTTATTTTGAGAGGGGTTAAGAGAGAGAATAGGAGGGAGAGAGAGGAGAGAGAGAGAGAGAGAGAGAGAGAGAGAGAGAGAGAGAGAGAGAGAGAATATCCCAAGCAGGGGCTCAATCCCACAACCATGAGATCATGACCTAAGCCAAGATCAAGAGTTGACCACTCAACTGACTGAGCCATCCAGGCACCCCAAAGCTTTGCATTTTAAAATCCTATTCCTCGAGGCTCCTGGGTGGCTCGGTCGGTTAAGCGTCCGGCTTCAGCTCAGGTCATGATCTCACAGTTCGTGGGTTCGAGCCCCGCATCGGGCTCTGTGCTGACAGCGTGGAGCCTGGAGGCTGTTTCCGATTCTGTGTCTCCCTCTCTCTCTGCCCCTCCCCCACTCACGCTCTGTCTCCCTCTATCTCAAAAATAAATAAACATTAAAATAAATAAAATAAAATAAAATAAAATAAAATAAAATAAAATAAAATAAAATAAAATAAAATCCTGTTCCAGATGCTGGTGGGTCTTGTGATGTTGGAAATCACTGTTCCTGATCACAGCCTATGGGCAGATTATGACCATCCAGAACAGCTCACCAAAGCCCAACCACACCTTCACAGAGATAAAACTCTTCCCTTGACAAACTGAGCCAAATTCCGGTACCCTTCTATGATCACTTAGAATGTATTGCTCACCCCTATGCAAATGTGAAAAGTCAGCTGCACTGTCAAAGTCTTTGAAAAGGAGGGGATTATTGATGCAAGTGGTGACTGTTGTCAGACCTGGCACTTGCAGAGTAAACAAACAACTAACTCATTAAAGGATGCAAGAAAGATTGTGAGACTCTAATGGCTTTTGAAGGCAATGAAAGGAACCAAATGCTTTTCCCCTGGACATAAGTCGAATGGAAAGATGGGACTATATATCTTCTAGGCTTAAAGTCAGATGTAATGAGGGAGACATGGGCATATCTCATGAGGGAAACTGATCTACGTAGAAGGCCAGAGAAACTTTCTTGAAGAAGTGGAATTTCTGCTGAGACTTACAACAGAAATGGCCAGGGGTTGGGGTTAAAGGAAAGAATTCCAAGCTTAAGGAAAAACACGTTGAAAACAACAAGGTAGAATAGATCTTGTCCTTAATAAGAAGTAAGAAGCTCAGTATAATTGGGCATAGTGAGTGAGAGGGGGTAAGGGAAATAAAACTGAAGTAGAATCGTATCTTGCATTTATGGATATCTCAATCAATTTGGGTTACAACAAAAATACCATAGATTAGGTGGTTTCAGCAACAAACAGTTATCTCTTGTACTTCTGGAAGCTGGGAAGCCTTAATATCAAAGTACTAGCATATCTGGTATCTAATGAGGATGTGCTTACTGATTTGCAGATGGCTGTCTTCTTAATATATCCTCACATGGCAAAGAGCAGAGGGGTCTTTAATTTTCTTTTAAATGGCAGAGAGCAGAGGGTCCTTTAACAGTTTTTTTTTTTTCTTTTCTAAAGGGATACTAACTCCATCATCACGGCTCCACCTTGATGATCTCATCTAGACCTAACTGCCTCTTAAAATCCTCACCTCCTAGGTAGTACCATTCCACACTGCAGGGTTAGGGTTTTAGCGCAGGAATTTGGGTGGTGGGACAGAAACATGAAGTCCTTAACAATGGGTTGGGTCTTTTGTTAGGTGTTTTATATCTATTGGCACCGATGTATAGACACAACAAGGTAGGGATTACCTTTCCCATCCTCTAAGTGAAAAAATGAGATCAGATAATTTGAGAAGCTTGGCCAATAGTTGTACAACTAGGGAGAGGTAAAGCTGGAGTTTGAAGCAAAGTATATCAATTTGTATTTGATTCCTATTGGTTTTCCAAGAACCAGATAGACGCCTAAAGGCACAAAGAGGATGTGAACACTGAGATCCTATGTGACGTGTGAACTTCCATCTTGCTATGTGTCACCATGATAGGATTGTAGCCTCTTGGCTGCTAATACTTAGGAGATGCCACCAGCGTCTGCCGAGATTTAATATTGGTTTAGCAGTCAGGAGTTAATTAAATGTTAATGTTCAGTCACTTGAAATTAAACATTAGGAATCTCAGCTTTATTTGTAAGTTTCTTAAGCCATCATTGAGGTGTTCTGCTTGCCTCCCACCCTTGATGGGCTGCCCAACTCCTCCAGGTGGATCCCCCATCCACAGGCAAACTCATTTCCCTCACCACATGCCTTGACACACAGCATTTGACCTGCCCGACAGCCATACTCCTCTAGTGAGCAAATCTAAAACGCTGAACACACACACACACACACACACACAAACACACACACACACACTGACACTGAGTTTCACTTAAGGTAAGCCTAACCTATAGCATAGCTATTTCGGTATTTCAAACATTTTATAGATGACACAGCACTTTCAGGGACATAATTCAATTTGACCTCATGGTGAGATGATGGCAATGATGATAATGATGTTGGAAAAGGAGGAGAGATAGTAGGGGAAGGAGGAAGAGAAGGAGGAGGTGAAGGCAAAGATGGAAGGGAAGGAGGGAAAAGAGGAGAAGAAAGAAAAAGGAAGGGGAAGAAGGACGATTTCTTAAGTGTTTTCTGTACATTTTCATGTAAGGCTCCACAAAATGATCTCATTTTATGGACAAAGAAACCAAAGCCCAGAAATGTTAAATTGTACGCTCAAGACCACATATAGAATGGGGTGTCAAGACTGATATTTCAAATGCTCATTCCCTTAACTACAAATGATCATATATATGAGGAAAAAGTGCAGTTCAGAAAACAGATTTGGTCAAGACCCCATGGTTTTATTTTACCCATATATGAGGTAATAAAGCTCAGAGAGGTTAAATGGCTCACCCAGTGTCACACAGCTTGGTGTGTGGATCAATGCTAGAATCCTGATTCCTGTCTCCCAGGAAGTGTGTGTGTCTGCATGCATGTGCACACACACAGATCCAGGCTCTCTCCAAGTGCAGAACTCCCTCCTGGTGAGTAGGATCCCCTAGGATCCTTGGCATTTTCCCAAGATCCTACATTTCAGCTTGGAGGGCTGCTCTTGAGTAGCTAAGTAGTGGGAGAGACTGGGGTGGAGGGGGAGGGAAAGGCCTTCCCAGAAAGGGAACACCACTTGTACCTTTGTGTCCCTTTCAGGACCCTGGCCAGTTCCATACTGGCTGCAGCATCGTTCAGTGGCAGGAAGCCTGTGCCCCAGCACCTAGTGAATTGAAAATGAGGGTAAATCCGTACCAGGGGAGATGTCTAATCAAGGCTCAGGTTTGCATTTCCTTCTCAATGGCATGTTGACAAAACAAGAAAAGACAGAAACAAACATGGTTAAACTAACTTTCTTCCAGAGGCCAGTCAGTGAGAAGTGAAAATAGGAGGACTGCCTAGGGCCAGCAGGGAGGAGCCAGAGGGAATACTCTGTACAGCAGGGCCACACTCAAGCTGGGATACTGCCTTTCTAAGCACTTCCCACAGGTTGAGCTGCACAGTTAAAGAAAAGTGAGATCAGCCTAATACAGAGGGGGCCCATGGGGGGAATGTGACTCTCAGGACACCTGAACAGCCTGAGGTTTACAAAGCGTGAAGTATATATAGTTGTGGCTCTGTTTCTCCAATATATTCTAAAGAACTTAGGAAAGGACTACAGATGGTTAGAACAGGAATAGTAACAGTGCTGCCCATTTATGGAAAAGCTGCTCTGTGCCAAGAGTATACACAATGCCATTTCTTCAACAACAGTCTTGCCCTATGGTCTATTTCATAGGCCCTGAGACTGGGATCCCAAGATTTTAAATTACTTGTCCAAGATAACCAGCTGTAAGGGTTCAGAAATCGTCCCTTCCAAGTTGCACACTTTACATAGGAGGAAAACAGGCTCCAGGAGGGCAGAGCTGTGTCAAGGTTGTGCTGAAAGTCCTGACAACCTTTGACTCCCAGAGACAACCTCACAAAATCCAGATGGTGGGCTCAGTCGACTTGCTGGTCTTATTCGAAGTCACCATTTGGGCCACAGTGGAAATCATCATTTTCCTTACCTCTCCATTTCTAGAGAACGAAATCCTTGTAAGTAGAAATCAAGCAACGGGTATTTTGATCAATCAAATATGTCATGGGGTTGTGAGATCACTTCATTTTGAATATCTAAGGTCCAACCCCTGCCTTGGCTAATATTTTCTGCTCTGCAGAATGAAGCCTGGGGACAGAAATACCTGGATTTGGATGTAGCTCTAGTACTTACTGCTATGTATCTATGGGCAAGTCACATAAGTTCTCCCAGCCACATCGTTCCTGGAAATGGGAGAGCTAACCATCCATCCCACAAACTTCTGAGTACTTGTTCCATGTCAAGCGCGGTCTTGGGTGCTACAAGTAGAGCAGTGAACAAGATAGATCAAAACTCAACATTCATGGCTGATATCCAAGTGGGGATAATAATAGGACCCTGATTGCAGGTTTTTGTGAGGACAGAAGAGATACTACATGTAAAGGTCTTACAACAGCGCCTCCTGGGAAGCCATGACTTAACGATGTCTGTTAAAATAATACAATTATGAACATTCTGATCACTTTTTAAAATGGGGCCAAGCCCCATTTTTTAAGGCAATAGAGAATTAAAAAAATAGTTGGTTATATAGTTCAGTGAGCTATTTAAGCATGTACTATTCCATCATCTAGGTGACTCAGTATGTGAGAAGTTGAAAGAAGATCCAGCATATACTTCCGTAAAAGTAACACAGGGTGCTGAGAGCAACTAGAGACTTTGGAGGAGCCTTTTGCTGCCCCAAGATAGTGCTGATGATTCTGGGATATGACATTTGCCAGGAATTCCACTGGTCTTCCTGCCTCTCATTTTCATGCAGCATCCATGTTGCAGGTGCTATTGTCTCTATTTTACCAAGGAGGGAGCCAAGGCATAGGAAGGTAAGAAATGTTTTCCCCCAGTAGGGCCAGGTTGTGAACCCAAACCCCTAACACCACCAGGGGCATTGTTCTTTTCACTGCATGTGTATTGCACTTGTGGGAATTATGGGTCATTTTCTTTTCTTTTCATCATCTTTTTAAAGACTCAGCTTGCTACTTCTGGAGGAAAAGCAGACAAAAAACAAAGCTGTTCATACAGTTCCATCTTTGTCTGCACCTATGACATTTAAAAAAAAATGCAGGGTTGGGGGGGGGGGCCTGGGTGGGTGACTCAGTAGGTTAAGAGTCTGACTCTTGATTTCAGCTTCAGTTAAAGATCTCACTGTTTGTGGGTCCGAGCTCCACATCAGTCTCTGTGATGAGCATGGACCCTGCTTAGGATTCTCTCTCCCTCTTTCTCTCTGCCCCTCCTCTACGTGTGTTTTTTCTCTCTCAAAAATAAACATTTTTTAAATTCAGGAATTTCTCCTTCTTAGAATCCTTTCCCAAATATACCTCATTCTTCCCTCCTTCCTGGGGACACACTAGGCTCCATTTCCAACCTCCCTTGCAGCTAGACATGGCCATGTGACTAAGTTAGGGTAGATGGAGCAAGAAGCGGAAGGACTGCTGGTCACTCCCCAACCTAGCTGATACAAAGTCTGCATGACACTCTTGGCCTCCTGTTCCTGGAAGCCTGATGGTAAAGATGAAGAACCAGAGAGTGGTAGGAGACTGGGTCATAAATAACTACCAAGAACCGAGCGCTCATCCCATGTGCGTGGTCACACGTTACATGAGAGAGAAATAAACTTTCCCTGCACCAAACCCCTCAGAGGTAGAGATTTACCTGTTACAGCAGCAAACCTCAGCTAGCTTCAATGGCAGGCTCCTTTCCTTATGGGTAAGAATTATTATTATTAAATTCTACAATCTTGGCACCTAGCAAAGGGCCTGGTATATAGTCAATTTAGGAAGGGTGGCCTGGTGGTTCGGGGAAGAGGTTCTGGGATCAGGTCAGCCTGGGACTGAGTACTGGCTCCAACACCTGTGAGCTGTACAAGACTTTGAGAAGATAATTTCAACTTTCTGAACTTCTGTCTTCTCACTGGTGAAAGAGTGATACTAACTACGTAGACAGTACAGTCATGCATCTTAAGATACGGTAGGGGAAAATGCTCAGCCTACAGAGAGCACATAACAAGCTCTCAGGAGCTGTAACATACTACTGCTTGTACTGCCACTACTGACAATGATGCCATAGTGCTGATCAACTGATTCTGTTCGATGCCCGATAGTAAGTGCTTAAGACTTGACCCTGAATATATGCACATGTATTGCATACATACATACTCACTCACATAAAGATGTACAAATAAGTAGGCTTGTAAACTTCCTAAAAGTAGCTTCTAAATGAAAACAATGACAGCCCTGTCCCTTCTTCACAATCATCTATTGTCATCATCCATAGCTTCTCCTTTTCCACTCCTCTC
The DNA here is from genome assembly GCF_022079265.1 of Lynx rufus. Lineage (NCBI taxonomy): Eukaryota > Metazoa > Chordata > Mammalia > Carnivora > Felidae > Lynx > Lynx rufus. The sequence continues at coordinate 20,225,408 of NW_025814838.1, forward strand.
TCCTCTACACTGCTGGTTCCCTGGGTTCTTAAAAATTATAATTAATTCATACTTTGGACTCTCAGGATTATAAGGTATTATAGGATGGTAGAGCTAAGACAAATGCTTTAATTCACCAGCTGCCATGTATTTAATTAGAGATTCTGATGAGTCCTCCTTACACAGATATGCCTTCCTACTTCTTGTTGTGTGAGAGCAAGGCAGAGAGGCAGAGCAAGGCAGAGCGAGGCAGAGCGAGGGAGAGCGAGAAAGATTTGTGCACCAGGACTCTGAAGCTTTTGGCTAGCATGGACTGCTAGTCTGTCACATGAACATCAGCTGGATTGGCTGTAAGCCTTCTGCCATGTGTGGTGGGCATGGGTAGATGTCTTCAATAAGAGTTCTATTTTCCTGGAGCACAGGAAAACACTGCACATGGGGGTGGAATGGGATGGGGGATACTCACAGATCTAAACTGCTTCTGGGGCCTCTTATACTTTTATATTTTTTGTTTTTCTTATAATCTGGGAACGGGTGGAACAAAAACCATTTGACTCTCACAGGATAGCTCTCAGGAGGCTCGGTTTGTGTTTGTGCATGCACACATGTGTGTCTCACACTCGCTGATGAAGTTGGCAGTTTGGTAAACAAGGTTTATGTTTGCTCTTACAGAGGGAAACAACTGTTCTCTAAAAAAATGCTTTTGTTGCACTAAATGTCTCTAATGGTGACAATAATTAATAAAATTAAAATCCAGGTTGTAAACAGAAGAGCTGACAGACTCAGTCAATTCTTCTCCCTGTCTGGGGCAAATAGTGACTTTCTGGCAAACATCAGAGACCTGAGTTGTAGTCCCAGAGTGTGGTCAAACTGGGTGTCATATTTTGAGCAGCTAAATTTCCACCTGGGAATAGGGGTTCACAAACAATCTTCCCAAGATTGTTTCACACTACACACCAAGGCAGTGTGGCTCCTTTCCTACCCTCCTGACAGGGATAGAAAGAATGTCCTCTTCAGATGCTCAGAGTCAAGACATCTTGGGGTTGAGCCCAGTGCTACCTCCTGTAGTCCCTGCCCAATTCCTTCAATGAAGTCAATGTCCTACCCCAGGACATCTAAGTCCTGAGTTTGAGCACTACAATCCTGGCATAATGTTCCTTTCCAATGTTGCTTACCAGCTCTCACCAGTGTGCATACTCCATCAGATATCCTCAGGAAGTCATCTTCATTGAACCTTGAACATCACAGTCTTAGTCAAAGTGCACCCCTGTGCTGGTGGTGTAACCCTCTCCTGAGCTGCCCTCACCATTCTCTCAATTTTGTCAAACCCCACTCTCCAAGATCCCACTCTCTACCACCTCATCCACAAACTTCTTATATATCTTCTTCTGCTTCAGGGTTCACATATAATTATTTATCATTTTATTTTTTCTTTGTTGTATATCCTGTCTCCCCACCTAAATCATAAAGGCTTTGAGGATATGAGACAGGTTTATACACTGCCATCCTGTCCCGGATAAGTATGGTCATGGTGAACCCACCCCAAATTCCAAAACCTAACTGTTCTGCTGACTGATTTATAGAGAGGATTACATGACATCTCCTAGGGCATAAACTCACAGGTAACTTCTCACTGAGCAGCTTCTGTGTGTGTTGGAGAATACCTCTGATATTCACTAGATCCAGGTCCCAGAATCCAAGACGGTTGTGCCACTGGTATACACACTTGCTCCCTTTTCTCCCAATGAAAGGCCTTGTACAGTCACTACAAGGTCTTGTTTACAAAGAGAAATATCACTAACTCCTCTTGTTTCATCCTGACTTTCTGACCCCTTCCCATTCCTTCTCTTCCATCATTCCCAGATGAGGCCAAATACCAATTTCACACTGTCATCTCATTAAGACACTGATATGAAGCTAGTCAAATGTGAAATGGGGTTCCATGAGTATGGCCAGCCAGGCAAGAGAGAAGCATCATTAAAGATAATGTCCAGATTTGGGAATTGGGCAATGGACATGCTAAGAAGACTGAATTTCATCCAAGGGAGAGACAGTTGGGGAGACTATGAAGAAAATGGAGGGATCACCCATGGAGCCCTGTTGTCTTCATGGGTAAATAACAGAACCCCTGGAGTTAAGCTCTGCTCTCAACATAGGGGTATTCCAGAATCTTCTCAAGTCTTAAAGTCTCAACACATTGACTATCTCTTCATTATGGTCCCCATTACTCTCTCTGGCTATTATTTATTTGATATCTGAGTTCCTCTCTTGATTGTGACTTCCCTATGGGAAGGAGGTTATTTCATTGGCAACCTGAATCCTAAGAACCTAGCACGCAACCTGCAACTGTGTAAGTTTGTTGAATGAATGAATGAGCAAGTGAGTGGAGTAGGGAGGGTTAATCTGAAGCTTAGTCTCAGACTTCTCCTTCCTTAAATTTTGGTTCCTGTCTTTGAAAATGTATTCATTTTTTATTAATAGATTAAGAAATGCAAATTAAAAATAATCTGGAGGTATCATTTTGGACTAACTAAATTAATGAAAATATTCCTAAAGCAACAACACCCAATGCTATCAAGCCTGCATGTATTACATTGGTGGTAAGCTGGTACAGCTCTCCTGAAATAAATAAATCCCTTCATTTACTATTTTAACAAACACGTACTGAGGGCCTACTGTGTTCTAGGCACTGGACTAGGTATGAGGAATTCAGGAGGAAAAAGACAGGGTCCCACCTTGATGTAGAAATACACAATGAACAAGTAGTCACAAAAGTCGCATGAGTAAGAGAAGAGAGGGTTATCAAAGACAGCAAAAGGGGCCCCCAACATGGACTTGGGAGGTCCAGGATGGGTTTCCTCCAGAGCTAAGAGCCAAGCTGAGATCTCAAGGCTGAGCAGCAGTCTGCCTAGTAGGAGGAAAAGGGAAGTCCATGAAGATGAGAAAAACATGCTTCATTTGAGAGACAGAGAGAAGAATGGAGAAGGAGGGTGGGTTATATGTGGTGTGAAGATCGATTAATGTAAGTGGATCTAAATCAACAAGCGTCCTGAAAACTATTTCAAGGAGTTTGGAGAATCCTAAGGGTGGTAGGACCTTTACAGGTAGGTGATACCATCAGACAAGCCTATTGTGAGGAGTGGTCTTCAGCCAGTGGGGAACTGGCAGGAGCAGATGGGCCTGAATTCGGGGAAGGGAAGTGAGAGGTGGTTTCAGTAACTCAGAAGAGAGATAATGTTAGCCTGGGCCAAGGGAGTGGCAGTCAGAATATATTCCCGATAGATTTATTCAAGAAATTGGAGACATTATTGGGAGAACCTGGTTGTTTACAGGATGTGAGAAGTATAGAAGGATTATCACATATGAGGAGCAAGTGATACATTCATTGAGAAGAGAACATACGAAGGTAGAAAGCACAAGGGCCATTGTAGATGCCATCTCTCTAACTTTTCTCCTGGGAAGAAGATTCTCTTTATCTTAGGAAGAATTTAGTAAAAGCTAAAAGCCATAGGACTTAAAGTATCTGTGACAATGCGATCTATAAAAAAACTGGATAACAATGTACATGCCCAATAATGATAGTGCTTACTATGTGCCACACATTGTTCTGCGTATTCAACACAGAGAAACTCATTTAATCCTAAAAACAACCCTATGAAGTGCTGTGATGATTCCTACCTCATACATGAGCAACCAAGTCACACAGCCAGAATTTGGACCAGGGGGTCAGCCTCCTTAGAATGTATATAGATGCACTACCTCTCTCCATGATGGGGAGGTTTTGGTAAGGTTGAACACATCAGCAGCTCGAATCTTAGACAACCACTAAACAATCATTAAGGCAATTCCATGGAAACAAGGAAAATGTGTCTAGTGTATCATTAAATAAAAAATCAGGGGAAATGGTGTGTAAAGTCTGAAAATAATTATATTAAAAGATGTGCACACATGGGTCAGATCTGGAGGATAATTTACCATGATGTAAACAGATGTGCTCTTCAGGTGATGGGATTAGGGTGATTTTTATAATCAATTTTTCTTATATTATTGTTGATACCCATCTTTTATCTAATGAAAAAGTCAAAACAAGACACAAAAAAGATGTTTGAACTATATATAATGCCAATTTATGAGGGAGAGAAATAGGCACAAGTAATATATAGAGATAGAAATCAGAACAGTGGTTACGTTACGTCTGGGCACCCTAGATTGTCCAGGGGCATGAGATACCTTCTTGAGGGGAGGAAAATGCCCTACAGATAGGTTTAGATGATGGTCACACAAGTATGTTTTTGTCTAAACTCACTGAACTGTATTTTTGAGATTTCACTATAAGTTATATGTTTATTGTATGTAAACAAGGCCTCAATTTAAAAAATAGTACAGGAAGTATGACAGCTAATTTTATGTATCAACTTGGCTGGATCAGGGGATGCCCAGATATTTGGCTAAACATTATTTCTGGGTGTGTCTACGAGGATGTTCCTGAAGAAATTACACATTTGAAACAGTAGATCCAGAATAGGCCCCTCCCTGAAGGTGATGGCATCATCCAATCCTTTGGGGGCCTGAAGAGAACAAAAGTCAGAGGAAGGAAGGACTTGCCCTCTCTCTTCTGCCGGCTTGAGCTGGGACATCTCATCTTCTGCCCTAGGATTGTAATTTATACAATTGACTTCCATGGTTCTCAGGCCTTCAGACTCAGACTGAATTAACTACCAGCTTGCCTGGATCTCCAGATTGCAGATGTCACATCGTGGGACTTCTGAGCCTCAGTAGCCATACAAGCCAATACCTCATTTTCAATCTATCTCCCTACATATTGGTCGTGTTTCTCTGGAAAACCATAATTCAAGGGGACAGTCAAAACAAAGCCTTCCATTTTTTCACTTCCTTCTTCTCTCCAAGAGGAAGTCATCATTTTTGACTATCAGTGCCATCCAGGACAACCAGCCCACTTCTCTGCCCAGTTTCCTCCTTATAGGAAAGGTAATTTCAGTGGGGTAGCACAATTCCCTAGAACAGGGGTCCTCCAACAAGCCAATTCCAGCCTTCCACCAGTTTTTTTTTTAATAAACAAATTTTTATTGGAACATAGCCACACCCATTTGCTGATATGTCTATGGTTGCTTTCACAACACAACGCAGAGTTGAGTTGTTGCAACAGAGACCGTATAAAAGACAAAGTCCAAAATATTTGCTACGTGGATCTTACAGAAAAAGCTTGCCAATGCCATCTCTAGAGAACATTTGGAAATATGTATGGGCATTTAAGGTCGTCACAATGACTGACAGGAGGCTACTACTGCATGTACCATGCACAGTTACTCTACTGTCTAATGAAGAAATGCCCTGCCGTTCCCAACCCTAGTAATAATGACCCTACTGAGAAATTTACTTTCCAAGCAGGTTCAGAATCTAGAGAATGAAGCTATGGTCAAGACTCATGCTTCCACACAAATTAAAACTTTGCATGATTTCATTTTACCCACTTGGATGCACAGCCCCCCTCCCTCTTTCTCTATCTTTAGGCAAGAAGCATCAGAAAAGCACCCACCTCTTAGCTTCCTTAACTTTATCTAACTTTTCAGTTACTGTTTGACAGCTTGTCTTACAGGTTCCCTTAGGACGTAATTTTAGAATCAAGAAGAAGGTTTTTAAAAGTTGCCAAACCCAAGTTTAACAGAAGGAGACAGAAATGCCCACCAGGGTTCTAACTTGTTTAATCACACATTCTCCACCTCTCCCAAGTGGGACTGAGAGAGGGTGTTCTGCTTCTCCCATAAGAATTGTCACTTTAGAGTTTGCAAAGTACTTTCTGGATGTAATAGATGCTGCTCTGTGTAGTGCCCTGAGTGGATAGCGTAACTAATTCCCGGTTTAAAAGGAAAAGCAAACGAGTGATTTGGTCAAGGGTAAGGACGTAAAGTGAAATTGGGTCTGTTGACTTCAAGTTTGGAGGTCTTTCTCAGGAGCTGCCTGTTAAAACTGTACTCAAGCAATTTAACAGCAGAATCCCAGAAAACTTGCAGCCTTTCAAGAGCATATCAGATCACAGAAAGGGATGGGAATTAGGACAGGATTCAGCCTGTTTTGCTTGTGAACGTTTACATGTCTGTCTTTGTAGTAAACTCAGCATTTTGAGGGCTGAGGCTATGTCTTATTCATTTTTATCTCTTTGCATTCCAATGCCTAGTATCATACATGATACATAACAGGCATTTAATAAATGTTGGATGAACCAACAAATAATTGAATGAATAGAATTAATTTCATGCTCTCTATCCTTCCCTTCACCAAGAAGGAACCAGAAGATGATAGCAAACCACAAAAGAAAATTAAAATGTTGACTAACATACCTGTAAGATACCCAATGCTCGTCCAAACATGTACACATTTTCACTCATTAATTCACTTCAATAGCATGTGTGTTTGGTACTAGTCTCATCTCCATTTACTTTGCATAGGAAAAGACTAAAGTTCAGGCAAGTTAGAAAACTGACCCAAGGTCACAGGGTGGGGAAGCACAAGAGCTGGCATTTGAACTCAGGCCTGGAAGCTTCTTGTACCGGGACTCAAAATGACTATTATTCTACATTCAATGCTAAATGCTGGGGCAATGCAATCCCATCATCCTATTCGGGGGGAGGGGCATCCCTTTTATAGGATGGATGTATTTTCAATGGAATCCACACTTAACCCAGGGGAACAGAGAAGGAAGACTGCTTAACTTGTCAGCATTCATAAGAAGCAACTCTCTCCAGAAAAGTCCCTGCAGAGATGTAGGAATATGTGGATACACGGATATCTGATCCTGTAGTTTCAATAAAAGAGAGCGTGGACCCCACACAATGTGATAAATGGTACAATAAGTAGGGTAATATAATGCAGTCAGAAAGAAATACATTTTTATGTGCCAAATGGAATTGTATAACACCAGCTACAGCTTGGGTGATCATCTAATGAAAATGCTTTTGTGCTGGGTTGGAAATGCAGGGGTGAGGAACGCTCACATTTGGAAGTTTAACAACTATGTATGTCTTAACTTTTTGCAGTTTAAATTCAAGATAAATTGAGCAGTTTAGAGGGAGACGCTATCAGAGGGACTAGGCTCAGAGGAGTCTGTGCAAGGGGCAAAGGGGAGGACAGAAAGCCAAATTACTGTCGTTTCTTGAAAAGTAGGCATGCGATTTATTTTCAAATTCACCCTGAATTTATTAAAATATGTTGATTTCAGAGGCGCTTGGGTGACTCAGCCAGTTAAGCATCCGACTTCGGCTCAGGTCGTGATCTCGTGGTGCGTGAGTTCGAGCCCCACATCAGGCTCTGTGCTGACAACTCAGCCCCTCTCTGCCCCTCCTCTGCTCATATTCTCTCTCTCTCTCTCTTTCAAAGAATAAATAACTATTTTTAAAAAATTTAAATATCTTGACTTCATGTCCAGGGAGTCAGTGATAGCAAGATCAGCTAAACTCAAAATTGAGAGCCTGGTTTCTCTGATAAGAGTTTTCCATCTCTACAAACAAGTGATTAATTTAATAAATATGGCTAAATAAGGGAATGATGAATGAATAAGTGAAGAAAACTGTTGAGTGCCTTATATGCCTGATATTGACAGCTATATTTTGTTTAACTTCCATACGAATCCTAGGAGATGCATATGAGTAATAGCTCTATTTTTGAGATGGAAAAACTGAGGCACTGGGAAGGCTTGAGTTTTAAGCGAATGAGTGGGCAGTTACAACTCACATTCAGGAGACTTGTTCTGGTCACCTTCTATTCACCCTGCTGGTAAAAGTGGGCTCCTCTGCCCTAAATACTATGAAAAAGCCTAACACACAATACCCCACAGTGGACAGATGAGACCAACATCATTTGCCAGTCACATATACTCACAGCCCTGGAAAGCTAAGACACTGCACAACACACAGGACCATGTGAAGGTTGCACTCACAGCACAGGGGACCATCAGGGGCTCCAGGATATAGGCCCTATATTGACAAGAGTGTGAGATGGCCCTTGTTCCCATAGGACAGTGTGCCTACTTTGTCAGAATAATTGAGCAGGCTGGCAGGGAGGTGACACCCATCAGGTTGAAGACCAGTTGGAGTGCCTGTGATCCAGCTGATAAGGGAACAAGCCAGGTGGAAAGCCTCTCCTGCTGGGTGTGGGACATATCTGGTAAGCACAGGAGAGCTCTCAGTTACATCTTCAGGGTCCTATGAGGCTCAAAGATATCCCCAAAAATACATAAAATTTCAGATCTTGGGGCCCCTGGGTGGCTCAGTCGGTTAAGTATCTGAACTCTTGATTCAGCTCAGGTCATGATCTCACAGCTCATGAGATTGAGCTCCTCAATGGGCTCTGTGCTGAGCACGGAGTCTGCTTGGGATTCTCTCTCTGCCCTCCCCAACTTGTGCACGCACTCGCTCATGCACACTCTTTCTCCCTTTCTCTCTCTCTTTCAAAGTAAATAAATAAACATTAAAACATAATTCAGGTCTTTAGAATCCATGAGTGACTGGACCAGCAACTCACAACCAGTGCATTATTGCTACTCCCCCCCCCACCTTTCTTGATTTCTCTTTCCACGTCTTGTATAAATGCACACACTCTCCTCCTCCTTTACTTCAACACAGAAGAGAAGGCAGGTATGAAAAGGTGGAAAGGGCATCAGTCTCCAGACCAGTAGGTAAGTATTTGTGTCCTACCTCTGCTGTCCAGGAGCTTGAGAAACATAAGCCTTTGTTTTCTCTGCAAAATGAGAATGCTACCATTTCTACTTCCCATGGTGGTTGCACGATTAAGTGAAATAAAAGCACCTTTTAAAAAGCTATTTGGATGGAAGAGTTACTACTTATGACCATAACTCTCAACATCTCTGTATTTCTTTGACCCCCGGGGGAATTTTTTTTAAAGGAGCAAAGTAGGAAAGTAAGGGTGTAGCACTGCACCAAGGAGTAACAAAAACTAAGTAAAAGAGGTAGCATCAAACCATTCTGAGGGCTTATTAGTGTTCCCCTCTGTGGTAAACATCTACCATCATCTCAATTCATTTTTATAACTCATCAGGTTCATGTCAGCATTATGCTCCTTTGAAAGAGAAGTTCATGGAGACTTGGAAAAAATAAGTAAACTGCTCAAAGCCAAGTTACACAGGGGGTAAGTGACAAAGTGGGGCTCTGTACTCAGGTCAGTGCAAATTCAGAGCCTGTGCCCTTACCCTCCAAATGATATCCCCACAAGAATATACAGGTAATAGAGTAGGCTAAAGAATGCTGCCCCCCCCCCCCCCCGCAAGATGTCCTGGTCCCAATCCCCGAACCGGTCAATACGTCTCCTTATATAAAAAAGAGACTTTGGGGTACCAGGGTGGTTCACTCAGTTAATGTCCCACTGGATGGCTCAGTCAGTTGGGCTCTGACTTTGGCTCAGGTCATGATTTCATGGTGAGTTCAAGCACTGCATCGGGCTGTCTGTTGTCAGCACAGAGCCTGCTTCAGATCCTCTGTCCCTTTCTCTCTCTCAGCCTCCCTCACTCACACAAACATGCGCACATGCATACTCTCTCTCAAAAATAAACATATTAAAAGGGGGGCACTTCACACATGTGCCTCAGTTAAGGATCTTATGATTATCATGGATGGAGAGATTATCATGGATCATCCAGGTACACCAATATAATTACAAGGGTCCTTAGACGAAGCAGGCAGGAAACTCAGAATGAGAAATTTGAAGTTGCTCTGATGTTGACTTTGAAGACAGAGGAAGGGACCACGAGCCAAGAATTCCAAGTGGGCTCTAGAAGCTAGAAAAAGCAAGGAAACACATTCTCTAGAGCCTCCAGAAGGAACACAGCCCCACCCACACCTTCATTTTAGGAATTCTGACCTCTAGAACTGTGAAGTAATACATTTCTGCATTTTTTTTTCAACATTGTAGTTTGGATAATTTGTTACAGCAGCAATAGGTGGGGATCAGAATATTGCCTAAGAATAATTTGCTCTAAAGCTGTGCTGTCCCAATATGGCAGCCAACAACTGCATGGAGTTTTGAAGTTAAGGTTAATTGATTACTAAATTTCAAATTCAGTTCCACAATCACAGTAGCCTTATTTCATGGGCTCAATAGCTATTCATAGCTAGTGGCCACTATATTGGACAGTTCTAATACAACATTTTCTTCAACACAAAAAGTCTCCTGGAAAATATCACTTTGGAGGCAGAGGGTTGACACATCTCTATACCTGCAAATATTTCCATAAGGGTGGCATAAAGAGTTCATTTGGCACCATGGGTGATATAAACGGACTATGTGGGTTCAAATCCCAGTCCCGCCTCTTTTTAGCTGGGGATGACAATAATAGCACTTAGCCCAGTGGTTTATTATGAAGAGGAATATAGACAATGCATGCAAAATGTTTTAGCACAGTCCCTGACACATATTAGTGGGCATTCAATAAATATCAACCTTTATTATTCTTAAGGCCAGACCAATTTGAGAAGGTCCACTGAGAGTCTGTCTAAGGCCTATCTGAGGGCAACATTCTGAAAACAACTCTGTGCCTAGAAAGCAAGCAAAGAATGGAAGCATTGCCTGTAAGAAAATATTACATAAGACACTTCCCCAGAATGCAGTATCACAGCCATGTGAATACAAATCACCGACGTGCAAATACTCCTCAGAAATATTTATGATGGAACTTCAGCACCAACCCAAACAGCCTTCACATAGTGAAACGAAACCATAAATTATTTCCAAGAACATTGTAATGCCAAGGGAACTCACTTAATTATCCATTATCCCAGAAATGTAGACATAATGTTAATTAAAATGAAGGGGAAAAGCCATTTCCATTTTTTATTAAGATTCATTGGGCTTTTGAAGAGCTCTTTGCCCTGAAGGCTGGGCCAGGTGATGGAGAGCTCATCCTGGGAAGGCAAAAACAGCAACCTAGACAAGAAGAGGGGCACCTCAAGGTCAAAAAACAGCACCTCCAAAATGGAAGAAAAATGGTCTGGCCCTCACTCCCTAATCTTTCGCCCATGGATGCCTGTGTTTCCACCATTAGGAATTATTTTTCTTTCATCTGGAAATTGACACATCCTTGTTCTCTTTTTTTAAAACCCTCAAATTTCTGGACTTGGCAGCAAATGTGTCTGCAGTATTTCATCAAGCTCTAAGAATGCAGACTAGCAGACCCTTGGTTTTATCCCTTTATTTTCTAGAGCCCTGAGGCAACACTGAAACTCCTGTGGCTGGCCAGAGGGGAGGGAGGGAGGGAGGGAAGAGGGTGAAGGAGGGAGGGAAATAATGCACAGTCCAGTGGGTACTGGGCAAGGGCAGTGGGCCTGGTTTCAGAACCTCACCTCTAACCAAACAAGGCAACTTTGTTTTTACAGCTTATAATTAAATGTTGAATAATTCTGGTCTGCCTTGTATCAGACCCTCCCATGCAGTGCCCCTCCAAGCTCCATCTGTCTTCTCTCCTCCAAGAAAGACCCAGGTATAATACTGGGCATGGAGAATTAATTGGGAGAAAAGAGGGCTGGAGAAGGAGAGGTTTGTTGAGAGAAGCTATGGTAGGTGAGGGAAACTAGTGGAGTGGAGGACACTGTGTCCCCTGTAGGGTACTCAGAAAACCCCAGAAACAGATGAGCTACCTTGAGCTGAGTTGAGAGTGTACACTCTACCACTCTGGGATCAAACCACATGTGCACCAAGACTTTATAAGCACTTTAGAATTTCCACGTTCATATGATATTTCTTTACAGTAAAATGGGGGTAGGGGATGTTATTTTTAAAATAAATTTTAAGTCCTCTGGCATACAGGAAAGGAAATTCTAACAGTATCCTGAAGCTGTGATACATAGTAGGCACTCTTAGAGATGTGTATGGATGATGATTAGTGAGTGGATAATTAAACAAGTCATTTGCTTAGTTGTTGATGTCCACCACCTACTGGGATATGTTGGAGAAGCTGGAAATATCTTGCTGTACAAGGCGATGGAAAAGAGCCAGAGAGGAGCTGATATTTACTATACAGTACTGAACATTTATTGAACATGTGTACCCATTGTATATGTGTTTGTTTATAATACTGACACACATCCATAGGACAACCCATCAGAATGGACAAAATGTGGAACACTGACAATACCAAATGCTGAATGATTTGGAAGATAGTTTGGCGGTTTCTCACAAAACTAAACATGCTCTCACCATACAACCCAGCAACCATAGTCCTTGGTATTTATCCAAAAGAGTTGAAAACTTACGTCCACACAAAAACCTGCACATGGATGTTTGTAGCAGCTTTATTCATGATTGCCAAAACTTGGAAGCAACCAAGATGCCCTTCGGTAGGTAAATGGATAAATAAACTGTGGTACATTGAGACAACGAAGTATTATTCAGTGCTAAAAAGAAATGAGCTATCAATCCATGAGAAGACATGGAGGAGACTTAAATGTATATCACTAAGAAAAAGGAAGCCAATTTGAGAAGTTCATATACTGTGTGATTCCAACTATAGGACATTCTGGAAAAGTCAAAACTATGGAGACAGTAAAGAGATCAGCAGTTGCGGTGGGGGGTGGGGAGTGGACAAGTAGAACACAGAGGATTTTTAGGGCAGTGAAAATACTCTGATGATGTCATAATGACAGACATATGTCATTATACATTTGTACAATCTCATAGAATGTATATCAAGAGTGAATCCTAATATAAACTATGGACTTTGGGTACTCATGATGTATCAATGTAAGTTCACTAATGGGAACAAATGCCCCACTACATTGGAAAATGTTGACAGTCGGGAGGCTACACATGTGTGGAGACAGGAAGTGTATGGCAAATCCCTGTACCTTCCTCCCAATTTTTCTGTAAATCTAACACTCCTCTTTAAAAAAAAATCTACATGAAACTAAAACTGTGACTCACATATATAACTCTGGCTAGAGACTCATTTGTTCTTACTCTTGGAATTTCCAGAGCCTCCAGTTCCTCCACAGTAAAGCTCGTAGGTCAACTTCTTTCTACATCAACTCTCTGTAATCTGATCCCTTAGCTAGAGAACAAATATCCAGGACTTGCACATAACTCACAACCTGATTTTCTTCTAAGATCTCTTCGCAGCCTACATTCTGCATTAGTTTTCTAGGACTGCTACAATAAAGTATCACAAACAGGGGCTTACACAACTGAAATGTGTTTCCTCCCAGTCTGGAGGCGGGAAATCTGAGATGAGGGCGTCAGCAGGGCTGGGTCCTTCTGAAGGCTGGGAGGGAGAATCTGTTACAGGCCTCTTTCCTTGGCTTATAGATGGCTGTCTTCTTCTGTGTCCTCACATGGTCTTCCTACGATATGTGTCTGTGTCCTAATTTCCCCTTCTTATAAGGACACCCGTCATACTGGGTTAGGGCCCACCCCAAAGATCTAATTTTCACCTAAAAATCTCCATAAAGACACTATCTCTAAATAAGGTCACATTCTGAGGACTTCAAAACAGGGATTTTCAGAGGACACAGTTCAACCAGTAACACATCCACAGAAAAGGTCAGATTTAGAATGCAGTCCCTCATGTCTCTTCTGTCTCCTATTGCATCAATTTAATTGACTCTGATCTTTTTATGGTAGTTTATAGGCTCTACAACCAGGTTTTCTGCTGACATCTACCCTGTCTATCTCTATCCTACTTCCTGGCTTTTCTAACTTCATTCCTTTGAAAATGTAAAACACTTGAGTACAATAGGTTGAAAAAAACAACAACAGAGGTGGTCAGTCTGATCTAGCTTCTCATCTAGGCATCTCATACCTATGTCCCATGGAGTTGGCTCCATTTGGACACAATAAAAATCATTTTCTAATAAAGCACCCCAGGAAGCAGCAGAGGCTAGCCTGACCTCCCATTTCAATGGCACCCACGTGGGCTAAGCCCAGAATCATCTGCTTCCTCCACAGCAGGCAGACTCAAATCTGCACAAGAGTAATGCACAGAAGAGCAGATTTTGGCAACGATGCAGAGTTTCAGCCAAAATAAATGCTACCACCTGGTAGCTTTCGAACAGGATCCATGCCGGTATTTCATTTGGGCTGAAAACACTAGAAAAATAGTATTTTGCATTTTGCACCTGTAGCCATGCTTCCTGTCAGCCACGTATCACTTTCCAATGATGCCATGAGGTGGGTAGAAGAAAGGGTAATCTAAAGGGGTCTTAACAGGGAGAGCATATTGGATTCAGAGTTTCTAATAAGATGTGGGGGGGGGGCCAGAGTATCCTATGAAATTTTAGCATCCGTTTCTTCAGAACCTCAAATACCTTGGCAACCCCCATTTGATGCACATTTCAGTGTTCCTTTGTTAAGTCAATGGTATCCCTGCCAAATGCGTTCACTTATCTCATTACAGTTCAGCTTCGTTTATGTTCCAAAAACTAAGCATGGAGGTAAACGTTATATACCTCACACGGGCGCACACACATTCATTAAGCATGCACACTATAGAGAAATCTGACTTAATGAAAGTTTATTTGAAGAGAATGCTTATTTAAATGCAGTCTACTCTTGCAAATGGAAATGGGTTATTTTTGGATAATTGCATAGCTGGGTGAGCTGTGCATTCACTCTGCTGGGTGGCCTGACTGTTTCTTAACCTTTTCTAACTGGAACAAATATATATATTTTTTCCTCTGCAGAGAGAAACTAATGGGACTTCATTAGGTCAAGAGTATGGTCATGAGGCTTAAGGACTGAGGAGAAATACAAGTAGGAATCCTCAGAGTAATGCTGGGTGAAGGGAGGAGGCGACAAGGCTGAAAGCTCTCATTGTGATACCACTGAGTATTAGGTCCAGCAAAGACGACAATGAGGGTCTTTAAATATCTAATTACAGTAAACAGGCTTTCCCTTTCAAATAAAAAGATTCGTTTATGCCTTTTTAGGAGTCAAGAGGAAAGCCACCCTATAGATATAATGGGGAAGATATTTAAAGTTCCCTAGCAATCCCTGTTGTATACTTGGAAGGCTGGTAACTATGGCAAGAAGCTAGAGATGTATGTGAGTTTGGAGGCCAAGCAGGTGAGATGGGGACAGGTCCAGCTCAGTGTGATATCTGTAAGGTCTCCCCATACCCCATGTTCCACTCCTTTCAGTCCATAGGACCTTGGTGTCCTCACCCACCCTCCCCGCCCCCCCCCCCCCCAGCTGATGAGCAATTCAGGAACTCAGGTGCCAATTGTCATTCAAATAGCTCAGCTAGTCTCAGTTATGGATTTCAGCATTCCATCCTAAACCTACCTGGACAGAATCTCCCCCCTGTCAGTACCAACATCCACAAGCAGTTCCCCATCTTATCTATCCCCAAACTCAAAAGAAAAGCATGGGCCATAAGAACCTAAGATGAGCTGCTGTCTTGAAGTTTCCCGATTTCATCTAGAGTCTTTCCACCAACCCAACACTTCCCCCTCCAACCTGTGGTTAGAAATGAATGCCCAGGGGCGCCTGGGTGGCTCAGTCGGTTAAGCGTCCGACTTTGGGTCAGGTCACAATCTCGAGGTCCGCGAGTTCGAGCCCCCCGTCAGGTTCTGGGCTGATGGCTCGGAGCCTGGAGCCTGCTTCCGATTCTGTGTCTCCCTCTCTCTCTGCCCCTCCCCCGTTCATGCTGTGTCTCTCTCTGTCTCAAAAATAAATAAACGTTAAAAAAAAAAATTAAAAAAAAAAAAAAAGAATGCCCAGATCTCCAGGGGCTCTAGAGGGAACAAACAAGGTGTACAAGACTCTGTCTTAAAGGATGGGTGTTGCCTTGAACAAATGACTGACACAGAAGTTTCTGCAGCTTGAAATCAACAACAACCACCAGAAACAAATGGACAGGAAAACAAACAAAACTCTGCAATAAGAGGATGGGCACTCCATGTAGAGGACTCATTATCTGCAAGCTGTAGTACAGACTGAATTATAGGTAGATGTTTAAAGACTAGATGAGTCTAGAGATAGTGGCTCTCTAATGAGAGATTAAGTAAGTTGGGAACTGCTGGGAAAGGACAGTATGTAAAGGACCTCTAAGGCAGAAGGGGGACATAGCTTTATCTTCTATGACCCTCCAAAGATGTAAGGGAAAGGGGACACCTATGGACAGGTCAGGGGTAAGGGCCCATCCTTTGCATGTTGATGCCCGCAGTTTGGAACCTGGTAGGAAGCCAAAGGGAAGGGCACAGGACATACAATATGGATAACCTGACCTGAATTTAGTATCCTCACATCTGTACTCTTGGACTTTGGCAAAACAATAACCTCTTTGCCAAAACAATAGCCTCCAATGTCTCTGTCCCTCAAATAAGGTGAATACAACCTGCTCCATCTACTTTCATTATAACCGTCATCGTGCTTGTATCATTAAAGTTTACAGAACACTTATATATGCCAAAGAAGTGGCCATGTGGCATATAGTATCTCATTCAGTTCGCATAAGAGCCTTATGAAATAAAATCACGTTGCCCACTGATTGTTGGGGAAGGGTAAGGTCCTTTGCCTGGGTCCACTCAGTTGTAGGTGTTAGACTAAGATTCACAGCATTCTTGATGATGTGTCTTGCGAATCAAAAAGCATTGGAAATGTTACAGGTGTCTTTCCAAACTTGTCCACAAGTGCCTGTAAGCATCTCTTACTAATTACTAGGAAGCCTTTGATTGGGTGGTTGCTGATAGTCTCTTTTTGGCACAACTGAAACATGTGGGCTCAATTCATATGTCTGCTCCCCAAGAACATGTTCACCTCTGGTTAGCGCAGCTCAGATCCAAGTAGGGAAGGGCCAGTGATACCTGACAGCAGAGTACTCCCCAAACCAAAGCAACTAAATGTGGTTTTATAAAGGGCCTGGTTCAACAAAGCCACCAGCTGTTTTCCAGCAGGGGAAAAATTCAAATTTCAATGCCCATGCCTTTGGGGAAAAAAATCATACTTAAAAACTCTTATCAAAATATGATAATTAATATAATTCACTAAAGAAATTATTCTCTAGCAGGTGGCTGCCATGAATCTGCAAAAATGCTGAGCAATATGGAACTTCTCAACAGAACCCAAAATGACAGGGATTGGACTTGCCCCAAGGAAGGAGGAATGCCTTGTGTTTGCAGAATCAGGAAACGAAGCCACTCAGACTGGTGTTTGATTATGCAGCCTCTGTATACACAGCTCGCACTTTGCTGCGAGTAAGGGATGCCCATTCCCAGAGTTCCAGGCACTAATGGAAAGAACAGGAAAGGAGAGTTTAAGTGTTACGGGATGCTGGATCTTCGAGGTAGCAGACACATTTGCTCCTCAGTGGGATGTCTACTATTCTCAGAATCTCCCAGCCCTAAGGGTTACTTCTGTTACTGCCTTTGTTTCTGGGATGTGGAGATTAGTTTGCAATGCCAGAGAGTTCAGCCTCATAGCGTGGTGGAAGCCAGCTGGGTAGTGCACACATAACAGAGCAGCCAACAGCTTGGGCTCTGACCAAGGGAAACGGAAACCCAAGGCCAATGGAACGTCCTAGCATGGAGGCTAAACTCCATGATAGATGCTGCTGGTGTTCCAACAACCATAATAACCTAGGGACAGTCAATCGCCCTGTGACATGGCATTGGTGGTGAGCTAGAGGGTTTAGAGGCCTAAATGCAACCACCCTGCCCCACATCTTTCTGTTCCACTACATCTTCCAGTTTGCAAAAGGCTCTCACATCCTTCTCACTCATTCATGAAGTCAAATATTTATGGGACACCGACTCTGTGCCTGTTCCAGTTCTAAGCACAGGGGATACTGCAATGATTACAATACAGTATTCGCATAGCTGAGGTGCGTGCATGTGCTACGGGAGACAGACAGTAAACACATGAATAAAGAAGTAATGTGAGGTGGGGTGTGGGGAGGAGACAAATCTAGAAGACATGACAAAAGGAGGTGCTATTTTAGATGGCACAGAAAGTTCTTTCTGGAGGTAACATTTGAGCAAAGACCTGAATAAAAGGAAGCGAAGACGTCTGTGAAACTCTGGGTCTCACGTACAATGAGTTACAGTGGTCTACTGGACCTCGACCTGCTGATCGTCGGGGGTAAATCACTTTTCAAACCCAAGTTTTAAAAATATTCCCCTGGAGTAAGTGTTCTCAGATTTGTGCTGACTTCAGGAGGCAAGCAGACTGCCTTGGCAGCAATTTTTAAAAATAAAATGAAAAGCAATTATGTTCCATCACAGCAATTTACTCAGTGAAAATCTGGGGAGAAAAAAGGTAAATACATCCCCTTCATCCCCAAGGGCCTCCTGGGCCAGGGGCTTTCCTCATGGCCAGAGCTGGCTCTCTCCCCTCTGGGACACAGGCCCAGGCAGTCCTCACAGCTCCAGGGAAGGCGCGCTCTCTGACTTCCTGGTACCAACAGAATGGCTGGGAGTGAGTCACCCGCAAGCCCAGCCAACTCAAGCAATGTGCAGCAAAGACAAAGGAGAGCATTTGTATGTGTTTCCCAGACATGACACATTCTAAGCAGGTTGCAGCCAAACCAAGCCTCCGGAGGTCTCAGAGTGTTGATCTGCAGTCAAAAAAAGCTTAAAATGACACTGGAGGAGATGAAAGGCTGCCCAAATCAGGCTGCACTTTTAACCCAGCCAGACGCCCCACAGTTCCCCGACTAGCGCGTTTCTGTCCCACTTTCTTATCTTGGTTTCCAACCACCCACCCCCATCCTAACGAGTCCCTCTATTTTAACATTAAGTTTTTAAAAAATATGTGCAAATAGTACATGCTCAGAATATACAAAAAGCAAAAAGAAGGAAATAAAAAACATTCACAGTGTCACATCATTCAGCAATAACTGCTTTTCACGTTCTGCTGTATATCCCTCAAGAGTTTTTCTTTCGCATCTTATTTATGGATACATATTTTTAAACAAGCTATAGCCATACGATATGTCGTTTAACATAATTTTCTCACTCGAGGAATCAGAAATACCTTCCCAGGCCTATTTAAACGATAGAGTTATCCAAATGTGTTTACCAAATCAGATTTAATGGCTGCAGAGGATTCCATTTTATGGGCAGACCATAATTTATTTGATTTTTCCTGTTATTAGCATTTTCATTATTATAAACAACGCAGCGACGAGCATCACTCACTCCTTCATTTAACAACTATTTATAGAGTGGCTTCTGTGGCTAAGTTTGAGAGCACATCCTTAATTACTCCCCGAGGATAAATTTCTGGAGATGGAATTGCCGGGTGCAAACACAGGCATGCATTAAAGGCATTTGAAACAAGCTTATTTGTCTTATTGCCAAATCGTGCCCCAAAATGTTGTTCCAAGTTGTACTCCTACCAGCCTGGTAGGAGAAGGTCTGGCTCCCAAAATACTTGGCAACATCGACTTTTCTTTTTCGTTTTTTTTTTTTTTTTTGGGGGGGGGGGGTGGGGAGGGAGGTAATTTTGTAGGAAAAAAAATAATGTCGTTTCATTTTTCAGTCCTTTGTTGCTACCCAGACTGAGCATTTTTCCATGTGTACTGGCCATTTAGATTTCCCTTCCTGTGAATTGCTTATTCACAGCTTCCCCGATACGTCTTAATTAAGTCTAGGATGAAGAGGAAAGAATGGAGAAAATTAATAATTATTGAGTGCTTGTTATCTGCCAGACAGTATATACTGTGGGCTTCACGGGGAAACACTTATCATTACAACAGGTCTATCATTATCCCCATTTTATAGGCGATGGTGCTGTAGCCTGGAGAGTTAACCCGCTCAAGCAGGCATGGTAAGGAGCAAAAGCAAAATTCAAACTCTGCTTTGAAGCTTGTTCCCATTACTGCCTTCTGGAGGTGCTCAATGCTTTGATTCTGAGGTAAAATGTTAGGACAATCTGTGTAAGGGTCAGAACTGAGATGCTTAGGTCCTTACTGTGGGGTTTTGCCCCAGCACCAAGTCAGTGGTGACAGTGAATGGTTTCCTCAGAGAACCTGCCATCTCACATTTTAAAAATAATTTTTCGGGGGGCCTGGATGGCTCAGTTAGTTAAGGGTCTGACTTTGGCTCAGGTCATGATCTCATGACTAGTGAGTGTGACCCCCACGTTGGGCTCTGTGCTGACAGCTCAGAGCCTGGAGCCTGCTTCGGATTCTGTATCTCTCTCTCTGCCCCTCCTCTGCTCCCATCTTCTAACTCCTTCAAAAATAAATAAACATTAAAAAATAATTTTTCAATTTTTTTCTACAGAGAGAGAGAGAGAGAGAGAGAAAGAGAACCTAAGTGAGGGAGGGGTTCCATCCCATGAACGGCAAGATCATGACCTGAGCTGAAACCAAAGGTCAAACACTGCCCTGACTGAGCCACTTAGGCACCTATCTCAGGAGCCTCTAAGAACATATTCCCTAGGAAATACTTGGAAACAGTAACTATCAAATGGCAGGGCTACATCTTTCTTGTCACAGCCGAGTGGCTAAAGAACCGTTTCAGAAGTTGGGGCATATCCTGCTGACAACCACAGGTTTTGGATTCCATTATACTCCTCAGAAGTAGCTTTAACATGTACAAATGTGCATGATTATACCAGAAAACAAACAGCATGAAATGTCTCCTGATTCCCACCTTCTACGTAAGCCTTTTCCCTTCTGGTGAAAACACTGCTCCTTCATCTTTTCTCTGATCTAAGTCGTACATGTAGTTCACTGGCTAGCCCATTGGATCCCTTTTGCCCCTGGCATCCTCTTCTGGCTGCCATTGTATCACTGACCACACTGCATAGCTTATCAGCTTGCTCTTCACTGAGTAAAATTCACATAACATAAAATTAACCATTTGAAAGTGAACAATTCAATGGTTTTCAGTATGTTCACAGTGTTGTGGAAACTACCACCTTCATCTAGTTCCAAAAAATTTTCATCGCCCCAAAAAGTAACCCTGCTCTCATTTTTCTAAGGTTTATTTATTTTTGAGAGACAGACAGAGAAAGAGAGAGACAGCCAGAGAATGGGTTGGGGCAGAGAGAAAGGGAGAGTCAGAATCCAAAGCAGGCTCCAGGCTCTGAGCTGTCAACACAGACCCCAACACAGGCCTTGAAGTCATGAACCATGAGATCATGGCCTGAGCCAGAGTCAGATGCTTAACCAATGAGCCATCCAGGCACCCCAACCCTGCTCTCATTAAGTGCTCAGTCCCCATTCTTCCCTCCTCAAGGGCCCCAGCAACCACTAACCTACTTTCCTCTCTATGCATTTATCTATTCTGAATACTTCACATAAATGGAATCATACCTGTGGGCTTTTAAAATCTGGCTTCTTTTGAATAGCATGATGTTTTGTTAAGTCCATTCATGTTCTAGCATGTATCAGTACTCCATACCTTTTTTGTAGCTGAATAATATTCTACTGTATGGGCAGATCACAGTCTCAACATGTCTTTAGCTGCTGATGGACACTTAGGTTACTTTCATCATTTGGTTGTTATAAATAACGTTTCTACAAACATATGTGGATGTTTACTTGTTAGAGCTCCTCTTCCAGTTTCTTTTTTTTTTTTAATTTTTTTTCAACGTTTTATTTTATTTTTGGGACGGAGAGAGACAGAGCATGAACGGGGGAGGGGCAGAGAGAGAGGGAGACACAGAATCGGAAACAGGCTCCAGGCTCTGAGCCATCAGCCCAGAGCCTGACGCGGGGCTCGAACTCACGGACCGCGAGATCGTGACCTGGCTGAAGTCGGACGCTTAACCGACTGCGCCACCCAGGCGCCCCAAGTTTCTTAAGAGTCGAAGCGATGGGTGTTATTAGACTTCAGATCCTTTAGGACAGGGGAGCTGAGGACAACCTGTGGTCCTGGTTTGCCTGGGACTGTGGGGTCTCCCAGAAGATAGGACTTTCAGTGATGAAACTGTGAAAGCCCAAAGCAGACCTGGAGGAGTCACTCTGCTAAAGTATAGTATATTACGTGACATGGAACCACTACTCAGTAAATATTTCTTAGATAAAAAAATTTTTGCCATTTACTTGACATTTACTCAATCATGACATGCCTCAGTATATTGACTCAGGGTTGTTGTTTTTGTTGTTGTTGTTTTAGCATAAGGCATTTATAACAATCTGTAAGATTACAGAAACCTACACTTTCGGTGTAGTAGAAGCATATGCAGAAGGGAGAGTGAAAGTTTTAAACAGTGAAACCACAGGCTATTGCAAGTTAAACCTACTTGATAAAGATTCCCAACAAGTGTCAAAGCCTTCCCTGGGTTGATGAGAGAGAACTGCCCCATGTGCCAAAAACGGGAAGAAATATTGTTTCCTTTTCCTGAACGACACTGGGCAGATCAGAAAAACATCACCCATAAGAGAGTGGCAACTGTAATCCCTTTAGAGAGAGGCAGAGGCCTGCGGGAACCTGAAGAGCATTCAGGCAACGATGAAAATTAGTCTGAGAGCTTTGGTTCAACCCAAACAGAGATCCAGCAGGTGACTGACCTTGGAAGGAAAGGAGGCCTTTTCAGTTCTGTGCCGTTAAGAACCGCAATGAGGTATTACACACCCCACTGTCTATCACACACCTGTTAGAATAGTTACTTTATATATAGACACACACACACACACACACACACACACACACACACACACACACGGAGAGACCTAACAGTTGTTAGTAACAACGTGGAGAAAAGGGAACCCTGTGCTTTGCTGGTGGAATTACAAATTGGTGTGACAACTATGGAAAACAGTATAGAAGTCCCTCAAAAACAAAAAGTAAAATTGCCATATGATCAAGCAATCCCACTCCTGGGTATATATTCAAAAGAAATGAAATCAGGATGTGAAAGAGATACTGCACTCCCGTGTTCACTGCAGCATTATTCATAATAGCCAAGAATATATGGAATCCATCCATGTGTCTGTGAGCAGATGAATAAACAATACATGGTATATGCATACAAAAGAATATTATTCTGCCTTAGGAAAAAAGGAAATCCTAACATCTGTGACAACATGGACAGACCTGGAGGAAAGCATGCTAAGTGAAATAAGCCAGTCCCAGAAGGTCAAATACTACATGATCCCACTTAGATGAGAAATCTAAAACAGACTCATAGAAGCAGTGAGTAGAATGGTGGTCACCAAGGGCTGGGGGCGGGGGAAACAGAGAAGTAGTACTCAAATGGTATAAAGTTTCAGTTATGCAAGATGATTAAATCCTAGAGAGATGCTGTATAGCATAGAGCCTATAGTTAACAGTATCAAATGATACAGTCAAATATTTTCTGAGAGTATATCTTATGGTGTATTCTTATCACTAATCATAATTAAAATAATAATAATAATTACAAATGGGGCAGGAGGAATCTTTTGGTGGTGATGGAAATATTTATGGCATAGATTATGGTAATGGTATCACAATGTGTACTTATTTCCAAACTCATCAAGTTGTATACATTCAATATGTATAGCTTTTTGTATGTCAATCGTATCGCAAAGTAATTTTAAATTTTTTAATAATTTTTTTAAGAAGGACAGAGACAAGAAGAGGTACAAATCTTGACATTATTCTGAACTTGCAGAGACCACAGGAGAGACTGAGAGTTTCTGTATTTGAATGTCCTCACATAATTGGATGGCATCTCAGCCAATGTGGAAGGTGTGGCTGGAGGGGGGCCAAGGCAAGGTCAAGGATTACACAGGACCATGAGAGACAAGGAGGAGACACAAAGGAAGTGGGAGCATCAGGACAGAGATGCACCTAAGGACTTCACCAAACCCCATGTAGACACACAGTATCTGTAGTTGGAGATGGCCTCACATTTCCATCAGTGATCCTGTAGGCTGTATGCGGACTTCAAGCCATTATGCAGGTTCAGACATTCTAAACTCAACCTTGTTCTCACGTATAGGAACTCAGGCTAGGGAACCCCTACTGATAATGCTATCTGGGGAAAGTGAAGAAAGGAAATGATGTGTGTGTGTATATATAACGTATATATACACACAAACACCCACACATATACATACACAATATATCTGCACACAGACGTATGCACATACATACATATACACACACACCTGATGGTGCTGAAATATGTTTATAAGGAGAGTGTATGCGTGTACTTTCAATCCTTACAACACTTCAGAAAGGTATACACTCTTAGTATCCCCATTTTATGAACATGGAAATGGAGGTTCCACAAGCCCAAGAAATCTCCTCAAAGTCATGATATGATAAACAGAGGAGCTGAGATTTAAGTCTGTTCTTTCCATTCTGTCACACTGCCTCTCTCATGTCCAACTAACTTTTCCTTTGTGGATGAGCTCAAAAGAGAGGTGGAGTCAAGGTTCACTTTCCACAGAGGGTCAGCAGCCCCTTTCCCACAATAAGGTATTAAATGAGCCTTACTCCTGTCTGACAGACCACACTTTACCTAGACGTGCATTCATAACCTTTTTCCACTATGTCCAAAAAGTAAAGGTCCTTGGCTAGATTAGGATGTCAAATTTATCATTCCCTGTCTCTTCTGACATCCAAAACCTTGTACTTGTAACACATCATTTCTTTATTAGTGATCAGCAGAACTGTGCTCACAGAAGCTTTCCTATTCTGGGTCTTAATTTTGTACATTTCCAGTTTCCATGGAGACACTACATTCTTGCATTCTAAGAGTGTCACTGTAAAACAATGTGAAAACAAAGCAACTTCATACAAATGGCTCACTCTGGACATCACCAGGCAACACTCTCATCAAATACATAGGACCACGGTGCTGCGTTTTGGGGTTAATTGCTGAGGCCAAGCTCCCTTCTTTCTCCCCCAATCTAAGAGATGCTTTCCATGCCCATCCTGGGGACCAAGTTCACAGTTATGAGACCATCTCCAGGTCTCTCTGCTTCAATTATTGCACCACTGTTATAATAAAGTCTAGAGGTAACTATGGCAACATTATTCCAAGGATAAATACCACCGTATCGCCTTCAACTTTACCCCCCTGCACAAACAAATGAAAAATCAAGAACATGTAGGATTAATAGCATCACTTGTTAAAAAGCCAATGGACAGCAGAGTTCAGAAAAGCTTTAATTAGTGGAGTCTTTCCTGGCTCGGTTTAACATTTGCTCTGTGCCTCCCACAGAGAAAGTACATGTGGGCAGTCAGCCTCAGAATTCAGTATCACTGAACCTGGACACCATGAGGCATCCAAACCCGGGTTTCTCAAAGTTCACAAGGTGTCCTGTTTCTGCTTTCACTACAAGATTAATGTTGTAGGCAGGGGTAAGGGCTTACCCTGAAGCAGAGAACTTCATGGTGTATCAGTTTCAGCTACAGTACTGATGACCACAGTATAGAGAAGAAGAGTTCACCATCAGAGCTTCCCATTGCTTAAGACCCAATAGAAGTCGTCTAGCACAATGGTTGAAAGTATGGACTTTAAAATCAGACAAACGACTTGAACGGAAGACTGCTCTTTCACTTATAGGATCTTTGACCTTCAACAAGTTACTTAACCTCTCTAAGCCTCAGTTTCCTCATCTGTAAAGTGGGAATTATCACCAACCTCATAGCATCATTGTAAGGATTAAATGAAATCACATGTGTGACTATCAAAACCCATCTCCTCTTGGGTCCCATCTATATTACATTTCCTGGCTCACTGTGACTGAGTTAGGACCAATGAAATATGAGTTGCAAGGATGTATTCTTGCTGTCTAGCCCATGAAGAACTTCCTACCTTTGCTCCTCCATGTTCTTTCCCCCCTCTGTCGGCAACCTATCAGCACCAAGGGAAGCTATTCAGTGATGATGGCACAGTCCCAATCAACTGGGTCCTCATTTTGTGTTTCAGTCAACCTGAATGAGCACATGGAACTAAGCTCCCTGATCCTTGTCAGCCAGGATCACCTGAATTAAACTGCTACCGACAAAGGAAGAAAAAAAATTTAATGTTTATTTGAAAAAGAGAGAGAGAAAGAGTGTGAGTGTGCTCATGAGCTAGGGAGGGGCAGAGAGTGAGAGGAAGACAGAGAATCCCAAGCAGGCTGCTTGCTTCAGCACAGAGCCCAACACAGGGCTTGATCTCGTGAACCCTGAGATCATGACCTGAGCATAAACAAAGAGTTGGATGCTTAACTGACTG
Source organism: Lynx rufus (assembly GCF_022079265.1). Lineage (NCBI taxonomy): Eukaryota > Metazoa > Chordata > Mammalia > Carnivora > Felidae > Lynx > Lynx rufus. The sequence continues at coordinate 20,251,514 of NW_025814838.1, forward strand.
AGCCACTCAGAGGCCCCAAGAAAGACATTTCTGTTGTGCTAAGCTAACACAATGAAGGGTTTATTTATTTTATCATCTGACACAACTCCTGATTATACAAATGGAACATGCTTAGCTCAGTTCCTGACATACAGTGAAAACTCTGTACCTGTTAGGTGTATCATTGAAAAGAAGCCACTTTTTCTGCAAAGCTGGCCAATCTGCCAAGAACTCTGGCAAGTAACATCTGCATTGACTTCATGGAATATATTTGATTCATAGAGTTAGGTGTAAGCTTTTCTGCTGCAATAAGTAATGAAGTACAAATTGAGGAAATTAGTTATCAATTAGTCATTCGATGGTTGGGAAGGCAGGCGGCAGGCATAAATGGTGCCAGATTAGTTAAGCCACGATAAATTTTATTGCTCTACAAGGATTGGGTCTTTATCCATTACTTCTCAAATTTATCTTTATTATTGGCCCCAGGACATGAGACAGGGCCTGGATATGGAAGGAGGTAAGAGACCAGCCAGGGCATTTGGGAGATGTAACAAACCCACAGCAAAGATGGTCTCCAACAAGGTCATGTATGACCTACTCCAAGGGGAAAAGGCACCAGGGAAGTCATGCTCATCTTTCCTCACTGCCCTCTCTGTAGGGTTTCCAGTTTTTCTACAGAAGTCCCACAGTTTCTCTAGGAAAGTACCCTGTCTCTGTAATTATCCTATCATACCTGGCACACACATGGCATTTTGCAAGTCAATCCACTACAGGGTAAAAGATGTTTCTGCTCATCTGGAATATGTAGAACTGGGCTCACAGAAATTAAATAACAACTGATAGAGGGGAGGGCGTGAACCCTTCTGGTCTGTGAGTCCCCATGACCACCTTTGTTTTTGTGTCTCTCCTGGTGACTAGCACAGAATTCCCTCATTTTTTTTTCATAGCTTTCCATTATGCTTAATATGATAGCCAAATTTTCACCATGACCTTGGAGACCCTCCAACGTCTGGCATCTGCCTCCTCTCTGTTTCCTATCCCTCTCCTCTCTTCATCACCCCTTCTACCTCTGAATGAATTGGACATAGGTTGATAAAATTAATTCCTACGGGAAATGGTCTTCTTTTACGGTCAACAAAGGCTCTTTAGCTCATAGGTGAAGTTTCAAGAGAAGCCACTGGCTTAGTCTACATAATACCCAATAGCCACACTACATCAATGATTCATTCAAAAGGATCAGGCTAGACTAAAGCAACAGACTTCTAACCGAGACTCTCCCAGCCTTGACTCCAATCTAACCTTCACTTAGCTGCCAGAGACATCAACTAAAACACCCCCCTATTTTATAATAGCTAACACACACCTGGAACTAGCCAGGTACAAGGAAAAACACTAAGAATGTTACATATATTAACATATTTAAAAACAACTTTAGAGGTAAGTTACCATTATTATCCTCATTTTATTGATAAGGTTAAAAAATGTTAAGTAGTTTGTATGTAGCAGATCACAGGTTCAAAATCAACTTTCCTGGCTTTCAACTACCATATTATGCCAACTCCACTAAAATAGTTATATGGCCAAGATCACCCTCAAAACTCTTCTAGAAGTTTCACATAAAGTGCCATACATGTGGTCTTGCATTATTAACACTTGTACATCAACTCACTCAATAAACCTATCAAGCTACATTAGGAAAAGGAATCAAAAAATAAAGTCTATATGCTGACATTAGATAATTATCATATACCTAAAGGTTAATGGGTAAGGAGGAGAGAATCCCATATTATTCTTACTTTCCTCCAAGGTTCAGGTCTTTGATTTTCCCAGTAAAACGCTATGACCTCAAAACAGTTCTCTACTTATTTATGGATACACAAATTAAACGAGCTTGAATGATAAAATGGAGTGGTACCTTATACAGAAAAGAACAATGGTGTTCTAGTAAATGCTCAATAACCACATCTCTGAGGGGAGGAAATCACCAATCTGTAGCATTTTCTAGTTTCTATGGTGTAAATACTCCCACTATGGCCAAGCTCAAGCTGCCAATACGACAAAAAGTCACTCGCAGATTTCCTTAAAAGTTAACCATCAGCTCTCAGTGGCCAGGACAAGCACACCATGAGGAGACAGGTCCTATAGACAGGTCTTAGGAAAAGAAGCAATTCCTCTGTACAAACTGAGAAGGACTCTGCCATATGGAAATAGAGTTGTAACTCTTTCTCAAATGAAAAACACATCTAAATTCTATACAATTATATTCTAAATTTTTGAGACTAAACAGTAAAATAACAAGTAATGGACAAAGTGTAGAATTTGTAGACAACTTATATCAACGAAGATTTTTTTTTCTCTTCAATGTTCTACATAATGGCACTAAAACCTTTATTTCTAGATTTTTAATAAGCACATTGTGAAGATTGAGCTATACCAGTGCGTGAACGAACACACACACACACACACACACACACACACACAATTTGCACTCTTCTTTGAACACTGTTCAAGTTTTCCTTTCTTGTCAACTTCTTTCAGTTTACTTTGAAATACAATATGCATTTCAAAGTTGTATAGATCCAATGTAGAGGAAAGTCTGAAATTCCATATCCAGACTTGTCTAAATTACTCAATCATTTCATGAAATCCATATCACTTCCCCTTTTCAGTCTAACAGGGTTCTCTTACCAAACTTAATTCAAAGAGTTGCATTACCAGCTTTTTCTGAAACCTCTGTAAAATGCCTGCTCATCCCTGATTTGGGGGACTTTCTCTCTAGAGAAAAGGATTCTGTGACCCATGAAGCAAACTATCTCCTGGAAAGCACAGTGCCATGACTATGAGGGTCCAACAGCTCGGTGAGTGGAGAAAATGGAAGGGAGCGCTTCAAATGGTTTTAATATTCACACATTTAGGATCACAGATAAACCCTACCCATTTTGAGTCACTGTGGGTTTTTTTTCCCCTCCTGTTAGAATAGTTGATATTATACAGATAGGCTATTTTTCACTTCTTCTGGGTCACTACCCACACCAAATGTTCCTCACTTTCAGTAAAGTCCTGGGGCAGGCAAGGCTTTTGCCATCCTGTATCTGTGTGATTTCTCCTAAGTGTCTTGCCCTCTCTGACTCTCAGAATTCGCCCTGCCTGGATCGAGAACATTATGGTCCACCTTCCCCCTGTGGCCTCTATCTCCTCTGAGGTCAAGGACAACTATGTATAAATCTATTTGAATTTAAGCAAAAGTCTATGTTGGACATATTAACTTCTCTATTCATTGGAGAGGGTATCTGACCACTGGCTTCACAGAAGTGTCAAATAACATAATGGATATGAAAATTCTATGGGAAAAAAGAAAGATAAGGGCTTCACAAATGTAAGGCATTATTAATGTTAATTACTTGCAAGTGATATGCATAATGCCCAGAACCAGTGAATTTTAGAGCTGGGATGAAACTTTATAATCACCCAGTCTCATCTATCATTTCTCTACCACAGCCTAAATATTACAGCCTGCAGAGAGAGCTCCTTAAACTGCCTGGATCAGAGAGAAAGTGAGATTCCTTCATATCCGGGTCACCTAATCCCAGGAAAAATGACCACAGTTTTCTTGTGAAAATGTAAATTGAGTGCCCAGGGCACGGTGCTGGACAGGTGCTATGTGGTTTAGGAAACCTCTGGTTTGTCTACTCTTGCTGGCATTGCCTCGGCTGGCACTTGATTACAAACCACAAGTGGCATCAGTTGGTAGATGTTCTCTCTTTTGAGAACAAAAGTTGCCCACCCAATGCCTCAATTAAACTTACCCCTGAGATGTAGATGTTCTAGCTTCTATTTCCTCAGGTGATCAGAGACACGACTAAAGAAACAGGGAATGTATCTATAACCCACATGTCTACTCCCTTCCTCCATTCTGCCCAGCCAGGACATAGAAGAATATCTACCTTTCGGGGAGTTGGAACGTTAAAATAAGTTTATCTGAGAAGAGCATTTAGAAGAGGACCAGGCTAGTGAGTGGTAATAATCCTTCACTCTCTTTATTGTTACACACAGCACACATCCCAGACTGATAGAGCCTGGGCTCAATGAGAGTTTGTTGCCTCTATTATTACACAGATCGTGAAGCTGACTCAGTCAGCTCAACTTCACCTTCATCCCACCCCCGCAAGGCTTGTTCAGCCTAGACTACCTGTGTCCTACTTATGGGGTGTCAGGTCATACACACCCAAAGCCCTACCCTTCCATGAACCCTTCTCAAGCTGATACAGGCATTCACCCTCCCTTTCTCTGAAGTCATCTAGGGCACCTGTTGTGTACAACTGTACCCTCAGTTAAGACCAGCTGGACACTGAATACCTAAAACTTTCTATGTAGATGCCCTGTCCAACCATACCGAGGAGGCAAACACAAGATGCTACTGGATACCTACTGTGTGTCAGATATTTTTGTGGATCCTGACGATGTAAAAGTGATCAGGACTCTTCCTTTCCCTTGAGAGCATCTGAGTATAGAAATTCCCTTCCACACAAGAAATAGATCCCCACTCAGACTTTTTCAAATCATTTATAAAAGCACTGGGCTCACAAAAGCTGCTCTAATACCATCTGATGGATTGAGAGGAAAAAAAGAGAAACCTCGAATTTCCCAGAAGAAGTAGTCACCATCTTGGACCAAATGATAGAAAAACATAAGCCCCTCATCCTCACTCCCCACAAACCCTTACGCTCCAAAATGAGAATACCTCTCACTACATAGACACTGCATTGTTTAAAAGTCTGATTTAATATTTTCCCTTACTTTCAAAATTCTCCCAGGTCTCAGGTTGCTGAAGGATTGGGCAGAGCAGAGTATTTCTTGTCAATGACAGCATTATCGTATGATTTCCATTAATCCCTAAATGCTGGAAATAGCACACCTCGTACTTAGCAAAAGTCTGGCTTCTTAATACAGCAGTATTAGGGTACGCATTAGGTGTTTTAGATAGCAGGAGAATCTTATATCCCTTTCCTACCCTACGTGGTTTTTTTTTCTTTAACAAAGTTTCTTCTCAAAGTTTCACTTTAAATATAAAATATGTCCTTGTGGAAGCTGTTACAAATGTCACCACTTTAACCGGTCCAAATTTATGGTGGCATTGAATTTTAATGGAGCCATAAATGTCTGATGTAATGGTGATATATGCATCGCAATAAATTGTTATAGAGAAATATAAAAATAAGTGTAAGATAAAAGATTGTGTATAAAATATGTTTTTATATCTCCTTTAATGATTAAAAATCATACAAACTTGATATTCTAAATCACTCGGAATTGTGATTGTGGCTCAGAGAACATTTTCTCCCCTGAAAGTCTTTCCCAGGCTGAGTTGATGGTTCTATGGTCAGAAATCACATCTGCTTTAATGAGGACATTTAAGATGATTTTTATGTTGACGTGGGGAAAAAAAAGGAATTAGCATTAAAGAAGATGGAGATGATGCCATCAATGACCCTTTGCCTTGGGAATGGTTCTCTGGACCTGACAGGATTGATGGGTCTGTGGCCTCATGACAACTCCTGCTGTCTTCAGGGCGACACTAACACGCACCTGGTGTCTTGCAGTGACTTGGCAGGTCCAAGGACAGATCAGGAAAGAGGGAGAGGACGGAGTCAGCAGCAGGAGGTGAGGCACTAGTTGTGGAGGGAAATGAACAGAGGTGGCCAGTGGCAATGCTGGCTGCTGTCCCAGCTTCACCACTGACTCGCTTGGACAAGGGCCTCCACCTTGCCAAGCCTGTTTCCCCATATACAAAATGGAGGTGATAATGGAACCAAAGTATGAGCGTCTTTATTTTTTTACCACCTGCTCCCACCTGCTCCCATTAACCTACTTTTGCTAAGTACCTATTTGCAGTACCGCCCTAATGTTCATTTGAGCACCCATTTCCATACATTATGATTGCTTATCCCCTCTTCCCTCCAGCGTAGTAGGTGGTACACAGAGCTATCCCTGCAGCCACAGTGATCTTTTCAAGGGTGGGTCCATGATCCCTCATCCAACCCAGTAAGAAGCCACGATACTTATTCAAACTTTGGGGACAAGAAAAGATACTTTCTTTTCTGTGGACTTCACCCTGAAAGAATGTGGGGAGTGCCTGGGTGCCTCAGTCAGTTAAGCATCCAACTCTTGATTTCAGCTCAGGTCATGATCCCACAGTTCGTGAGCCCGCTTGGGATCCTCTATTTCCCTTTCTCTCGGCCCCTCCTCTGGTCTCTCTCAAATAAAGTTGAAGAAAATTTAATTAAAAAGAAGAAAAAAAGAAAATGGGCTTGAATAGCTGCAGCCCCAGCACCACCACGACAACCTGTCTGAACATGGTACCAAGAAATGGGAAGAGGAATCAAGAGATCAGGAAAAAGACTGAAACCTGGAACAGGGTTTAAGTCCCTGGATCCAACCATACCTGAAGCCAGATACTCTTGGATTTTTCACATGGATGAGTTGACAAATTTTCTATCTACTTCTCATCATTTGAGGTTTGGTTTTTGGTCACTTGTAACCAAGTGAGTCCTAAATGATAGAATGATTCATGGTTTTGCTGTGAGGATGAGATAATCCACCTAATGTTCTTTGCACAGTATCTGACAAGTCCTCTGTAAGTGTTGGCTAATGCTATTAGCATCATGATAAGGACTGTCTGTGGCCAGCCGTGTCTTGGGGTCTGCACTGCACATGTGTTTGGCAGAGCCCCTTTGGGATCTCCAGGGATCACGCCATGTTTGGCAACCTCCTGCCCTGCTCTCCCTCTGACTTCTGATGATTGATTGCCAGGGCACCTGGTGAATATTAACACTGGCCCTGGCTCTCCAGGGAGCCCCCAGACTGTGAAGTTCTGAAAGTCAGCCTCCTCCCCTTGTGTTTGCTTCCTCCCAGCCTGGCTCCCCACATCAGCTCTGCCCTCTCACCCTCGGGATGTGGCTCCACTGCCAACGAGCTTTGGTCTTACGTTTGCTGTGGAAAAATACCAAGTTCAAAGAGAGCTGCTGAACAGTACTGAACCTTCCTGCAGCTGGCCACTCCCTCCCTCCCATGGCCTGTCATCAGCTCAGCCTAATCCCACCTCCTCTGTCTATAGCTGTGGCTTGCATCCACTTGTTTTTCTTATCATTTTTACCTTTCTACTGTGCCAAGGCTTGGGCTTGAAAAGATGGAATGGTGAGTGCTAAAATGGGTCCTAACTCAGGATACAATAGTCCCTGCGATTTACTGATTCATTTCTATCATCTGTTTCTTTTCCCTCCTAGAATGCAAGCTCCACGTGGCAGGGGTCCTTGACAGTCTTTTTGTTGCTGGGCTCCCAGCACCTGAGAACAGTGTTAGACACACAGAACACTGTGTATATGCTCAACAAATTTATGTTGGATGTTAAATACTTGATTGGGACCAGCCTTAATTTCCACATTGGATGCCAAGTTCCTCTAAATTCATTTGTTCATTCATGTCCTTCCTTCCTTCTCCCCTTGCTCAGTTATTTCATATCTACCAACTGCAAAAGAGACAGAATTCTGACATTCAAGGAGCATACAGTCCAATGGAGAAAATATCTACTTGAACCAAGGACAATAAGGCATGATAACGGTTAGAAAAATTTCAGGATGTTTGGAAAGCAAGGCAAAGAGAAGCTTTCTCTAAACCTGGTATGAGTAGGAGTAAGCTTCTCTTGCCCCAAAGAGTAGAAAACCCATGGAAAGCCAATCCTACCATGAGTTCATCCATCTTCCCTCACTTTCTGTTGCAACGGTGATATTCATGAAAACTCTCTAGCCAAGGTTTAGATCAGCCAGCTGATTTCAGCAGAAGTTAATGTCTGATATTTGACTGTGATAGGTTTACAAAAAGCCATAAACAAATTCTGGGTCATATGCTGTGGAAGCCCCCAAATTCAAATATCCTCATGAAAATTCTGAAGCTGGACTGAAAACAATGGAATGTGCTTCATGCCTTCTTTAGATTTATGGGTTGTCTTTTTTTTTTTTTTTTTTTAAGAGCTTAGGTCATCCATGTAAAATGTACAAGTCAATGGTGTTTAGTTTATTCACAGAGTTCCACAGCCATCATCACTGGCTTGAGCTCTATAATAAGGGAAATTCTGGGTAGGAAGGAACTCCAAGCACCCTTCACTTAGTGAGAAACATAGATTTACTGACATTCAAAAAATAGGATACAGAGTTAGCCAAATAGGAGCAGGATAATGTGGGAAATTGTGGAGCATGGGTGAGACTAAGTAATGTTAAGCCAAAATATTTTTTTCCAGAGTTTTTTTTTTAAATGATACAGATCTTGTGTGATGTAACACTGCTTGCCGAAGTTAGGCATCCAAAGGAAAGGGGACCCATGTTGGACTCCATGTAAATTATAGGAATTACAAGGTACCCATTAATGTCAGCCCTGTTTCACCAGGGAGGCGTCTGAGAAAAGAGAGTTGGGGGGGCGGATATGAAGACAGAATCAAAGAGAGAAAGATAGAGAGAAACTGAGGAGGAGAAGGAAACAGTGAAGGAAGGGTGGGGGAAAGAAGGAGAGAGAGCGATTGAAAAAGAGACAGGAAGACAGATTCACAGACACACAAACAGATGGAGAGAAAGGCAGAGACACAGAGAGACAGACACATGCAGATGGAGAGAGGGGAGGGGGCAGAAAGAGACAGAGACAGACGGTCAGAGAGATACTGGCACAGGAAAAAGCAGAGAGATACAGAGGCTGTTTAAAATATAAATTAAGAAAAAACAATTAAAAACCTCCATGGCCTTTATCTTGAACTCTTCCCACAGTGATCAAATGCCCTCCTGTGATCCCTCCAGGCCACCTAGGAAGCAGAGTGTCAAGTCCTTCTCTCACCGGGAAGCAGGAAAGGGTGTGGGGGAGGAGGGAGCAGAAGCTGAGACAAGAAGTGGCCCCATATGGCTGTGGGTGGCTGAATCGCACCTCCCCCCAGTGCTACTCTGGTGCACTTTTAGCAAAGTGGGAAGGATCGCAGCGAGTGTTGCTTAGTGACAGGTCTGATTCTGAAACAAAGGAGGCAGCCCAGTATTTCAAAGCCCTAGACCCCGAAGTTCCCCAAACACAGGTCCCAGCATCTCTCCTAGATGCTGAGTTCACTTCAGCCCTGCATGAAATGGACAGCGGGGTGCTGGGTGAATAGGCTCCTGCAAAGGGGTAAAGAGCCACTCCATGGGACTACAGGTAACCACATGGCCCTTCCCCATCATCACACCTGGTAGTTAAGAGGAATGAAGGAGAGTGTGGATGTCACAATCCCTCTGTGGGCTATAAGGCCCACCACACTTGGCACTGTTCCCTCTACACACAGGAATATCACCATAACGTCCCAGCTTTAAAGAGCAAACATTCACCCATGCCTTCACCCATGTAGTGCAAACATGTGACACGAACATGGGCACAGCTTCTAGAACAAGTTGCATGCAAGTTCCCATTACACTCATAAGTAGGTCCTCCTCTACTCAACTAGCAGACACTGGTGTGTTTAGTAGTCGGGGCAGGGGAAAGGTTGAGGTGGAAGCAACAAGGAAACCACAGAGGGGCAGAGAAGGGAAGAAATGATCTACCCAGGCATCTTGAAGAGAATAAGCCACTTATAGAGGAGAAAGATACATCTCTAATGTCAAGGCCACGGGAGGTCTTTGTTATCTGCTAGAAGGAAGTTGAAGTGGGATTGAGAACAACAGAGCCAGAGCACAGACCTGCTCTGTTCTGCAGAGTTTGGACTAGCATTGCCAGGGTTTGGGTAAAAACCATAGGAACCATAAAGTGTGGAGAGGTGTGAAGGCATCTCCTCAACACTATGGACTGCCCTGAACCCTTCCTTTAGTTAAACTGGGATAAGGATGCTATTCAAAGACGATTGCTCAGGATTTTCTAGAGAAAGGCAGTATGTCTGTGGCCACAAGAACACGAGTGTGGAAACCCAAGAAGAAAGGAAAACTGGACACTGGCACTGTAAGTATTGGCCCCCACCATTCCCGCCACTGTGGACTGTACATACTTCTGTCGTGATGCACCTTTCTTGGAGACAGCTTCTTTTCTCTTCCTTCATCTTTTGTGGCCAGTTTGGTTCAGCCAGGTTCAGCTGCATATCTGCTACATGCTAAAACCTGTGCTAAGCCCTGGCATTGCAGAGAATAGTACATCATCCTTGCCTGGGATGACCTCACTGTCCAGGATAGAAGTGAGGATACAAAGTCATCCCAGGGCCACCCACACGCAAGTTTGGATGCTTGGCACCGAAGAGGAAAATGTCAGGCAAGTGCACCTGGCTCTGAGCTCAACGGACTTAAGCAAGATTATGAATTCAGCTGAAGATCAAAAGCTGATGCTATCTCATTTCCTTACCAAGGGTTTCTTTTGCAATGGCAAGTCTCCATGGGGCTCACTGGAAATCAGGTTTCAGTGGGGAGTAAAGCATATAGACTTTGACTTGAGAAGACACCAACCAGCATGCCCCAGCTGGCAAGAAGTACATTAAACCAAGCAGAGGTTGAGGAAGCAGGAGTTTCTTCCAGCTATAAACAGCCCACCAAAGTGTCTGGGGAAGGATGAGTGTGGATAGAGTTTGGAAGGAAGGGTGAGCATGAGAAAGAGGGGAGAAGGGAGGAGAAGGGAGAGGGGGAGGAAGGAGAAGAGAAAGAGCAGGAGAGAGGGATAGTGGTCTGTGCAGGCAGACAAGGGTAACATTATGAGGGCTGGCCTTAGGTATTAAATGACTGTGCTGAGTTCAAACACTTTCTGGGCACTAAAGCCTGAATTCCTTGACCTGACCAAGGCCAGGTAAATCCACTAGGCACAACCACAGTCACCTTGCTGCAGCTGTTCCACTGACAACACTGCTGCTTGGAAGGAAATTCTAGGGCTGGAGACAAGAGAAACCATTTGCATACTGGATTCGATCTTCAAATTAGTAGGAAACAGGGGTATCTATGACAATTTGCTCCCCTGGCAGGCTTCCTTGACTCTCCTGCCACCAGATGAGGATCGAGCCCCCATGAAGCCCAGAGTTTATGAGCCCTTTGTGTAATTCAGTGGCAGTTGGAAGTGTTTGTTTTTTTCTTATGTGCCAAAGTTTAAGATGACAAACCTAATGTTAGTCCCAAGTCCATTTTGTTTCCCTAAATCTGAATTTCTGGTCAGTGAAATCTTTAGGTCTAGCAAGTGAATACAGTATCTCACACTATCCATTTCATTTCAAAAAGGGACATTTTGGGGGTTTGTTTTAGAAGTCAGTTTTATAGTTACTTATAGTAAACTGTACCTTTTTAAGAAGTGTATGGTCTAAGGAGTTTTGACAAACACAGTTGTATAAATTTCTATCACAATCACAATATGGAGTATTTCCAGGATCCCAGAAAGTTTTCCCCAAGTCAATTTTCTAGGTGCTAATTGTAGGCAGGCATTCCCCTCAACCTGTACAATTTGTTCATTTTCTTTTTGGGGTCTCACATTCATGCAGGATCAGCGAAAAAGACATCACTGAAGACTCAAAGCCCCATCATTCAGGAATAGTCTCCATGAGGTTAGAGAATAATCCTGCTGTTCTCCCCAGGGTACCCCCAACCTCCAACAGAGTGTCTGGCACTTAGGAGATTTGTAGTAAATTGTTAAATAGATGCATGAGAAATATATAGATTGGATCTTAGGTTAATTTAAAGGTCAGAAAGCAGTTCATTGTGAAAAGGGGCATTATTTTTTTTTCAATTTAGCAGGGCAGAAACAGAGGCTCAGAGAGGCCTCGAATCAAACACAGCTAGAATTCCAACCATGCTCTGCTTGACTCCAAAGCCTGTGCCTTTTAGTCTATGACTTGCTACCATCTGCATTTCTGCAAATTCTGACAAGCACCCCAAGCCCGCTAGCTCCTATTCTGCAGGCTGAGCCTCCTGGATAATCATGTTACCAAGAAGCTTTCTTGCTCCTAAGTGACTATGAGCCTTCCCGGGCCAAGAGTGCTCAGTCCGTCAGTCACTGTTAGTTCCTATAATTTTAATGAAGAAGGGCTGCTCCCCCTTGGCCCCAGGTCTTTCAACTCCAGAATTTTAATAACCAACTCCACTGATGATTTACAAATTTCAAGACAGGAATTAGCAGCAAATTCCATATTTCATAGATGCTGAATTGGGCTATTATCTCCATGCAGCAGGTGCCAATTTCCCATCAAATGGTGAAATGCCATAATTATCAGAATTCCATTCAAATTCTAAAAGTAGATAAATAACCAATGGGAATATCATTTATTCATTAGAATATGAAGAAAGGGGAAAATATTACCCTGTTCATGGCTGCAATGAGGCTGTCTTTGTAAGAGAATGCTCAGCTCACTGATGTAGGTTGGAGGATTCTAGATTTATTAAGCTCTCAGGTCCACAAGAGAGAGGAGCTTCCATTAGACACCTGAAAAGACGAGATAATGGGCCACTGATTGAGGCCAATGTGAGAGATATGGTGGTGCCTTCTTATTTTTCTTGCAGGGGATAGAAAGACACATAATAGAAATCATTGAAAAATGACCACAGACATACTACTTCCTATCATATATATAGATATATATCTATATATATATATATATATCCATCCATGGAAGGTACTAGTATCCTTGACAAACTGAAGCTCAGAGAGCCTAAGTCACTTGCCCAAGGACACACAGCTTGTAAGTGACAGATTCGGGTCGGCCAGTCTCCAAAGTCTACGTTCAGTAGGTTACATTTTCAGCAATAGCAAGCTCTCAACATATATCATTTCCTCCCTGAGCCTTTTGTCCTACAGCTAGATCCTAAAAGTCCTGAGATGATTTCTGGGTTTTCACCTGTCCATGGGGACAGTGGACAGGAGCCAGGGCTGTGCAGGTAAAGTTCACCCTGCCACTGTTTGTCACCATCAGTTGAAGGTGAAAGATGGTATTGTGTCTGGGCATCCACAGGAAGGGGTATTTCAGGTATTTCTGGTCCTGATAGGCAGACTAAAGGTAGCCTTGGAACTGTGCTCGAAGGGGAGAGAAGGCAAGAGGGTTAACAGCACAGGGCCAGCAGCAGCTCATCAGGAACCCCCCACAGGCAACTGCCTGACACTCTTTTCTCTGGGCTTGCTATGGAAAAGGATTTGCCCCTGGCTGACCTCAGCGGGTGGGGCTTGCCTGACAAATAGGGCCAATGCAAAATGAAAGAGTGTGGGTCAAAGAAGGCCAGGGTCCTGACTTGCTGGTGGTTTCCTTGGCAAAAGAGGAGCTGTTGTCCATGGCGGGGTGGTGCAAGATATCCAAGGTCCCAGTCAGAGAGGAGGTTTAGATAGCTGGGGCCATTTAGCAGTATTTAATTTAGACAGGGCAAGTCACAGCATGGCTCATGAAAAGAAGGTCAGGCCTGACAAATCTGTTTGAATTCTCTGAATACACCTCAGAATTGGGAGACAATGGTTCCATAATGGGCAATTTATCTGCATTTCAAGGAGGCATCTGATCTAGTCTGACAAAACTGATTGATTTGCAAAGGCCAATATGGCACATTAGCAAAGAGAAATTAAACTGGGACCCAAAGAGTTTAAATCAGAAAAAAAAATCTATTTTACCTGCAGAAAAAGTCGTCTTCTTCAAAAAAAAAAAAAAAAAAAGGTAGAGAAAATACAAACGAAGTTGGGAAAAGCAAGATTTGGGGTTGGTCAAAAGACAATGGAATAGAAGGTCTCCCTCTAAGGACAGTCATCTTCTGCTGGCCAGCCTCAGGGATGTAATTTTGTATGTGGCTAGCCAGGGCTGAGAATGAAGTCCCACCTGCAGATAACCTACTAAACCCAGAAGCCTCATCAGGCCAGGTGCCAGACAAGAGGCTGAGAACCTGGAGACCTGGCATCCCAGGCCAGCCCTGATGAGGGAGAAGGCACCTGGTTGTGCCATTCTTGGGAAGCACAGGCTCTATGCCAGGCAGTGAAGACAACTGGCTCCATCACTGGCCCTGACAGGTGAGCAAGCCACAGGCACTTTAATGGTTCTGCCACTTGCCAGCTGTATGACTGTGGACCTTGAACTGCCTCTCCAAGTGTCTTTGTGTGGGGACAATGGAGATCATATGGTCATTCTTATAGCTCAAAGCAGAGACCCACAAAGAGGTCCTGGAAGATAGGGATTTATCTTAGGCAAGGGAGCTCACAACACAAGGAACTTTTCTAAAATGCTCACTAAACAACATGCTATCCTTCTCTGCAATGTGTATCAGGCATCATGGAAGATACCCCAAATATCTCATAAGTATTAGGGATGATATTGGAGTTATCTGCCCTCACTCCACTCTGGCATCTCCCAAGGGAGCAATGATCAGACTGGGGTTTGCCATCCAGTAGGGAATAAGCTTATTGGACAGAACTGACCCAAGATACCTCCCAATGCAATGGTCTCTCCCAAACCCAGCCTATAAATGTTTTGTTTGCAATGCCACGTTAATGATGCTGATTTCACTCCACGTACACGGCACAGATCATAGGGACTCGGTGTGAAACTCAAGGGAAGCTTTCTCAGAAAGACTCAAGGGCAAGGTAAGCACTAGAGAACTTTTATTTTCTCCAGGACGGGTATGGGCAAAGAATATAAAGCATCAAGTATGATGCCGTACTGTCACTTAGTAGGTACGTGAACTTTCCTTTCCCCTCAATCTCTGTCATTCCACCCAATACTCTTTGTGATGGCAGAACACAGGGAGAACAGCCCCACGAGGAGTGCACCTAAGGGAACTGAAGCTCTGAGAAGTTGAATGACTTCCCTAAGCTCTCAAAGCTAGGAGACAGGGATCCAGGATTCAACCCCCTGCATTCCAGGTTCCAGTTCTTAGCCACCACACTATCTTGCCTCCCTGAAGATGGAGACAGGGGGACTCAGAGGAGGTCCAAGTTTGCTCCTGCAATGATGCCTCGTGTCTGCACCCCAGCATCACTTCCCCAAACATCAGGACAGCCAGCTATGGACCTAATCCCACTGGGACCTTTGGGTGGACAAGGGCTCCAGTGACTCTGACAACTACCCTATGCACAGGCCTTGTTTTCAGAGCTTTTACAGTCTCTGGGCCTTTGCTTAGGTCACTGCTCCCAAGAATGGCTCATCCAAATTATATAAAGCCCTTTAAAAAAGAAGTTTATAAACTTAGGATTGCAATGAAAAACACAGTTTTCTGTCCTTCCACAACAGGGTGGGGGAGAGAAACACATTCACATGGTAGGCAGTCTACACCTATTCACATGCATGGACATTTGTGTGTGTGTTTGCGCGCACACAAACACACACACACACACGCACACACACAAATGGCTTTGCTAACATTGGGAGCAATCAACACAAATATTCTCCTCTGAATATGGCCATTCTAAAACAGTGTAGTAAGCAGTATCTATTTTAAAAGATGTCCACGTAAGAGCTGCTTTGCTATAGAGAAAGCAATGGAACAAGGCCAGTCTAGCACCAGGCCTCAGACTTGCATGGACCACAGGGCAGCAAACCCCATTGTCTCTTCCACAGCTTCTTGTGGGCCAGCTGATCAGTCTCAGATCGTGGGTCTCAGAAGTCAGACAGACACCATCCAGCCCGAGTTACATCGCAGACAAATGAGAAAATGACCCTTGGTGAACGTTTGCCTTATGACCCATCTCATCCCATGTGCTTCTCCCATGTGGCAGATGAGTGAACTGAGGCAGAGAAAGGGTGAAGTGAGCAGTGGTCCAGTCACTCAGGATGAATGGAGCTGGGATGCAAGCAAGAGATGTGAAGTCGAGACTGGATCTCTTGCCAGTTAGGCTGTCAGAGATCCGCAAGCCGGTCCTTGATGAATTCATTCCACCACGCCTGAGAGCTTTCTATGTGTACCATGCACTTGTAAAGAGGACAGTGAGCAAACAGAGCCTCTGTCTTGTAAGGAGGGAAATATCAAACAGATAATCAAGTAAAAACATGTGCAATTACACATGGTCATAAGTTCCACACAGGAAAACCCAGGGTGAAATGAGAGCTGATAAAAGGAAGAGTTGGTAGGGGTGGAAGGGAGAGGTGGGTCCTGGGAGATTCCTCAGAAGAAATGATATATATTTAAAAATTTTTAATGTTTATTTATTTTAGAGAGACAGAGACATAGTGCAAGCAGGGGAGGGACAGAGAGAGAGAGAGAGAGAGAGAGAGAGAGAGAGAGGAGGGACAGACAGAATCTGAAGCAGGCTCCAGGCTCTGAGCTGTCTGCACAGAGCCAAATGCGGGGCTCAAACCCATGAACTGTGAGATCATGACCTACAACAAAGTTGGCTGCTTAACCGACTGAGCCACCCAGGCACCCCAGAAGGAGTGATTTTTTTTTTATGTTTATTTATTTTTGAGAGAGAGAGAGCGCGTGCAAGTAGGGGAGGGGCAGAGAGAGAAGGAGAGAGACGACCTAAAGTGGGCTTGGCATTGACAGCAGAGAGCCTGATGCTGGATTGGAACTCACAAACCACGACATCATGACATGAGCTGAAGTCAGACACTAAATCGACTGAGCCACCCAGGTGCCCAGGAGTGATATTTAAGCTGAAACCTGAGGAATGAGCAGAAGTAAGCCAGGCAAGAAATATTCTAAGCATGGAATGGTGTCCATGAAGCCTTAAAGTGGGAAAGAGCTGTGCTTGAAAAAATCTATAGCAGGGGTGAGGTCACCTAATGGTCCACTTTGGATGCTGACCTGCAGACATAATGCCATGTAGGGACTTTTTCCAAAGACCCTCCAATAAACGTACCTGCCTGAGACCAAACTGAGGCCTAAATCAGGTTGCATGTACCATGTTGCGGTGAACCCCCCTGGAGGTACCTGGGGTGGGGAAGGATGGCCATGTTGAGTCTAACTGTATGTGGATTTCTCCCTGGCAAGCATCTACAGAACAGCCAGAAGAGCCCTTGACTAATGACTTTCAAATATAATTAAAAACATATTTCAATAGAAAGCACATTGCCAAATCTATACCAGCAAAGTGAAATTAACCTTCAAACGATACTAGAACAACAGTGAATAGCCAAGGGTTTGTAAGAGATTAGATACACTGTAGCCTAATTATGTTACAATAACTCACCTCATTAATCTCCAAGGAAACAATAACGACAACAGTTAAATACTGTAATTAACAAACCTTATTTCAAACTTGATTTTAATTTTATAGGACTTGGTTATATTATGCAATGTAACTGTGGAAAAGACAGAATGTCAGCAGAGAAACCTGGTTCTATAAAGGCTCTTGGCTAACAGATCCCAATACCTCAGATCTGTGAGTCCACCAGGTTGGCCTCTGTTTAGAACCCAGTCTATGCAGCGAAAAGGTAACGCATACTGTTAAAGCCTCCGAAATGCTTACCCCACAAAAAGGGGGGAGGCATAAAATCAAATCTGTAATTGTATTTTTGGTTTTGAAAGCAGTGAACCTTGCACTTGATCTTCTGTTTGGGGTTGTTAAATGTTGGCACACCCCAGCTGCAAGCCCTTCACAAAGGTCTCATGGGCAAGGCTGGGACAGCTTAGACAATTATGAGCATAGCAAGTAAGAGAGGGCAGATAATAAGAACAAAAGTAGCATGATCAACTCGACAGACACAGAAAAAGCGTTTGACAAAACCCAACAACTTTTCACGAAAAAAAAAATGCTTAACACTCTAGGAATAGAAGGGAATTTCCTCACACTGATAAAGGGAATCTATGAAAACCCACAACTAACATCATACTGAACTGTTCAAGACTAAAGGCTTTCTCCCTAAGATGAGGAACAAGATAAGGTATCAGCTCAGGCCACTTCTATTCAACATTATACTGGAGGTTCTAGCCAGAGCAACTGTGTCAAGAAAAATAAATACAGGCATCTAGATAAATCTAAGATACACACACACACAGAGAATAAGCAAGTTCAATGAGGTTGCATGATACAAGATCAATATCCAAAAAAATAGTTGCTTTAC
Organism: Lynx rufus; assembly: GCF_022079265.1. Lineage (NCBI taxonomy): Eukaryota > Metazoa > Chordata > Mammalia > Carnivora > Felidae > Lynx > Lynx rufus. Next base: position 20,269,482 of record NW_025814838.1, read on the forward strand.
GTTAGCAGTGAAAAACCTGAAAATGAGATTTAAAAAACATTTCCATCTGTAATAGCATTAAAAAGAATAAAATACTTAGGATTAAACTTAGAAGTGTAAAATGTTTACAATGAAAACTATCAATCATTGTTTAAAGAAATTTAAAAAGGCCTAAATAAATGAAAAGACATTCCACATGCATGGATTAGACGACTTAGTACGGCTAAGAGGAAAGTACCCTCTAAATTGACCTACAGATTCACCACAACCCCCATCAAACTTACAGCTGCCTTTTTCGTTTCGAAGTTGGCAAGCTGATCCTAAAACTCACAAAGATATACAAGGGACCCAGAACAGCCAAAATAATCTTGAAAATGAAGAACAAAATTGGAGAGCTAACATCCCCCAAATTCAAATCTTTCTACAAAGCTACAGTAATTAACACAACACGGTAGTGGCCTAACCATCGATATATAGACATCAATGAAACAGAACTGAGAATTCATAAGTAAACCCTTGCTTGCGTTTCCCATCAATGGATTTTTGTTAGAGTGTCAAGTGGTGAAGGAATAGTCTTTTCCACAATACTGAAACAACACCGGATAATCCAATGAAAACCAATGAGGTTCGACCTCCTCTCACCAAACTCCCAAAAGTTAACTCAGAATACATCACAAATCTCGGGGCACCTGGGTGGCTCAGTCGGTTAAGTGTCCGACTTCGGCTCAGGTCATGATCTCGCGGTTCGTGAGTTCGAGCCCCGTGTCAGGCTCTTTGCTGATGGCTTGGAGCCTGGAGCCTGCTTCGGATTCTGTGTCTCCTTCTCTCTCTGCCCCTCACCGACTTGTGCTCTGTCTCTCAAAAATAAATAAATGTAAAAAAAAATTAAAAAAAAATACATCACAGATCTGAATTGAAGAAGTAAAATGACAAAACTCTTAGAAGGAAAGAATAAATTTTCATGACCTCGGGTTAGGCAAAGTCTTGTTAGATGCAATAATAAAAGCAAAAAGAAAAATTATGTAAATGGAATTTAACAGAAATTAAAACTTTTATGCTGGAACTGATATGATCACGAAAGTTAAAAAAAATGAAAAAAAATATCTGAAAATCATAATCTGATAAAGTATTAGTACCCAGAAAATATAAAGAATTTTTGTCACTCAATATCCAAAGATAAATAACCCAGTTTAAAAATGGGTTATTTAAAACTAATCTCAATAGATATTTCTCCATAGAAGATATACAAATGACCAATAAAAACATGAAAAGATTTTCAATATTCTTAGTCATGTGAAAATGCAAATCAAAACTACAACAGGATACTACTTTACACGCAGTAGACTGGATAGAATAAAAAAAAAATCCTAAGTGTTGGCAAAGATATGGAAAAACTGTAACCCTCATTTACTGCTAATGGAAATGAGAATGTATAATGGTGTAGCCACTTTGGTACTCCCTCCAAAAATAGAGTCACCGTATGACTTAACATTTATACTCCTAAATATATATGCAACAGCCATGAAAACATGTGTCCATGCAAAAATTTGTGCACAAATGTTCATAGTTGCATAATTCATTACAGCCAAGAAGCAGAAACCACTTAAATATATATCAACTAATAAATGGATACAGTGTGGTATATCCATACTATGGAGTATTTTACAGCAATAAAAAGTAATGAAGTATTGATATATGCTACAACATGGAAAAACCTTGAAAACATTATGCTACGTGGAAGAATCCAGCCATAAAAGCCACATATTATATGATTGTATTTATAGGCAATATAAAGAATAGGCAATTCTACAGAAAGTAGATGAGTGAATGCCCGAGGTTGGGAGGAGGTCAAAAAGGGGTTTAAGTGGATGCTGACTGGGTATGGGATTTCTTTGGGGGATCATTAAAGCTTCTAAAATTATTGTGGTAATACTGTCCAACCATGTGGATGTATTAAAAACTTTTGGATTGTGCACTTTTTTTTTAAATTTTTTAAAGTAATCTCTATACCCAACATGGGGCTTGAACTCACAACCCTGACATGAAGGATCTCATTATTGGGGTGGTTCAGTCGATTAAGCGTCTGACTCTTGACTTGGGTTCAGGTCATGATCTCATGGTTTGTGGGATCGAGTCCCATGTCAGGCTCTATGCTGACAGAATGGAGCCTGCTTGGAATTTTCTTTCTCCCTCATTGTCTGTCCCTCCCCTGCTTTTGCATGCATGCTATTTCTCTCTCAAAATAAATAAATAAACATTTAACAATAACAACAAGAAAAGTGTCATGCTATACCCACTGAGCCAGCCAGGTGCCTCTGGATTGTATACTTTAAATGGGTGAAATGTATTCAACAAATATTACTTGGGGACACGCTCATAAAAGCTAACTTTTACTGAGTGCTTACCACATGAAGTCACTTATATACCTGATCTTATCCAAACCTGAAAATCTTATGAAGAATGTTATCTTCACTACCCATATGATGGCCATGATGCCAGAAGGCTTTAACACCATTACTACATGTCATCAAAGCCAGATATGCCTTGATTTAAGCTCCATGCATTTAAGAATAATTGTACTTAATTTGGTTTCTATTCCAGGCCCTATGTTTCACATTGGAGATAAAGGGGGAATAAACACAGTTCAGCTTTCATGGAGCTCGTATCCAATGAGAGTGTATCAGTTAGCTATAGTCACAACGATGCTACACAATAAACCAACCCAAACCACAGTGGCTTAAGACAGCATTCATTTAGGAGCATAGGCCTATGGCTTGTTTACAGACTGAATCATCTAAGTTGGTCTCAGCTGGTTGTCTCTGCTTCAAACCAGAGATCAGTTGGGTCTGCCTTCTCCTTTCAGGTTTGGTTCATGTGTGCTCCACATGTGTGCTTAATAACAGGGCTAGGGGCGCCTGGGTGGCGCAGTCGGTTGGGCGTCCGACTTCAGCCAGGTCACGATCTCGCGGTCCGTGAGTTCGAGCCCCGCGTCGGGCTCTGGGCTGATGGCTCAGAGCCTGTAGCCTGTTTCCGATTCTGTGTCTCCCTCTCTCTCTGACCCTCCCCCGTTCATGCTCTGTCTCTCTCTGTCCCAAAAATAAATAAACGTTGAAAAAAAAAAAATAACAGGGCTAGATTCGGTCTCTGTGAAGACAGACTGAGCCTGTGGGGCCCAAGCTAAAAGGACAGCAGCTACCCGGGGAGTGTGAGGGGCGGGGGTATGACAACAACAGAGGGGCATAAGGGCAAGCTCACTGCATAAGGAACTTTCTACCCTACGTTTGGATCACATTGGCTAACATCCCCTTGGCCAGAGCAGCTCAAATGGCCAAACTCAAAGTCAAGAGGTGAAGAAGTCCATTCTGCCAATGAATCCCTGGCAGGTATGGATGCATAATACCATACCAGGTAGTAAAGCATTATGGTCAACCTACCGCAAAGGGAGACATACATGCCTCAAATAAAAAAAACCATCTTCCTGAGTTTTCCATCTATAGACAGATGGTTACAAATATCTACTTTAACGTGATGGTTGAAGAAATCAGATAAAATACTGATGGGGAGGTTGAGTAGATCTCTTTGCAAAATGAAAAATTACTATTAGTAGCAGTTACCTCAAACCTCCAAATTAATGGAAAGATCCCCTTATAGGGCTATGCAAACAAAAGTGGAAGGGCGTGGATAAACATGGATAGAGTAACGACAGTCTGTGTCACACAAGAAATCCCTTTTGAAAACAAAAACCAAATTAAGAAACGAGGAGAGATTTCAAATTATTATTATTGAGTTTCTTTTTTTTTTTTTGGCTGGACTCATCAAAGTCCGAGAAAATTAGTTTCTTTTACTGGACTTTCCAACATTCTCAGCGAGAGTAGCTCCTCCAGGATTTCTAATTTCTAATGGCTGAACAAGAGAACAGGTGCAGTCTCACGAGTTAAGAGTTTTCTGCCACTTATACACCTCCTTAAAGCTAGAATGGATTCCTTAGAGTGGCCCAACGTCAATGGAAGAGCCACACCGGAAGACAGTAAATCCAAGCTCATGTGCCGGGAGACAAGACACTCAGGGATTAAAGGCATGGACATCTGGAGGGCAGAGAGCCCAGGTCTGAATTCAAGATCTGCCTCTTATTAGTTGTGTAATCATGGACAAATCCCTGAGCTTCCTTGAATCTCAGTTTCTTCATATGAAAAAAAAAAAAAAAAGGAGCCCTACAATAGTACCCACTTCAGAGGATTTATTTGAAACTTAAATGAGACAACATATGTGAAGTGTTTAATGCAATCCCTGGTATGTAGTAATTGCTAAATTAATGCCCAGTATCATCACTGGCAATTTAAACGTACTATGATTGTTCCTACCCTGCCTACTTTATGAGATTTTTATGAGGAGCAAATGAGAGAATTATTAGAAAGTTGCTTTATAAGCTGTGAAGAGCTAGACAAACAGCGATGTAGTTACGGTTCTTAAGTGGCTTTGACATATTGCACCACTCAATAAATATGTGTTAAAGGAACAATGAGTCAGTGCATGAAATCAAACCCCTTTGCTTTGCTGTTTGCTTTGGGCCAAAGGAAGCCCTGGTGACCAGCATTCCTATCACTGCTGTGGGCTTCTAATGCAGACGCAGCATCTCAAAGACTCCTAACCTCAGCGCATTGCCTGCTCTCCTGAGAAACTCATCACAGACAAGGCAAGGCCTTTAGCCTTCATGCTTTGACCTAGAACAGACAGCACAGAGATTATTTTTGTGGAAAACAAGAAAGGTCACATTTCACAATTCTGTGTTCCAATACCTGAGCACTGGCAAAAGAAAAAGAGAGCTCTGGGTAGTGGACTTTTCCACTTAGAGAAGCTAAATAAGTCGTGAGAGTTTGCATGATGCATTGGTATCCCCTTGAAGAAGATATTCCAAGTTTGAAATGCACCATAAATATCCTTCAATGTGGTGCATGTCTGCTGAAATGTTCCTATCCTTGAGTAGGCATAGACAATATACAAAAGGGACAGAGGTAAGTTATGGCAGGGAACATATTTAGTAATCTAATCACCCAGTGGACACCCACAATTTACAGTTTAATCGTCCACAAGGTATAGGTTCTCTGTAATTGAATTAGATTTTGAAATAAGGCAAACCTGATTTATAGGGTTGTTTAAAAACACACCCAACAGGGTGTGTTTTCTTGTTTGTAACAGTAACTTCATGGTTAGTGTTAATGCATTACCACGGAAAGAAACAAACTGGATAAACGTTAGGTATTTAGGGTTCACTGCACAAAGAGACTGCATACACTAACGATTAGAGAAGTAGGAAACGTTATCCTTCTCGTTTATGTTCACTTAAGGCAGATGTACTATTTTACTTTTATCTGCTCCAGGCTTATTCAACTAAACACAATTTGAAATATATTTATTCAACCAACAGACAGGCGAGCACCGACTCTATGCCTACTGCTGTGTTTGATGCTCAAGACACTGAGATGCAGGCTAGTTATACGACTTTGGGCTCTCTGCCCACCAACCCAAGCCTCAGTTCTCATGTCTGTAGGGCAGAGGCAACAATAGTTTCCATCTAGTGGAGCTCCTGTTACGATTGTGATAAGTCCACTTAGTGCAGTATGTATATTGCATCATCATCATTATCACTATTGATTTTGTTATTATTTCCTTGCCCGCTTTTGCAGAGATGCCAAACCAAAATTGGTGTTAACCAATGTGATAATTGCTGACATATTCTATGTCTGTTATTTGTTGCCACAGTAATACTATCATAAACACCGAAACCTCAGTGACCTTCAACTGTACGAGTTTATTGCTCACACATCTGAGGACTTCCACAGGCTTTGCCATCTCACCTGGGTACCCCAGAAAGAGTGTAATGGTATGGACACTATGGGCTTCCCCCCGACTGCCAACAAGGAGCTCAGCACAGACTGGAGTCTTTGGTACCTCATGTAAAATGGACATACGTGTCCTAGCTGTCCAAGTGGTCAAGCCCTCAGTGTTTCAGCCCCTTGATGACCTGGGTGAAACCAACTCATTTTCCCAGATGTTAGGATCATAGTATATGATGAGTTCCTCTGGGATGGATGCTTTGTCTTTATTCCTCATGTCTTCAGAGGCCACAAGGAAACAGAGTGACTTTATCTGTAAATTCTTACACTGCCGAGCTGACAGCATTCCTCACAGCTCCTTATAGAATATGCCCTTTAAAGGAATCAAAGATCTGGAAATTTCCAGATCAACCAGTGTCAGCTTTCAGAACCTTAAAAGAGGCTTCCTTTGTAGACAGAGCAACCTGCCTGGGACACAGTGGGAGCAAGGTGGGGAATTTAGGGAACCAAAGCCCCGATTAGCTCAGGTAAGGAAAGCACCATTTTATATCAAAAGTGGCGGGAAAGACACGGGCAAGTGCCACCAACCGCTACAGCTTAAAGGGCAAGAAGAGCTTTTAAAGCCCCCTGCATCTCTTCTACTCTAAATCCTTGCCTCATTCCCTTCCCTCATCACCTTGCTCATTCTCCTCTCCTGCCTCCCTATTGGCCACTGACAAGAACTCCAAAAGGGGGTGTATAATTTAGGATACTTGTGGCCTCGAGGCATGATACAATTCGTACAATGGCTTAAGCAAGCAAAAAACTTATGACAACACAGTAAGGAATTCAGAGGCAGGTTGATTCACGGTTGGTCAATTCAACTACAGAGAGGCTGTGAGGTCTCCCCTAAAACCAGGAAAACCTTTCCCTGTCCCTTCATCCAGCAGACTTTCCCTCACTTATCATTGGCCAGAATAAAGTCACACCCACTATTCTTAATACTAGCATGTTATTAACAAGAACGGCCTTAGAGATCAACCAAGATACAGCCGACGGGGCGGGGCAGGGTCTTGCCTCCACCAGAGAACATGAGCGTCCAATATTCTAAAGCAACTGGAATTCTACAGATGCACAAGGTGGGGGTACAGCAGTTGGGTAGACAGCTAAATGCTTCTGCCAAAGAGAATCACATTAAAGTCTGGGAATTGAGACCAGAGAGAATCGGGGGATTTCTTTAGATAACTAACCACTGGTTTTCTTGAAGCCACATGACCTGGATTGAACTCTAGACTCTGCCATTTGTGACCTGTGTGACCTTGGGGAAATTTACCTGATCCCCCATTTCCTAATCTGTGACATGGGGTCAATGCCTAACTCACACGGTTGTTGTGAATTACACAAGATAGTGTATGATGAAAAGCCCCTAAAACAGTGGCATCTAACTAATGATTATTAGCTGAGAGGTCCCACATGCCCTTCTTCCTCTCTTCTCTCCTGAGAAGTGCTCAAAGTCATGGGAAAAGGCAATTAATTGACCGTTAATTGACTATTATTGTCATCATTCCTCTGAAGGTCTCCAACATGCCAGGTCCTTGAGATACATGTAGACATCCAGATTTACAGCAACCTTTCTTAGGAATCAAATCTGACTGCTTACCATCTTTCAAGGCTTTCCCATGTTCCTGAGAATAAAGACCTAAACAATCCTTAGTAAGGCCTTTGATGGGCCCTGAGATCTGGCCTCAGCTTTCCTCCCTGGTTTCATCTCACACCAAGCTTTACTGGTCATCTTCCAGTCTCCTCCAACCACAGGGCCTTTGCAACGCTGTTCCTTTCACCTGAAATTTCCCTATTTGCTTAGCTAACGTCTCCTTCTTCTCCTTCAAACCTCACCCTAAGTGTCTCTCTCTGCAAGGAATCCTGTCCAAAACCCAGGCAGAGACAGATTCTTCTGGAAAACACTCTCAGCAGAGATTTTATATCCTGAGTAGTTAAGAGAATGAATTATGGATCAAGGTGTAAATCCCAGCCTCACCACTTACTGGCTATATGACCTTGGACAACTTACTTAACCTCTGTGCACCTCAGTTTCCTCATTTGTACAATGTAGATAATAATTAATACTAATATATACCTCATGGGGTTATTATGGAAATTAAATTAGTTACTATTATCAAAGTATTTAAAATAATGTCATGCATAGAGTAAGTGCTATGTAAGTGTTTACTAAATCAAATTAATAAACTGTCCCATGCCTCCAGAGAATGTATCTTAGTCTGCAATTATGCACTCATTACTGTGATAATTTGATTACTCACTGTCTCTCCTTCCAGATCAAATGCCCCAGGAGGCCAGGGGCATATTTCTTTGTGCTCCAACTGTACCCCAGCTCTAGACACAAGACCTGGGGCAGGGTGGGTTCGCAATAAATATGTATTTGATTAACGAAGGAAAGTTAATACACAGCGTAAGTCAATATTTTCCTTGCTTGTGGCAAGATAGAGAGGTGTCTCCAACCCTTTCTGACCCTTTCAGGTCTTGTAAGCAGCAGCAACCAGCCCAGCAAATGCCCGGTCTCCCCAGAGACACAGAGCCGGTAATGGGTTCCATATTGTTTGAGATGTTCCGGACCATGAAGTGATCATGTCTGAGATAATGTCAGCATGGTTAACCCCAAATTCCTCCACTTACTCTCTACACAGAACTCTTTAAAACATCCTGCACACAAACACTCCCAACCACAACAAATGCAGGATACAAGCCTTAATCAGAGAAGAAAAGATTAATTGGAGAGTTGCCCTGAGAGGACCCATGTGCCAGGCCTGCCATGCTTATAATACAGGCAATTAGGGCAGTATTGTGACTTGTGTTATCACAGGAGCAACAGCCCAGGAAAGTCTCCTCTCTGCTTTGAGGCCCTCAACCTTTCAGTCTGGAAAGCAGACAGATGAAGGGGACATATCAAGAACACAGGCAGAAGAAGATGGTCATCTCCCCACCTCCAACACAGACTACAGTGGAAGCAACAGAAAAAAGCACGGACACCAAGCCTCACCCCAACACTTACACAGTGTGACACTGGGCTACCCAACCCATTCTTTCAGGACTCAGTTTCCTCATTGATCAAGTGGCAAATCAGCTATCACACAACCCTTGACTCTAAACTCATGGTCTCAAAAGAGATCTTTCCTATCACCTCTCATATGCATCTGTGGATACTTCTAAGTTTCATCTGTCCAGCACATAGTTCTTGAGAGTCAGTAATGTGCCATGAGCTTTCTCAGGTTCTAAAGATACCCTGGTTGCTAAAAAGATCATTGCCCTCCAGTGCGTCAACTATGGTGTGAAACAAGCTTGAGTCAGAGACCTGAAGCCTCTTGGTCAAGTACCTTGACCCCTTAGGTGCTCTTTGGCAACCAAGGGCAATGCCACCCACCTCTCAGGGCCACTGTGAAGAATAAAGCAGATGAGGTATTTAAGGAACCTGGTAACATGTCCCAACACAGTAGCAGCTTTGTAAATGGGAGCTGCTAGTTTAAGGGTCTCATTAAGTGGATGTTGTATATGTGCAGGGGATATCTAGCGTCAGATTTCGACTCCTGAATGAAGAAGACAACATTTTCCTTTGGGAGAAGGCAGCGGGAAAGGTGCCTGACACAAGTAGCTAATGAGGCCTGCTGTTAAACAGGAAGTGTCAGGAGGGGGCCTGAGAAAACGGGAGATGGATGAACGCTGTGATCGACACACACAGGCCAGGAGCTGCCATTTGTCTTACTGCACACTCACCCTAGTATGCTTTGGGAGGTGAAAGAAAGTGAATGATAAAACCTCCTACCATGAGAATCTGTTTTAAATTCCCTTTATTCTGCCAGTGTGACTAGGCCAGGTGGTCCAGCTCCATCAGGTCAGAATCATGCATAACTCCTGCTCACCAAAGAGCAGAAGAACTGGTCCTCACTCTTCCTCAAGGACACAATGCAGCCACTCTTCACCGAATTCCTGAGTAAGGAAGCATTCCTCTATGCTGCCATACCATGCTGTGCCCCCTCCCATCATGACCCTGATTCCGCTGAGCCATAAAAGCACATTCTCTACTCTATCTCTCACTGGAGCCTGAAGTTTGATGGGGCTATGTTCAGCAAGGCTGTATGGGTTGCAAGCGACAGAACTCAACTTGAGCAAAAAATAGGATGTACTGACATGGAATCCATTATGAGGTTGAACACCCACATTATAGGTAGGAGCCGATTTCAAAGTCTACCATGGTTTTCCTTCCACAAGAGCTTGGTTCATTATCAGTAATGACAGACATGTTTCTTTCAGACATTATAAACTCACAAACCTCTTGTCTCCACATATTATTAGTCTTCCAGAGAGAACTGATCCTCCTCGGGCTCAGCTTGAATATACCCCAAATAGATGCTTATTACCCAAACGTGTCATATATAACACTGAACCATGCAACAATTGGTGGTCTTTGTGTCTGGGGAAGTGGGGAGTATGTGTCTGTGTGCTGGGTGGAAGGAGGGGTTCATGAAGTATGCCAATTCCTGGAAACTGTAAGACATATAGCTGAAGTGGATTGGGAGGTCAGCCTCTTAAAGAAGTGGCACACTATTTCTGTAGGAATAGCAGATACAAGGAAATCAAACACGATACAAGGCGCAGATCAAGCTGGATCCACGTGGGTCTTTTAAGGGCTTAAAATTATAAACTAAATGTCTACATAAATTCTTTTCTCCTGCCTCAATGCTTGAGAGGAAAGCCATGCCTTTTATTAGACTTTCAAAACAATTTCTATACATAGAAGCTTAAGATCTTTCTGTCCTTCATCTCCAATATACTGGATAGTGCCTGAGACCCCATCTGGGTCTTTTTAAGCATATTTTTTTAGTGAATCAAGTTAAAATGAATATATGAATGAAGGGAGATGAATGAACGAAGTCAGACAATGCAAAAGAGAACACGTGTCTCTCTCCATACATCCAGTTCCAATTTGACCACTTTGGGTTTTTAGTAAAGAAAAGATTCCAGGAAGGGCCCAGAGAACAGGAAACAACCTAGGGTTTGATGGGTCTGGACAGCAGCCAGCCTCTATTATCCATTTCTTCTTTCGACAACAACAAAAACAATAATTTGCCATGGGCACCTTGGATATATTGCCAAATTTAATCCTTACAAACCCTTCTGAGGTGAGCATCAGTGCCCGTACTTCAGACTATAGGACTGAAGCTTAGAAATAGCATTCCCAAGGCTGCAAATAGTATCAGGTAGTAGAGTTGGAATTCAAACCCAGGTCCATCTGGTTCCAATGACATTGTTAAATGCTACTATACTTTCTTTCTAACAAATCTCTGTTGAATGTCTTCTTACTACCAAATACTATGCCATGTTCTTTACATAGGTTTTCTCAATCTTCACAGAAACCCAATAAGATACGGTATCATTCCTACTTAAAGGATGAAGCTATTGATGCTCACAGAAGTTAAAGTTTCCACCCAAGGATGCAACACTGGTAAACCATAAAGCTGCACTAAATGCCAGCTGTATATTCCCTGGAGTGTTTAAAAACTGTGCTTTTAAACACTGCATTTGTAGCCAGAGTATTAGAGTAAGGCATAATACTTGCCCTTCTCAACTACTCTCTGGGGTCCTTGCAGACGGCAAACAGAGGTGTTAGATATCCAGGTAGGACCTAGCATCTTCTGTGATTTCTAAACCTCATCCTGGTTCAACTGCTTTTATGAGCAGGACACTAATATTCCCCATGAAAAGCATGAGATGCCCTATGTTTGTGAGGATGCACTCCCCATCTCAAGGTCTTTAAAGAACAATGTGTTTGGAAAGTCAAACACATCACAAGCAGCAGTTAAAGAAGCTAGTCATCCCCTGAAACAGTGGCAAAAGGGCCAAGAAGTTCGGACTGTACACAGAAGAGTAGCCTGGTCCCTGCCTTCCTCTCTTGGCTTAACAGGGCTTGGCTCAGTTGGAGATACTTAGCAGGTGTGGGTCCCACTGTTGAAAGCTTAAAGGAAAATACCCAATGAGGAGGTTTGTGTTGCCTGAGAAGGGAAGGGTATTAGAAAACCCAAATCTTGGTTCAGTGTGCTGGATATTTTTCACGTCTCACATGTCTAAACACCCCCTTATGGTCAAGGCTGCTGGAGGTGGGAGGGAGAAGTTGCCTAAAGCAGTCAGACAAATAATTGATTTTGCACAGGATGCTAGGCTTCTGCTCCCTGATGAAAATGGCCTGTGTGTTAAGTGGACTGAGGTAAGGGAAAGTTGCCAGCAACCTGTGGAGTGGGCAGGGGGTGCAGGACCACACTCTAAATCCCACATCCTGCTAAAACCAAGAACATCCACACCCTCTTGCCTCCTGTTCCAGTGATTCCTCCCCACTCTCATGGAACATTAAACCCTTCCTGCAAATTCAAAAGGGAGCCCTCTGGAGACAAATCAACCATCAAGAAAAAAAATAGCAAAACTCATTTCATTTGGCAACCAATGCTTTAGGAAAGACATAAATATTGGATTTGCAACTTTATTTTCCTCCAGAGAGATACTCTGGAGAAAATTAAAACAATGCAAGATTTAATTATTAAAAGCCAAACATTCCTCTACATATTTTCTGGCCCAAAGTTTTAAAAACAAACTCCCAGAGAAAATACATTTTTAATGATCAGCTCCCTCCCACTCAGGCTGTGTTTTAAATCATGTCTCCATCATGACTCACCTAGCACAAACGAAGGGAGAACACCAGGGAAATCAAAGGCCAGGTTTTCTGCTAAAGGACAATCAAGACTGGTAGGAGATTGGAGGGAATGGGCACCTTGAGATCACCTTGGTCTGGGCTGTATTTCTACCTCCATGTTCACAGACATACATTAGGAGACATACTTAAACTGACTACAAAGAAATGCATCTGTGTGCATTTTCTTATTTTGTGGAAAGTTCCAAGCAGGATATGAGCATAAAGAAAATATGCAAGATGTTGGGGCACCTGGGTGGCTCAGTCGGTTAAGCATCTGACTTCGGCTCAGGTCATGATCTCACAGTTCGTGAGTTCAAGCCCCACGTCAGGCTCCGTGCTGACAGCTCAGAGCCTGGAACCTGCCTCAGATTCGGTGTCTCCCTCTCTCTTTGCCCCTCCCCCACTTACACAATCTCTCTCTCTCTCTCTCTCAAAAATAAATATTAACAAACATTTTTTAAAGAAAATATGCAAAATGTTGAATTCATTCATTGAACAAACATTTATTGGGGTTCCACTATGTTCCCACCAAACTGTTCTAGGCACCTTGCATACTTTGGTTAGTAAACTGGAAAGGATTTGGTCACTGCATTCCAGGAGGATGATAACATGATTTTGTCTGTTCCTAAAAGCTCCCCAACCACTTTAGTTCCCCTTCCTCCTTTTGTTCAAATGGCCAGAGATCATACAAATCAAGCTTCACCTCCCTCTCACTGCTCACTTAGTGACCCCACATTGATTGCCTCCTCTCCATTTTTTTTCTTTGCTGCTAGTCAAAAAAATACAAACAAAAAAACAAACAAACCTATGTACTAATGTTAAATATTTGCTGGTTATAGACATTCTCAAAAGCCAAGATATCCAGTAGGACATGATTTATTGGTTTGGGTGATTATGGAAATAATACAAAGCATGACAGAAGATGGCCTTCCAGGACTAAGATCAATGGCTGTATAAATCAAGGGATTTATCCTATTTTATCTCTGCTGATGGAGGTTGGCCTTCTCCTCGATGGCATACAATGTAGGTGTTTACATTGTGGATGCAAAAATAAAGCTGGACAAATAAACAGGATGAGGGAAGAGGTGGTCCATGAGTGTCTTTGGAGACAGGAGCCTCATTCTCATGACTTTTTGGTTGAAGATGGGTAATACATCCCTCAAGGAGTAGAAGCTAATAGGTCTCAGTCCTGATTCCAACTCCCCCAGGATGTACCAAAATGGAGTCCTGGCACTGGCCTCTCTCACCCTGTTTCCACATGCACACAGGATAACTGATCCCAGAAGAGGAAAGAGGGGGTTGGTGCTGGTGCTGGCAGGGCCCTTCAAAAATATAGATGGAGTCAAATGGAATCTTTGCTACCTAGAATGTCTTAAAAACTAAAGTAGTTGGTACTTCCTCTCAACTTGAGATGTGGTGCATTAAAGGCAACTTAAAATAACTTGAGGGAAGAAGGGTAAATAAACCAGGGATGATTTATCTCTGAGGAATAACGGTGTGACTGCTGAATAATTACATGCACCAATCTTTATTAGTATGCAAAGTAGCCGGGCTTGGTTGGCTCCCAGCACTGCTCAAAGGACAAAAAGCCAAGAGAGCTGTGCACATGCTAATAAATCACACCCCACCACTCCCTGTGTGTCATGGCAACCCCCAGACCCCGGGGGCCTCTCTGTGTGCAACTCTTCTCTGGGAGATAAGCAGCAAGTATTTCATTTCTACCTTCTAGTGATGGATTAGCCACCAGAGTTCCTCCAGAAAAACACGGAAATGATTTGGCCTTCTCTTTGCACAAGTTTGATCTAAATTATGAGTGGTTTTTTTTTTTTTTCATTCAATAGCTTCTGCAACTAACTGTGGTTCCTGCCCTCCTCTAGCTAGAGAACTAAATACCTGTGCAGGAGTTGAGACTTAGCCTCCTCTCCTCTGGGGGCCCATCAGATGACCTCAGTAGACAGTTCCAGCTCCTCTTTACTGGCCCAAAGAGCTGCTTGATGTAGCTAATGAGAAAGAAACTACAAGGCAGGCTCCCCACCCCCTGAAAAATCTGTCTTGACAAACCCAAGAGCACAATGTGATTGCTTTTTATCTCCAAAGATAGAATAGATTTGAGCTCCTATGTAAGGATTTCAGAGGGTTTAATCTGAGCAAAATAATAACAACAGTAATAGCTCATAGAGTGATAGTTTAAATCTCTGTAGAATTTCAAGTATATGAAGCACCTTTCTAAGCACCCCCCACATGCACACCATGCATAAAATGGGGATGATTATAGCCTCTTATCATGTATGATATACATACCATATGATGTATATATGTATCATATACAATATATGCACATTCCTGCACATATTTTATACACACACACACACACACACACACACACACAGTACAACCCTATGATATAAGGACTTTTGTTATCCCCATTTTATGGATGAGAAAACAGAGGATCAAAAAGTTAAGTAACTTGCTCAGTAACTAAGCTGGAACCCAGATCTAAGCATCCTGGCTTCAGAATCTATGATCTTAACAAATGTACTAAAATATCTTTACTGGTATCTGACTTAAAATCTTCAAATAGATCACAGGATAAAGATCAAAACCCTTACGATGATACATAAAGGGCAGCCCGCAAGACTTGCCCCTGGCTTCACCTGGTGTCACCTCTCCTCCTTGCTCTCTGGGCTCCGGTTGTCCTGTCCTTCTGTCGGCTCACCAGTGAAACAAACAAGCTTTTCTCTTCTCTCTTTTCTTGGCCAACTCCTACACAGATTTCCAAAAGATTTACCCTCAGTGCCACACCTTCCAGCAAGCCTTTTCCCAATGCCCCCGTGTGTGTCCTCATAGTACTTTGTACACTTCCTTCAAAACATGCAGCAAGTTGTAATTAAACACTTACAGGTCTGATTGTTTCCTCTTTCTCTCACACCTGAGATTGTAAATGCCTTGAGAGCAAGGACTAGGTGTATACTTTTCATCACTGTCTCCCTACTACCTAGCACTGGTCCTTGCACACGGGATACCTTTAAGAAATACTTACTGAATGACCTAATAGAGGGGCAACTTGAAGATACTGAAGGTCATGAGGCATAATGAAGCCTGTCAAACTATAATAGACACAGTAAAATGAAAGCAATCACCAAGACCACACATTTGGTCACAGGTAGGGCTATCTATAAACAAGAACATTTACTGAGCTCAGTTCTAAAATACAAGTACAGAGTTCACTGCATGCCGGGTCCCATGCAACATGTTCATTCATCTCATTCTGTACCCCCGCCCCAGTCTTTAAAAGATCAACATCCTTAGTATCCCCATTTTACAAATGGGTTGGATGATACCCATGGTCTCACCATTAACATGTATTGAGGTTACAGAAGCTTATTGTTAAAATAAATCTCAAAAAAGTACAAAAGTAAGCTGGGAGGTTTAGAACCCTCTCCCAATCTGTTCCCCTCCAAGGATACTAGGGCAGAATGGTTTGAATACTCAGAGGTCTGCACACCAATTAACCTTTTGTTTCCTTGCTAGTTGAGCTAAGTGTTTAGGACTTCTCTGCCAATTTCCTACATCCTTCTCACTGATTAACTATTCATGACTTTGATAGAAATTTTCATTTCTATTCACTCAGTCAACATGTACTGAGTTCCTGCTCTTTGCCAGGCATTGTTCTAGACACTGAAAGACCAGCACCAAAGAAGACAGAGGTCTCCACTCTCCCGTTGTTCAAAGGAACTTACAGATCTTTGTGGTAGATAAAAAACAGAAGCTAGGATTATTAAAATTGGAATTTAAACCTAAGTTCCAGGAGGGCTGAAATGGCCTGGAAGAAAAAAAAAAGCTCTAAACAACCTATTTTTCAAGAATGTTGCAGATAATATATTGCTCTAGAGAAATGGCGATCAAAAGATTCTCTGCCCACTGTACATACAGGATGGGGGATTTCTGCGATCTCTACAACTCTAGCTATAGAACAGTTCTTTTAGGGCAAGCATGAGCATAATGAAGCTTTCCTCTATGAAGCCCCTTAACTTTGCAAAAATAATAAGCTTTTACATGATTTCTTTTTGTGTTTGTTTATATCACTTTGGAGCTCAAGTTCTTCCTTTGCCCAATTTTGGCTCTAAGTGTGGAGAAGACATAGCTCTGGTGCTGACAGCACATAGTCTGGCAGGGGAGACAGACAATTAGCCAATAATGCAGCGCAAGAGACAAATCACATGGAGCCAAGAATGATTCATTAGGATCTTCGACACTGAATAAAGTTTCCTAGGCTCGTTGGGGCAAGAGAAATGGGGATGAGAGGCAGCAAAAAGAAGAAAATCCAGATCAAGAAGACAGGGTATTTGCAGGAAACATCTCCTGGGTTTGCCTGCCCAGTTCCATTCCCCTTTTGAAAATTAGTAGCATCCTTTTATTTTTCTTTGAAGAGTCCTACTTCTGTTGCCTACTCTCAACCTCTGTGGATTGGACCAAACCCATTCCCAAGTCCAGGAATGAATATGTGACCTACGTCTGGCCAGCCCATGATAAGTTCATGGATGGGTATAGGAGCCAAATGAGGATCACGGGAAGGATAACACTGAAGAATTCACCCAGAAGTCACTAGAGAGAGACAAAGAGCTTAAAAAGGAGGGCAAACAAGTGATAAGAATGACTGATTGAAAAGCTCCAGCAAGCATCAAGTAGGAGTCCCAGAAGTGAATGAAGACAATCTACTATTCAGGAGTGAAGGCAACACAAGGACATTTTCAGATATAGAGAGGCTAAGATAAGAGAATTTACCATCCACAAATACTCGCCAAAAGAACTGTCAGTGTGGGCATCAGAATAAAGATAATAAATACAGAGGAACGTAAGAAACAAAGTTGAGCCCAGAAGTTGATAAAATATGCTGGCAATCTATTTTAAATGTTAACTACAAATAACGATTTCAAAAAAGATGAACTAAAATTCCAATTAATAAAAACAGAACGGACAAATAATGCCAGGTAACATTCATGCCATGGTACCCCTGCCTGTTTCTCAAAGTCGGCACTAGTGATATTTGAGTTGGATAATTCTGGTGGTGGAGAGCTGTCTTGTGCATTGTTGGATGTTTAGCAGCAGCCTTGGCCTCTATCCGCTGGAGGCCGATAGAACACTCTACCCCCTAGCTGACAACTAACTATGTCTCAAGATATTGCCATATGTCTCCCTGGGGGCAAAATTGCCCCCTGTTGAGAACTAATGCACTAAGAAGTGGTACCATCTATTGTTTCCAAACCAATGTAGAGGAAATAAAGTAAACTCGACTGATCCAAAAGAAAGAGGTATATGAGAAAAAAAAAAGTAAAGGGAAAATATGGTGAACAAAAATAAAATTACATGCTTTATAAAAGTCTAAATGTATCTGTATCGTAACACATGTAAATAAATTTGCTTTGTAAAAGACCATGCTGTACTCATAAACTAGAAGACTTTACATGATGAAAATGTCCCTATTACCCTAAGTGATCTATAGATTCAATGCAATCCCTTTCAAAATCCTAATGACACTTTTTGCTTTCTGTCTCTCTGGATTTGCCAATTGTGGACATTTCGTATAAATGGAATCATACAGTACGTGACCTTTTGTGTCTGTTTTTTTTTTTTTTTTCATTCCTCATCATGTTGTCAAGGCTCATTCATGTTGGAGCATGTATCAATACTTTATTTACTTTTATGGAGAAATGATTTTCTATTGATGGATATAATATGTTTCATTTTTCCATTCATTAGTGGATGATGGATACTGGTTATTTTCACCTTTTGGCTATTGCAAACAGTGCTCCTTTGAACATTCTCGTATAAGTTTTTCTTTGAACACCTGTTTTCAAATATTTGGAGTATGTACCCAGGAGTGGAATTTCTGGGTCATATGGTATTTCTGTAAGATATATTTTTAAAATCAAAAGAGTAAGCTATATGTGCTACTAAACAAAAAAGTATATTACAGGTATAGTTTTCTAGAAAAAAATAAATTACTCAAGTTGACTCAAGAAAAATAGAGAAACAACAGTAAGCCAGTAACCATAAAAGAAATAGAAGTGGTGATCAAAGTTGCTTCCTCTGTCTAATATGCTCACTCTAAAGGCAAAAAAAAATTTTTTTCCAAATTTTCAAGGAACAGATAATCTTCTGCCTGATATAATTTTTTTCAAAAAATATAAAAAGAAAGTCATGACTCACTTAATGAGGGTAGCATCACCTTAGTAACAAAATCTAACAAGGACAGCATAAAAAGAGAAAATTATAAACCATTCTCACTTATCAATGTAGATGTAAAAAATCTCAAATACAGCACTATAAAATTGGATTCATCAAGGTCTAAAAATAATAATACATCATGATCAAATAGGGTTTATCCCAAGAATCCAATAATGACTCAAAATCAGAACTCCTATTAAGGTAATACACTGCATTAAAAGATAAGGGGAAAAGCATATAATTATAACAATTGATGCAGAACAGGCATTTTATAAAATTTAATGCCTGTTCATTATAAAAATTCTTAGCTAACAAAATACAGTAGAGAACTTTTCTAACCCAATAAAGTTATTTATCAAAATCTATTGTAATGATCATGCTTAAAGGAGAAACTATATATGGATTCCCACCAATATCAGGGACAAGAAAAGAATGCCTACAATCACTGCTTTTACTCATCACAGCTCGTTCAGTCTTCCAGCTAATGCAACAGAAAATAAATGCTGTGTCAAAAAAATAAAAATAGTATGTTAATTGGTAGAATTACATATTATAATTATATTAATATATATAGTATGTAATTATAGCATCTATAGTCCTACATACTTATATATCTCATCTATTTAATTACATTGAAAAGGTGGAGCTAAAACAGTCTTGACAAATTATATGGATAACAAAATACCCATGGAGATCTACAACCAAGTTATTAGCATTATTAAGGATACAGCAATATTGCTGAATAAAGATCACCATATAAAAATCAGTAACATCATTATTTCCAGAAACAAAATAAACAGTTCAAAATTATATGAGGAAAAATATATCCCATTAAAATGGCACAAAAACCTGTAAGGTAGCAAGAGATAAATTTCTGTATTAATTAAATATAAAAATATATTTTATAGAGAGAAAAAGAAAAGGTATGCACAAATAATTTAAATGTATACATTTTATATACATATATATTTGACAGACATGAAAGGAGTCCTCAAAAATGGTGAGACCTACACAAAACTCATCAAGAAAACAAGATCATAAAGTAAATCCTTCTCCGATAAATGTTCAAGTTCAATGCAATTCATACCAAAATCATAATAATTTTCCATCAGATTTTAACCCAGCATGCTTTAAATTCATATAGAGGTGCAAAGGATTAAGAGTAGTGTGAACTTTGGAACATCTGGTAAACGTGAAGGTGGACATACCCTCCGACCATGAAATTTCATGTCTACATATTTAAGCTAAGCACAAGGAGGCAAGTTCATGAATCTGTATCATAGCCTTACGTGCAAAAGTACAAAATAACCTCCAAGTCCATCAATATGAGAATGGGTAACAAATTGTGGTATAGTCATACAGGCAAGTATTATACAAAACATAAATTGAATAAACTAGAGTTACATGTAAAAATATAGATAAATCAAAACACAATGTTGACTAAAAAAGATGCATGGGATATCGTATTTTGTCTGTGGATTCATAAATATTTAGAAAATATCTATGGGAATAACAATTCAAGCAGCAAAGGAAAAAATGGGAATGGGGGACCAGTACCCAGGGGCTTCAATGGATCACACTTAAAAAAATATATATTTATAAATTAAGAAGCAAATATAAAATCTATTTCAGATGTGATAATGCTAGAAGGTGGGTACAGGAGGTTCACTACATTATTCTCTATCATTTTCTGCTAGGATTTCCCATTTTCTGGGTTTCAATGTTTTCATTCAAATCTAAAAACATGTTTAACATTTCTCTCTAATCTCATATTTCCTATAACTGTCAATTAGAGCTAAAAGCTTTATTGATTCAGGTGCAATTTATTTTCTTGTTAGCAAGACATTGTGGGTGGTACTGGGTATTACCTATTGCATCTTATAAGGAAGTACATAACCTCTGGTTCTCCCAATTTTACTAATTTAATGGTTCAACAGTGGATTTGGGTAGTGTCACCATCATCCTTTCAATTAGTGGTTTTAGTAGTTATTGGTTATTATTGCTTAACTCTATTATTTCATTAGGAGCTGCAACACAGTGATTTTCTAGTGATTGCTGGGGGTTTCTATGTGACTTACCATCCTGCCTGCTGTTTTTGCTGTGACTCTTCCATAAAGTACCTTTCCCTATTAACTATTCACCTTGATATATGCATATTTGACGATTGTTGGAGTTGGGTGGTGGGTGTGTGGGAACCTGTTAAGCTCTCTTCTCTGTGTTTGAAAATTTCTACCACACACACACAAATTTAAGTGCATGGGAAAACACTGGGAAAAAAACACCCCAAATATGTTACTATCGTTAATACCAAGAGGGTAGGATTATTACAGGTGACCTTTATGCACTGCTGTTTCCAAATTTATTGAGAAAAAATACATACATATTACACTTAAAATTAGAAAAACAGAAGAGCAGAGTGGTGTGATAATAATGAGAGGAGGTGGGTGTGAGTGGTCTAATGTAAATCAAGAGTCAGGGTCAGCACCTCTAAAAGGTATCATTTGAAAATGATTCAGCAAAGCCCTTGGGTGAGAGCTCACTAGGAACAGAAAACCTAAGTCCTAGGGCAGTGATGGTCTTTAAAATTTTTTTATAGTTTATTTTGAGAATGAGAGAGAGAGAAAGGGAGGGAGGGAAGGAGAATGAGCAGGGGAAGGGCAGAAAGAGAGAGAGAGAGGGAGGGAGGAAGGGAGGGAGAACGAGCAGGGGAGGGGCAGAAAGATAGAGAGAGAATCCTGAGAAGGCTCTGCACCATCAGCGCAGAGCCCCAAGTGGGGCTCAAACCCACGAACTGCAAGATCATGACTGGAGCCAAAACCAAGAGTAGGATGCTCAATGGGCTGAGCTACCCAAGGACCCAAGTGATGATCTTAAAGTATTTGCAGAACAGGAAAAGCTACAGTACAGTGAAGTCTATGTTCATGAAGTTACAGAAACTAAACTGCACAGGAAATCTCAACCTCTGCCCCTACGCCTAGTGGGTGAAAGGCAGAAAATCTGAAAACCCTAAATAATGGATCACAGTGGCTCCATAATGACAAGTAAAATAGTGATAATTAAATGATTTTAATAGTGTGTCAAAATGAAGGATAACAGTCTTGGAAAATGAGGTTGGTAAATCATTACCCCTCAGGCTTGCTTGCACACCCCAGTTAGGGCATGAAAAATGCAGAATGCAAAATCCCTGGCCACACATTTTGGTTTAACACAATGTTCGTTCCCACCCTATTAGGGTTACTTGTGAGCCAAGCACAGCTGGGCTCCATTTTCAACTCTGAGGCAAAACAAGAGCCAAGCTCAAATTTATCTCACTTACTGAGCACTTTACTCTGTGCCCTCAAGCTCTATGGTCGACACTGGTAATAGATACCAAAGATATCTACTCTAACTGGGGAAAACAGGCAATGCTAGGGTGTACAACGTGTAATGGGGTGGGGGATTGAGGAGCACAGAGGAGCTTCCCCTAACCGAACCCCCAACCTCTTTGGGGTGAGGAGAGCTTTCGGAGAGAGCTAATATTTAAGGTGGCACTGAAAAGAGAGACGTCACCGTTTTTAAGAAGGGAGAAGAGGACATTCTAGGCAAAGGGAAACAAACCTTCGGGCTTTAGCGTGAATAGGGAAGGCAAGAGGGAGTCACTGAAGGTGACATTTACGATTATTTAATTTCAGTGGCACCAAAAGTTCTGAAACCAGAATGTCTGTTGCATCCTTTGCAAACGCCCACACTTAAATCCATCACCACCCACTGTCCATGGCAGCATGATTGAAAGACGGGTCTGACCTCTAAAAGAGAATTTTCTCTTTTCCCCAATAATAATGAGTTTTTTAACCTCTTGTTGTTTCACAAGTAGTTGTGTAGGACAAAAAGGAGTAAGTGAAAAACAAGTAAAATTCATTTCCATATCCTCCATGTAGGCATATCCATTGTAACGTTTTGATGCAGTTACAGCTTATTTTTTTTTCTGTGTGTGTGTGTGTTTAAATAAGTTAGAATCACACCAATTGTAAACTGAAAATCATTTTCTCTTAATGCACAAGTCTACAGTTTGGAAGGTTTCCAAGCCTCATTACCCCACAGCCATCATCCCCTCCTTATGAAATTAGTGTCAGGAAAGGGTTACAGTGCCCACTGGCAGGAGGGAGGAGATTTATCATCTAAGGGGACGGCTGGTATCAGAAGGGTTGATGTGCTTAACAATTCACACCAGGATGCACTACACCCACGTCTGTCCACTCAGCTCTCTCCCATGGCAACCAGAATACTGCCTTCACAGGGATCTAAAAACTTTCCAACACTTAAAATGCCCTGATGTGATATTCCAGGGTCAGGGACAGCTGAGAAAAGAGTGAATTAGTTAGTGAGTCTAGACATTTATGAAGCTGCATTAATACTTTTAAGAACCTACCTACTTCTGTCCTCTCAGATAATAGATTGCTGGTGCCACTGTTTTAGCTTTGGCATCTCCTTTGTTTACCTGGTCTTTCAAGTGCAGCCTCACTTCTTTATTTCTCAGCTTCCAGATACACTCTCATGTCCTGATGACCCCACCATACCTGCCAGTTTGTCTACTCAACAAGCAGCTATCACACTTAAGGAGATGAGTTCCTCAACCAGGGATTCTGGTCTCCATTCAGGAATGTGTAAGCACTTACTTCCTGCATTACTTTTCTATTGCTGCATAACAAACTATCACAAACTCAAAACCTTAAAACAACACCCACTCATCTTTTACTATCTCTGGATCAGGAGGGGGAAAGACACCCTCAGGTCATTAGAATTCATCTCCTTGCAAGTCTAGGACTGAGGTTCCTTTTTCTTGCTGGCTACTGCTCAGAGACCACTCTCAGCTGCTAGAGGTTGCCTCAAGTTTCTTGCCATGAGGACTTTTCCAAAGGTGCCTCTCACAAAATGGCAGTTTCCTTCATCAAAGGCAGCAATAGGAGATTCTCTATGCACCTACTAGCAGTGACATGCAGGCTCACACACTCACAGAGCCGATCTTCATTATTCGTGTATGCAGTATTTGTGAATTAGCCTACTTGCTAAAATTTATTTATAGCCTCCAAATCAATACTGAAGTGTTTCTGGTGAAGTTTGTGCAAAAGTACACACAGCAGGAAAAATGTGAGTTACCCAACACACATTCCCTGCTGAGGTAGAACAGGTGATACTCCGCCTTCCTGTTCCAACCCTCATGTAGAGGTGACCAGAAGACAGAGACGGTAAATGGCAGTTCCGTGCAGTGCAAAAAGCTCTGGTGTTGAGGGCGCCTGGGTGGCTCAGTCGGTTAGGCGGCCGACTTCGGCTCAGGTCATGATCTCGCGGTCTGTGAGTTCGAGCCCCGCATCGGGCTCTGTGCTGACAGCTCAGAGCCTGGAGCCTGTTTCGGATTCTGTGTTTCCCTCTCTCTGACCCTCCCCCGTTCATGCTCTGTCTCTGTCTCAAAAATAAATAAACGTTAAAAAAAAAAAAAAAAAAGCTCTGGTGTTGAGGCCAGCTGGATGGGGTTTAAATTCCAACCTTGGTACCACTTAGTGGTGTGGCTTCAGACAAATCACTTAAGACCTATAAACCCCATATTCTACTTTATAAAATAGAGAAACAATCTTCTAGATGAATTATTTTCGGGATTTAATATTTTATGTTAGAAAAACATGTATTTGCATACCACATATTTTTTTTCCCACTGGGAACACTGAATTAGTAAATAGAACCACTGTTCCATAGGGAACATACAAAAAACATGTGCATATACATATGTATGTATATATTATGAATGTATGTGCATACAAGTATGACATATATATTTATAAAGTATGGCAACTTTATAGGGCATAGCTATCAAATGAGAATCAAATGTGTATACATGCATATATAGATGTACACACATGAATATATATACACATATATGATATATATTTATATATAAATGCAATGAAGAAAGTGACATCTCATCTCATTACTTTTGTGGTATTCTATTAGTTAGAATCAAGTCACAGGTCCTACCCAAACTCAAAGGGAGAGGATTATACAAAGGCATGAATTATCGGGGTCATCTTAGAGTCTTTCCATCACACCTCCTATCCACCAAAGTCTTTTCATATCTGAACACTGCCCAGCATGGAGTGGTTGAATAAATGGTGGTTCAATTTACAGGAAATTCTGTCCAATGCCACTTTGTCCAGTAAGGAATACCCAGATTCCAGCCTGGAAACATCAGTCCTAGGAGACCCCAGCAGGTCAAAGGACCTACTGTAAGTGCCTTCCTGGGGGACTCAGCCACACACAGGCCTGTGAGACCAATGTGTGTTAATGCACACAAAAAAATGTAACACTCTTACTGAAGAAAATTTCAGATGCAATAATTGTTTCATTTCACTAATTAGAAGAAACCTGAGTTAACATGGTCACCAGAGAGTATTGTGTAACATTCTGCTATCTATTGTTTACCTTTCAAATTCACTAAAGCATGTTTTCCCCTTTTTGGAGACAAATTAATGTTCCTATGATCACAGTCTGCCTGGCTGGCCTCACACTTTGGCAGAATAATTCCAATGTGCACATCCCTTAGGAGAGCACTGATCTCAAACTGTATGGCCCAGCCCACACCGTGATGCATCTCCCACCAACAAAGATCATGAAGGGACCACCAGCTTCCCAGAGCCTTGTGTGCTAGAGGCAGTGTTTCTGCTTCATGACAGACATCCCAAACTTCTTTCATCACTCAGCGTCCTTTGGTTGCAGCCACAGAAAGTCACTATAGAGATTAGGCAAACACAAGTTACTGGAGGAATATCAAAAAGTCCAGAGAATTGAAGAAGTTTGCATCAGTGCTGGAAATCCAGGGAGTTGGTACTTTGGATAGCGTCCCTGAGAGCAAGTCAGGTAAATAAGCTCATTCTATTCTCTATCTCTGTGTCAAATCAAGATTTGATTCTGGAAAAAAGAGCATGATTGACCTGTGTTGGGTGACTTGCCCTCACTCCTTTGGAAGTAAGGGACTACTTTACCGTTCTATATAAAACTGCCACCTCCTGGGTACGGCAGTTCCCCAAAGAAAAATCGGGGTGCCATTGTCATTAAGGGAAATAAAGCATAGGCATGCCAAACAGAAGTGTCCTGTGTACTTTATGAGAAAACCTCAGCCTGGATGCTGTCAAAATCTGCATCAGTTCCAGGGAAGAAGACTTCTTAGAGATAGATGCCTTCCTACAATCCATCTTCTTTATCCATCCATCCATTCAAATCACATGTATAAATAAATGCCAGTTATGAACCAGGCCTTCTGCTAAGCTTTTGGGATGCAAAGAGAAGCAAAACCAAGTCACTGTCCTCAAATCTTTCTAATTCTGAAGGGAGCATTTTTTTAAAAGCATATTGGTGGGGCACCTGGGTGGCTCAGTCGGTTGGGCGGCCGACTTCAGCTCAGGTCAAGATCTCGTGGTCCGTGAGTTCGAGCCCCGCGTCGGGCCCTGAGCTGATGACTCGGAGCCTGGAGCCTGCTTCCGATTCTGTGTCTCCCTCTCTCTTTGCCCCTCCCCCGTTCATGCTCTGTCTCTCTCTGTCTCAAAAATAAATAAAACGTTAAAAAAAAAACAAAAAAAATTAAAAAATAAAATAAAATAAAATAAAAGCATATTGGTAATGACAGTAGTGATAGCTATATTTACTTGAGTGCCTTCTTCATGCCAAGCACTGTGTCAAGGAGGTTACATTTATTGTTTTATCCGATTCTCACAACACTGTGTGGTATGTACTGACTGTAGCATTTGGAGAGCTGTATGCACATTTGCCTGAGACCCACGAGATGGGCAGGCAATGCCCCACCACCTTCTTAAGACCATCACAGACTGTTGGGAGTTCTATACTGAGGAGTGTTCCTGTTAGGAGATTTCCTCTATAATGTAAAAGAACTTCATTGGTATTAGCAATGCTGTGAGCACAAAAACATGCATTTGGGTGAAGTATGATCATGCTCAACATACAGCTTGTAATTGGTTACATAGATGACACCATTAAGTGAGAGCTAAGACTTTCAGGGAGAAACAATCTACCTTACCTGCGATGATCTCAGTGACCTCTCAGGGCTATGTTCCTCTTTCTTTACTATGTCCAGCTCTCCTTTAGCTGCATCAAGCATTTCCAGGTCTTTTCCTCTGCAAAGCTTCTGCCAAGGCTCCCCTCTGGTCCAGGAACAACCTCCCTCTGACTCCCTGCAGAGCTGCTGCTGCTTTCCATGCTCTGAGTAACAGCGTCAATTCTTCAGAGAGACCTCTCTCGACCATCCCATCCCATTCCATCATTCCCACATCACCCAGCTTATTTCCTTCCTTATTAACATAATATATAGTTAACTTATTGATTTGCCCCATCAGTTTTATTTGTCTGGATGCCCACAAAAGTGACTGCTGCAAGAAGAAACAGACATTGCTGGTGCCATTCTCTATCATATATCCTGTCCTGAAAAAAGTTCTTAGGATGTAAGTGTTCAAAAATATTTAATGTAAGAATGAGTGAATGAATGAATGTGACCATAACACAAAAATTCTATAAGAGATCTTTGTACTAATAGGCCTATGGTCTTTGCAGAGGGCAAGGGGCAATGAAGTAAGGGCCAAATAATACCTATTCAGCTTAGCTCAACTTTTCCTATATGCTAGACAATCTTTAAAATTCCACGGAAATTTGGGGCATCTGGGTGGCTCAGTTGGTTAAGTGTCCAACTTCGGCTCAGGTCATGATCTCGCAGTTTGGGGGTTCGAGCCCTGTGTCTGGCTCTGTGCTTGACAGCTCAGAGCCTGGAGCCTGCTGTGGATTCTGTGTCTGCCTCTCTCTCTGTGCTGCTTCCTCCCCCACCCCCCTGCCACTCATGCTCTTTGTCTATCTCTCTCAAAAATAAACAAACATTAAAAATTTTTTTAAAAAGATTCCACAGAAATTTAAACAGGTAGCTAATGCTATTTTCCCCCCTCTCCTTATCCCCATCACTAAATTCACCACTTTTACAATCACAGGTGCCATTTGCCAATTGCCTCCTATGCTATATACAGTACTATGCTCTGAATATAAATCATTTATGGATTTGTAACCATCACAACCATGTATGGTTGATATTATGATACACACATTACCAATAGTAATGATTATGGTAAATGATTTGCTCAAAGCCTTACAACTATAAGTGATGGCACTGAAATGAGAAATGACTAATGAACACTATAGTCAACACTGCCTGGAATAACTGTCCTCCCTGAAATTCCAATTCTCTGGGTATGACCCTGACACCTGAGTGGGTGGCCATGTTTGAGTCACGTAGCCAAGCCTTCTAGACCATAGTGTGTTGATTCAAAGTAGAGTACTTGACCCAAGACAGTCCAAAGAAAATCCTACCTCTGAGCTTTTTTGAGTAGTTATCAAGGCAAGAAACAGGGTCCATCTTTGGTAGGTGGAATTATAAGGTTTGAGCCTCTAGAGTTTGCTGCCATATCCCCATTATTGGTCTACGGGAAGAGATACTGCAAGTCACAAACCAAGAGAAGCAGAGATGAGAGACAGGAAAATAAGATCCTAGAAATTGTTAAGTCTCTAGTTCTGGTTTTCTCTGACACCCAGATGCTCCACTCTACCTCCTCAGGTTACACGGTATATCCTAACAATTCTCTAATAAAGTTTCCATTTTGCCTGGGTCATCTTTAATTTAGTCTTTGCCATTTTGTAGCCCACAGTGTTGCATTAATTACACGTGAGCCACTGGGAAGGTAATACATTTCTCTTTAGTGTGACCCATGCAGACCACTTCATGTTTGGGCTCATCAGCTACAATATCTCAGAGCTGGAGAATAAAGGACATAGTTGGGCATTTAGGAACTGCAGAAATCACCTCCCTGTATTCTCACACACAGAATACATGTTTTAAGAGGACGAAATGTATTCAAGAATTCTGCCCAGCAAAGCAAGGGCAACCAGCTTTGCACCAAACATAAATTATCCCTTGGTATGGAAAATGAGTAGCCTTTAAATCAAATGGCCCTCATTGATATGAAATTCTTGTTACAATTCAAAAAGCTTTTTTTCCTTAAGAATTCATTCCTGACAAACAAAATAAATTGTCATGCCAAACACATATGAAGATTGCAGAGATGCACCTCTATTAAATTCTACTTAGCAGGAAAGCGACTCAGGTGTTATCTAAATTTAGCCATCCGAGCTCCATTTCTTTCATATCTAAACACCATTTCTTGCAGCTTTTGCTTGGACCTCTAAGAGTTTAACAAATAGAAATACTTTTCACAATGCATTAAGATTAGGTCAGCTGGAGAGCTTGACCTGGTTGGATCAAATCTTGTATTGATTTCTCAAAGTATATTTTTTACTAAAACTTGGACCCTTGCAGAGAAATAGAAGAAAATGCTTCAACTATGCCTTTAGGTAAAAAAAACCAAACCAGTATACATTTCTTTAAAGGCACAAAGTAGAGACAGCTTTGTCTCTGAAGCCAGTAGAGGAGGATGCCGACCACAATCCAATGTAATTGTTTAAAATATAAAATGTGCACTCAACATTGAGACCAGAGATACTAGAAAATTTACAATCTGAAGTGGAACCATCAGTGAGGATCAGTGTGACAAAATGTCCCAGTTTGCATGCAAATGAGGGGGGTTCCTAGATATAGAACTTTCAATGCTAAAATGGGGCAGTACCAGGCAAACTGGAATAGCTGGTCAGCAGAGGGGAATACTGAGTTGACAGTGACATGATAATACTTTCTCAAACATGTCTTTCAGGGAAGCCAATGTCACCAATGTGAACTTCAGGATAACTTTTATGTTGGTTCCACTCAATCTGTGTAACAGTACCAAAGAGTCTGAACATAGCTTTCAAAACGGCTCTTTATCTTTGCTTCCTCATTTAGTACTTGGAATGGTCTTTGGGGGTAATTATCAGTACTCCATTCTATAGCTGAGAATGCTGAGAAGTTAAATGACCCAAGATCACACATCAGATTGAAGAGGAGGGGACTGGAGGCAGCTTATTCTATCTGCATCTGTCTCCCTTCATCCACACTGCACTATGCTGAACACTCTTGAGTTTCATGGAGGCACCATGGTCTCTAGTCTCAGGCTTTTGTACGTGTTGTTCAACTCCTATTAAGCAGGCATTACAATCTTAATTTCCTCTCTGTTTTACTGTACTGGGAGTATTATCAGAGTAAGATTCTTTCTTTGCACCTGAGCAGCTAGCTCAAGGTCCATCACATGATGAGTAGTCAGTAAATAACAATGAAATTAATACCTGAATGAATATCTAACTCCAAATCTGTGACATTTTGGAAAGTAACTTTGAAATCGTGTTCCAAGTGTCAATAACATAGGGATGTCACTGGTACCAAGGAAAAGAGACCAGGGAAAAGCACTGGGGTGATGGATGGTTCTCTTGGAATCCTCTCAGACCCTCAGTCCTATCTGCCTCTCTGGCTCCCATCTCACTCATGGCACCAGTGCAAATTACAAAGCCAACAGGTAGCCCCACCCTATCTAAAGTCTAAAATCTAATACTGGCTTTACTGCTCCCTCATTCTCATGCTTGTGATTGAAGTCACAATCACATCATGCCTAGACTAAATGTTCAGTGTTCAGGTGCCAAAAACAATGCTGGCTGGAATTCCCTAAACAAGAGACTAAAATGGTGCCATCTCATCAGAAGGAACAAGCATCTGCTTTCCATTTCCTGGCCACATTTTTGCAGTCAGAGGTCTGTCCCAGGAGGACTGTGAACCAGTGGCAAAAGAAAAGGTACTGGGAGAAGGCTAGGGAGTTTATCAAACAGCAACTGAAACCTTACCTTCTGAAGACACATACCCCCCACCCTGCCCATTGCCCTAAGTATTGTTTTTATTCAGAGTAATGGATATTTAGGCTCTATCCTTAATTTGGCTATTGTTAAAAGTGCTGCTATAAACATTGGGGTACAAGTGCCCTTATGCATCAGCACTCCTGTATCCTTTGGGTAGCTTCCTAGCAGTGCTATTGGTGGGTCACAGGGTAGTTCTATTTTTAATTTTTTGAGGAATCTCCACACTGTTTTCCAGAGCGGCTGCACCAATTTGCATTCCCACCAGCAGTGCAAAAGGGTTCCCATTTCTCTGCATCCTCACCAGCATCTATAGTCTCCTGTTTTGTTCATTTTAGCCACAACTGACAAATGGCTAAAGAAGATGTGGTTTATATATACAGTGGAATACTACTTGGCAATGAGAAAGAATGAAATCTGGCCATTTGCAGCAACGTCGATGGAACGGAGGGTATTATGCTAAGCGAAATAAGCCAGGCAGAGAAAGACAGATACCATATGTTTTCACTTATATGTGGGTCTTGAAAAACTTAACAGAAGACCATGGGGTAGGAGAAGGGGGAAAAAAGTTACAGAGAGGGAGAGAGGCAAACTATAAGAGACCCTTAAGGACTGAGAACAAACTGAGGTAGGTGAGGGAGAGGGGAAAGTGGGTGATGGGCAGGGAGAAGAGCACTTGTTGGGATGAGCACTGGATGTTGTATGGAAACCAATTTGACAATAAATTATATTTTTAAAAAACTACAGTAATGGATCTTCTTACACACTTTTTGAAAATCTATATATAGCAAGAAGAATCAACTCGTGTGACCCTTAGAAAAAGAAAACTGCTTAAATACCAAGACCAAATTCTTCAGTGGATAATCACAAGTCAAGAAAGGAGACCCGCTGTTGAGTAATCCCTCAATGGCCCCGTGAATAGAGCAAGCTGGAATCTTTCCCTGGAGGTATAGAAGACAGATCATCACCTTGCAGACTCCAGCTTTGACTCTAACTGCACTTTCCCTTTCTGCTCCCAAGAAAGCCCTCTTTTTCTCTTCCTTGGAGAACTTTTAAAAATGCAAATAATAATGGAGAAAACACTCCTACCATCCCAATATACAAATATTTATATTTTGTCATAATTTCTTCCCAGTCTTAAAAATTTTTTTTTTAATGTTAACTTATTTTTGAAAGAGAGCGCAAGCAGAGGAGAAGCAGAGACAGAGGGAGACACAGAATCCAAAGCAGGCTCCAGGCTCTGAGCTGTCAGCACAATGCCCGACGTGGGGCTTGAACTCACAGGCTATAAGATCATGACCTGAACCAAGTCAGACGCTCAACCGACTGAGCCACCCAGGCGGCCCTCTTCTTTTAATAATTTGTAATTATTACAGTTACAAATAATAATAACACCATGGTGCCCAGTCTTATTTTCCCTAGCCCAAAGCGCCTCCCCAGGTAGCTCAATGTGTATCCTTCTGCTGATAAGATTCCATATCCAGTGTTGCTTTGTACATACAGTCAAAAATTCACACAAACAGTTTATTCCATTTGCTTTCTTCAAAGTTGCGTTTGAGCCTGTCCATTTTGATACAAGGAATCAAAGCGCCAAATTACATTAAAAAAACAAACCACCTGTATTCCTAACTGATGCATTATAGTCTATCACATAAATACACTGCATTTTCCTTATCCGTGCCTCCATTGATGGGCATTTAGGCTATTTACAAATCTCAGCCATTACAAACAATGCTGCTACAAACATCCTTGTACACATCTCTTCACATACATGTGAAAAGAGTTTGTCCAAGGCACATGATTACAGGCACAATTTTCATATCCTAGGATGTACATTTACAGATTTGCTAGATTCTACTAATTTGTTTCTCAAAGAGGATGCAGGGGTGCCTGGGTAGCTCACTCAGTTAAGCATCCAACTTCGTTTCAGGTCATAATCTCGTGCTTCGTGGGTTCAAGCCCCGCATAGGGCTCTTTACTAATAGCTCAGATTCTGGAGCCTGCTTCAGATTCTGTGTCTCCCTCTCTTTTTGCTCCTCCCCAACTCACATTCTGTTTCTCTCTTAAAAAGAGGATGCAAATCCTCAGTCCCAGGCCTTGAGGAAGAAACCACCTCCCTCCCCTCCACCCCCAGGATGTCTTTAGATACAGTCTGAGATGACCTCAGCTTGGGCCAAAAGCTTGCCTTTTTATAAATGAGAATGGATTAACTTATGCAGAAAAAAAAACCACTGAAGTTCAATTTAATTCTCTGTAATCACCAGTTGTATCATTTTAAAAGCTAATAATGTATCTACATTCTTCTACTTTATGATAACTTAATGAATTAGCCACTAGCCCATCAGAAAATAACCCCTTGGGATAACATGTCAAAATTGAGTAAGGCACTCAAGCTTGTATTGTGTTGATGGATTTAAGGCAGGACTTTGGGCAATAATAATGTTGTTTGGAAGATGAATCTACTCATAAGAGCCCTTCCATGACAAATGACTTACTTGGAGGCTAACTATTTATGAGGTCCAGGTGGGAGAGGTATAAACTTAATTAAAGTTTGAAAACATAATAGAACCAAAGGCAGTGCATCAATTTCTGGGTGTCCAATCAAAAAGCCAATGATGTCCTTAACAGGCTGGTGATATCTGCCTCTTGGAGCTGCAATATATAGTTATCCAACCTACATGGTTCTGATTGCTGCTGATCTGCTAAAGCCACATCAACCCGTACACATACTTCTTTTCTTCTTTCTCTGTGTCTGCTTATGAGACCAATTCATCTCAGCTGGGAGAGAATCACAAAAGTTTCTATCACATACACTTTACACTGGATCCTAATAAAACCAAGGATAAGGCTGGCTGCCCACCCCTATTCATTAAGGGCTCAGTCTACCTGTAACTGGGAAATCACATAAACTGTCACTGCCCCATGCTCTGGGGCTCAGTGATGCCTGGAACTCAAGTGCAGTATCACATAAAAATATTTTAAAGACTCATTTGAATCACAATCTAGGGAATAAAATACACCTGAGCATCCCTAAAACAGAAATAAATATAAACAACTCAGGACAGGGCTCGGATATACCAGCCAAGCATTCATTTTGATACACTTCATGGTAGTGCGAGGCGATATATCTGAAATACAATGTGATAGCTTCAGTAGTTCCCTACAGGGGAAGAAGCTGATATAAAGGGCTAAATTACTCCCAACTTTGTGTCCCATTTAAAACACATCCAGAAGTCACTTCACTAAGCAGTAGGGTCATTTTTATAAATAGGTGTCCTTCTTTGGGATGCTTGAAAAAAAACAAACAAAGTTACATGTTTGTATGAGGCTAGTCCTGAAGACACACACACACATTCCTATAATAGTCAATGACTCTAAAAGAGGGGAGAAGTGTCACCATGTGGGAGATGTACACCACTGTGGTATCATCCATCAGTGTCAAGTCTGGTGGAGAGGGATGTACCCCATGACCTTTGAACTCCACAGCCAATAGAATGCAGTGGTTCTCAACCCAGGATGTTTTCAAAGACATTGATGCTGAAGCTCCAACCCAGACCAAGTCAGAATCTCTACAGAAAGACCCCTAGTATCTTTCAACAATTCCAAGTGATTCAACTTTGCACCCAAGGTAGAGAAAGTCAGGTTCAAAGAATCTGAGACTTCATTAATATTTTCTAGACTTCAGCAAAATCAAAAATATTTCCTGGCTTCTTCCAACAAAATGGTGGCTCATATTGCAGTTACAACTACAAATTTGCTTTCTCCATATTACTATTGTTCAAAACCCTCAGGGATGAGAAAAGTAATAGGTAACTTTTAGTGAGAGTTTATTACACACCAGGCATAGTGCTAACCAATTTCCATGCTTTATATCTCAGTAAATCCTTACAACAACCCTAAGAGGTAAGCATTCCTATTATTCCCATTTTATTAATGAATGAGCAGAGTCCCAAAGAGGTTAAACAATTTGTCCACAGTCACAATTTCACCAAGAGGCAGAGCCCGGGCTCACACCCACATCTCTCAGTTGCATGGCTCTACATTTCACCAGTCGTTTTTTACTGCAGCCAGTCTTTGAGATGTGAAG
Source organism: Lynx rufus (assembly GCF_022079265.1). Classification (NCBI taxonomy): domain Eukaryota; kingdom Metazoa; phylum Chordata; class Mammalia; order Carnivora; family Felidae; genus Lynx; species Lynx rufus. The sequence goes on from NW_025814838.1 coordinate 20,304,199, forward strand.
TTATCACTTTTAAAGAAAAAGCAGCAATATATTTCATGTATCTGGTTGTCAGTTCTTGTGAGGAAAATTCAGGGACCTCTCAAACCCTTCCATCAACTCAATGTGTGGCTGCCAAGGATTTAGACACCTCTCTTTCAATGTAGTGTTGTTACAGTCAGACAACCTTTGACAAAAACTCACGTTCTTCCTGTTCCCAGCCACGAGACTTTGGCCAATTGTTTATCTTATTATCAAACTCAGTTGCATGATCTGTAAAATGGGGATAATACCCACCTGCCAGCATTATCAGGATTAAAAGTAATTCCATTTATGAAATCTCCTAGCATGACTCAAGGATTAACACATGGTAATCTCTTGCACTGCAAGTATGTGTCAGAGGTACTGAGACTGTGACTATCAAATCGAATCTTTCTTATCTCCAGCACCACCCGATAATTACAGAGTGAGTCTCTTTTTTCAAAGTGCTTTTCCATCGATTATCTCATTTTACCCAGTTTATATCGAACACTAGTTGCAGCGGCTGTGTGCTGTTATATTTTTTTATTCTAAGACCCCCAAAGGGAATCAATGGTGCCCCCATGTTGGTAAGGTTTTAATGGATGCAAATTTGCAAGGCATGATGCATTTATTAATCCCTCATTGGAGTAAACTGTAACAAAGCCAGCAGGAGCAATCATTAATTTACATTAATAGCTTTCAGTGTCGTATACCCCAGTGCCTGACATGAAACAGTAATCTGAAACCAAACTATGACTGTGTCCTACATGAGTTAATGTATAACAGCCCTCTAGACCCAGTCCTCATGCATTTCAACAAGGGGAAGATGTGTTGATGCATTCCAATGCACATAGGAAAATATTCTAACTCCTTACCATTGCCTTCAAGGTACTATCCTCTCCAGACCCATCTGAGACCATTCATACTCTCTTCTTCAGCCAAGTGAGCCTTTGGGCTCATTTCTACCTCAGGATCTTTGCACATGTTCGTAACACTGCCTGAAACATCTCCCCTGTTCTTTGTGTCATTGGATCTTTTTAATCCTATCTGTCCCAGATCAAATCTTACCTGGTCAGAAAGGTCTTTCCTGACCCCCTTATCTAAGATGCCCTCCCTAGGAACTCATCATCACTTCACCCTATTTCCTTCAACAGCATTTATAGTATCTCAAGTTTATCTTATTTATAGTTATTAATTTCATATTCTGATTACCCCATGAATGCAATCTCTAGAGGCAGGGACCCTTTATGCTTTGTTGACTACTCCATGTCTAGTGTTTAGAACTATGCCTGGGGCATAGCAGGTTCTCAGTAAACACTGGTTGAATGGGAGAATGAATGAACCACCTTAATGTCAGCATCTTCTCTCAAAGTCTCAAAATGTTTTTCACAAGAGTTCAATGCTTTTGATGACCTCTAAGAGTTCACATTTTCTAAGATTATGTCCTCAGAATCTTTTTTTCATTCTCAGCACTTTCCCTCTTATCCACCCCCTCCCCAACTCCTACCTCCTCCACTCATGATTGCCAAATCCATGCCTCCAAGAGAACTGTCTGTTGTGATAGAATAGATGTGTATTTGCAAGGGAACCAAAAACCTGTAGCTGGACTCAGTAAGAAAGTCATAGTCATTGAAGAGGAAGGAAGATTCCAAGTATATGGTGGAGTCCTGCACTTGGACTACACTTGGATAGATTTGTGTCTATTTTAGCTTCCAGTGGTTCCCCATGTCTGGGTCCTAGGCAAGAGAGAGGATTCTCTGAAATTAGACAGGAAGATTCACTAGGATACTGGATTATAAGGGTCTCAGGTCCAAAATGAAGATTTTTTTTTTTCAGATGAGACTTCTTTATTCCTCCATCAAGCCAACAAAACAAAACAAAACTAAACTAAACTCCAGCAGAATTGGGCCCTATTTTCATTAAGCACCTCACTCCAAACAATGAAAAGTTCCTTAATGATGTCCTGTATTCACACCTCCCATTCAAAGCATACGAGCTTCATACCTTCCTTTGTTCCTAGACAGTCTTTCTTTTTCACAGTTGTTGTTCATAAACTTCTACTTAATCAATCAGCTTCTTACTCTAAAATCAACAAACGATTGGGGCGCCTGGGTGGCTCAGTCAGTTGGGCATCTGACTTCGGCTCAGGTCATGATCTTGCAGTGAGTTCGAGCCCCACATCAGGCTCTGTGCTGATGGCTCAGAGCCTGGAGACTGCTTCAGATTCTGTGTCTCCCTCTCTCTCTGCCCCTCCCATGCTCATGCTCTGTCTCTCTCAATAATAAATAAATGTTAAAAAATAATAATAAAAACAACAAATGATTTCTAAGTTCAAGATAACAGTAAGATCTAGCACTGACTAAACACATACTAAATACCAGGCACTGTACCAAACACTTTGCTCTCAGTATGAAGTATATTTCATATAATCTTCACTGTAAAACACACCTGAGGACCTGAGGAAGGAGGTTCAGAGGAGGGATTAGTTTGCCTAATGTCACACAGGCATCTATGGTGGAGTCCTAGCTCCAATATGGATAGCTGTGCTGCCAAAATCTAGAGTCTTACTCACCATACCATTAATTGGGTAGAGAACGTCACGAAACACAACTTACGGTCAGCAACACCGTCTGGGGTGTAGGAGCATGACTCCACTATGTTGTTTAGTGCTGTTTAGTTTCTGCTTCTGAGAAAGAGTAGGAGGCTAACAGGCAACTCCTGGCTGGCCTGAATGGAGATGTGCACTCATGGAAAATACCATGGTACCTTTGATAGCCTTGCCCTTTCTGGGTCCTCTGCCTGGCTCCTGTTTACCAATTAGCTGAACAGCGCTGTATTGCAACAAGGCATAAATGGAGTAATGAATTGAGATGCAGGTTTCATAAAAGTGATTAACTGCTAAATTCCAGTTCAGCTAACAGTTCAATTATCCTATTTTGCATCTCAGCCTTCCATCCACTTCTGCATTCACAGAGCTCCAATCACCGAGGCACCTACATCTTTCCCATTACCATTAATTAAGCCATCGCTCTTTCCCAGGAATCTGTCCACCCTCACTCGTGAGCTGGATTTCCAAATGAGCACAGAAAGGGAGGGTGTTGAGAAACAGCTCTAATAATGCTGGAACAGGGGGTTGACCCAGAGTGGATTTAACAACCTGAACATATCGCCACAACCTTCATGTGAGAACACAAATGCAGACAAATGCCAGGTAGCATTTCTTCAAAGAAAATAGGCAGTAGGAAGTACGAGAGGAGGGGCAAAGACCTTAGCTGAGGTTCTCATGTGTCCACAATGGCTTACAAGCTCCTGAGCAATTCAAGCACCCAGAAGTAAGCAGTATTAACTAGGTGATCATTCAGGACAGGACTCTCTATTTGAGTTTATTTGACTATTGGGCACTATTTGACTTAAAATGTCAGAAAGATAATCATGAGTCCCACATTCCCATCCCCCCACCCCTGCTCCAGGATAGACTTTGATCTGTTTACTTCCTGGATTGATCAGGGTTCTTGGTTACAAATGACAGTATCTGACAGAGATTTGTTTATTCAGTAAAGGAGCTCTTCAGAAAGATAGTGAACTGTCCACCAAATTGCACCCCAAATGTACACACATGTGAACTTCCACCATGCATGTCTCTTCTTACTTCAGCGAATGATCCTTAAAGATAATGACACAGCTCCCTGAAGACCTCCGACCTCCCTTGCTTCATTTATTCCTCCATCTCGCTCACATCCATACCACATCTTCACAAGTCCCTTTTACATTCCAACAGAACACAGTGTGTCCTTCGCTACCGAGCCTCTGCACGTGCAACTTCCCATCCAGAACGTTCTTCCCCTAGTTTGCTGCTACTCACCCTGTGAACTCAGAGATACCCTTGTTCCAGACTCGACTGAGAGCTTGGGTTACAAGCTCTCTTTGCACTGCATGTTCATTCCATGAATCCAAAGAATATACATGCATGGTTCTCGGTTGTATTCACAGCAGCTAAGAGAATCCCTGGCTCATAATAGATACTCCATATATATGTGTTCAACTAATTTCTCCCAACTCTGACTTCAAATAAACACACCATGGGAGAGGCAGATGAGTAGTAGGTGATCTGTGCATCACCCCTCAGCCTGCTTGTCCAATGAGCCCATTTATGCCATCTTTTCCCTGGACCCAGTGTGTTGAAGTGTCCACTACAAATATGAACCCTGAGAAGCTCACTTTTCCCCCAACATTTCTTTGACTGCCTCTTACTAGCCCTCATTGCCCCAAAAACAAAACTCAGTTTTACTGAAACATGAACATACAGGTAGATTTTATACTAGAACCTTGACTTCCTATGTGAGAATATTTTGTATGCAACTATCTTCTTTCTGGTGATGCCCATTCAACAGCCTACAGGGAAGGGGCATCTCTGTCCTTTTCAGAAGGACAGGAAAGCGCCACACTGCTAGCTGTCATTTATCCATGAGAAGCCACTGTAGTGGGCAAATTGAGACACCTGTGTTCAACTTCTGATGCTTCCTCCTACTAGCCATTTGACTTTCTTTCAAAAACAAATGAGCTGGTATTTCCCACTACACTGGCAGGATGGGCAACTGGAAGTAGGCAAATCTGATATTTTGTAAAGAAAAAGAAAAAATGAGATACTTCTTTAACACATGTTTGTCAGGTGAGACCCAACTCTGATACCTCAGTTTTGCTCATGAATGTGTATGTTTAAATATAAGAGATTTCACATACCTCAATGTAATCAAGGCTGTATATGAAAATCTCACAGTGAACGTCATACTCAATGGGGAAAAACTAGGAGCTTTCCTACTAAGGTCAGGAACAAGAATGTTCCCCTTTCACCCCTTTTATTCAATGTAGTACTGGAAGTCCTTAGCCACAGCAATCACACAACAAAAAGAAATAAAAGGCATCCAAATTGGTAACGAAGAAGTAAAACTCACTACTCGCAGATGACACCATAGAAAACCTTAAAGATTCAACCAAAAAAACACTGCTAAAACTGAACACTGAATTCAGTTAAGTCACAGGATACAATATCATTGTGCAGAATAATGGAACAACAGAAAGAAAATTAAGAAAACAATCCCATTTGCAATTGCACCAAAAATAATAAGACACCTAGGAATAAAACTAAACAAATAGATGAAAGACCTGTGCTCTAAAGGCTAAAAAACACTAATGAAAGAAATTGAAGACAACACAATGAAATGGAAAGACATTCCATGCTCATGGATTGGAAGAAGAAATACTGTTAAAATGTCTATACTACCCAAAGCAATCTACAGATTTAATGCAATCACTATCAAAATACTGGGAATGCAAACTGGTGCAGTCACTCTGGAAAACAGTGTGGAGGTTCCTCAAAAAATTAAAAATAGATCTACCCTATGACCTAGTGATAGCACTTCTAGGAATTTACCCAAGGGATACAGGAGTTCTGATGCATAGGGGCACTTGTACCCCAAAATTTATAGCAGCACTTTCAACAAGAGCCAAATGATGGAAAGAGCCTAAATGTCCAACAACTGACAAATAGATAAAGAAGATGTGGTTTATATATACAACAGAATACTACTTGGCAATGAGAAAGAATGAAATATGGCCATTTGTAGCATCGCTGATGGAAATGGAGGTTATTATGCTAAGAGAAATAAGCCAGGCAGAGAAAGACAGATACCATATGTTTTCACTCGTAGGTGGATCCTGAGAAACTTAACAGAAAACCATGGGGGAGGGGAAGAGGGGGGAGAGTTACAGAGAGGGAGGGAGACAAACCATAAAAGACTCTTAAATGAGAAAAAAACTGAGAGTTGATGGGGGGGTGGGGGACAGGGGAAAATGGGTGATGGGCACTGAGGAGAGCACCTGTTGGGATGAGCACTGGGTGTTGTATGGAAACCAATTTGACTATAAATTATGTTTAATTTAAAAAAATACCAACGGGGCGCCTGGGTGGCGCAGTCGGTTAAGCGTCCGACTTCAGCCAGGTCACGATCTCGCGGTCCGTGAGTTCGAGCCCCGCGTCAGGCTCTGGGCTGATGGCTCAGAGCCTGGAGCCTGTTTCAGATTCTGTGTCTCCCTCTCTCTCTGCCCCTCCCCCGTTCATGCTCTGTCTCTCTCTGTCCCAAAAATAAATAAACGTTGAAAAAAAAATTTAAAAAAATACCAACAGCATATTTCACAGAACTAGAATAAACAATCCTAAAATTTATATGGAACCACAAAAGACTCTAAATAGCCAAAGCAATTCTGAAAAAGAAAAGAAAAGCTGGAGGGGTGCCTGGGTGGCTCAGTCAGTTAAGTGTCTGACTTCAGCTCAGGTCATGATCTCAGGGCTCACTGGTTCAAGCCCCATGTCAGGCTCTGTGCTAACAGTTCAGAGCCTGGAGCCTGCTTTTAGATTCTGTATCTCTCTCTCTCTTCTTCCCCTCCCTCCTCTCTCCTTCTCCGTCTGCCTCTCTCTGTCTCTCAAAACCAAATAAACATTAAAAAATTTTTAAACAAGAAGAGAAAAGCTGGAGGCATCACAATTCCACTCTCCAAGTTATATTACAAAGCTGTAGTAATCAAAACAGCATGGTATGAGCACAAAAACAGACACATAGAGCAACACAACAAAATAGAAAACCCAGTGGAAAAAAAAACCCCACAATTGTATGGTCAATTAATATTTGACAAAGCAGGAAGAATATCGGGGGGGGGGGGGGGAAGACAGTCTCTTCAACAAAAGGTGCTGGGAAAACTGGTCAGCAACTTGCAAAACAATGAAACTGGACCACTTTCTCACACCATACACAAAAATAAACTCAAAATGGATTAAAGACCTAAAATTGAGACCCCAAGCCATAAAACCCTAGAAGAGAACACAAACAGTAATTTCTCTGACATCAGCCATAGCAACATTTTTCTAGATACATCCTAAGGCAAGGGAAATAAAAACAAAAATAAACTATTGGGACTACATCAAAGTTAAAAGCTTCTGCACAGTGAAGGAAACAAATTAAAAGGCAACCTACAAAATGAGAGAAGATATTTGACAATGACGTATCCAATAAAGGGTCAGTATCCAAAATAAAGAACTTATACAAATCAACACCTGAAAAAACAAATGATCCAATTAAAAACTGGGCAGAAGACACAAGCAGACATTTCTCCAAACAAGACATCCAGATGGCCAATAGATACATGAAAAGATGCTCAACATCATTCATCATCAGGGAAATGCACATCAAAACTACAATGAGCTATTACTTCACACCTGTCAGAATGGCTAAACTAAAAAACAGAATAAACAACAACCGTTGGTGAGGATATGGAGAAAAAGAAACCCTCCTGCACTATTGGTGGGAATGCAAACTGGTGCAGTCACTGTGGAAAACAGCATGGAGGTTCCTCATAAAATTAAAAACAGAACTATTCTGCGATCCAGGAATCACAGTACTGGGTATTTACCCCCAAAATGCAAAAATACTGAGGCACCTGGCTGGCTCAGTCAGTAGAGCATGTGACTAGATCTTGGGGTTGTAAGTTTGAGCCCCACATTGGATGTGGAGATTACATAAAAATCTTAAAAAAATACAAAAATACTAATTCAAAGGGATACATACACCCCTGTGTTTATTGTAGTATTATTTATAATAGTCAAATTATGGAAGCTTCACTCATAGGTGGATCCTGAGAAACTTAACAGAGAACCATGGGGGAGGGGAAAGGGGGATAAGTTACAGAGAGGGTGGGAGGCAAACCATAAGAGACTCTTAAATACTGAGAAAAAAACTGAGGGTTGATGGGGGTGTGTGTATATATACATATACACACACAAACAAAATAATATTCAGCCATAAAAAGGATGAAATATTGCCATTTGCAATGACATAGATGGAGCCAAAGAGTATAATGCTGCGCAAGACAAGTCAGATAAAGACAAGTATCATATGATTTCACTCATATGTAGAATTTAAAAAACAAAACTAATAAGCAAAGGAAAAAGAAACAAAGAAACAAACTGATGATTACCAGAGGGGAGAGGGTAGGCGGAAAGGTGAACTAGGTGATGTGGATTAAAGGGTGCACCTGTTGTGATAAGCACCAGGTGAGGCATCAAAGTATTGAATCACTACATTATACACTGGAAACTAATGTAACACTGTATATTAACTATACTGGAATTAAAATTTTTAAAAACAAAAGATTCTGCATGTGAGATGTTACTGTATTTGTGTTTCTCTGACTTATTTTACTTAGCATTAATACCCTCAAGGTGGAACCACGTTGTCACAAATGGCAAGATTTCATTCTTTTTAGGGCTGCATAGTATTCCATTATTTGTGTCTATACACTACATTTTCTTTATCCATCTACCCATTGATGGACACTTTAGATTTATTGTGGCAATCATTTTGAAGCATGTACAAGTATTGAATCACGTTGTTATATTTCTGAAACTAATATATGTCAACTGTACCTCAATAAAAAAATTTTTTTAATCACAATACTAACATTTACTTAACATTATGGTGTGGCCAGTAATAGGCACTTTCAGGCACAATCTCATTTGATCATCACAAGACCCTTGTGAGCTGGTATCTGAATTTTAAATATCAGGAAATGGAATCTCCAGGAGGTTAAGCAGTGTGCTCAAGGTCAAGTAATGAGTAAGAGGGAGATTTGGGATTCCAACTCAGGCTGTCTAGTCCCAGAGTGCCCTTAGCTCTTGTCCCTAAGTTATAGGTAAAATATGTATAATGTATGGTGATGGGTACACAATAATTGTTCAATAAATGTCACTTTAATAAATAAAAGATGGCTGGATGTCTAGATAAGTGGGTGGATGGTTAAACAGACAGATGGGTTAATAGATGAGTAGAAAGGAATGATGTCTTTAGGGGCACCTGGGTGACTCAGTCGGATGAGCGTCCTACTTCAGCTCAGGTCATGATCTCGCAGTTCGTGGGTTCAAGCTCCGCGTCAGGCTCTGTGCTGACAGCTCGGAGCCTCGAGCCTGCTTCAGATTCTGTGTCTCCCTCTCTCTGCCCCTTCCCCGCTCATGCTCTCTGTGTCTCAAAAATGAATAAACGTTTTAAAAAAAATAAAAAATCAAGCAAGAAAGGAATGATGTCTTTTTCCTGAAGATGATCTCCATCATGGCTTGCTTTGTGGACAAGGCTTAGCCCACAGAGCCTTCAGGCACAGATGTTGTTCCTGGAAACAGGGGTTTGTCTCCTAAAACTGCATTCAACAAGAACTCCATACTCCCTCCTCTATTGCCAAGCCATGTCTGCAACTACCAGGAGCTGCTAGAGGAAAAGTGGAGAGGAGGCAGAGTTTTGCGCACGCCTCATCCCCAAGGACAGAGGACATCTGGAACAGGTGTCATTAATCATCCATCTCCCCCTGACAGGTGGGCTGCAGCACAGTCTTGGAAATCCATAGGCTGGGCCCCACAGCCACACGGATGCCATCCAAGAAGGCTTAGTGTTGAGGTTCGATTGCCATGTTTAAACATAAACAGCTCGTTTTTCCCGTGCCTTGTTTTCTGTGTTTCCATTATCTGGCGAAGTTGGGTCCAATTGAGAAGGAGGCAGCTGTGTTTGGGGAGCGATTGTCTTCTTCCCAGTGGGCACGTGAGCTGAGTTCTCTATTGTCCACATCTGTGGCCGCCTGGCTGAAAACCCAAAGAGATGCTTCTATCTTTTTCAGCACAAACACGTTTAGCCCAAAGCCCAGAAACGACTCTGCAGTAAATGGCCTCTTCCAAAGAGGAGAACCTCCTGGGCTGGGCATCCCCCTCCTTGTTCCTTAGGACACAAAAGATGTGCTGTTTTCAAACACCTACCATGTATCATAGCCTGGCACACATTAGATCTTTGAAGCAGCTCAAAAGAAGTTTTCACCATAGGGATAGAGAAATGGAGTACCAAAAATTGCAGATTTACAAAAGTCACCAAACAAGATCTGAATCCAAAGTTGATGTTTATGCCACTCTATTATGTTCTGTGCACACCAGGAGACATTTCAGTCCTGAGCAAGCACAACCTAAGCACTGTCAGAAAGCCCCCCTCTACTTCTGCTTCTTAAGTCCCTTCATCAAGATTTTTTGACATGAAAAAGCCCCAGGAAGAACCAGAACCTGATGGAAAAGACGTGGCTTCTGGAGTCAAACAAACCTGAGACTGAATCTTGGATCCATCACTATCTGGTACCATATATCACTAAACTTCAGTTCCCCCACTTGCAAGATAGACATGAAAGTTATATCCATTTGAGAGGAAAGTGGAGATTACATGAGAGAGAAATCATGTTCATCCTTTGAGGCTTAGCGTAAGTATCAGTTACTCAGAAACACCTTTCCTGGCCCCTAAATCAGGTTAAATCTAGTTGCTTTTCACCATGAAGATTTTCACTATACCCTATGCTTCTCCTTGTAGAACACCTATTATGCTCGTAATTCCTTCTTAACTACATGTCCCCCTTCTAGACTCTAAGAATTATGATAATTGAATGTATTTTCCTTGTCTTCCACTCTATAACCACGTCCTAGAACAGCACTGGATATATAATGCATAAGCAAGAAATAATTACTGAATTGTAGTGATATTTACAAACCAACTAGCATAATTCCTGGCACGCAGTAGGTATTCAGTAAGCATTAGTTCTTCTCTTTCCCCTGGATGTATTGAGACACATGAGGTTTCCTTATTCCCTCTTCTTTACTATAACCAGTCTTGATGGAAAAAAGAAAAGCGGTAGGCCAAAGCAGCTAACACAAGCCAAACGCTAAACAGGGCAGTGCTAAAAAGTCTTAGGCAACACGGAAAAGGACTGCAAGCCCAAGAGTGTGGCCAGAAATGATCAAGACATACTTTGTAATGTTTATGTATAACGTGGTAGAATACTGAGGGGTAGAGACCAATGGTTGGTAGGTTGGCATAGCAGCAGGTAGCTAGCAAGCAAAGAAATGCAAGTGGAAAATGGGGCCGGGGAGGGGGGGGTGGACTGCAGATGTGGCCTTCCACCCAGAGGCAGACATGAAGGGTGCCGAGTCAGAACAGTTGCCTCCCAGACTCCCTTCCATTTGATGGAACAGCTACTTCTGACCTCCCTGACAGCAGTGCCAATATTTGGATGCCAAGCAGTAGCCTTCTTGGGGCTAGAACATGGGAATTCACTGTGAACTGACCTTTGCTGGGAGCCAGGGAAAGGAGAGGACAGGTAAGGGAGAAGTTGTGGACCGAGTCTCGAAAACGGCTTACTCAGAGAGAGATGGCAACCTAGTGCACCTTCTCTTACTGATTCCTGACCTTGATACTGACCCTGTCGCCCTTGAAACAGTTTCCTGCCTGGCTTCTGAGTGCCAGGCACATGCTTCCTTCTGACCCTGTAATGTGAGCTGTTTCTTGTTGACTGGCTCCGTCCTTGCCCCTTCTCTGTGACTCCTACTTGAATAATGAGCTCTAAATATATTTTCTTGTTCTAAACCATTTTTCTTTTCTAATGCTAAATTATAAGGCTTGTGTGTGTCAGCAGGAAAACGTGCCCTGCTTTTCCAAAGGATGCAGAGACGCTCTAGACATTCTTCCAAACTGCTGGGGGTGGGGGGTGCATTTCCACTGTCGTACCAGTCCTGGAGTGGAGGCTGGTCCATGGGCAGCACACATCCGAGCAATTACTGGCTCAACCCCAAGCTCCCCAATTATTTCTGAAAACGTTCAGAATGAAGAAAGACCTGCTCCTAATTATTTAAAATGAAAAGCCAGAGATGCACATACGGCAAAGGACTTCTCGTACCTCCTTTATTTCTCACATCTGGCTGGCACCATCAAATACCACTGAATTTACCTGGACTTCTTGTAAGTCCCAGAAATTACAGGCAAACCAACAACAGCTCAAATTTTTTTCCTCTTCATATCATTATCGCCAGCTAATGGAGGGGTGGTTATAGGAAAAAAAAGGATCAGAGACAGATGATTCTGGGTCTCTCACTGCTATGCTCTTTCCTGGAAAAAGAGAACTTACTCTTTGGGTCCCATTTGATTGTTTTTCTTTGAATCACGTAAAATATCAGTCTTGTAGAAAATGTGACACAATTAGCCATCACCTACAAGTTGGGTCCTTTTTAGAGAGGAGTTCTTGTCCATTAAGAAGCAAGTGTTACCAAAGCCAGAGTTAACAGGTTCTGCATAACAGACATTTGCACATGCAAATGGCAGGAAGCAGTGAAGTTAAATACAGATAGCACCAGCCATGAAGTCAGGGGCCCTCCTGACCACCAGTATCTGAATAACCTTGGCCAAGTTTCTTGATCTCTGCAACTGAGTCTCCTTCCTCGCTGGGTGGGCTGGGATCTCCCTAGATGGTTTCAAGGGGCCATTCTAAGGCTCATATAAGGTAATAGATGAAATCAGGATACCTGCATTAGAATCCTTACATCCCTAGGTTCTATTCTCTGCCCCTGGGTTAATAGGAATACTCCCCAAACAAATCAGGAAACATAAACCTCTAACCAGAAACCTTAGAAAATCCAGGGAAGTGGTGACCCTTTTATTACAATTCTCAAAAATGCAAATCTCTCTACCTATTTAACTGGGTTATCCAAAGAACAGAGAAAGGGTTTTTATTATTCATTACTTTGAGGGAAAATTGATTAAATGTGTGACTTTACCTGGAAAAAGGCTATGGCTCTGATTTAAATCTGAATACACTTCCAGGCTGGTGGATGGTATCATTTACCACCACGCCCCCACCACACACACACACACACACACACACACACACACACACACTCTCTCACTCTCTTTCTCTCTCTCTCTCTCTCCAACTTGTGTGGAGATACTGGAAAATATTAAATAGCAATTTTAAATTATAAAAGACAAGGGGCCTTATATTCACTGATGGTCTCCTCTCCCTGGGCAGCTCTGAATTAGCAAAAGCATAGAGTCCTAAAAATAACAGGGCAAGAGAGAGACACTCTTTCACACGGGTTTGTATGAGCACTTTGATCACTTTCCCATCAAACTGTGCATTTCTGTATAGGAAACAAAGAACAGCTTGTCTCCACAGTCTATTATAATTACCACTAAATGCTCCAGAAACTTGGCAGTTTTGAATTTCATAACACCCATGACTGACATTCCTAATTAATACTATTGTTTTTCTCCTCTGGCTGAATTTCCTGAATGCCAACATGCATCGCATACACTAAAAACAGACATTAAAGAAAATAACATCAGTGTTAATCTCCAGCATAAATATATCAAATGCCTCAGTGAAGTGTATAGAAAAGAGCTGGATTCCTATAAATAATGGAGCATCCCTGCCCGATCATCTTTATCCTCCTACGCTAATAAGATGATAATCTTTCTCCTCCTGTGTCCTTGCTCTCAGATTTCAGAACAGCTTTGGGTGAAGTGCACTCCCAGCTCTTTTCTTCTCTTGCTTTGCTTTTAAGTTGCAGATTGAAACTTTCAAAGAAAACCTTCTAGCTTAAGTTAGAAAAAGCATCCACTGGGCACTCTATAAATAGGGAATCCACAGAAGACAGCAAGATGGTGTAATTTGTGCTTTCTAATGGATGCTTCTCTGGTTTGCGTTGAGCTAAGAGCATCCAGTATTTGCTGATGTCCTCGTTTACTATGTTGGATGGTTTAGAGCAGGGATTTTGGCATCAGGGGGCTGTACGTTTTGAATCCTGCCTCTGCCATCTAGCTGGGCCATTTCCGTAAGCTTTTTCTGAGCCTCAGTTTTCTCATCTGTAAAGGGTAGGTAATAATAGTACCCACTGCACAGGGCTGCTGTGAGAATCCAATGAAAAAAATATTTAGCAGAGATCCTGGCACATAGTAAATAGTAATCCAGTGTACTTATTAAATTTACCATAAAAACATACCCAGGCCTAAGAAAATACCAGGCACAGGGGCACCTGGGTGGCTCAGTCGGTTGAGCACCTGACTGGCTCGGGCATGATCTCACCACTTGTGAGTACAAGCCCCGCATCGGGCTCTGTGCTGAAAGCTCGGAGCCTGGAGCCTGCCTCCAGTTCTGTGTCTCCCTGTCTCTCTGCCCCTCTCCTGCTTGTGCTCTCTTTCTCTCAAAGATTAAGTAAATGTTAAAAAAATAATAATAAAATTTAAAAAATTAAAAAAAAAAAGAAAATACCAGGCACATAATACAAACACAACAGACTCATATGGTTGAAATGATAAGAAAGATACCCGTCTGAGGTGCCCAGGACTCTAAATTGTTTGAAGAAGAAAGAAAGAAATTTTGTGAGAGTCCAGGATACACATGGTAATGAGGGATAGACAGCTGCTTCTTCCATAGATGCCCAGGGCCTCAGACAGTATCAAAAGGCAGAAACTTAAAAATGAAAATTAAGCCTTGTGACTTGAGAGGTGTATGCATATATGATTCTACACCTTCCATTCCTCACCCCATAATCACTGGTTTCATTGGTGTTGCTTTTGATCTTGATGAGTTCCCTATGGATGTGGGCTACAGAACGATTTTACCCACTCAGCATTCCTATCTCGCTTCCTCTAGTTTTTCTTTTTAATTCAAAATGGATTATTATGTACTATCTTTATTGTGGTGAAATACAACATAAAATTTACCATTGGTGACATTTAGTACATTCACCATGTTGTACAACCCTTACCACCATGAAGTTTCAGAACATTTTCATTGCCCAAAAAGAAGTCTCACCAAGTTCACCCATCCCACCCACATCTCCCCTGACAACCACCAGTTTGGTCTCTGTATTTAAGAGTCTGTTTTTTTGTTGGTGTCTTTTTTTCTTTGTTCATTTCTTAAATCCAACCTCTGAGCGAAATCATACGGTATGCATCTTTCTCTGACTTATTTCACTTAGCATTATACCTTCTAGGTCCGTCCACGATGTTGCAAATGGCAAGGTTTCACTAAGAGTACCCTCACCATGATGAACACTGAATAATGGTTCAATCATTATATGGTATACCTAAAACAAATATGACACTGTATGTTAATTACACTTTAATGTTTTAAAAAAAGGAAACCTCACATCCCATAAGCAGTTCTTACCAATCCCTAAAAACCATGTATCTGCTTTGTGTCTATGAATTTGTGTCTGGATTTGCCCATCTGTATACTTGATAAAGGGCATCATACACAACATTTGACCTTTTATGTCTGGCTTCCTTCATTCACGTGTAATGTTTTCAAGGTTCATTCACCTTGTTGCATATATTAATACTTCATTGCTTTTGGTGTCTGAATAACAATTCACTGCATGGATAGGCCACATTTTGTTTATCTAGTAATCAGCTGATGGAAAGGTGCCTGGGTGGCTCAGTCAGTTAAGCATCTGACTTCGACTCAGGTCATGATCTCACGGTTCATGAGTTCCAGCCCTGCGTCGGGCTCTGTGCTGACAGCTAAGAGCCTGGAGCCTGCCTCAGATTCTGTGTGTGTGTGTGTCTCTCTCTCTCTGCCCCAGCCCTGCTTGTACTCTGTCTCTCCAAAATGAATAAATGTTAAAAAAAAAATTAATCAACTGATGGACATTCGGCTATTATGAGTAGTGTTGCTATAAACATTCACGTGCAAGTCTTTTTGTGGACCTCTGAACTTAGATATATATTTGCCAGATCATACGGTAATTCTATGTTTAACTTCTAGTTTTGATATCCTAAGTTTCTACTCAAGAGTCATCCCTTCCTCACGCTCTCTCCCCATGGTTTTACCTCAACCAGTCACCTTACTGAACCCTCTTTAACAGGTCTGATTTAGGGATAGATCTGTGACCCAGGCTAACCCAAGGAACATAAGCAACATGGCTTTTGCAGAAATTCAGCTCCCACCTTACTGCTGGATGGGCAAAGGCAGTAATACAGAAGCTGCTGGTGGCCATAATTCCACTGAGAGAACCTGTCTGAAAATGAAGCTGAAACACAAGAAAGAATTTAAGGGCTGATTCTTTGAAATATCATTAGAGGATCGGGATCCCACCATGCCTAAGAGGAAAGACAGATATACCCTGTGGAATTTTCAGCTTTGTGAGATAACATTTTGTTTTTATTTAGTTTTGAGTTGAGACTTTGTTGTTATTCAACTACTGTATGTGGTTACTCAGACAATACTAATGGATTGAGTGCCTGGGTAAGGATTGTTTCAATTTAAATTTTGTAACATATCATGAATACTCCATATGTAGCTATGATGCTTATTTTCATGTGTCAACTTGACTGGGCAAAAAGCCACCAGATATTTGGTTAAACATTATTCAGGGTGTGTCTGTGCAGTTGTTTTTTTTTTTTTAAGTTTATTTATTTCTTTTGAGAGAAACAGAGACAGTGCAAGTGGGGGGAGGGGCAGAGAGAGAGGGAGACAAAGAATCCCAAGCAGGTCCACACTGTCAGCAGAGCCCCACATGGGGCTCAAACTCACAAAATTGTGAGATCATAAGCTGAGTCGAAACCAAGAATCAGAAGCTTAATCTACTGAGCCACCCAGGTGCCCCTGTGCAGGTGTTTCTTGACGAGATTAACATGTTAATTTGTAAAATGAGTAAAGCAGATTGCCTTCTCCGGTGTGGCTAGGACTCACTAGGTCCACTGAAGACCTAAGGAGAAGAAAAAAGCTGACTAAGGGGAATTAAGAGGTCTACATTTCCAGTTATAAAGTAAGTCACAGAGATGAAAAACTATAACATAGAAAATAAAGTCAATAATACTGTAATAAAGTGGTATGGTAATGACACGGTGAGCACTGAGTAATGTGTATCATTGTTGAATCTTTATGTTGTACAAATGAAACTAACATAACCTTGTATGTTAATTATATTTTGATTTTTTAAAAAGGCTGAATAAGGGAAAATTTGCTCTCTCTGCCTGTCTTCAAGCTGGGACACTGGTCTTCTCCTGCCTCCAAACTCAGACTGAATCTTACACTATCAGCTCTCCTGGTTCTCATGCGTTTGGACTCAGACTACAACTACACCATCGACTCTACTGGGTCTCCAGCTTGTCAAATGCAGATCTTGGGATTTCTCAGCCTTTATAGTTACATGAACCAATTCTTTATAATGAATGTGTGTGTATATCTATCCTATCATTCTGTTACTGGGGAGAATCCTGATTAATAAATAACACTGTCTAATTATGGTAATACTTCCCCTACCAACAGCATGGGCAACCAGCCCCAGAGCAATTGAATGAGATAAACAAGCCAAGGAGAAGCTAACACCAAAGGGGTCAAAAGTGTGTTCCATCTGCTACGAGTCCAGTGACTTTAGACCAGACAGACACATTTCCCACATAATGGTGAACTACCTCCAAACAGGCATGTAAAACAGAAGTGGGATGGAAGAGAGGAGGTGCCTGCTGTTAAAAGCACTGTCACACACAAAGTAAGAACAGTGACATCTCTAGGACAGTGGAGAGGAGAGGGGGAGGGTGCTGGTTCAGTTAAATGAAGAATTACACATACCCACCGACCTGTCACTTCCCCGAAGCCCTGGTAGGCTACAGTTTTATCTCAAGAGGAAAACGATCCAGCCTAGATCTAGCCTGTTTATGCTACCAGATAAGGGATTGCAGAGAAGCCTGGAAATGTATGATTGTGCCACTGATTACTCCAGAAGTACTTTCCAGCAGCCCGGGTGGCTATTAGAACCACCTCCAGCGCTTTATGCTACCAATCAAGCCTTATGTTCAAAGCTGTTCTTTCTCACAGATCTCTAAAGCTCTAGGTTAAGCTTGGGAAAAAGATACAACTTGTGCTTCAAGGTTTATTCAGCTTAGCAAAGACCTCAGAGATGACCTTAATTTTATATTTTTCTGAGTCCTTTTTAAAAGCCCTTTTTTAAAAATGTACTGGTTGATGATGTGGTTGCTAGAACGCCCCCCACCCCTGCGTGGTGCACAAAGTGCTGTATTTCTAAAAATGTCTCATTATAAAGCCAACTAATACAACCACTGCCATCCCCTGAATGTGGTCCAGACACGGATCGCTCAGACTCCACAGAGATGTCCTTGCCACAGGCTGTTTCACTGCATCCATAAGCTCAGCCCCCAATTCACTTTAAAGTCTCATTAGCAGACACAATCCCCTTGACTAACCTGGAGAAGTGATGAAGGGGTTATTTCTTTTTCTTCTTGCTACTTCGTAATTTCTGGCTTAGTGCTAAGGCTAAGCAAGAAAATAATACTAATAGGGCTTTTCCACAGAAACACCAACTTGAGAAGACAAATTAAAAGAAAGCCATACATGAAGCAGAAAAATAAGAAAAGCTATATAACATCTGATCAACCCAAAAAATACAGACTACATATGATCTTAAGTACACATTTTAAAATCTGACTGTGTACCAGACCACAAAGAAAATCTCAAAATTTTGTTTAAGTTGATAGTTAATGGACCACAATTACTCCATCAATCCTATAAAATTAAAAGTAAATAACCCAAAATGGGCCCCCCAAACCATATGTATACTTCATAATTTAAAATCACACTTTAAAAGGGGCGCCTGGGTGGCGCAGTCGGTTAAGCGTCCGACTTCAGCCAGGTCATGATCTTGCGGTCCGTGAGTTCGAGCCCCGCGTCAGGCTCTGGGCTGATGGCTCAGAGCCTGGAGCCTGTTTCCGATTCTGTGTCTCTCTCTCTCTCTGCCCCTCCCCCATTCATGCTCTGTCTCTCTCTGTCCCCCCCAAAAAAATAAATAAACGTTGAAAAAAAAATCACACTTTAAAAGAGAAAATCAAAATGGAAATTACAAACTATGGAGAATCTAATGATAAGGGTTTGCAGAGCAAATGTGACAGGGTATAGCCAAAGTAGTTCTCAGAGGAAAATATATAACCTTAAAAGTAAGTATTAGAAAGTAAGCAAGAGTAAGTAACTAAGTCAAGCTTCCTTTCAACTCAGTCTTTTGGTGGGTGGGGATGGGTATAAAATAAACCTAAAAAAATACAGTTAATTATGAAAGTTTAAAGCAACTGTTAATGAAACCAAATCAAAACAAAACAATCAAGAACCACAAAAACAGAGGGGTGAATTAATAAAGCCAAATGCTGTTACTTTGTTAATATCAGCAATGATTTCTCCTGAAAGTAAATGGAGGCACAGGCATCTTTATCAACCTCAATTTAGCTTTTTGGGGAGGGGGACACTCAGAACAGCTGTGCCAAGAAGCTGCCAAACCCCCAGGGCCACACATTTGTAGACTTTTCTCCATTTTATCCATGTGTGTTTGATAAAAGGATAGAAGGAAACACTTAGGATGGTCCACAGAGCTGAGAAAGGTTTATTCCATGTGGACCAAGAAGGTGAAATCAAGACTGGTCCACCTGAGATCAGTGAAGGACCCTGGGTTGGCTCATGAACATCACATTTCGGCCACCCTGATATTTTCAAATAGTTTCTCTTTGACTTAAAACAGGAGACATAAAGACCTATTCTTTACTCAGAAAAAAGTAAACAAGTGGGAAGGGAGATGTAGGTTAAAACTGCTCCTTGAGGTTCCCAGCTACATCACTCCTCGCCTATCTAAAGTAGACATCCCCACCCCACCCCCAGGCCACTCCCGTCATAGCACCCATTGCCTTCTTCCTTGGAATTCATCACAGTCTGTAAGTATCTTGTTTAGTAATGACTTTAATTAACATATTGTCCCCATCTGTCCCTACTGACATGTAGGCTCCAAAGGGACAAATCTGCTCTGTCTTGTCCACTGTTCTCTTCCCCAGGCTCTCATATGATACCTAAGAGATCCATGGAATAACATTAATGTCATGAATGCAGCAATATGCCTTGTCATGGAAACAGTATGCAATATTACGGAAGACTCCAATGAGCTCTGTTTACTGTGCCAAGGGATCACAAGGCCTTTGCTTCATTTCATGAGTACCCACAGAAAAGAAATGAGAAGGCAAATGGGATAATGAGGGTCATTCAGGCATTTATTTCACACACTGGGAACTTAATTAGAACTCATACTCTGATAGAGCTTCCTTGCCCTTCTCTCCAGCTGCCACTCTTCCAAATGGCCTAAATACCCCCACACTGGGTATTCCCAGTCAGGCTTAAAAGGGCTCCAGTCAACTGGCACTGGTGCCACAAGCATCCCTTGGGTGCATCCTTTCTCTGCCATTAAACATGTGAAGAAGCTGACACGGTCTGGAAGATTTCTCTTGTAGAATCTGACAGGCTTGAGTGGGTGGCAGTTTTGACGGCTAGGGCCTGATTATCCCATTCACCCTTTGACATCTCCTCTGCTCTACTACTCTCTCAACACACTTGTGCCAATAACTGCTTTCGGCAGATGCCTCTGAGAAACCAAGGCCTGCTGACACCGACCCGCACTTCTGTGGGCTCTGAGGGCATTGCATGGCTATGCCTAGCTTTAGCAGGCATGTGGAATGAGGCCTCTGAAAGCAGTCAGGCCCAGGAAAAATGTGAATGCCTAAGAGGATGGAGCAGACCTCTCTTTCCTCTCATCCCGAGTTTTCTAGGCTCTGTTCTAAGATCAGTGGCACTTAGGAAATACCTGACAACAGCTAGACAAAGCCTAGTCATGTACCCATTCATATATTCACTCATTCATCCACTAAAAATTCATCCACTAAAAATTCACAATGATATGCCAAACACTGAACCAGGTGCCGGGAACAGGGTAGTCACCAATGGCTCACCACCCCCGTGGCACCAGCTGGTTGCCAAGACCACAAACACCCCATCCCAAATATTTTGTCAATTATAATCATTGCTAAAAATGGAAGGAAGGAGGTGGTATGTGACCAGTAAAGAGGTCAGAGACAGCCTGTCTGATGGGATGGATTTAAAGCTTAAGGAGAAGGAACCAGCTGCCTGGAAAGCAAGAGGCAGGGTGTTTAAGGCAGAGGGGACAGTTTGCAGGTGTCAAGTTCTGACAAAGAAAACAGTTTGTTCGAGGAGATAAAAGGAGATCAATGCAGCTAGAGCACAATGACCAGGGAGCGAGCAGGGATGATGAGAAAGAGGTGGGCAAGGACAGGAGTGGGAAGAGCCTTGTATGTGAGGAAGAGGCTTTGGGACTTTCTTTGTTATGAAGAACGTGAGAAACCAGAGGAAGATTTTCACCGGGAAGCAGCATTGCTCTTCTATGGGATCTAGGACTTAGAAAAAAGAAAAAGGAACGTGGAACACGAGGACCAAAGGCCAGCACCAAGTCACAGGTTCTTCACCTTAAATACAAGAAGCCCTATTGGAGATTAACATTAAGATTACTGGGTCTTGCAAAAAAATCACTGGGAAAAATAACCCGAATCTGTTTATTTTTAAGGCAATCACAACTCATTCCAGAATACAGCATTGCTCAAGAAACCCTGAGCCAAGAGATGCAGTTCCTTTAAGATTTTACTTCAACGTCAACCACCAAAACAAAAAAAAGCAGACAGGACAGCCCTGACAAGAGGCACACAGACAAGATGAAAGCAAGAAGGGAAGGCATCTGGGGCAGAAGGCAGTGCACCATGAAGGTCTGTGGTCTCAGGCAGCCAAGGAACTTTACAGCACCTGGAATGTCCTGAGCACTGACTGGTCCCTACAGAGGTCTACTGCCTCATTTTCTAATACCTTGCTTCACTTATAACAAAACGTGGAAGGAGCTGGAGGCAGCTTTCCTACCAAGTTCCAGCTACCAACTTTAGGACCCACATTTGCCTCTTGAATGTCTGTGATGGGGGAAGCTGAGTGGCTAATATAAAAACCGGTGAGGGGACCCAGAATATGGTGCTTTCGAAGAGTTTTACACTGGTTTGCCACCCAATCTTCCACACAGCTGTTTCCCCTACAGCACCTAGCATAGTGCCTTACACTGAGTAAGGGCTTAGTAATTGTTGAGTACAATCCACACATAAACTGTACAGGACACTAGCATTAAAGATTAGAATGCATCTCCCAAGCTCTCTCTGATGATTAACTTCACTAAACCCATTTTAACTGGCTGTGAGTAGGGATTTTGCAACCTCCATGTTACCGGCATTTGGGGATGCATAATTCTCTGTTGTGGGGAGGCTTTCTCGAGCATTTTAGGATGTTTAGCACCATCACTGGTGTTAGAGACCACATGTTTGTATTCCTCCCCCCCAATAATTCACATGTTGAAACCTACCCCTCATGCTGATGGTATCAGCAGGTAGGGTCATTATCAGATGATTAAGTTATGAGGGTGCAGCCCTAATGAAGGGGATCAATGCTCCTATAGGAGAGGCCCTAGAGAGCTCCCCCACCTCTTCTACCATGTGAGCACACAGGGAGAATACCGCTGTCTATGAACCAGGAAGCAGGCCCTCACCACACATCAAATCTGTCAGTACCTTGATCTTGGACTTCCCAGCCTCCTGACTGTGGGAAGTAAGGTATTACATTGTAACAGCCCAAAACGACTAAGACACCTGGTCTCTACGTACTCGATGCCAGTAGTACACCCCCTTCCTTCTTTGTGATCAACAAAAATATCTCTAGACGTTGCCAAAAGTCCTCAGTGTGTGTGTGTGTGTGTGTGTGTGTGTGTGTGTGTGTGCGCGCGCGCGCGCGCGCGCGCGCGCGCGCACGCGCACACACGCATGCGCAGGCTACATGCAAAATCACTCCCATTTAAAACCACTGCTATAGGGGCGCTTGGGTGGCGCAGTTGGTTAAGCGTCCGACTTCAGCCAGCTCACGATCTCGCGGTCCGTGAGTTCAAGCCCCGCGTCAGGCTCTGGGCTGATGGCTCAGAGCCTGGAGCATGTTTCCGATTCTGTGTCTCCCTCTCTCTCTGCCCCTCCCCCGTTCATGCTCTGTCTCTCTCTGTCCCAAAAAATAAATAAACGTTGAAAAAAAAAATTTAAGAAAACCACTGCTATAGGTAATAACAGTCATTAAGGGTTTACTATGTACCAGGCACGGCCTTAGCCACACAATATACATTTTTTCTGTAATTCTCACAACACAAGGGTGAGACAGGTGTTACTATCCTCATTTTACAAATGAGGAAACTAAGGCAAAGGGGCGCTACACAGCTCAGAAGTGGTGGGGCAGGGTGCTGAACATGCCTGCCCAGTTCCAACCAGCACTAGCTCTCTTAATCACATCACACTGCTTTCTGGGTCACTACTGACTTATCACAAAGATCCAAAGAATTCCACACAATTCTTTACTTTTCATGGTTTACATTTTCATTAACAAATTTCTTAAGGGGAAAAAAAACTGGCAGAAAATAAAACGTTTAAGAAATCGCTCTAGGTCAGCAGTTTTCAAAGTGTAGTCCAGGTCCCCAAGACTCTTTTAAGGGTTTTGCTAAACAAAAACTATTTCACAGCTACACTATCATGTTATTTGCCTTTTTCGTTCCCACCTCTTGTGAGTGTACAGTGGGCTTTTCCAGAGATTACTCGAGGTGTGATGGTATCATTGCTGTAGCAGATAATGGAATATGGAGTCACGCATTCCTGCATTTCCAAAAGTTTTCAGTTTCAAATTTCTAACACAGTAACTATCAGCAGATATAATCCATATGAACAAAAGCTCTTCAGTATTTTTAAGACTGTAAAGGGATCTCAAAACCAAAACGGTTGAGAACTCTTGCTTTAGATTTAAAGAAACTCAAAGGTATAACAGTCCAATGGAATGTGTAAACTTTGCCGGAATCCCAGGGTTTGAAGGGGTGTTTAAAAGCATATTTGGGGGAACTGGAAAAATCTGAATATTTACTGTATTTTAGACAACATTAGGAAATTTTTGCCAATTATTTCTCGGGTGTGTGCAAGTTTTGATTATGAACAGAATTTTTTTTATTCTTAGAAGATAGAGGCTGAAGGTTTTGAGGTTGATATCTACAATTTACTATGGCTCATGTACACACAAAACATGCACATGCACACACATTTTCATACACATATATGTGGACAAAAAGGTGGCAAAATGTTCGCAGGTGTTGGATCTGGGTGGTGGGTATATATCATACATTTTATGGTTCATTCATTATATATTTTTAAACTCAATGCTTAATAATAATGAAAAAATATATTTTATTTTGAGTCATGAAGAGGCATGGTAAAGGAAAAGAGGAGACCTTTTAGTTTTTCTCTTCTAAATCTTACAAGAAAAATGGCAGGTGTAAAGTGAGTGGATAACTGGATGGACATGCCATTGACCCAGGGATCCTGGCCATGTAAGAAAAAGCTTGGGACTAATTCAACATGGCACTTACCTCCTCAACCCTATTTAGAGCCATTCTTGGAGAGACAGGACTCTCTCCTGGATGTGCTGACAATTCACCTTCTACCTGCATACACAGCAACATCTAAAGCCAGGTCAGAATCCTTCAGGCTCTGCATTGGGACGCTCATTCCCATCTAGTCCTCTGTCCTGGAGGGTACTACCTTACTCACCATTCAGCCTGCTTGGTCTTACCTCTCAGGCATAGCAGGCACCTTCAAGGATCATTCATGGCCCAATTAATGGATCTGTTTCATCAGCTTAGCTCTAAACTAGTTATTTTAAACACTTTACTTCTATGGCAAATACAAAAACAAAATAATGAGCCATGCAGGGAGGAAAGTGTAAAAATTATCTAAATAGAGCAAACTGCAACCATAAATTTCTTATCTCTTCAAGAGATGATAAAAACACCCAATTGGAATAGCACCCGGGTGATTTAATAAACTTAAAAGAACACATCGCACAACACATGGCATTCATTACTCATGTTGAAATGGTAATAAATTCGGAAGTCTGGTAAAGCATCTGGAGGGTATTATCTCCCTCTAGGTTCTAGTTGTGAAATGATGAGCCAAAGTCAATGGGAAGACCACCAGTGGGGCAGTGAGGACAACTTGGTGAGGTTCTCCTGGTCATAAAGACTCACAGGGAGTCAAGAGCTTGCATCAAATTACTCTCTGTAAATGGGGCACTTGGGAGTACCATTAACACCAGTTAGTCAAGCAAAAGACCTTGGCTCTTAACATCATTTTTCTGACCTTAATAATCCAGCACCCCCAAACGACCTGAGTCGTGAGTTCTCAATGCATAAGAAGGCATTTGTATCTAAATCTGAAGTTCTTAAACTTGTGTGTGTGTGTGCCTTGAACCTCCATTTTGGTGTAATGAAGACTATGCAAACAGACTCATAAACACAGAGAATAAACTGCTGGTTATCAAGGGGGTGGGGGAGGGTACGGGGAAAATAGGTGAAGGGGATTAAGAGGTACAAACTTCCAGTTATAAATTAATAAATCACAGGGATTAAACAAAAGACTATGCACCCCCTCTCAGAATGTTTTTAAATTCATAAAAACAGGACACACAGGATTACAAAGAGCATCAACAGTATTGCAATAGAGTTACCAAAATATTTTTAAAACAAACTTGTGATTTGGCAAGAGACCAGGCTCTTTATTAATGCATTGAATAAAAAGATCTAGCAGCAGACCTAATAACAACCATAATTTCAAAGTAGTGAGTGATGAGCATAAATAATATTTGGGGATATCAGCAACAACTGTAATGTGATATGAAAAGATGTATGATTCGATAGGTGACAGTCACAGATTCTGTTAAAAAACCATTGCGCTTTGTTGTCTACATTCATAAATGAAGATGCTAACTTACCAGTTAAAGTGAAAGCAATAAATATGTCCTTTTTTCACATCCCAGTTCACAGACTCCTTGAATTCTATCCCTGGACCCCCGGGTTAAAAACGTCTCATCCCCAACCTTCAAGAATCTCGGCAGTGGTTAATCTTCAAGACACAGTCATTTGGACAAAGATCTATTTCTGACCCTAAGGCTCCCCCTCTGAACTTGTCTCTGCCTTCCTAGCCCTGCCAGCCTGTGGCTATAAACTGCTGTCTCCCTTCCTTCCTAGCCTCATGTGCCCTGCTTCCCTAACTGGGCTGTGCTTCCTCTTCTCCTGAACCTGCATTCTTTCAACAGTATCTATGTGGTTTGTTCTTTCACCCATTCAACATAGATCTCTTGGTCCCTATTATGTAACAAAGAGGGTTTCAAGCCTGAAATAAATAAAGATACAAGACCACCAGGAGCAACAGAGCCTCCCTCCCTAAAACCATAAACTTTCTAAGGCCAGGAGACCATGTTCCTGATGTTCTCTCTGTATCCCCAGGTCTCAGCATGGTAACTATACAGAAACATCAATAAATATTTCTTGGATGACGGATAGTTGTATGGAATGATGAGGAGGTGAGTAGATGGGTAAATGTGTAGATGGATAGATGGATGGACAGATAAATCTTTATCTTTTGAGTATTTATTATTATAGGTGCACCCTGACCCCCTCAGTTAAAACAGCCAGTTGGCTTTCCCAGTTTTGTACTGGTGCCCTGAATCACCCTCCACACAATACTCATGGTCAAACTCTGCTCTGGTGAAGGAAAGGCAGAGAATGGAGGGCCACAGAGTAAATTGATCTGGAAACTCACTGCAGTTTTCCAAAGTCAAGAAGCATCAGGCTAAATCCCTCAAGGAAATCAAGTGTCCCAATCTGATGATCAAAGTCAGATGATGACCTTAGAAGATGGTTATTCAAGGTTCACATTCAGGTCATACAACCTGACTCCCCTTGCTTGTTTCAGCCCCAAACTTGGATTGTATTAAGAAATTTGCTCTGCCTCTGTCAGGATACCTTTCATCTCTAAGTGACCCCTTAGTCTTGGGGTCTTAGCCCCCTAGCAGGTTGTTTGCCTAAGTTCCCTAACAGCTAAAGACCATAAAACACCCCAGGTCTGTTGGCATTTCCTTATCTCCTCTCACCACTCCCCTTGTTGGGTGAATCTTGACACAGCTTCTGTGACCAAGGGACTTGTAGCCCCATAGCAGATGTCCTCTCTGGCTCTGCCCTAGATTCTAGATGATGAAATAGGATCAAGAATCTACAAGTCTCAAGATATTACCTCCTTTATTCAACAAATAAATGCTGAGTATTTCTATGTGACAGATGAACCGTATGTGTACTGATCAATATTCCAGACTCGAGTCAGACTGTCTGAGCTCACGTTCTTTTCCCACCACCAGTGACGGGCCCTGAGACTGTATTTTATTCACTCTAGCCTCAACTTTTTCCTTTGTAAAATGATTACAGTAAAATCCACCTCACTATCATGTCACATGGATTAAGGATAAAAAAGATCACAAAGGGTTTTTTGTACAGTAACAGCTTATATGGTAGCTATTAATTTCTGTTGTTGGGAAAGAGGGTTCTAAGACCATATAGAGCTTGAAACCAGAGGTCTACAACTCAACCAGGCCATCCCTCCAAAAAAAATTGGCAAACAGTTACTCTACTAGGAGATGCAAACCATACATATTGAGTGATGGCTGTAGGAGCTGTAGATCTTATGTTGTGTTATCATCATCATCATCATCAATAAAAGTGGGAGGAAATTTTTGGAGGTGATAGATAGGTTTAAGGTATAGCTTGCAGTGATACTTTTACAGGTGTGTAGTGATCTCCACACTCATCAACTTATATAAACATATACACCTTTTTGTATGTCAATCATACCTCAGTAAAGTGGCTTAAAATATAATCCAACTTTCTCCCATACATTTCTCTTAAATGAGTGTAAGAGAGTTGTGAACCATACCAACAATAATGATCATATTAAAAGCAAATAACAATTTCAACTGTGCATTAGCCATTGTGCTAAGTGCTTAAGATGGATGATTCCTTTCAGCTTTCACAACAACACTTTAAGGCAAGTATTACTGCTCATATTTTACAAAGTAAGTTGCTAAAGACCTCAAAGTCAAAATGATTTACGTAAGCACATGAATCCAACAAGGAGTGAAGCAAAGATATGAATCTAGTTTGTCCCAAGCCCCAAATGATTCATGTTAATATTTTTGATATTGATAGTAACTGATATTATTCATTACCCTACAACACTGGTTCCCAATCACTCAATAAGCACACTCTACAAGCTCAACAATAAAAATTGCCGATGACACATGGTGAACAAGACAGACATGTTGGACACCATTCTTTTCCTCGCAGAGCTCATAATCTAGAGCTACTAGATTGGAAAGATACTTAGTCAATAATTACATATATTTTTAAAGTAATTCCCAGTGTGCAAAGTAGTTCCAAGGAGAAACAGAAAATAATATGGGGACTTCAATGGCGCCTCCTACTAGTTTATACTGTCTGCAAGCCTAAGGCTTAGGTGTATTCTCAAGTTCCTAGAATCTGTTGTTAAGTCCCACCCTCAACCCTCAACTCTCTCAAGGATTGTGCTGTGTCTGTGAGATGTGGAAAAAGCACAAAAGGCACACCCATTTCATTTGCCTGCAAAGCTTTAAAAGGACACACAGAACACTTTAATGTGCAAAAGACAACCATGACAGCTCCTCACCCAATTGCTCCCTCTGTAGTTGCAGCAAGACTCACTTTGGAAAATTCTGGGTAGGAATTTAAATCATCATTCATTACTGAACCTAGCCCTACCCATCCTCAGTCTTTTTCCAGCCAGCTGTTGCTACAGATGCCACTTCCTGCCAGATGTGTTCATAAAAAAGCCTCAATCAACCTCCAATCCCAAGCAGCAGGAGAATGTTTTCAACTTTTGAGGTCTTTCCACTCTGACACAATGGGACTCCTGACTAGCTTTTCTACACCCACCAATCTTACCCCATGAAACGGGTAAAAGCTACCAAGAAGTCCATATTGAAAAGATTCGTGGAACACATTTTCCTATTGATAGTCCTTGACCTGACATTTTTATCACAAACAGTCATTTCCATAATTATAGAAACCATGTCATTTTAGGTAATGCAGACCCCTGTTATTCATGCTTTCTTTCCAACTCTGAGGGTAGCAAATTCAAGACCTGAGTTTCCCAGACTTATATCAAATGTTGGGCAATGCCCAAGTTTCAGGTGAACACAAACCCTGCTTATTGAGGAGTATTAAAAGGATTACTGACATGCATGAGTTGATAACCTGACTCAGCTGTATGTAGTCTTGGGTGACATCCAAACTCTCAACATGCCAGTTATTCTCACCTGCACAAGAGTGATCACCACACTACCTCTATCTCACGGAGATGCTGGCAGGATGGGATGAAATTATACACGAAAGTGGATAACACAACTGGCATATAAAAAGTACTATGCCATAACTGCCCTTTCCCCACACCACTCCAAGCATAAAATAACAGTTAATAGAAGAGTATCCTGATGAAGATGTGGTTTCTAGCCCAAAATGCTTAAAGGACTAGCATAGGAAAGAAATACCAAATTTACTCTGGGTTTTCAGGGTAGAACCAGGACCATTTATCATCCGACCATTCATCTGATTAACAGATATTTTTTGAGTACCTAATATGAGCCAGGCCCTGTGTCCATACCTAGCACAATAGTGGAGATCAAGACAGCTATAATATGGGCTATTGTGGAGCTCAAAGCCTGGGAGCCAGGGAACAGAGTTACAGGAGAGGCCCTAAGACACACTGTGTGGGTGACCCTTCTCACATTTAAAGCTATCTTAGGGGTGCCTTGGTGGCTCAGTTGGTTAAGCGTCCGACTTTGGCTCAAGTCACGATCTCACAGTCCCTGGGTTCGAGCCCCAGGTCAGGCTCTGTGCTGAGAGCTCGGAACCTGGATACTGCTTCAGGTTCTGTGTCCCCCTCTCTCTCTACCCCTCCCTTGTGCACACTCTCTTTCTCTCTCTTTCTCTCTCAAAACTAAAGTAAAACATTTTTTAAAAAACTATCTGAGAAATATTGGAATATAGTGAGTTTCCCATCATATGAAGTATTCATCCGAGGTCTTCGGACATTGTAAAAGGGACTCCACATGAGATGGAAAACTGGAGTTCTGAAATCCCTTTCAACCTGCCAACACTTTGAGAAACAGGAGTCCAGAATTCATCTTCTGGAATTTAACTAAATTCCTTGCTCTTCTATCCACATAGCCAGTGTTTATTAACTCACTTTAATGCCTAGCATGTGGCAGCAATTAAATACATATTCAATCTATTTAACCTGTTTCCATTGGTTTAACACCCATATCAGGCATTATTTATACCCTATTGCTGCTTCTTTTAAGCCTATCACATATTTTATCCCTTCACAAGAGTAGGCAGTTTAAGAATATTCTTAGATGACAAAAAAAGGCACAAAAAGTACTGAGAGTCAATCAACTGTTGATAAATACCCTGGCTCTAACTCTCATCTGCTATGTAACCTTGTACCAGTTATTCAAATTCCAGAAGCCTCCATTTTCCCACCTGGACAATGCATAAAGTAGTCCTTAACAGTAAGTACTACAGGGAGAACTAAATGAGGCAGCAGAGGGGCCCCCTGGGTGGCTTAGTCGGTGAGGCGTCCAACTCTTGATTTCGGCTCAGGTCATGATCTCATAATTTGGTTCATGAGTTAGAGCCCCACACGGGGATCTGCACTGACAGTGCAGAGACTACTTGGGATTCTCTCTCCCCCCCCCACCCCTCCCCTGCTTGCAATGTCTCTCTCAAACTAAATTTTAAAAAATAATAATAGGGGCGCCTGGGTGGCTCAGTAGGTTAAGCGTCCGCCTTCAGCTCAGGTCATGTTCTCACACTCCGTGAGTTCGAGCCCCACATCGGGCTCTGTGCTGACAGCTCAGAGCCTGGAGCCCGCTTCAGATTCTGTGCCTCCCCCCTCTCTCTGCCCCTCCCCTACTCATGCTCTGTCTCTGTCTCAAAAATAAATAAAAACATTTAAAAAAAATAATAATAATAATAAATGAGGCAACGGAGTGTCAAAGTGCTGAGGTTGGTGCCTGGCACGTGGTAGATACTCAGTTAATGTAATTCTCCCCAATACCAGATACAGTCATTGGACTGGATGAAAACTTATAGGTCCCAAGTGCTGGGTAACCAGATTGTCTGTGGATGACTGATAATGTCTTCAAGATACCAAGGAAGCTGAAAGGCAAGTTATCATAACAGTTAAATAGCCAGGCTCTGACATAAGATTAAATGCGCACAAGCATGGATTATGCTTCTCCTTAACTAAATGAGCTTGAATAGTTCACTTCTCTGGACCACACCTTCCTGTTGTGTAAAAAGACAATGATTATGTTAACCATAGAGTACTATGAGAACTAACATTTTCATATAGAAACCTTAGCACTGAGTATGGCCCAAAATAATCACTCAATGAAATTGTAGCTCTATTGTCCATATATTATCAGGATCATTCCTAGTGAATTGAGTTGGTTATTAAATAACTCAAAGTAAATGGGATTTGTTTTTCCCTTCATGTTTTTTAGCCTGAACTTTGGAACAGAACACAGAGCACCACTTATTGTGGTGGTGGGGAGATCCCTGAGTGCCTGGGAGAGGAATTATTGGGATTTTTTTTTTCTGACAAGTTTCACAAAAACCTGAGTCTCTGGAAGAGACTCTGTGGAAGAGCATGACACTAACATAGTGGAAAGGAAAATGCCGCAACCTACTGCAGGTTCGAACCACACAACCACACTTCTCAAGGGACATTCCCTCTTCTTTTCTCCCTAAAGGTTTACTAAAAGAGGACAAATGAGTTGCACACTATTATTCATCAGTTCAAGTATTTATGAGAGTAAAAAATCGTTCTAGTCATTGTCCCAGGCATTGTACTGAACCTGGGGTTAAGAGGGTGTGCAAATGCTACCCTCATGGAAACTAAATCCCAGATATGAATCAAATGGGTCACATTTGAAGATGGCACCATCTGCCAGCCCTGCCCTTAGATTTTTCTACTAGATGTAGAGAGGGACAGGACCCAGTAAGTGCATTCTCACGTGGATCTGAAGAGGTTGATCTGGGGCAGGCGGCGCAGGCTGGACTTCAGGGCAGTGCAATATAGATTCCACAGCTGGAGAGCCTCTACCAGCTGGGAAGAGCTGTCCCAGGTTCTGAAAGGGGACTGCAACTGGAACAGACACTTTTTACCCTCTGGGAGTCGATAAATAAAGGTAGGATGTGCTGTAAGCCAGAAGAGTCGGGGTGGGAGAGGGAGAGACACTTATCACCAGGAAGTAGGATCCTAGGGGACCTAGACTGCATCAGCCCCAAGCTGTCATGGCAAATTCTAAGGGAAATACAAAAACACCTGGGACTTTGAGAGGCTCAGTGGGGCTGGGTGGGAAAGGAACAATGTGTTTTCACATCCAGTATAGGCCACACTGGCCCACAAGTATCTGTGCTTTGAGTGTTTGGAGATGGTTCTGTATTGGAGAAGAGAACACAGCTAAGATGGAAAAAGAAAAGAAACAACATTCCTTCAGCAACCTCCATGTGCAGTTGTATGGCTCTGGGGAGGCTGGGGGTGCCCTGATGTGTAGTGTTTGCTGATTTCCAAGGTATAAATACTCCCACTACACATGACCAAGTTCAAGCAACAATGGTTTAACACCAGCTTGCGAGATTCCTAAAAAAAAAAAATTAACAGTAAGCTCTCAGAAGTTGATATGGGCAGGCTCCCCTGTACCACTGATTGTGGGCCCAAGAACAGCTTGAAGCACTTTATATGTATTATCTCAATGGATAGTCAATCCTTAGACGTAGTAATTGTGTGTCCATTTTACAGATGAAGGGACTGAGGCCCAGTGAATAAACTGGCTTCTCTAGAGTGACACAGCAAGAGCATGGTAGGAGCTAGGATTTGACTCTGATGTGCCCGACTGTAAAGTCTAGGCATTTTTCACTGCAGGTGTCCAACTCTTGACATGAGGCTCATCAACCAAAAGCTCATACCAGCTGGGCCCCCACCTGCCCACCCTGCTAAGTGACCAACCAGATGGGATCTCAGAACATCCACAAAGTGAAAAGGAAGATAGATGAGCAGACACCAGATTTATCTCCTCCGCCTTCAGGAGCTGAGAGAAGCCCTCCTGCCTGCTGGCTTTGGCTGAGGCTCACACAGCCTCCTGAACTCAGCATCCTTTCCGAGAGGGCACATATGGCCTGGACTCAGTGGCTGTAGGAAGACCGGCTGGGCTTGAGCCACCCCAGCCCTGGCCTGTGAAAATGAACAACTCTTAAGCACTTTTGGAAAATGAATAGTATCTCTCATAGTTGGCACCTGCCCCTGAAGTCAAGCACTCCAAAGAGAGAAGGGCAGCTACATACGAGGCAGCAAAAGGGAAGGGATGCACGAAGGAAGCAATCAGGAGGCAGTCACCTCAAGCCCAACACACAGCTCCAGTAACCCCCAACTTCACACAAGCGAGCTCAGGATGCACAGGATGGGGCCGATAACGGCCTGGGAGGAGGACTACCATTCACTCTTTTTTTTTTTTTTAACATTTATTTATTTTGATAGAGAGAGAGGGCATGAATGAGGGACAGGGAGAAAGAGAATTCCAAGCAGGCTCCATGCTCAACACAGAGCCTGACGTGGGACTCGATCCCATGACCTTGAGATCACAACCTGAGCAGAAATAAAGAGCTGGATGCTTAACTAATTGAGTCACTCAGGTGCCCCCATTCACTCTTGCCTTAAGAAAGGATAGGGGTGATGGATGCCAACCACCTATGTGCCAGGTACATTATACTTCATAATCCACCAATCCTTGCAGTCAGCCTGTAACTTGGAAGTCTTTTGCATATGAGATAACTGAGCCAGGAAAACAAGACCCATAATCTATCCAAACTCCTACAGCTAGGAAGTGGTAGGCATTTAGGTTCCAGTCTGATTCCAAATTCCACATTCTTGCCTTCATACATCCCTGAAAGGGACACAGTGCACCTCCCACATAGGTGGGTGTCTGCACCCACCAGTCCCAGCTAAGTTTCTACATATGGGTGGCTGAGTGGGAGGGCCTAGAGCAGGTCAAAATCGTACAGTCTTGGCAAAGTAAAAAAAGGTTACACAAATACGATCTTGTCATGACTCCTTGTCACTCATTGCTGAGTGAAGACTCTGCTGAAAAGTAAGAGCAACTATTCTTAGCCTCCTGTAACATGCAGGTCTCTCCATTGTTCCCACTATGCCACAGAGGTAGGAAGGCCAGCAGGTAAGTGCAGAGGCTTTGTGGTCCTACAAATTTGCAGACACCTCCCAGGTCTGCTCCTCTGGGCACGCCAGTTAATCTCACTGAGCCTGTTTTCCCAGCTGTAAAAGAAGGGTTGATGATAGCAGCTACCTTATGAGATTGTTGTAAAGATTAAATAAGATCAAATATATGAAGTGCTACATAGTATCTGATGGCTAGCGATCTCTTGGGCTATGTTAGCTCTACAAATATCATCATCATTATTAAAAATATTTTGTTATCATTATACCCTTTCACTGATATGTAAATGAAGCTTAAGTTTGAGCAAGATTGATTAGAAGAAATTATGTAACAAGCACTCCCTATGTACATCCAGAGAGGAAGTCATTAAAGATGGAGGACAGTGTAGATGCAGGCAG
Organism: Lynx rufus; assembly: GCF_022079265.1. Classification (NCBI taxonomy): domain Eukaryota; kingdom Metazoa; phylum Chordata; class Mammalia; order Carnivora; family Felidae; genus Lynx; species Lynx rufus. Next base: position 20,338,605 of record NW_025814838.1, read on the forward strand.
GCTGAAATGGCTCACAGGTGGACACTGGGACATGGCACCTTAGATGGAGGACCAGGACGTGAGTGGTGCTCAACAAGGTCACACATAGGACAGAACAAAGGGTATTCTTTCTCCCAAAGGAATGCTGTCCCCTGACAGCCCTGAGAGGGCAGAAATTGATACAAATCCTAAGGAGAATCTATGCCTTGAGTGCTGCAGCTCTGGGAGTAGCTAGGGGGCAGAATTCTGTGTGTCACTGCATGGGGTGAACTACAGAGGGGCTTCCCTGTGTCCAATCAACACTCTGAAGGTCATTTCAGAGATGGTCATCAAGATGCTAAGATTCTCCCCCAGGAAAAGGGGGAGAAAGGAAAGGAATGGAAAGAAGAGAGAAAAGTGGAAGCAGAGGAGGGCCTTGAAGGAAAGAAAAACCAGGTAAGCTTTTTCTTAGCAGACAGGAGGGGATAACAGAATAGAAGAGAGGAGGGAGGTGGAGACACAACACTCAAGACTGCCCTAAGGCATTCTCTATACACCATTTACTTGCCGAGTTTCTGTCTCCACTACCACTCCTGTCTTACTGCCCCATATTCCAGGAAAACAAATACCATTTCTACCTGCTATTGAGGTGCATAATGAGCACTCGATAAATGTGTGAGGGAGGAAGGAAGAAAAGGATGGAAGGATGGAGGGAAGGAGGGAGGAGAGAAGCCTCCTCTGGAGCCCCTGTTACATGGAGACGAAAGCCTTCCCCTCCCCTCTGGTGTTTATCTAAGCAGCTGGCAGAACTAAGGCAGTTTTGCTTAAAAATCATTTCCCAGGGGATTAGCATCCCCTTTCACACTTAAAAGCTTTCCCCAAAGCCAAAGAATGAATTGATTTTCCTATAACTAATCACACTCCCGTTTAATAGCAGGAAGCGGCTGCTTTATTTTCTATCTCTGTCTCTAAAAAGTACAGACTCAACATTCACCTCGCCTCTCCTCCACCAAGTGCAGGATGATGAAGGTGCCACTCAACAGGGTGCCCTCCCTCTCCTCAAAACCTCCACAGCCACCGCTGCCTCTGAAGAGGGTGACGAGTGTGGCCAGAAAGCCCAGAAAAGGCACTTCACATCATGTGGCGCTCTCAGTGTCAACCTCTCTGGCCCAAGCAGTGGTCTGTTTGTACAGCTAAGATTGAGAGTCTTATCGTGAGAATATTTTACCCCAAGTGCAGGGCTGGAGGCTGTGAAGTCCCTGCCCAAACCACAGAGGTTGCTGAGAGGAAAAATAATGTGGCAGCTCACCCATAAGGACCTCAGCTTGCCTTCAAAGCCTGTGTTTACTTAAGCAGCCCAGATGGCCAATGCTGAGCACAGAAAGAGGTGTGGTATTTGCATAGCATCTACCCTCAACTATTCTCCTGGGCTTACCTTCCACATTGGAAGGTACTGAACTAGAGACCATTCTCAGGAACGTGAGCACCACCCTCTTGTGCTGCAATTCACTTTCCCCTATAATCAGCACATCATGACAGGCTTTAAGTTTTCCTGAGGTCTACTCAACCAGACTAGAAAGACCCAGATTATATCCAACTCCACCCACCCACATGTGGTCCACACAAGCAACTGTTGAGTGAAGAAACCAAGTTGCATGTGGCACCTGTCCATTTGTGTTTATTGGAGGTAAAATGTAAATCCACACAATTTGTTTGTGGATACTGGTATTTGTAAAGTACAAAAAAAATAACAGAAAATGCAAACTCATGTAGAGGCTGCATCTCTAGAGAAATAAAGGGAAATGAAAAAGGGAGATGATGAGGGTAGCTTACTTGTGATTTTTAAAATTTCACTAAAAATATCAGGAGAGGGGCACCTGGGTCGCTCAGTCAGTTAAGCATCCGACCTGGGGTCAGGTCATGATCTCATGGTTTGTGGGTTCGAGCCCTGCTTTGGGCTCTGTGCTGAGAGCTCAGAGCCTGGAACCTGCTTCGGACTCTGTGTCTCCCTCCCTCTCTCTGCCCCTTTCCCACTCACACACACACACACACACACACTCTGTCTCTCTCTCCCTCTCAAAAACAAACATTAAAAAATTTTTAATAAAAAAATATTAGGAGAGAGATAACTACTAATTTGGGGTGATGAGATTATAGTTTCATTTCCATTTTCTTTATGTTTTTGTTTACCTTTAAGCTACATCTAGGATTTTTAATGTGAAAAAAGGGGGGTGCATGTATACAAAAGAAAAGCTGACTCTATATACCCTCCATGGTTTCCTGTCTGAAGCTCCATGTATTATTTTCTCCTTTCTAGATCAGTCTTTTAACCTCAGCAGTGTGGACACTTATGGGCAGGATGGTTCTTCACTGTAAGGAGTTGTCCTGTGCACTGTAGGATATCTAGCAGTATCCCCAGCCTCCACCCACTCGACGTCAGTAGCACATCACCCCCAGTTGTGACCCAGACATTGCCAAGTGTTCTCCTGGGGGCAAAATCACCCTCAGGTGAGAACCACTGGCCCAGATGAAACCCTGTATTTCCCTCTACTTTCTCCTTTTCTGGCAGAGCACAGCACAGAGACATAGTACTTGAGTGTTTTCTGAGAACTTTTGTGATCATTTCTTACTTTGGTTTTGAAATGTCCCACCTGAGGAGGTGGGGTTGTTGTCCCCATTGCCTAACGTGAAAAAAGAAGCTCAGGGAACCCAAGCAATTTCTACCAGGCCCTGTGGCTGGTGCGGGTAGGGACTTGATCTTGAACCTGCGCCTTCAGATTCTTGTTATTAGGGTAGGAAGGAAAGCACCAAACAACCAAAGAACCAACTCTCTTACTGGAGTCTATTCTCTCTTCCTTCCCTATTCCCCCAGTACAGGAGAAGTGGGGGTCAGGAGAGGAGAGGGGGATGGGGTGTCAGAGGAAAGACCAACACCTGTTGAGCACCAACTGCGTGCCCCAAGCATTCAATAATCTATGTCCAATAATCTATGACTTCATAACAACCCTGCAAAGCACACAACAGAACTCATATTTTGCAGATGAAGAAACAACTTGAAACTGAAGACTCATATTTAATTGTGGCAATTACAGCACATTTAAGAGTAAAGGGGGATTTCTGGTATTTCTAAAATCCAATTTCACCTGAGGTAGTGTAATGTGATTAAATCCCAGCTGTGCCATGACCAAGCTGTGTCACCCTGGGCAAATGACCTAACCTCCCTATGCCCCACTATTGTTATTTACAAACCCAGGGAGGATTGTATTCAATGAAATGGTGCTTGTGTAACACAAATATGACTGGGTTTCCTAAAGGCCTGATTCTGTCCACTGACATGTTAAACGCATGCATGCATGCACGCGCACACACACCATAAACATTTAAGAACAGTTAAGGTTTCTTAGAAGGGGAGTGCAGGCTAATGAAGTGTAGCTCAGAGGAATCAATCTATATGTGCATCCTCCCCTCTCTTTCTCAATGCAGTCTTTCTGCCATCACCCTGGGCTCCCCTTGTCTGCCCAGCCCTCTGACATGACCCTTCCCCACCTACTTGCAACCCTCTGGCATGGCAAGTGCCCCCTCTGCAAGCTCCCTTCTTACTGATCAAAGCACCAGGAACTAAGAGAAAAGACTCTCCATCTCCTCACTCTTGAGCAGGGTCTGGCTCAATAACCAGCATGTCACATGTGCCAAATGCCAGGAACCCAGTGTGGTGGTTGGAGCTATTCACTAAGAGTCTATAAGTCGACAAGCACTGTACTGAGAAGCAGGGATTTCAAAATAAAGCCAACACAGGATCTGTCCCAAGGAAGTTCACAACACGTAAATAAGCCAACTCGTAAAGCCTAGTCCCATTCGTGTGGGGATTTTTCTTTTAATTGAGGCAAAAATCACAAAACATAGAAATGCACCCAAACATTAAATTAACCATTTTCAAGTGAACAATTCAGTGGCATTTAGCATACTCGGTGTTGTGCAAGCATCACCTCTATCTAGTGTCTGAACATTTTCATCAATCTGAGAAGAAATCCTGTGCCCATTAGCACTCATGTGCCATTCCCCTGTCTTGGCAACCACTCATCTGGTTTCTGTCTCCAAAGATTTACCTATTCTGGACACAACGTAAATGGAATCACAGAATATATGACCTTTTGTGTCTGGGTTCTTCCACTTAGCATCATGTTTCCAAGGTTTATGGGTGTTGTGGTGCGTGTCAGTACTTGGTTCTTCCTAGGTGTCTATCCCAAACGATTGAAAACAGGTGTTGGAACAAAAACTTATAAACGAATATTCAGAGCAGAACTGTTCACCATAGTTAAAAGGTAGAAACAAACCAAATGTCTATCAACTGATGAGGGGACACAAACATGCAATGGAATATTATTCAGCCACACATGGAGCTTTCCGTGTACATAATTTCAGTTAATCATCAAAATGAGGCTGTGAGATGGATAGCATTTTATCCTTCCAGTTTTGGGAGGAAAAGACAAAGGATCATAAACATTTCCAGTGTCTTACTTCCCAGCCCGACCTGCTTCAGTTGTGTTCCTGAAAATGGAAGCATCTTGGTTAAACCTCCCGCCTCATGTCCTTGGAGTGTGTCACATGGGTAGTTATGGACTATAAGTTGGAAATTTGCCTCCACTGTATAGAATGTAATCTCAACCTGAATCTAACCCAAGAGCATTTAACATGCCCTATAAAATTCTCCCTTCTTCCACCACTACCGCCATGGGTGTTTCCTTCCCACAACGGTCAAAATCACTCATTCGCATTCGTAGTAACATTACTATGCCCTTATCAAGGATCTTTGGTTGCTTATGAATCACTAATTCACTTTCCTGCACATAAACTGTATTCTCTTTCATATATACCTTTAACCTATTTAATTACAGCCTTAATTTACTTTTTTTTAAGGGAAAAAAAACACACTTTAACTCTACAATGGGCTAAAATTATACCTTATGAAAAGACGCGATTGTTTCCTGACCATGAACTTTTGCTTTTATGAATTGCTAATTTGGTTAATGGGCTCATTCTGCTCTGAAATTTGCATCATGAAAATTACTAGCTTCGAAGAGTCCTCTGTGTACAACGCAGTTTGCACGTTTTGTTGTAAAGGTCACATTTGACATCGTAAAACAGCGGGCCCTTTCGAAAAGGTACAAATGTAAGAAATTAAGTGGCCCCATTGGTATAATGTCATTGTTAAGGAGGGAGAAAAGATTTTTAAGTTAATTTTTATTCATATTGTTTACGTGCATGCAGGCTGAGCTTGGTTCCATGTGAATCCCTTCTCATGGCTGGCACCTTATTGGCTTAACCTGTGATTCAGGGATGCCAGTGGCTGGAAACCTTCTGCCACCAGCATCAGTGGAATGAAGAGTCTGGAATTGGTAGAAGAATACATAAAGGAGAGGGTGCCATCATCCCCATTTGAGAAGACTCACGCTGTGGGCCAAACAGACAATGGGACATCAAATCATAACCTAAGGGCTATCAGGGTACTCTGTACCTAAAAATATCTTGCTGTGATTCACAGCACTTGAGGGGCACCTGGGTGGCTCAGTCGGTTAAGCATCCAACTTGGGCTCAGGTCATGATCTCACGGTTCATGGGTTCGAGCCCCACGTCTGGCTCTGTGCTGACAGATCAGAGCCTGGAGCCTGCTTCATATTCTGTGTCTTGCTCTCTCTCTCTCTGCCCCTCCCCCGCTCACACTTTGTCTCTCCCCATCTCTCAAAAATAAATAAACATTAAAAATTTAAAAAAAAAACAGTGCTTGACAACAAATCAAGAGATATTCACTGCCTCAACTGATGTAAGGTGACTTCTGAATATTCCAAGTCAGAGTTTGTGAGTCCAAGCACACAGCATCTCAACAACTCTGGGCAACCCAGCTTGGTGATGTTAGTATGTCTTCTTGTGTTCTGGGGAAAGCGGGGCCAAGTCCACATGCACACAGGCAGTGAGAAGGAACTATTGCATGAGGCTCGGCCACCTTTCTGAGTGCCCAAGAAAATGAGCAGAGACCAACAATATCCTGGCAAAAAGATGACCAAGAATAGCCAAGCAGGCACAGTCATTTTTACAGAGAAGCACTTTTGGGTTAATGGCAGGACTCTACTGCTCATTGACCGTACAACTTTAAGCAAGTTTCCTTGCTATCCTGATTCCACTGTGTTTTGTTTTGTTGTCATATCTACGACGGCAGTGGGGACCAAAGCATTCACCCAGGATATAGGGTTTTTGCTGAGATTTTTTGAAGGTAACAGAGTACCTCCTCATGTTACATCATCTGCAGAAGAGGGAACAGATCAAATACTAACATGAAGACATAACCTCTTCACTTCCTTCCAGGACTCTAAGAAATCCCTCCTGGAAAAGGCAGCAGATGCCCTGCCTTGGGCATCAGGTCTGGCATGGCATTGCAGTGAGCCTCACCAGGGAAGGGTATTCACAGGGCAGCATGGAAGCCCTATCCCTGGAGCTCCATTCACTTTTCTCTTGGGAATGGACCAGCCCTGGCAGGAATCAAAAAGGAAGACCAGGTAGGCACATGGATGGGGACAGGTGAGTGGGGTAAGAAGCCTGTGCTTCTGAATGGAGCTAGGGTCCACACATGGTATCCAGAAGCACCTTCCTACTAGTACATCCTCTAACCAAGTCCTGGGGAGAACACAAGCTACAAGAATACCATCAGAGAAAAACTGTTCTTTGTGACAAGGAAAAAGAAAGACACCCCCCCACCACCACCACCAGGGAGCACATGGGGCCTCCCTCCCTCTTTCTGTAATTACCTCTAGTAAATTCCCCATTCATCTGCATGCTGGTTTCTATTCAGCAGGATTTGAGGCTGTGCTGCTGGGGAGAAGGGGGGCGGCTAGGCACATTCAAACTTGCACAATCTCCAATCACCGCACCTGATGGGGACGAGCACTTGCTTATGTGAAATTTTCATTTCAATCCCAGGCTCAGATTGCACCGTTTCACAGCCACGCTCCCAAGCACTTACACACAGAAGGCTTTTCATCCTCCAAGTCCTGCACAAGTGTTACCTAATTAATGTTCAACAATGTTACCAAACCTCCCTCTTTTAAGACGTATCAACCTGGAAAGGTCTGGAATTAAGGATTTTGATCTCAAATGGATTGCTTTCATGTATTTCAGATAATTCACACAGCTGCTTAAAGACAGATATTCATCAACTATAAACAGCCCCGAGTTCGAGTAGCTACACAAATAAACCTTTCCTTATCTCTCCCAGCAGCCTCCCTTTGCCTGCTTGGGCAGTGAAGGGATCAAAAATACTCCCTTATGGACTGATTCAATGAGCACTTGGACTCTGAAGCAAAAGATTCTTCCGCCAGGCAGAATAAACTACCAGCCTGAGACCCTCCCAGTGGCTTTCCCTAAGTCTGAACCACGGCCCCCAGCCTTGCTCCTCAAAGTGAGGTCAAGACACAGACCTCAGCATCCCCTGGGAACTCATTGGTAATGCAGAACCCTAGAGCCTTGCCACAGACCTGCTGAACCAGAATCTGTATTTTAGCAAAGTCCCTGGGAGATTGATGTGCACATTAAAGTTGGAGATGCTGTGGTCTTTAAAAAACCTCATGAACAGACTCCTGGACACCTCTCAGGCAGGACCTACCCCCTCACTCAGTTTCTGGCTTTCTTGCTGTTCTGCAAACACAACAAGCATGCCCCAAGACGTCTGCTCCTAGAGGGCACCATTCATGTGGCTGTCAACACAAATGGCACCCCTCATGGCCTAACTCTAGCCTACAATATGAATGGTGTCACCAGAAGTTTGATGGCACAGCAGCCCTGTGCAAGGACCTGCATAAATGCCACCTCTTCAGAGACACCTTCCTGTTCACCATTATCTTAACAAGTGTCCCCTGACTCTCCCCCACCCCACTGTTCTTCATAGAATTCTCCACCGTCTGACATTACATCGTATATCTGTTTATTTAGTTTATTACTTGTTTTTCCTTGCTAGAATTCATTCTCCATGAAATCAGAGACTCTGTGATCCTCCCCCCACCCAATTCCCCATTACCCCCACCAGCCATCCTTGTAATGCTCGGCCCTTAGAACACAGTCTAATAACTCGCACACAATTTCCCAGGTGTGCATATGCATGCGCATGTGTGTATATGCAAAAGCTTCAATACCCTCTCTCCCCTGATTCAGTAACTTGGAGCGGATAAACTGAACTTTTCTGCAAAATAAACCCTTTCATTTGTGTAGATTCTTCAGAGAGTGAAGCAGTCCATCTCAGTGTTGAGGAAGGGGCCTTGACAACTGGACAAGGGGCCATATCTGCTCCTTGGCTGCTACAAAAGGCCCCTTCATATTCTCCCTATTTCCCTGGGCTCTGTATATAGCAAATGTGGGCCACATGATCAATGTCAGATGCAGCACCCAGCACCATGGGAAAAAGGGTCAAATACCTGGTGAACACTCCTGATTGGAAAGCAAGGCTCTGCACAGGGAGGGTGAAAGAGATGCTTAGTTTGTCTGCTTAGCATGTGTCTTGCCTTAGCAGAAATAGCTCATACCCAAATACTGTGCAGCTTCAAAGACACAAAGATGAATGAATTGACAATAATGAGGAGAACAGAATGACATCAACCCAGGGGATGTGAGACCATGCCTACACTCTGCCAAACATCAAAGTAAGCATAGTCATCTGGCTCCACTCAAGTGCCTGACAGGCCACAGGCATGAGTGAAGCAGGACACACAAAGATGGCAGCATTACAGTGGTAACAAATGGAAACTGACCCTGATACTTGGTGCTGAGGAAGCAATAAGAAGTGGAGACTGTGGTAAACAAAACTCATCCCCTTTCTGAAGGGGGCAGCTGCTACTCAATTCCAGCTGACTAGTGTGATGTTGGCATACGAACCCAGTGATACCTTCTGATTTTCCAAGAAAGGCTACAAATTGAGACCCTTGTTAAACTTCCTGGTTTCAAAACACTGACAAGTCAGTCTAAGATTTTGTTAAAATGAGTTTGTTAAATCAAAGAGTTTGTTAAGACTCTGCAAGCAAATGAAATACATCTGTCAATAAGATCTACCCATAGAGTCATGCTTGTAAGAATAATAGCTTAGATATTTGAAGTTCCAGCCTTTCTATAGTTCTTTGTCCACCCAACTCTGCACTTAATGAGGGCACTTCCTGAATACACATGCTTAAGTGTGTACACACACAATTCTAGAATATTCACTGTGATATCAAGCCAAGGAAAGGACCAAGGGGCTGGTGAAAGCCCGTTCTGAGTTAGATACCATCAGAACACAACTCCCAGTCAAGAACAACCTAGGAATCTCACAGGGGTAAGTAGAGGAGGGAGAGATGGGAAGTGTCTGTAAGGGATAAGAACTAAGCTCAGAATTCTTCAGAGGCCCATTTCTTTTGAGGGAGTATGTTACTCCTTCCTCCACAATGACCTGCTGGAGGTACGAATGGCACTTTTTGTAGAAATCAAGGAGCACATCATAAAGAAGGTGACATTTGAGTTTTATAGGATGTATAGGATTTTGCTAGACATAGAAGAAAGATATTGTGAAGAGGAACCAAAAGTGTCCAAGCACTTACTGCTTTATCTGAGTCCACTTTCAGCCTATTACTGAATTCTGTTTCTGTCTCCTCCTTGGATGCCTCTGGAACTCACAATGTCCTACTGAAGCTTTATGACACAAAAAGCCAGTATCCATGAGGCAGACAATAAACGGAAAATCAACTCCCTTCTTTTTCCCACTCTAATGTTCCCCATTTAGAATCTACAGAGAATTAAAAATTTATTAAAACTGGATGCTCCTTTAGACCTGAAAGATACCATTCTGGATCACTTGCAGGGGAGCAGTATGTATATTGAGAGGAACAGGGGGTGTGGCAGAGCAAATATTCTAGGCAGCAGCAGGCAGAGGTGAAAGAAAATGGACGGGAAGCCCTATAAACTCTAGTCTACAAAATCAGGATGGCTATTCACCAGGCAGCCATCCCTATGTCTGGGCTCTTTGCTCATAAACCACCTTACCAACCACCCTGATCAAACAACCTCTAGTATCTTCGGTCAAAGCCAGACCATGGGGAGGGGTAAGATAGTGGTGACAGAATCAAAATGTCTACTATTGGGTGGTTGGAGGCAAGGGACACTACCTCTCCAAGCCCCTGTCTTTTTAGCTATAAAATGGCAGTAATAATTGTGCTGCCTCCATAGGGCTATAGGGTATATTAAATAATCATATATGTACCACACTTAGCAATGTATTTAAGAATAGGAAATCCTCCATAATACTTGCTGTGATTAATTCCTTTTTGTCTTCAGTTATTTAGAAAAGGAGCTCTCATATTAGGGGCGGGGGTGAGGGTGTAGGTTAAGGGAAGTGTCCATTTTGGCCAAATGATAGAAAAGCCTTGAACTGGGGCGCCTGGGTGGCGCAGTCGGTTAAGCGTCCGACTTCAGCCAGGTCACGATCTCGCGGTCCGTGAGTTCGAGCCCCGCGTCGGGCTCTGGGCTGATGGCTCAGAGCCTGGAGCCTGCTTCCGATTCTGTGTCTCCCTCTCTCTCTGCCCCTCCCCCGTTCATGCTCTGTCTCTCTCTGTCCCAAAAATAAATAAACGTTGAAAAAAAATTTAAAAAAAAAAAAAAAAAAAAGCCTTGAACTTTCTACATCTTCAGAGTGGAAACACTTCAGAAAACTGGACTCCTAGGTACCTTCTCAAAAAGATTTCACAATCAGCCAAAGAAATGGTGGCATTTTCTCCAAGGGATGGCAGTTGGCCATAGCTAAGGGGTGGGAGAAGTTCCTAGAACCCTGAGAGGATATAAACTCAGTTGTCCTTTTTCCTCGCCATACAACCAGGGACAGAAGGTTCTTCAACATAGGAACATGAGTTCTCTCTTATTGCTGCCTGGATGTATTCATCTCTTTCCACCCTCACAGGGTTCTTCAGCTTCCTCAGTGAACTACTGGGTTGACCAGAAGTGGAAAGCGGCCAAATGTTGTCAATGCCTTGTATGGTACAAGGCACAAAAGGGTCATTCACTGAATAGTTCATAAATGAATGAAAAAGAATAAAAACTGTATTTATGGAACACAAACTAGGTGCTCAATATATTAGGTACAATACATTAAACGCTTTATAAACATTCAGTCATTGAGCCCATTATAGTTCTATGAGTAGATATTGTCATTTTATTATCTGAGGCACAGCAATATTATTTCATATGCTAAGGGTCAACAGTAGCGGAACAGGAATGAGACCCCTGAAAACCTGGCTCTAGAGATCACCTCTCTAATGACAAAGGAATGGCTAAATAAATTGAGGTCAGAGGCAGGGACTGTTCTAGAAACTTGCCACATTCTCCCACCTTGAATGATGACCTAAAGCTTAATTGTTAGAGGCTGTTTGAAAGCCCGCTTTAGGTTGATTTGCTTCTTTCTCAGCAGCATGTCAGCTGCTGCCCGGCATGATAGCTTATTTAAAATATCGGGTAGAAATAAGATTCACTGTGAAATTAGTTGTAGACAAGCTCAGAAACTGCTAATGATGCAGAGATAATAAGGGGATTTGCAGAAAACACTGATATTGCATTATGATTAGTGAGCAGAGCGTCACCCCTTGAAGCCTGCAGGGCCCGAGCTCCCACAAGAAGAACAAATGCATATGCATTAGCAGCACACGCTGGCAAATCCAGGCTCCCGAGGCCAGCGGGCTCAGGCCTCCTGGTCAGAGGCTCAGAGCTCAGCTCTGATTTGCAAAAATGATTAATTTGTGGGTTTTGAGAATGAGAAATGTTTACTTCCTAGGTCTCGGAGAAACCAAAGGCCGGTCCTAAATCAAATTCCCATTTGAAAATGAAAACAAGCAAGAGAGGCTCTGGAAAGGAGCCCTGCGGTCTTGCCTGGTCTGTTGCCCAGGGCTCCATAATCAGCTCCCCCAGGGTACAGTGTCAAGTCTACCAAGAACTCCGCTAGGTCCATATGCCTACACGTCTACAAGAGCTGCTTGTCAGCGCATGTGTACCAGAGTAGTGAGACTTGTTAGTAAATCATTGATATCTTGCCATACCTTTCCAAATGGCCCTGGGATCACCCTCCTGAGCTCTTTATGACCCAGCAACTGAAGTTTAGGTCTAGCACAGGGAAGGTCCTCAGATCCTATCCTAGTACTTTGGCTAGCAACCATTCTGATTTGTCAGTGTCCACACCTAATTGGATATTAAATATTTTGAATGTGACCTCTCCATTCCCAGCCTCAGACACGCCTGACTGAGGTGTCTACAGCATGTGAAATGGGCTGCATGCTAGCAATCAAAGAGGATAAAATCCTCTAGAAAATTCTAATGTTAAAAGTCAATAAGACCCATGTCCTACTCTGGTTGGATCTATCCCTTGGGATTTACAAATGCTCCCCAAGAAGGCACATTCTGTTTGTGCACCCAGGACATGTAATTTGGTCAAGTTACAGTCTCTGCACTTTTGGCAAAGAAGGGGGGAAATGCAAATGGTATGCATGTCAATGACTAAGTTACCTGCATAATAAGATGCCACAAAGTTTGAGGCTAAAACACTTATTTACATGAAAAACAAATCTGTATGGGATACCTATTTCTCTCCTTCACATCTCAACACGTTTGTCACTCAAAGCCAGAAGGCTCTACTCAACAAAGCCCCTCCAGTCCCCAACCCCATTTTCATTCTCTTTAGCTTGCAGCATAACTCCTTGAGGGATGAAGGCCACCAGGTGTTCAAAACAGACGCGGCTACTTTGCTGCCTAGGGAACCACATTGAAAGAGAGGGATGGGCTGCAAAGATGCAAATTCCCACCATGCCAAAACTATTTGTATGATCCTTGTGCAGAATGTAAATTATTTATTCAATTTATTCGGTGAGGTGGATACAGCTGAATATCTTAGGATTCTGTCAGATGGCTGACCACCAGTACAAGAGGTCCTTTTGTTTTAGGTAGCATAAAACTGCACACACAACAGTCAAAAGTGAAAAATTAAATAAAGATGGGAAGGGAATATGGTTCAGTGATGGACAGACTGTGGTGAGCGCTGTTTGGGCTGCCTGGTATGTTGTCCCTCCATTTCCCTTCTTCCTATAACAGACTCTAGGCCTTCCTGATCACAGGAGTGATCATGAGACCCTGTCCTGATTAATCATGGTAACTCTCTTACTCAGGACACAGTGATTGGTAGAGGAGTAGGTGTATCATCCAAGGAGAGCCAATCAGAATCTGTCCTGGACTGATACATAAATGCTGTGAATAGAAGATTCTCTTTCCTCTGGTGTTGCTAAATATGAGGTTATAAAGCCAAGAAGCTGGTGGATGTCTTCCACACCATCTTTGCCATTGTAAAGAGTCTGTCTGCAGAATGAAGCCAATCAGAAATGAGCAGAAATAAAAAACAGATGGGGCATCATGGCCCTGACTCCTGGCTCTCCATCCCCACTCTTCCTTAACTCTGTGATTGACCGAGGACCCTTCCCAACTGTCTAAGCCAGTCAATTCCTCTAGGCTTCAATGATTTGGAGTTGTTTCCATGACTAAAAACATTCTGACTTACACTCAATTATGGAAAGGATGAATCTGTATCTTTAATCACACTTAAGTATTTGATAAAATATACTTAGCATTTTTGTACAAGTTCTTTAATTTTGTTTTCCCCTTTTTGCAATTCTAAATGATTAATTACTTTAAACCCAGTAAGTATGCAATTAAAATGAAATAGTCCCTTTTTTTGGTCTCAACTCTATTTGAGATCCCTGCTTTGTATCCACTTGTATGAACATTTTAATTTGCCTGTTTTCCACACTTGGTAAAATATTAAGGACAAAAGCGGAATCAAATAGTCAAATAATTGCACTAACACTGCTCTAAGGACAAAACTGCAGACTTTGCCAAAACTGAGTGAGCAACACCAGTGTGCAAAAGCCCAAATTGTTCATTTATTAAAAGGTAAAGAATGAGTCACTTCAAAGCTGGACCTCAGAAATGGCCACGTGGCTTACTGAAGTTCAAGCCCCCTAGGTGGCAGTAGAGGGAACACTCACCATTACACTCTTGGGACTGCTAATGCTAAGAAACTGGCCATCAAAAATGCATCTATCTATGCTTTGGAATAAAAAAAGAAACCACAAGAATGTGGTTCCAGAGAGAGAGAGTAGTGATAGTTTCAAGAAATTTTAACTGACATCCAGTATATAAGTTTGAAAACCGTGGAATGGAATGATCTAGATTCAAATCCCAGCATTGCATTGTTCTAAATATATGTGAGGAAGTCATTTTACTACTCTGCACCTCAATTTTCTCTTCTACTAAAGAAGGATAATAATAGTACCTACCTCACAGGGATTTTGTGAGGACCGATTCAAGATCATGCTTATCGAATACTAGCACAGCATCTGCCATATAGTAAGTGCTCACTAAGTCACAGTTGTGGTGCTTACTACCTTCACCCCACCCACTGTTCCCTTAGGGGCCCTGGAAACACAAGACAAAATAAATACAGGCGAGGTTAGGTGGCTTGTGGACAGAAACTGGAGATGATTGTTACTTCTAAATGAATCACCACCATTATGTGTGACACCAAAATCCAACTTTTCCTTAAAGACACCGAACCCTTGTTTTGTTGAATAATGAAACAATAACAATAGCAACAACAAAAATGATGGCCCTCATTTACTGAGTTGTTGCTATGCTCGGCACTTTTCCTCTGTTTAATTTGACCCTCACCAAAATGTTAAGTAGGTTTAATTTTCTCCATCTCACAGAGGGTAAAGAAATATTGACCAGGAAATAGCTCCAGTAAAGTGATTTGCCAAGGGACACAATGATGTGGAACCAAGCAGGTCTGACTCCCAAATCCTTCCCTGTTCTCAAGCATAAGATTACAGCCAGTTGAGTTGTCTCATGACATCTTCCCTAACGTAAAAATAATAATTATGACAATAATATTGGTTTAACTGTGTACATGTGACAGGGACCACAGTAAGCGGCTGACCTGCATTCTATGTCCCTTATGAAGAGACACCTGGGCACACATAACAAGACCCTTCCTCTGGCATCTCTATACCTTCCTCGGCTCCCTAACTTAAGTAGGATTGGAAAAGAAATCTCAGGCATCCAATCCCCCTTTGAGATCTCTGCATAAAAGCTTACAGATAACGAACATGTGAAAGCTTAGCCCTTCTTTGCAATGTAGAATGTCCTATCACCTGTCTGCCTGTCCTTTACCTGGCACTAATGGGCCACCACACAGTCTATCACAGGAAATGATCCTGCACTGGGACCTGTCTTTACTATAACTGTCTCATCAAGAGAAAAGTTTATCCAAACAACAATTTACTTTCACCAGATTCTGAACGTTTCTTTCAAAAAAATATTCAGTAAGCCCAATACTAAGTACAAAGAAGAAAGAAGGGAGATTATCAAGTAGCCCCATTCTAGAGAATGGGAAACATGAGAGCATGTGGTCACAGTAGTGTTTGATAAATTATATGTAATAGAAACAAAGTAAAAGCTGCAATGGGTACACAGAAGAATGACTTTTAAATCAAAGGCAGGAATCAGAAGGGGCCTCAGAGACTCTAGCCAATAATACTAATCATCAACATTGTCATTGTCTTCAACATCATCACTTCATCAGAGCAAATTCTGATCTACAGTGAATGACCACTTGAGTTTTGTTTACTTTATTTTTTAAACACAGATGCAGTACCCCCAAGTATCTATGTTCATAGTTTTGGAAACTGGTTTGGCCATTTGTCATGGTCAACCTCCAGATGCAAGTGTGACCTTTCCAGAGGAAATAACTTCACCACCCTACTTTCCCACTCTTAAATGTCAACTGTTGCCATTATGCAGCTGTTTTGCTATAGATGGAGAAAAAAACATCAGAAACCATCTAAAAACCATATTTGGTTGTTAAACACCAACCACTAAGAAATTTAAAGCTCATAGTGCTCCTCTCTGATCTGACCTCCTCACCCACACATTCAGTCTCCCTTGTTGCCTTTCTTCCAACAATTAAAGCCACAAAGTGAGAAGGGTCGGCTCCCCAGATCCTGCCTAGATTTGAATGTCAAGTCCATGTCCTTCATCAGGATAGAAAAACAAGAAAAGCATTTCTGGGAAATGCTGGCTGATCAAGGTATTGACACCAACAACTAGAGACCCAAGCCCCTCCCATGTAGAGTGTCACACAAGTCACCCACCAATGCTATTAAGGTCCTGAGGTGACCTGTGAACAGAAGCTGACAAGCTTTTGTGAATACGGTAATTATTAGTTATATGGTGGGGAGCAACGTCTAAAGTCTGTATGCCTTCCCCTCATTCTCTTCTCCCATATCCCCGAGCCTCGGAGCCTCAAATGACTTCTGAGGAATGGACATGTAGGGGAAGAGAGAGGTCTTCAGTGACTTCCCATTAGGACAGAGAGAAATCTTATCCCCGACCACCTAACAATTATCAGGCACTGAGGGCTACTAAAAGTTAAGTGCCTGCTAACCATTAACTCACTGAACCTCCCTACACCGCCACAAGCTAATTTCATGCTCATTAAGATTTAGAAAGTGAGACTTGAAGGTAACTTGGTAAGAAGTCAAGATTTGACACCAATTTTAATGGGCCCCAAAATCTGCCCTTTTTAACCTTGACTCTTTTACCTCCAACTCAACACAAAGGGCTACACAATGGGCCCAGGTCTGCCTGCTATAATAGACAGCTGGGTAAATGCAACCTTAAGCTAGAAGGAAGGGAGGTCAGAATGGGCAAACTAAAGCTCAGGGGAACCACTGTCATACTAGGACTCCAGGCAGGTGCCAAGGGCAAGATTATTTACATGAACAAGGAGGGCACTGTGGCATTGACTCTCAACTGAACCGGAGTCTCAGACTTTGGTTCTTAAAGTGGCCCCCATCTTCTCTTGTTACTGAGTTTGCCAGGGCTTAAATGGCCTATGCATCTCTCTTTGGACTGTGGCTTTGAATCTGTTGAAACTGTCTGAGAATTCGTAGACAAAGTCTAAAGATACAATGGCACAGATCACCCTGGCACATATACAAGGTTAATAGCAGAGTCTGTTCTGTTTAGTTGCTACATCCATTTGGAATGACTAGAATCCAAATCCTATGGGTGATAAAATATTTATTATCCCCCTGTTATATCCCTAAAATACTGGGGAATGGGAAAAGAGAGAAGGCCTTCCAGGATCACTTCTGGGTTGAATACTGATCCAAGTGGCAACCATCACGAACCTGAGTCTTCTAGCCTTGTACTTTCAACACATTATGAGTGGAGAATAAAGAGTAAATGGGATTGTTCCCTTTGGAGCATCAGTGTCTCTTTTCTATTTAGTATTTACTGCTACTCCAGTACATTTGTTTACGGTGTGATGGGTGCTTGGGACCTAGGTAGCATCATTAGAAAGGCGTTAAATTACTCAGTTTACTCTGGTGACAACTGGCAGCAGCCATAACTTGCTATCCTCACAAAGCTAGAATGTACTTTTGACATGATCTGACTCAGCTTATGTACTGGTCAGGTGCCATAGGACTCATTACAACCCATAACGAACATGAATTCAAACAAAATAAGGTGGGTGGGAGGATGGAATAAGTAGATAATAGGTATTAAAACAGGCACTTGTTGTGATGAGCACTGGCTCTTGAATATAAGTGGTGAATCACAAGATTGTACCCCTCAAACCATTATTACACTGTATTTTAAGTAATTGGAATTATTTTTTTTAATTTTTTAATGTTTATTTATTCTTGAGAGAGAGGGAGAGACAGAGAGAGCATGAGCTGGGGAAGGGCAGAGAGAGAGGGAGACACAGAATCTGAAGCAGGCTCCAGGCTCTGAGCTGTCAGCACACAGCCCAACACTGAGCCAAGAGATCATGACCTGAGCCAAAGTCAGACACTTAACCGACTGAGCCACCCAGGCGGCTGTAATTAGAATTTAAGAAAAAACTTGAAACATACGAATATATAAACAAACAAGCAAACAAAGGAATACCATGGGCCTGTGGGATCTCATTTTAGCCATGAAGCTGCTCATATTTGGCAATTCTTGTGGATCTGGAATGCACTGGTCAGAAAATTTAATAGATGAGAAACTAAAGGCTGCTCTGTTGGCCCTGGCTTGCTACCAAACACAATAATAACAAGGTTCCCTCTATCATTTATCCCAGATATCTCAACTCAAAGTTCTTAAAGAGTATCTGCTCTCCTTGGGAATAAAGACAAGCAATACACCAGCGACTTCAAGCCTTGGATTCAGGATCTTTCCTAGAGTTTGACTACTACTTGCCTGGCCTCAAGGGGCCATTCCTTAGTCCAGATCCTAAGAAACTAAAGTAGATCAATGGTTCCTTTTTTTCAGAACTCAGGGGCTCCTTCTGATTTGGTTCCCAATGGGTAATATGCCCAGGATCCAGAGGGATCAATAAAGAACAGAAATAAAGGAAAAAAGAGGATAAACATTTAGTCTATGATAAGTGGCATCACAGATAGGACCACCATTTGCATAGTAGAAAGAGACTTAAATTCTTGGGTTCTGTTATCCCCTAAGTACTTAATTGGGACACTGGACTGCAC
This sequence comes from Lynx rufus, assembly GCF_022079265.1. NCBI lineage: Eukaryota > Metazoa > Chordata > Mammalia > Carnivora > Felidae > Lynx > Lynx rufus. The sequence continues at coordinate 20,357,195 of NW_025814838.1, forward strand.
TATATTTCTCAATAGACTATTTGATGTTAAGACAAGTTACTCTGTGCCAAATACTCAACTTTTACAAGCACTGAAACCCTAACTGTACAGAGTTCTTACTGATTGAGGCGGTGGTGGCAGAGGCAGCAATTCCATCACCCTTACATTAATTACTTCACCTAATACTGAAGATACAAAGAATTTCTCAGATGACAAAAAGCCGGTAAAATCTAAGGCTATGAGAATGCCTTTAAGTACTGCTTTGGCCACTTGCCGAAAGTTTTAATTATGTGTTTCTCTTGTGGAATATTAATTCCCTTCCAGATATACTTATTATGGGGTGCCTGGGTGGCTCAGCTGGTTAAGCACCTGACTTCAGCTCAAGTCATGATCTCATGACTTGGGGGTTTGAGCCCCACATTGGGCTCTGTGCTGCTGACAGCTTGGAGCCTGGAGCTGCTTCAGATTCTGTGTCTCCCTCCCCCTGCCCCTCCCATGCTCATGCTCGCTCTCGCTCGCTCTCTCTCTCTCAAAAATAAACCTTATAATTGTTTTTTTATTTTTATTTATTTATTTACTTATTTTAACGTTTATTTATTTTTGAGACAGAGAGAGACAGAGCATGAACGGGGGAGGGGCAGAGAGAGAGGGAGACACAGAATCGGAAGCAGGCTCCAGGCTCTGAGCCAACAGCCCAGAGCCCGACGCAGGGCTCGAACTCACGGACCGTGAGATCGTGACCTGAACTGAAGTCGGACGCTCAACTGACTGAGCCACCCAGGCGCCCCTATAATTGTTTTTTTTAATATTTTTATTTATTTTTGAGACAGAGCATGAGCAGGGGAGGGGCAGAGAGAGAGGGAGACACAGAATCTGAGGCAGGCTCCAGGCTCTGAGCTGTCAGCACAGAGCCCAATGTGCAGGGCTTGAACTCACAGACCACGAGATCACGACCTGAGCTGAAGTCGGACGCTCAACCGACTGAGCCACCCAGGCGCCCCTTAATTGTTTTAAACAATAAATATACTTATTTATGAGCTTGTTTCTTTACTTCAGAAGGTTTAGAATTGTTTCGTATAAAAAATTTTTATTTCTATTCTTTGGGCTCAAAGCTATAGTACTTTCTGTACTTTACAACTGATTTTTTTCTTGGAGATACAAAGACAAAGAGACATACCATATACACACATACTCACACCATGATTACCATGGTTAAAGGCATAATTACTATCTGTGGAGTCCACAATTTGGTTTATGTTTTCTAATTCTACCTGGTGACATTATTCATAACCTCTCTGTCCTATTTATTTGTTTACTAAATCTGACACACCAATAATACAGGAACATTTTGAAGGGAAAATATTACTTTGGTGCCACTACATGGGATATGATACGATCATTTTCAGCTCAAATTATTTAAAATTAAAAACCCACATAGCTGAATTTAAAAAAAACCTGAATTATTTCTAATAGTACAATTTTTCAGCATCTTAATTTGAGTAAAAGAAAAGGTTTAAATAGATTTGAGGGCTTAAATACTTCTGAGGAAATCAGGAACTGCAAAGCTGGGATGTCTAATTCACCTAAAAGTAATTAATGAAAAGTAAGTTAGATCATTATTTCCTCCAAGATCATAATTTAAAAGGAAGCTGATTTATCTGAACTGATTGGGGCTTTCAATCCCAACAGAAATGTAGACGTTTGGTTGTTTTAAGGGGAGAACAGAAATGAGACCCAATTAAGCAAAATTCTTTCTTATGGAAAAAAAAAGTTTTTGATAAAATGATTGCTCAAATGTGCTTAGAAGGGAGCTAAGACCAAGAGATCTGAGGTTTTCTGTTTTCTTTTTTTAACTTGTTTGAAACTTCTGTCCAATTCACAAGATACACCATTAAAAAAACAGGGGAACTCATTTCCACCTAAGCATCTGAGCATAACCAGCTGTTTAGAACTGGTGAATTTGTGAGTTCATATTAGGATTTGACGTCTGACTCCCATGAGAAGGATAGGGGCTCAGGGCCCCTAGAATTGGAGAGAAGTTAGAAGATTCCTGAATCTTTGTGCTTAGGGTCTGTTATAGGCTGACTTGCGCCCACCCCCCAAATTTCTATATTGAAGTCCTAACCCCCAGTACCTGGGCATATTATTATATTTGGCAATAAAGGCTTTAAAGAGGTAATTAAGGTAAAATGAGGTCATTAGGGTGACCCAATATGACGCTAATCCAATATGACTGCTGTCCTTATAAAGAGATATTAGGTTGCAGATACACCCTGAAGGAAAACCATGTGAGAAAACGGTGAGAAGAAACCCTGTGACATCTTGATTTCACACTCGCAGCCCCTAGAATTATGAGGAATAAACTTCTGTTGTTTAAGCACCCAGTCTGTGGTTCTTTGTGATGGCTTCCAAGTTGACTAATCCAAGGTCTCAGATATCCTGGCTCAACTACAGATTGTTTCTCTGCTTCCCACAACACTGTAACTCCATGAGAGCAGAGCCAGTTGTGCCAATGGTAAATAAAGCAGATTTATTAACCTAATAATTCTTTTTCTGCAGAATAAACTGAAGGACACAAGAAGTTACAAAGTAAATCCATACCAGGAAGGATCGCACAGTCATTAGGCTTGACACTCCTCAAGTTCAAATCCCAACCACACCACTGGTGAGCTGTAAGCCATGTGGCTAGTTCCTTTACCTCTCTGGGCCAGTCTCATATGAGAACTGCAATGAGGATCCAAGCACAGTGCACCTGACACTGGGGACCACACAGAAAATCCATTGCCTCATTCATTCCACATACATGTCCTGTGCCTGCACATGTGCAGGAACTGCTCTAGGTAAGGGGATACTGACAAGACATCCTGCCCTATAGGCCTTATCTCCTGGTGGACATTAGCTAATAACGATAGTAAGGGGGGGGCACTTCAGTAATAAAAGAAAGGATGGCTTAAATGCAAATTTCTAAGCTTTGGTACACTTCAGGGTACTATATGTAGTATCCCTGAATCCCACTTAAAATATAATCTGGAATAGCCCATGAAAGCTGATAGCTAATAATCTCTTGTGCCAGGCTCTCTGGCCCCACAGTCATCCTCAATCACATGGTCCCAAATCAGGGCAGAATACCTGTGGATGCCTGAGCATTTTGCTGTTTGGTTAGGGATTACCCTACTGGTCAGGCTCCTAATCATCAAAAGGCCTGTTTTCCTTTCCCAGAGCCATTCAGCAATCAACTCTCTCTGTCCCTCTGTCCCACAATAAGAGTGCTGCAGTGCCACCTGGGACTCAATGACAAGGTCTCTGAAGTGTCCCCTGAGGCAAGCCCCAGGCCCTGTCACCCTGCATTGGCAGCTGTGTGCAAGCCAACCCATATGCAGTATATGCAAGATGGCATAAGGACAGCCTTTCAGGGAGCAGCTGGAGGTCTGAACCCATTACCCACACAGGCAGTCTCTGCCACTGTCCTTGTGCCTTTCAGGTCAGGGGTAAGGGACAGAAGCCTGAGCTTAAGAAACCCTAGGAATTCAGCGACTCCAAATCCTTGTTTTTAGGAACTTACTTCCAATATTAAAAAGGACTGAGAAATGTCTCCTAAGCTTCTTTCACCAATCCTTAAACTCCACGAGCCTTTGCTTGCCCATCTTAAAAGTGGAGTACAAACCGTCCACTCTGCTCTTCTCATGGGGTTTTGTACGAATGGTCTTCAAAAGCTTTTATGTGAGATTTCTTTTTGGGGGTGATGAAAATTTTCTTGAGTTGATTGTGGTGATGGTCACAAAACTCTGTAAATATATTCAAGACCATTCAATTGTATACTCTAAGTGAATGAGTTGTAGAGCCTATGAATTATATCTCAATAAGTATGTTTTTAAAAAATAAATAAATAAAAGCCTTTATATACCATGAAGAATTGCCACCCTAGGACTTCAAGTCAGCTCTCACTGTGGAACATCAAAGCCAGTAGAGTCAGTAAACTAGAAAACATTGCTTAGAACTTTAGGGGAAACTTAATTTGCATATGGCTTTATTTTTTAAGATTGACTTTTCAGGAATAAAAGACTAATTCGGGAAATTGAGATCCATATGCTTCCAGAAAAATTTCAGATGACCCAGATAATTTTATTTCCCCATGGCCATGTTTATCTTCAACACGTGACCACAGTCTTAGTTGTTACAAGAACTCCACCCTTCCCACCAGACACTGGACCTGGTGAGAAGAAACCCTGTGACATCTTGATTTCATACTCCCAGCCCCTAGAATTATGACTTCTGAGAAGTTTATTCCTCATAAACTTCATAAACCCCTGGACCTCATAAACCCCTGGACCAGGGGTTCCTGGTAGCTGCTGAGTCTTAAGTTTCCATGGTGTGCACCTCTGTGCCTCACTCCTATGCACAAAAACAAGAACACTCAGGTGCATAAATAGGTACCTGGATATATATATACGTTTGTATAAAATCCTAATACAATTCCTGGATAACGGCCTTATATGGTTTTGGAGTTAATGCCCAATCCCTTCTCAGCAGAGGTGGAGGAAAGCCCTTAGCATGGAGTATCCTCTCCAACATGGTGTTTTCTAAATCCTCCCCCTTCCTAAATTATTCTTTACACACTGAGTTGATATAGGGTGTAATAATCTTATTATACATAACACTGGGGTAGGGAAACATACACTGAGTCTGGCCAGAGTCTGTTTTCCACTCTGTGCCTCCCCTTCCTCATCAATTCAGTGTGATCGATATGATATCCAATCCACGGCATGTTTTCAAGATTAAATGAATTGAATGCAAAGCATTTGTTATGGGCTGAATTTCATGTCCCTCTAAAAGTCACATGTTGAAGTTCTAACCCCCCAGGCCCTCAGAATGGGACTATACATAGAGATAGTGTCCTTAAAGAGGTAATCAAGTTAAAAAGAGGCCTTTAGAGTGGTCCTAATCCAGTAGGACTGGAGTTCTTGTAAGAAGAGATGATTAGGACACAGACACGTACAGAGGGAAGATGAGGTGAAGACGCAGGGGAAGACAGCCGTCTGCAGTATGAGAGAGGCCTCAGAAGAACCGAGGAGAGAGGCCTCAGAAGAACCCAGCCCCGCCAACACCTCCATCTCAGATTCTACCCTCCAGAGCTGCGAGAAAACCTATTTCTGTTTTTTGAGCCACCCAGTCTGGGCTACTTTGTTATGGCAACCTGAGAAAACGAATACAGCATTTGGAAAAGAAAAGCCCTCAGTATACATTAGCTACTACATCCAAGGAGGCAGGCGGTGAGGTGGGTAAGGGAGCCAATTTAGCAGTCAGGCAGACCTGAATTCAGGTTGGTCATGTCAGATCCTTCCAGGGCTCAGTCTTCTCATCCAGAGAACGGTGATAACACACGAATAACGTGAGCAAACAAAAATGAACACAAACCACCCGGCCCCAGGCCTGGGCTACAGTAACTGCTCAGAAACCTTAGGTGCTCTGCAGGTTGCTGGAACATGGCAGCCAAACCAAGCCACCCTCAGGCCACCAGGTGGATAAAATCCAACTTGCTCCTCCCAAGGCTGTGATGTCCAGAGAGGCGGGGCTTGGGCATCATTTTCCTGCTTAAAATATTGCTACTTTTTACTGGATCAGGAGAGCCAACCAGGCCAGTGAGAAAGTGGGAACCAACTCAGAAAATGTCATGGTTCAGGTGTTTAGGCAAATTCAATCATTTGCTTGTTTTAATGTACCCCAGGAATCTAACACACTGTGTAGATATTTAATAAAAAGCAGGATGGGCATGGTAAAAATAATGGGGATAGGAGAGTAGGCAAACCCCTCCCTGAGGCCCCCAGGATACTTGGAGAAGGGTTTGAATCCCCATGTTCGCAAGTGACTTGCTCAGGTGTGACCATCTCCATGAGAATCTGTTAAGGGACAAGCACATGTAATGGAGGTAAGCCCAGGTACGTAGAGGGGAAATGACTTTCTCGGGTCTTGCCATGGGTCAAGGCAGCAAGTTCCCAGTAGGGATCCCTCTCTAAGAGTTTCTGACAGCAGCCCAGGCAGAGAGTGATGCCCCCCTTCTGTCACCGGCTATTGGTGTGTGAAGGAAAGCAACATTCACAGCTGATGGAAAAGCTCTGTCCGGAGGCAGTCTGGCGAGATTTTCAATCCAATTTCTTTCGAGTGAAAGGCTAACAGGATAAGATCTCTCTGTGTTAACAACCTGGATTGTGAGTGAAGTCCCTGGGTTGGGGCAAGAGATGAGGTCATGAAATCAAGAGCTTACCTCGCAAAGCAATCTAGTCCAAGCCCCGGGTCCCCAAGCCTCCCCTCCAGAGCCTGTTAATCTTGTGTTGAACATGTCCCTCTGTGGGCACTTCCTGTCCAGGAATTTAGGCCATCCGTCCCTGGGTAGTAACCCCACCCTAGTGTTTGCAGCAGAAGCCTGGAGGCATGTCACTGGGCATACCACAGACTCCTCAGTGGGGCCAATGGTATTCTCCATGAATGAACACACCCTCAGAGCTAAGGCTTCATAGGTGACCCCTTGGGATGGCTCATAAACCAGTCACCTTCCTTGAGGCCCCTGCACTGCTGCAAATCAGGTAAAGTACAGTGGCTGCAAATACATCAGATATCATGTCTTGCCCATGGGTGACAGCTAGATGCCTTCTCAATAGCCCAAGCTCCCTGAAACCATGTGGAGCAAGTAATTTGAGGAGCTAGTGTTCATTGGTGACCCAATGCCCCACACTGGGTTCTTAGGGCCCACAACCTGGCCTTGCAGCAATGAGAAATTGGGTGTGGCAGCCAATACACTCAGGTGCTGGGACTCAACAAAATCCATATTAAAGGTAAAAAGAAGCAAGCTCTCAAAAATAAACTATCCTGATTCTCCCCCATTAGCAAGCTTCAACTCAACCCCTAAGAGATGTGTGGAATGTGTGGAAGACTCATTCAACACGCAAGATCAAATCTGTCAGCCTCTGCAAGATGGATGATTCTCATGGGCATGATGTTGAGTGAGTTAAGTCAAGATTCCATTTTTATCAAGTTCCAAAGGAGACAAAACTGATCTAAAGAGGAAGTGAGCGGAGTAGTGGGGGCTCTGGATGAGGGTGGTTCTGGCTCGAAGGGGCACAGGGGAAAATTTGAGGTGCTTGAAAATGTTTTGTTTCTTGATCTGGGTGGTGGCATCCCAGAAGTATGCACATGTAAAAATTCATGGACTGTACACTTAACATTTGTGCTTTATAACACGGAAGTTAAATCTTGATTCTGTAAAATTGCCAACCCTTTGTTGAGTACCTACTACATACCAGAGCTCAGGCCCTGATGGTTTGGGTGATATCCTCAGGCGAGAGTGGTATCTTCCACAATGCCACAGATAACCCTGTGAGATGTTACCACCTGACATACAGACATTCCCATCATCCTTTCTGTCTCCTTTTATAATGGGCTACCTGACCTGTACTCTGTGATAACAAACAAAACTGCAAACCTACCTTCCCCATTCCCAACATTAATTTGGGAATATAGAGGAAGAGAATCAAAGCAAGACCCAAATAGAACATAAGACATCCAGGACAAAGTCCTCATTTTCATTTAATCCGTAGGAATAAAGAAAACTCTTTTCCAACAGGATTGGTAGAACCCAGGAATACAGAAGACATTTTCATCTAGTTTCTGCATGCTGTCAATGCTAAGATTTCTGGATGTCTAAGGATGCAATGGTGTACAGGATACGCTCAGGGAGAGGAACAAGTATAATCACTGAAGAACAAAGAGTCCCAGGCAGACAATCACCAGCTTCAGGAATTTGGACTCTGTGTAAGGTTGGCTTTGATTGCTGGGCACCTGTGAGCTGGGCTGTAAAGAGACTGAAAGAAAAGCTCTCAGAAAGATCTCCCAGGTCTAATGGGTGGGAGGAGTGAGCCTCACATTTTAGTCTGCAATGTTTGGGCAATGTTTGACTGGGTCCTGAAAGTGAGTAGTAACTTTCCAGGCAGACAATAAAGAGGAACGGTGTGTGCTAAATGTCCAGGGGTTAAAGACAGAGTGAGGTCTGTGTCAATGCTTGACACATAGTTGGCCTTAAAATGTTTTTATTGAATCTGTGCAGGCATTCGTGAATAAGTGAATGAATGCATGCACGAATGCACAAATGCACGGAGGAAAGAAGAAAGAAAAGCAGGCAGGCGGGCTCAGCCCCTCACCATCCACAGCTGGGACTCATGGCCTAGCTCTATGTAACTCAGCAACTGCCCCACATCCTTCCTGGGCCAAATAACAGAACCACCAAAAATATTTAGTTAAAGAAAGGCTGGCTGAACCAAAGTAAGGAGGAGAAGAGGGGAGGGAAGGAAGAAGGGAGGAAGAGTACACGGAGAAGGGGAGAGTGAGGGTGGGGGGAGGGAGAAGGAAGAGAAGAGGCAGGGTGGGGAGGGAACGGTGGAGAAGAGAGGAGAGGGAAGAGGGGGAGAAGAACATCTGAAATGAGGATTTGAGGGGAAAAAAGGGAAGAGGAGGATTTGAGGGGGACAAAAGGGAAGAATAGGAGGGAGGGAGAGAGGGAAGAGGTAGAAACAGAGAGGGGAGGAAGGACAATGATGGTGAAGGGAAAAAGAGAAAGGGAGGCAGTCACTTCTCTGGCAGCTCATATTCACAGTGACAGAGTCTCCACGGGAGAATCAAGGACAGTCTGACATGAGTCACTCCTGCTCTAATGCAGCAAGTTGCAGATCTGAGCCACGCCCTCTTAAAACACAGCAACAGGACCTTGATGACCATCATCCCCAGACTCATCCTTGTCCAGAGATAAAGATTCCTCCCAGAGGCCACGATCAGAGTGGCAGCTCCAGCAAATGGTCACTAGGTGGCGCATATTCCTCATTGTCCTTTCTGCAGGTTCTCAGCGGCAAGAACCTGAAGCTCACACATCAGGAAAGGGAAAGGTCCTGTCACTGAAGGATGCCTGAAGCCAGCACAGGAGACCTGTGGTGGTGGAGAGAACCACCAATGAAGTGAGTCTGCGCTGTCACTCTCAACACAGAGCTTGCTTTTTAGACAATCCCAGAGACACTGCCCAGAGTGGACAGTGGGACCGAGTTCAGATCCTGACTCCACCTCACAAGCAGTTACAGAACACTTTCCCTGAAGATGCCTGAGAGTCCAGTCTCAGGGATAAAGAAAAGGTTCCCAATCACAGAAGCTCCACCATTGTCTGTTTTACACACCGCATATTCATGCGACAAATAGTGTGGGAAGAAAGGAAGTCCAGGGCTTAAAAAGCATTGGGGCACCAGGGTGGCTCAGTCAGTTAAGCGTCCGACTCTGTTCAGGTCACGATTTCACAGTTCCTGAGATTGAAACCTGAATTAGGTTCTGTACTGACAGCTCAGAGCCTGCTTGGGATTCTCTCTCTTTCCTTGTTTCTCTGCCCCTGTTCCACTTTTTCTCCTCTTCCCTCCCCCTCTCTCTCTCAAAATAAATAAATAAACTTAAAAAAAAAAAGGCATTGTAGACACCAGCACTAACTCTAGTGGCTTCACTGTGGGGCAGAGACCCAGCCAGGCATTCAGAATCAGAGATTTTCTAAAAGCCCCTGCCCGAACTGATAAAGTTTCAGGTCCCACACAACATGGATCTGCCTAGCACATACCAAGTGCACAATCCACAGTGCCTAACCAACAAGACAGGATTGCTCCATTTTACAGATGAGAAAACTAAGGCTCGAGAGAACATTAAATGGTAAGCTAGAAACCCATGAGAATAGGACCAGGCTGGGATTCCCACATCCTCAGGACCAAAACCAGCTGCCTTGGCAAAGCACCACTCCCATGGACCATCACTGCAAGGATCTGGACACAAAGTTTTGACCCCACCCACCTGTCATCCTTCTCTACCAGGTATCCTTCACAGCTCATGGACTAACCCCAGGGGCCTCCCTGGGTTCTTTCCCTTCTGTCACATCACTGAGTCTCTGTGTGTGTTGTCCCTTTGTCTAAATGACAAGGATGCCATTGGAAGAAATGTGTGTGTGTGTGTGTGTGTGTGTGTGTGCAAGCACGCTTTATTTTTGTAACTCCACTAACCCAATAACATCTAGTACCTGGTTCTGCATTCAGCAAGCACTCAATAAATGTGTCTTGTTATTGGGACAGCATAAGCGCAGGGGGTAGGGATGGAGTGTTGACAAGTGGAAAATGAGAGTGTTTCAGAATTATGGAGCAAATGAACAGGGAAATGTATCGCCTATAATAAATATACCTCTGAAGAGCCTTAAAAGAAATCAATGAAGCACAACATCAAAGTCCCAGGGAGTTATAAATCAGCAGCTTGATAGACAAAAGTGCATCCGAAATCATTTAAAGTGCACCAGAAATCATTTATGTCTGAGTAATTAGAACACATTGGAACGACTCCGTGCCATTGAACCGAAATTGAGCAACATAATGTTTATGAAATCCCTGTGGACTCAGGCAGGAAAACCAGAAAGATGAAAGTTGCGCTGAAAATTCCCCCCACCTGTCCAGAGCCCTCCTGCACAATCCCCAAGGGGGGGCCTGGAGGGAGATGGAGTTTGTTTTTAACCCATGCGCAAATTTGTTTTTTTCTTCTGGTTTAAAAATGTTTGCAGTCCCAGTTGTTGAAAACAAAGTGCGAGTCCCAGGCTGCATGTAACAGAAAAGGGCCCCCCATCGGACCCCCCAATTCCCAAACAGAGAGAATCTTTGTTAAGACAGCAAAGAGACCTGGTAGGAATGAGAATATTTAAGAATTTTCCAAAAGAGGTGGCTGATCTTGGTGAGAAAAAGGCTGGACTTTCTCCTCAGGGCTTCTATAGGATTTGACACTCCCTCCCACAGTCGCCTTAAAGGTGAAACTCTTGGGAGTGGATGGTGGCTGGAACCCTGCAGGGGGAGATGGGAGACAAAGGGATCGGAAAGAAGGATTTCAGATGCCCATCCATGAATCCACTTATCTGACAGTAGCTAGGGGAAAAAATCACCTACTTTGATTTGGGGAGTAAAATAAGGGTAAGGCCAGAATTCTAACTTGGAGACATTCAAAGAAACACTCAGGTATCAAGGACTCTCCCAATCCTCCTCCTGGGTCTCAGGCCCCATAAACACAGTTCCACTGTGGTCCGAGCACCAGATCACTTCCTCCCACAAAATGATAATCCAAACTGGACCCATGACGTGGATCTGACATTCTTGTGTCACTATCAGCTCGCAGACATCTAATAACGAAAATCCCTAATTTTTACACCTCCATCCTTCCCTCATCTCTCCCCCTAGTTTTATTTTTTTTTTTAAATTTTTTTTTCAACGTTTATTTATTTTTGGGACAGAGAGAGACGGAGCATGAACGGGGGAGGGGCAGAGAGAGAGGGAGACACAGAATCGGAAACAGGCTCCAGGCTCTGAGCCATCAGCCCAGAGCCTGACGCGGGGCTCGAACTCCCGGAGCGCGAGATCGTGACCTGGCTGAAGTCGGACGCTTAACCGACTGCGCCACCCAGGCGCCCCTCTCCCCCTAGTTTTAGACAACATAACCTCAGCCTCTGGGATTCATATCCTGGGCTGTGACCTGGTACCATCAGCCTGCTGGACAGCTATGAAAGCAAGCAGATCTCTGTGTGTCTGGGGTGGGGTGGGGGTAAGGCTACAGCCGTTCCACAGAAATAGGTCTATTTATGCTCCCTTTGCCAAGAACCTGGAAGACTTATGTTGGGGAGCCCACCTTCAACTGTGCAAGTGCAAACGTACTGTGAACCTATGAGTGTCCTGAGACTTTCAAAGGAGGTCCACCTGGATGGCAGGAAGAGATCCTGCTCAAGCCTGAAGGAGGCCGACCACTGCCATGCCACCAGCTTTTTTCCATCTCATGGCCTCTGAAATTCTTCCCCTCCTCCAGCCAAGGACCCTCAAAGGAACCAGAGGGATCTTCACAAAAAGCAAATCAGATCACCTCCTTCAAAACCATTCAAAATCTTCCATTGCTTTGGGATAAAGATCAATATCCCTCCTATGGCCTGGAACTTCACAACATGGGCTGCCACCTATCCCGTCAACCCTTTTGACCTCATCTAGAATATTTCCCACCCCCCCCCCCGATCCTTCTCTGATCTTAAGTCACTCTAGTTGACCTCTGAGAGTGCCTGGAAATAATGTGGCCATAGGATATTTGCACACACTGCCCCTCTGCCTGAAATCCTCTACTCACTGCCCTTGCCATAAGACCTCAGCTTATGAGTCTCCTCCTGGGAAAACCTCAGACATACCTACCATCTGGGCCAGGTTTCCTTGTAATAGGCTGTCCCAGAGCCATGTTCCTCCTTATGGAACACTTATCTCTGCTTATAGATATCCTCTAGGTAGGATTATCCTCTAGTATACTTAATCCGCCTCCCACTGGACTGTAAGCGCTAGGAAGATAAGCCAGGTGCGTCTGGGCTTACCATTACAAGGAAAGCAGCCACGTGGGGTCTGACGCATGGCAGGTGCCCAATACTGGACGGGTAAATGAGTAAACAGATTGATGAATGAGCAAATGAGTGGATGAATAGATGGGTGGATAAGTGGGTTGATCACTAGTTTTTGTTGACATTGGTTTCTGAGACTGATCATTTTTATCAATTATAAAAGGTTGAGAACAAAATACAAAGCAAAAGACTAATGAAGGGTGAGAAAGGCCAAAGTAGGAGCCAAACAAAACAGCAACAATGATGTTGGTGGAAAGATAGGCTCACCAATTCATTCACTCACTCACTCACTCACTCACTCACTCACTCACTCACTCAGAAGGTCCTGAGCTCCTACAACACACAGGCACTGAGATGGGTCTCGGGTTGCAGTGAGCTGTTGGGGGCCACCTTGTGGATGGGCTTTGGATTCAGATCATGAGGTATCACTTGGTTTGACCAAATTCTGGTCTGGAATAACCCTGGGCAAGTATGTCTCAATGCTTAACACCTACCAACCTTCCAGGATCAGACTATTGCCCTTTGTGCCCACGCGAAGGAAACAGAAACTCGGTGGCCTGAAGTCTGGCGCTGACCTCCACTCGGTCTCCAGCAGGCTGACTTCTGCCTCGAGTAGAGGATGGCAGACATTCACATTCCACACCCATCTCAGACAAGCGACAACAGAGGACAGAATTTGGCTCGATGTATTTTGCTAGTAATGGAATAGACTGATGGCATATTGGAAATTCACATTTAAAATAGATCTCTCCTTTCTGTAAAATGAGATACCATCTACCAATTCGGGTAATGAACATCTAACTTAAATCCAAGCCACAGGCTGGGAGCACGGGCCCAGGCATGGTCCAGCATGTTCCAGGTGGTCCAGCCCATCCTGACACATATCACCGAGCCCTCCCCTCTTCCTCCCACTTATTTTGTTTCTTCGTAAAATCGTTACTGAGAATATTGAACTACCTTACAGAGATGTATTTACTCCCCTTATCTTCCCTCCGTCTCTCTTGATTAAAAGCTATGTGTGATATTTGTAGTTATCAAACATCAATATTTGGCATGGATTTGTGGAATGGAGATGCGGAGAAGAAAGGAATCCGACCATTTCTATAAAGGGTAAAACCCTGAGCAAACAGACCGCATTTCTTATTAGGGGCAGTAAAGAGCAGAGACTCATTTCAGAAGGGACCAGTCAGGCTGCACCCCAGCAGGCTTTGTGAAACCAATGCTCAGGGCTCAAAATTAGATTCCAGATTTCATCAGGAGAGGCAGCTCCCTTCTGAGGGTAGGGGAAGGGGGGAGAATCATGTAGCCTATCTGAAAATTTTTAGAGCCGGCTGAAAGACAGCCCTCTTCCCCAAGGAGTTAAGTCCAGGACTCAAACTGGGCAGAGCTGAAATACTAATGAGTTAACCTTTCCTTAGGGCCCATCCCTAAGGCTCTACCTACGTTAATACATTTAATGCCCACAACAACCTGATTCATCAACTCCATTTTACAAATGTTAAAAGTGTGGCACCAAGAGGTCCAAATGCTTGTCTGGGCTTACACAAAAAGGAAGAAGAAGAGCTGGGGGTCCAGTCTGGTTCACAAGTCTGTGCACACAACCACTCCACCACACCCCCTCTGGCCTCTCCATGGCAGAGCTGCTTGTCCAGAATCCACAGTATACTGTGTTTAAGACCTGCTGCCATTCTGGAAGCATCCTTGCATCAGGTCCCCACCATCACTGAGTACCTACATGACCTTTGCCATGTTAGCAGAGCCACGGTGTGCCCCTCTGAATGAGGGCAGTAATAATCGCACCTGCCTCCCAGGACGTTGTGAAAATTCACGACATATGCATTTAAAGGGCTTAACATACAAGGGAGATTCATATGCATTCATTGTGGGAGTGGTAATATATACAACTACTGTGGAAAATGTGGGGGTAGCATCTACTAAAACTAAACATGTATCTATTATGTGACCAAACAAATACATCCTTGGCATCTTCCTGAGAGAAATGGATGAATCTTTCCACCAAACAATGGATACACAAGTGCACATACCCCCCAAACTGAAAACAACCCAAATGCTCATCAAGAATTCCAGAGAATTATGGCAAAGGCAAACAATGAAATACTATTCAACAATTTCAAGAGGAGAAACGACTGATACATGCAGGAACATAGCTGGATGTCCTGGGGATGATGCTGCAGGAAAGAAGGCTGATCAACATGTACTGTTGGGGCTTAGGTGAAGTTCATGAATGAGTAAAATCGATCTTTCATAATAAAGTCAGGAGCGTAGTTGGGGAGAGGTAGTACTGACTTTGGGAGAGGCATGAAGAAGCCTTTTGGGGTGCTCCAAATCAATAAGACTGATTCTTCCACTCATTAATTTTGTTAACAAATATTCATTGAGTGTCCACTGTATTTGAGACACTCCCTCAGGAGGGAGGGAGAAGACAAGACCCCCATTCCCAACCTCAAGTTGGATGCTAACATTGGAAACCTGTCAGTATCACTGTGTCTCCAGGGGGCATAGCCATCCTCAGGGATTTGGAAAAATCACTAAATAGATTTCCTTCTTTTATCTGGCAGAAAGCAGTGGGGAGGAAGGGCAAGGATGCTCATCAGAGCAGCAGACCTCTGCACTCACTGTGCCTGGGGTCACAAGCACCACTTAGCATTTCATCCTGGCAAGCCTGGCTTGCTTTAATCAGGACCACGTGGCCAAAATCATGTGCGACATTTTGAAGGCAAAGAATTTAAGCCTCCATGTCTCACTGCCCCGAGTATCAGCTTTGTCCTTCTGCTCTTAATGCTGTTATCTCGTCCCCACACTTGGTTTTCTGCCGAGCAGATGCTATAGAAAGGCATATTAGCAATGAGAAGCAGAGCGTGCCTGGAAGCCTGGGCGCCGAGCTGGTGACCCCTCTGCTCCGGAGGCCTGCTCCAGGGGGTCGGAGGAGTGAAAAATGCCCAAGAGGAACCAAGGCTTCCTCCAGTCACTCAGCTCCTAAGCCAGGTCCCAGGGAGATCTGTCTAAAATGCAAATCGGATCAAGGCAATCACCAGCTTAAAACCCTTCTGTAGCCCCACACCAATCACAGCAAAAACTCAACTCCTGCCCATCACTAAGCACCGAGGCATGCCTGTTTCTCTAACACCCCCTCCTCTAGAATCTGAGTCAGACTAAAGTCCATGCCCGTGGCAGTCTTTCTACCTAAAATCCCTGCCCCTGCAACTGCTGTGAGGATCCCTCTTGTCCTCCACAACTCTAAGTGTCATTTCCTCCATGGAGCCTTCTCTGACCACCTATTTGTGCCACCACCAAATTCTGTATTCTGCCTCCACTAAGAAGCAATCAGATTGTGCCTCAATTATAGGTTTCTTTTATTCATGGTTTTATTCCGTCATCACCGCAAGCCCCTTGAAGGCAGGGTCTAGGTCTACTTCACTTTTGTATCTTCTGACTCTCAGCAGTGAGTACAAGAGTTTAAGAGAGGCAAGTGAAGGGAGGGATACATGAGAAGGAGAAGTGAGAAAGAAGGAGGTGAGGAGGGAAGGGAGGAAGGGAGGGCAGAGGGTATCCAGGGGATGCAACAACTCAATAGAACAGAAGGACTTGGGGGACATCTTTGAACAACGCTTTTCTGATTGATCTTGATGGATGATTAGGAAGTTTTGCAGTCAGGCTTGAGTGGGGGAAGTGGAGCAGAGGTGATAACCTAAGGAAGGGTGCCCAGTCAGGGAGACCAGGACTGGAGGAGTGCAAGATGGGGTCCAAATGGCATGCTTGGAATCAGAGGAGTTTGCACTCTATTCTCAGATCGCACAGAGCTACTGAAGCATGCTCAAAAGGAGAGTCATGGTCAAGCATATGAGGCTGCTAACTGAAGAAGGCAAAGTCCAAAGCAGAGGACTGGTTAGAGCTGGTTGTATAATCCAGACGTGCCATAACAAAGGTGTGAACCAGAGCAGTGGGTCCACTAAGGATATGCCAAGGGAGAATGGAAAAACTTTGGTGACTTCAGACTGGGAGTAAGCTAGGGAAATACAAAGGATGCTGGGGGACAGGAGGATGGTGAAGCCTTTGAATACACAGGAAGGAAAGCAGTGGGGGATGCAGGGGAGTGGGCAGTTCTGTGTTGGCTACTGTGACTCCATGAGATACCTGGCATTGGGATGGCACTCATGCTGCCACTGTCCCCTAATTACTAATCATGACTAAGTCTTTCCTTCTGAGGAAAGAAATAGCCTGAGCACCACTCCTACTTGGCACCTATAAATGTGGTGTTACCTACTTCCCATACCTGCTTACAGACATCACAACCTGCGATCAGGAGGTTGAGAGCCAAAAGAGCCTGGTAGACCCCCCCGTTGGGAAGGTAGATAAGGAAGCTGAAATCCTTGGAGGGCTGGAGGCAGAACCAGGGACGAAATCCAACCCAATGCACCAAGGCTCCTGCTCATACATTCTGCTGCCTCTTGGAGTGTGAAACGGCACAGGACTGTCAGCACTCACAATGATTATGAACCAGAGCATAAATGACGAACAAACCTGCCTCAAGAAGAAACTGGCTCCTTTTTTTTTTTCCTTCTGGAATCTTGCATCAAACCTTAGTCAGTCCCCAGTGGAAATAAAGGCTGGGTGAGCGCATGTGTGCATGTGTACGTGTGTGTGTGTGTGTGTGTGTGTGTGTGTGTGTGTGTGTGTGTATGCTGGGGTGTGTACAAGGAAACAGGACTGTGTTTTCTTCCAAGAGCTTCACATCCACCCCTCTAAACAATACTGATCACTTTTGCTAAATTCCAAAAGGTGGCAGCATTCCATTAAATATTCATTTGCTGTGGTGGCTGCAGCAGGGAGTGTCCCACAGAATACAAATGGGGAGGAAGACACCCAGAGAGCTGGGTGTCAGGAATGCTGTAGAGTCCAGCAATGATGGGGGGACTGGGGCCTGGGGCCTGGGGGAGCTATGAGCCCTTTACTTGGGGAGGAAGAGGAGGATGCTGCACGGAAAGATGCTGGAGTGGAGCACTTGGCCCAAAGACCAAGAGAAAGCTAGATTTGTCTCAAGACTTTGATAAGCAAGTATCTGGGGTGGAAAGACCAGGTTTATGCCATGGATCATCCCTCCCCAAGAGTGGGGGCAGGACCCATGACTTGCCTCTGACAGAAAATTTGATGGAATGCCTCGTGCGTGATTATATGAGGACATATATACGTAGCACTCCATCCTGCTAGCATGCCCAAATAGACTCTCCTGCTGGCCTTGAGAAAGTATGCTGCCATCATGTGAACTGCCTATAGAGAGGGCTATGTGGCAAGGAAGTGTAGGAAGCTTCTATGAGCATACGTCCTCCATCCTGCAACTGCAAGGAAATTAATTCTTCCAACAACCAGTTGAACTCAGAGGAGGACCCCAAGCTCCAGATGAGACCCCAGCTCCAGCTGCCATCTTAAATGCAGCCTTGGGAGACTCTGAGAAGAGGACCCAACCATGCTTGTCCACAGACCTTTGATATATGTTAACTGAGATAATAAACAGATGTTACTTTAAGCTAAGTTTCTGCAATTTTTTGTACAGAAGAAAATGAATATAGTATATTTCTGTGACAGAGGAATAGAGATGTTATGAAATGCATCTCTGGAATGAAGGAGAACAAAGTAGAAACTCAGACTCTGACACTTAACTGAACTAGGCCTCCAGTATGATCAAGAAAGAGAAAAGAGTAGTAGTGTTCTTCATGCTGGAGCAGGGTCACTTCCATCCATTTTAGGACACATTCACTCCAGAGTGAACCCCAGAATGGAGTGTAAATCTGCAAGTTTCTTAGCCTCATTTTCCAAGTGCCTCCCATCATGTGACTATTTGACTACAAATGACCCCAATATTTAAAGACAGGTGTATGTTAGGCCTCCAGCATGTCACCTCAACATAACCATTTCATCTGATACCTAAGCAAAGACAAGTAGCTTTGACCAGGTAGGATGTTCACCTTCCCTGCTGACTTGAGAATCATCCCTACATCTAAGATCTACCCAGAAATGTTCCTTGCACCATTAAACAGAAGCGGGTGGCCTCGGTGCAACTCACCTCGGGCAACAGTCAAATCCAGATTGAGTCCCAGATATACCACCCATTAGCTATGAGACTCTGAGCAAGACATTTGACTCTGAGGCTGGTCTTCACCTGTGGAAATGGGGCTAGGGAAAGTTCTTCCTTTGGTGGGCTGTTCTAGGTATCAATGAGATAATGCATTTGATACACTCAGCACAATGCCAGGTACCTCGTAGGTGCCCAATAATGCTATCATTATTGTTATGTCCTGGAATCTGGACACAAGTGAGTCACATCTGCTGTATCCAAGAAAGGCTCTTTCTGGGAGGCTTTCCCAACTGGAAAGCTGGAGGTCAGAGCTGGGGGAGCTGTGTGGCAACACAGGGCAGGGCAGTGAGTAGAAGTGGTGGCAAGATGCCAAAGCCTGAGACTTTCTGGCCCCTGGGGCAGCCAAGGACAAGAAAGTCTGTCTCCAGGCCCTGGTTCAGTCTTCTGAGCCCCATTTTCACTCTTCCAAAGGGACTGCAGCATTTCTATGACAACTAAGAATAAAACTTTAATAAAATGTCATCAAATGCCCTGGGCACCTCACTTAAAGCCTAAGACTCACTTCTTCATTTTATAAATAGTCACTATTAATATTATGACTACTACTACTACTCTTACTATTATCAAGGAAAATAACCACTCACCGTAAAAAATAAATAAATAAAACTGGAAGAGTCCAAAGAAAAATGCAAAACTACCAATTTAGTTCAATTCCCCATCTGCCTTTCTGACACCTCTCTCTGCATTCAGAGACAGGGAGATATATGAATATAATTGCACATAATTGGAGTCATATGATATATGCTGTATTTCTCACTCAACAATATGTCATGAGCATCTTTCCAAGTCCATAAACATAAATCTTCACCACAAAATTCTAGCAGCAGCTTGGATTGGACTTTATGGATGCATGTAATTTACTTAAACAATTCCTTATTGATGGCTATTGAGGCCATATCTTTATTATTATTTTTTGCTAATACAAGCATCCCTCAACAAATATACAAACACAGCTTCTTGCATTCACACATTCATCGCCAAGGTGTAAATTCCTACAAGTGTGATTACTTCATCAAAGACTAAACATGTTTTATGCTTTCAAACACGTGAGATGGAATCATCGGTCACCACATGTTGCCACGAACCAAAAATCACAAAAAGTGACTCCTTCTACCTAGGACACATTAGGCTGGGAGACTGATCCATGGATTCCAGCCAGAAGGACCCAGAATGGCAGTACTACGAAGGTCAGAGGTAGGGAAGAAGGGGTGGGTTAGGGTTGCTGACCTCAGAAAACCTCTAAAACTCCTCAGCTTCCAGTAGAAAAAGAAACAGGATACCGTCTTTACTTCCAGTGGAGAGAACCCATCAGCCTTAATGAGGTGGGGCTAAGGGCCAGAGAATATCCAACCCAATCCAACAAAGTTGAAAATCCAGGGGGGCAGGGGTGCTCTTCTAGGATCCTGGCAAATGGAGAGATCTCAGACACCTTTAGTCCTACTGTGGATAACAGCATTAAAGTGGGTGGGAGGAGGTTTCTCCACATGTTTCCATCTTTCTCTTTAAAAGTTCCTGCACAGCATAACCAGCTTCAAGACTTGTAAGTCACTTCCCTGTTCCATGCTCCATTTTCTCACCTGCAAAATGGGTTTGACATATTTATGTTTTCTTTCCACAGGCTTAATGTGAGGTTACTAGACTCTTGTGTGCCATAAAACACAGTTATTTCTAATATCATGAGGAGTGTGGTACTCAGCCTCCACAATGCCCCCCAATGATCCCTCCTCTGGGTATCTACATTTGTGTGTACCCCGTACAACAATTTCATCATGGATGGTTTGCATGAGTAACAGAATACAGTAGAAGTGAGAGCATGTGACCTCTGAGGATAGGTCATAAAAGGTGTCAGGGATTCTGCCTTGCTCTCTATTCCTCCTAGAGGGCCGTGTCATGAGGACACCCAAACAACTCTATGTAGAGTCTCCATAGGAGGAGCTGAAGCCCCACTCAAGCCTGAGGATGATGGTCATGCCAGTTCTTTAGAGACCCTGAGCCAGAACCACCCATCTAAGCCACTCCCAAATTCCTGACCCCAGAAACTGTGAGATAATGTTTGTCCTTTTAAACCACTAAAGTCTAGGGGCGCCTGGGTGGCGCAGTCGGTTAAGCATCCGACTTCAGCCAGGTCACCATCTCCCGGTCCGTGAGTTCAAGCCCCGCGTCGGGCTCTGGGCTGATGGCTCAGAGCATGGAGCCTGTTTCCGATTCTGTGCCTCCCTCTCTCTCTGCCCCTCCCCCGTTCATGCTCTGTCTCTCTCTGTCCCAAAAATAAATAAACGTTGCAAAAAAAAAAAAATTAAACCACTAAAGTCTAGAGTACTTTTCTATGTGCCAAGAAATAAAATATACTTTCGTGATCTAGCAATCATTTCCCCATCTACACAATGGGGAGACTACCACAGAGACTTGATGTGGAGTTGTGGACACTGACACAGTGCAACAGAGAGGGAGTCCAGGCTGTGTGATGTTGGACATATTCTCTACTTCACTCAAGCTTTGGTTTCCTCATCCACAAAATGAAGACAGGACCAGCACTTACGTGATGGGGTCATTGAGGGGACTGAATCAGCACAGAGATCAAACACTTGGTCAAATGCAAAGTGGGACAAGACAGCCAGCTGGGTGGTGGTCATTTCTCATGTTTCCTCTTCTTCCTCCTCCATTTGGCATCACTGGTGACCACTTCTTTCAGGTGATCCAGCAATGAGTTTATTGTAAAAACCTAGCCTCAAAAGTCATTTGGGAGGAACAGATAGAAGCCAAGAAGTGGGTCCTTCGAATGTCTAGTATGCACCAAGTATCAGCACAGACTGGGTCCTAAGTGGGGGGAGGGGGGGCACACCAACAAGAGATCACACACAGATGCTGCCCAAGGTCATGTGACTATCTTTTTAATTTTTTTTTAATGTTATTTGTTTTTGAGATGGAGAGAGAGAGAGAGAGAGAGAGAGAGCGGTGAGTAGGGGAGAGGCAGAGAGAGAGGGAGACACAGAGTCTAAAGCAGGCTCCAGGCTCTGAGCTGTCAGCACGGAGCCCAATGTGGGGCTCAAACTCATAAACCACAAGATCATGACCTGAGCTGAAGTCAGACACTTAACCAACTAAGCCACCCAGGTGCCCCATGAAATCTTTTGATAAAAGAATTTACTCTCAGCCATGCTCTTATCATCACCACCATATCTTGCCATATCTACATTATCATTACCTCCAAACTTAGTCCATACTCTTTTCTAAGTCAACTCATGTCTTTAAAAAATATTTTCTAAAGACATTTCACGTCATTACCATAAATAGAAAGCCAGCATTGCTTGCCATGAAGACAATAGTCAAACTAAACACATCGTGACTAATACAAAGCAACAACAACAAAGGTCTATGGGCCCTTTGAAATCATCTCATAGTCACCAGCGACAAACAAACATAACACACTTTCGGACCGTACCAAACAGTTCTCACATCCCAGAGAGGACGAGCAGGAGTGTTTTGGGAACTGCAGTTACAGGGAGTGTCCCTGCCCCCTGTATGCCTGGATGACATGTGGAGGGAGCATAGAAATCCACATCTAGCACCAGCAACAGTCCTATGTCCTAATAACCCAAACCTTGTACCAGGACATGGGGCTTCAAAGCACTCATCGACATTCCTATGGGGACAATCCCTCCATTTCTCACCACCCTGGGGTCTGTCTCTACATCAAGAAGCAAAAAGACCAGCCCATGGCCCCTCTACCTGTCGCTGTTGCCCCAGATGTGTCCCCCAGGTGGGCCTGGCTCTTCTCTGAGGGGAGAACTCAGCTTTCCTATCTTGTAACACAGACTGAGACTCCGGCCCCAGGTGCTTCCTAATAGAAATTCTGTGAGTGCCTGGGAACATTTATTCCCCTCAAACCCAGTTACTTCTCCAGCAAGATCAGTTTCAGGTAAAAACCAGTCCTGGTGATTGATGATGGAGAGCAAGGAGGCCGAAAAGGATGCAAAAGCGGTTTCTAAATCTAATGCGTTCAGCAAAATGCTTCTACTTACTGAGTCTTGTGGACTGTTCCTGGCACTGGAGAGGAGGGCTGAGTTCTCACATTTGTAGTCCTGGCAAAAACAAAAACAAAGACAGGTGGAGGAACCCACATTGAAGACAAAATTCCAATTTGGAGTAGCCCAGTTTAGCATGACCCACGGTCTCTCACCATTTTTAGTCATCCCACTTGCTTTCTCTCTCTCTCCTTCCAACAGTCTCCTGGAGTGGGGGTGGGAGGTGTTTAGACCTGCCCTGCCCAACACAGCAGCCACTACTAGGCACCTACAACTAGTGTGAGCTGAAATGTGCTAGAAGTATGTACTACCTGCTGGATTTTGAAGACACTACTGAAAAAAATAAATTGATTGTAAAATGTCTCATTAATATTAATATCACATTAATATTTGTATATTGATTTCACATCAAAATGATATTTAATAGTATATTAAAATAAAGTATGTTGTATTTAAATATATAAATATATTGTGAATATTTAAAATAAAATATATTATTATAATTAATTTCATCTGTTTCTTTTTACTTTTTAATGTGGCAACTAGAAAATATTAAATTACACGTGTGGTTCTCCAGACATCTCTATTAGCCAGCAATGGTCTAGAATCTTCTCTAAGAGTGGATACTCCCCCCCACCGCCCCCAGCCTGAGGGCTGCATCCTGCTGCCCCATGACTGGTCCAGGCTGACTTTCCACAGCCTCATCCCAAGCCCTCCCACACCCTCCCCTGCCCCCCCCCTCCCCCGCAACAGCTCCTGTTCCTGGAGCACCTGCACTGCTGTGTGCTTAATGCTCTTCATGTACTTTGTTCTTTAACCCTCACAAGGTTATCAGAAGCTGGTCTCCATCCCAGCCCCGTGCTATGGGCACAGAATCACAAAGAGGCTGAGAACCTGTCTGAAGTACCTGGGCAGGGGTGCAGTGAAACCAGAGCTTAGACCCAGATGTGAAGGGATGGATGTTCACTGTGCTGTTGTTATTTTCCCCTGACACCTTTCCCACTTCTCCGTGAGGCATAGCACATGGGAGCCATGGGAGCACATGGGAGCACATAGTTACAGTCCGTCGACATCCAACCCTCAAGCTCCAAATTGTTGTTAACTCCATGTCAGTGGGGTTTGACCTGGAGTCACCTCTTAAACCTCCTGGGCAGAGAGAGAGGTATGTGTGCATTCACACACAAATGAGGGAGACAGAGATATAGAAAGGTATCAAGAGAGACAGAGGAAGAAAGACAGGAAGAGAGAGAGAAGAAGCTGTCTACTCTCCTGTACCAGCCACAAGTTACTAAGACCCACGAACAGAGTTCTGTCAATAGTTTACAAACACCGACAAAAGGAAAACCTCTCAGTATTTCCCTTTATTGCAGTTTTGCCAAAGACATTGGTCATGGAAAAATCCAGCAACCACAAGACCAAAACTGTGCTTGGACCCCTCCTTCCTCTGCATGGGAGATGGTCCCCATGCCACCCACCCATTACTGAAATGATTAACGAATTCAGGGAGGGAGGGAAGGATGGATTTAAACACAAATTATGCCCCTCGCCTTCCAGCAACCGCCTAAAGCAGCAGCCTTAGAGGGGAGAGAGGAGGAAGATGTTGTGCCAAAAGCATGATTTTGCAGACAGATGTACTTATTCTCCCTTGACAAATGTCTATTGTCTGAAAATGGCTATTTTTTCTTCCTTGTCTCTTGGTCCCATTTTCTATAGAGGCAAATAGAAGCTATGCTTGAGTGGAGTTCAGCCCTATAACAGATCTCACCTAATAGACAAGTTCCAAGTGTTACAGATCCCCTGGGGTCTGTGTGGTCCTTTCTTTGAAAGGGACCCAACCCCCCTGCCTACTTCCAGCTGGTCAAGGGATGCACCAACTACAGAGTCTCTTTCAGGAATAGGGACCAAGACACATGGAGAAAGTCTCTGGGCTCCTGAGGTCCAAAGCACTTGTATTCAAAGCCACTCTTGGCTCCGAAGCAGCCATTACTACAGGAAGGTCAAGTGTGGCTGCAGCCAAATCTAAGCCTTCCAGAGGAAGCTGACCAGAAGAAAGGAGAAGGGAGGCCCTAGGTGAGCTGTTCCTGCCACAGTGATAAGAGTCCCCAGGCCTAGAAAGAGACCTTTACACTCAAGTAGGATTGTACCTGGGAACCCTCTCACTTGAGCAGCTCCTATCCAGCTGTCCCCTCTAGAGACTTGCCTCCTTCTCTTGGCGCCTTCCTCACCTCCCGAGCCCCTCCCAGCAGCCAGCTGCCCAGTCTCCTACTTAGCTGAGGATCCCTCCTTGTGGTATTTCCACCTCACGTTTGTTAGTCTGGAGCCTTCACCCCTAAGAGGTGGGAATGGCACCAACTCAGTCCACTGTCCTCAGAGGACTTCTGATACCATTAGACCCTTTCATACCCTGTGATTGTGTCTGCTCCATACTAACTGGCAGCCCCCCCACCCTTTTTTACACAGTCCCTGTGTTATCCTGAACAAAGCAGCTAACTACACCCAGTTCCCTGTGCCTGTTTGCATCCTCACCTTGGAAACAGTGACAAGCACCTAAGTGGGGTTCTAAGCCAGAAGCAGACAACAGAGAAGGAAGATGTCTCAAAAAGAGGGGAGGCAGCAGGGATGTCTGACATTGTTCTGGTTTCCAGAAAGCCTCACTTGTCTCCTTGAGTCCTTATAATAAACTTCTGTATCTTTTGACTCAACCTGGTGCATCGTAATGAAAATTTTTCATTACGAAAGAGAAGATCTCTCTCTCCCCCTTACCACATCACTGAGTAGGACCCTAAGCAACCCATAGTTGCTGCCCATCTCTTTATCCTTTGTCCCAAGTGCAGTGGACCCCTTCCCCGGACTTCATTCCTGCCCTTGAAGTCCAGTAGTCTGCCCTTGGAATTCATGCCCTCTTGTGTCTTGGTTGGCAGATTTCAAAAGCTGGGACACAGATCACCAACAGTGCGGACTCAGTCAGTTTAAACAATGACCAAGCAAGAGAGCCCCACGGGGCCATTTGGCATCACCCTATAGAGGATTTGGCATGAACTGGTGTGAGCTCCCAAAGAGCCGTGACAGACAGCATTTGAATGTGACACTCTTTGCACAGACATGACTTTTAAAGTCATTTAAACAGAACTCAGATAAACAGAAGGCCAAGACCACAGCTAACGGACAGAAGTTGTGCTGGGGTTTGGAGGCATGGTGGGTTCCTAAAGATGGAGCCAGTAAGACCTGCAGGGACCCCAGGTGTGAAAGACAGGTGAGGTCAGTTTTCTAAATGTCCGCCAGGCCCATGGTACCCAAACATGTCCCGACTACAGAAGTGTGAGACTCCTGGAGAAGTCTGGATTCTGGGAGACACAGGGCAGGGTGAGAAGCTGATAAGGCCAGACCATGGGCCCTAGGTGATCACAGACAATAGGCAAGTCCACCTTACCATGGAGGCTGCATTTGCCCAGGCAAAAAAATCAGAATAACTCCTCAATGGCTGAACCAACTAGAGGACCTAACATCAAATCATGTAGATTTTTTATCATCTCAGAGAGCTGACGACCTTTATAATTATGACCCAAACCCAAAAGCCATAAAAAAAATTAATACAAATTTTCAAATCAGGTTTTCTGCATAAAAAAAAAAAATAAGACCATGGGGCACCTGGGTGGCTCAGTTGGTTGAGCGTCCGACTTTGGCTCAGGTCACGTTCTCACAGTTCATGGGTTCGAGCCCCGCATCAGGCTCTAGGCTGACAGCTTGCTCAGAGCCTGGAGCCTGCTTCAGACTCGGGGTCTCCTTCTCTCTCTGCCCCTCCCCTGCTCACGCTTCGTCTGACTCCGTTTCTCAAAAGTAAATAAATATTAAAAAAAAATTTTTTTTAAAAGACCATAAAGTACAAGACAAAGGACAAGGTGAAAAAAAACTGTAACTCACTGAACAAAGGGTAGTTTCCATTTCTTGGAATTTCTGCTATGGAATGTCTGCACATGTGGAAAATGGCCAATGCCAAAGATACGCACTGAAGCATTTCTTTTTAATTACAAAATATTGGGAGCAACATAAATTTCCATTATTCAGAGACCAACTACATCAGTTATGGTGCATCCAGAAAACCTCAGAAAAGATAATGAGGCAGCTAGATATGGAATGATAGAGAAAAACAGTAAAATGCAGAGTGGTTCATATAGTATGCTACAATCTGTTCTTTGTTTTAAGATTATATGCATATATACTGTATGCACTGAAATCTCTGAAAGATAGATAAGAAACTGGTAAAAATAAATGGCTAATTTTGGAGATAGGAGCAAGTTGGCTGAGCAGAATGGAATAGAAGGGAAGTAGGGATTTTACACTTCTGACTCTTGTATACTCTGGGCATGTATTTTTGATGAACAATTTTTATTCTACCTTAAATTTTTTTTTTCAAAGAAAATAATTTAGTGTCATGACATAAGGCATTTCTAGCAGAACCCTTTGGGTAGGGATTCATTTCTTGCTATTGTCTGAAAAAAAGAAAGTTAGCTCACATAATGTAAATGACTTGGGGGTTGCTTTGGAGGACAAGAACCCTGCCAGTGTGCTGTGAATGCAGAAATGATGGCATGGGGGGAGGGGATATTTTAAGGGTTTTTACTGTGAAGTTCAAGTATGTGGCACACTACACTTGCCCCTTGTGTTCTTAGAGCAGGCAGTACTAATGGAGCACTGAGTTTTCCTGCTGAGCCCAGAGATGTAGTCTAAGAACCCATCCCAACACAATCAGAAATGCCACCCATCCATGTATACTAACTGGTGCTCCAGCTGTAATCAAATCCCGTCCCTGGGTAGGATAGCCACATGGCAAAGCCCAGAAATCTGGCAGCAGGATCTCCACTCACATCATCCCTCGGCAGCACCACTTGGTTCTAGGAAGAGACGTGGCATCACCAGCTTCCCAATGCCACCAATCCCTGCCACTGCCCAGTAGGAAGGCAAGGAGGCATCCAACTTCCCAAGGCCCATCTTCCGAAAATGTCATCTAGGCCCTACCCGACACCCCCAGATCACGGAGTCCTTCTGAGAAAATGCCAGTTACCTTCAGCAAGGAAGTCGGCTCCCTGGTTTCCCCCAACTTAGAAAATTCCGTGTAAATGTCAGATTAAGCTCTTCAGTCCTCTGCTTTTAAAATGAGAGATAAAATTTAGCTCCCTATTCCCAGATGTTAAAATCTCTGCTTCTCCCCAGGGCAAAGAAATCAATGTGAGTAAGCTCTGTATTTTTTTTCCCTTGGAACACGACCACTTCCAGCAATTTATTTGACTGACTATGCCTTCTATTACCATGTAAATTGTTTCAGACTGCAGGAAAAAAAAAGTATTAATCTCCTCTCAGTAAGTCATAAAATAAAGAAATCAATTTCAAGGTCAATTTAGCCCAAATAACACCTGCTGCCCTTTTTTGTAACATGCAGACTTCTCTGAAACACTAGGCTGTTGTCTAAGGCATCAATAGATGAAGCTACGGAAAACTGAGTTCCACATCAGTCAGAGCAGCACCAGGGGAGACCCTGGGCCCGTGGCCTAATAGCATGGAGCATGAATTTGGAAAGGAGAGGGTTAACAGGTTCAGCAAAATGACCCTCTGCAGGTCAAGGCAGGAAAGTGGAAAGAGAGCCACAACAGGGGGTCAGGTACAGTTGGATTCAAGGCAGGAGTCTGGCTGATTTGCTGTGTGACTCTGGGAAAGTTACTTAACCTCCCTGAGCCTCAGAGTCTGCATCTGTAAAATAAGTAAAATGAGGAAGACTGATCTTACAGGATTCTTCAACCCAGTCTATTGTGGAGTTTCTCAAAATTTAGACACCGTGGTCTAAGCGGCCAAGTTTATGTAGCTACTCTTTATCAACAGACAGGCTAGTGTGACAGTTAAGAAAACAGGCTGACCGCCAGTGTGTAAACCATCTTTGTTCCACTTGTGAGCCCCATGACTCTGGACAAGATACTTCACTCCTACTGTCAGATATCCTTTATCCAGAAGATAGAAATAATGATGTCACCCATTTCTAGAAAGAGGGAACTACCATCTTCAACTAATGGACAAGTAAACTGGTCTAAGGAAGGTTAAACAATTCACCCAAGGTTGTACAACTTAACCGAGAAGGCAGTTCCAGGTCTGAAACCTGGAACCCCTGCATCCAAAGCCATTGCGCTGTCCCCCAGACCACAGTGCTTCCTGGTTTCCATGGCCCCATGATCGAAGTGTCACACAAACCCCAGAACCTCAGGCAGGAAATTGTAGCACGCTAGGCTTTCTCTCGCACACCCTGTGAGTGAACGAGGCCTTTCCATCACATGTTCCCATTGCCTCCACCACCCCACAAAACCATCCGTGAAGAGATCACAGAATGGGGCCAGCAGCTTTTCACTGGCAGACCAGGACCCAGGAGACTGGGGAAGTCCATCTTCTGGACCTCTCTCATCAGGAATCCATTGTTCCTCCCCATCCTGCCCCACATGAACCACCCCAGCCCTGGCCTCACCTGACCTACGTCCTTATGCAGTAGTTTTCCAGATATATCCAGGTGGTCCCAAACCATCCTCTCTCCATTTCTGCAAAAGCCAACCCTGTAATCCTACCTGTCCATCTAATCTGCTCCCAAGCTGTACTGTCCTACCTGTGAGATGCATCCCTCGTGCCCATGCCTGAACTCAGATCACATTCTCTACAGTGGCTTCCACCAAGGCCTCCCTGGCCCTATTCTCTTCCCCGCTCACCCTCCTCTATTCCGTACCACTGGAATTATCTTCAAGTATAAATTGGTTATGTTATTCTCACTTAAACACACTTCCAGACTCCCGTGTCACTGAACACAGTGTTGGCCAATGTTTACGTGGGGATGCATTGAGGA
Organism: Lynx rufus; assembly: GCF_022079265.1. NCBI lineage: Eukaryota > Metazoa > Chordata > Mammalia > Carnivora > Felidae > Lynx > Lynx rufus. The sequence continues at coordinate 20,386,693 of NW_025814838.1, forward strand.
CCATAGTCCTTAGACATGCCACTCGGTTATGGAGACACTCAGTAGCCCACATCTGGCAATGGTAACTCTAATACAGCTACAGATAAGATGTCTGGACCTCCTAAAATATAATGCCAGAAAAGCAAAGCCACAGTTAATTGAGCATTTACTATGTACTTCAATGTAGAATCACACAGCTAGTTAATTGGCAGAAGCTGAAAAGGGCTTAGGCCCTGGGCCATAGTTCCCACTCACTTTTTAAGAGTTTTATTGTGATAAAATTCACGTAACATATAATTCATTTAAAATGTACAATTCACTGGTTTTTAGTGTATTCACAGATATGTGCAACTGTCACCAGGGTCATTTTTAGAATATTTCATCACCTAAAAAAAATCCCATTTAATCATCACCCTTTACCCCTCCATATCCCGCTCTAGCCCTAGATGACCATTAATCTACTGTCTCTATCAATTTCCCTATTCTGGACATTTAGTATAAAGGTACTCATACAAGACACGGTCTTGTGACTGGCATAATGCTGTCATGGTTGATCCAAATTGTAGCACATATCAGAACTTCATTTTTTATGGCTAAAAAATATTACACTACATGGCTAAACCACATTTTGTTTATCCACTAATCTTTTGGTGGACATTTGGGTTGTTTCTGCCTTTGGCTGTTATGAATAACGCTGTTACAAACACTTGTGTATGCATTTTTGTGTGAACATATGTTTTCCATTTTCTCAAGTATACACCTAGGAGTATATAGGAATAAAGGAGTTGTCGGCCCTGTGGTAATTGTATGTTTAATTGTTCAAGGAAACACCACAGTGTTTTCCACAGGGTCTGCACCATTTTACATTCCTACCAGCAGTGTGTGAGGGTCCCAATTTCTCCATATACTCATCAACACTTGTTATTACCTGCGTTTTTTATTCTAGCCACCTTACTGGATGTCAAGTGGAACTGGATTGTGGTTTTGGTTTGCATTTCCCTGATGACTAATATGGTCCAGCATCTTTCCATGTGCTTGTGGGCCATGTGTTTATCTTCCTCAGAGAACTGTCTTTTCAGATCCTTTACCCGTTTTTAAACTGGGTTGTCTTTTAATAATTGAGCTTTAAGGGTTCTTTGTATATTTTAGGTACAAGAGCCTGACTGGATGTATCATTTGCAAATATTTTCTACCATTCTTTAGGCTGTGTGGTCACTTTGTGTGTGTGTGTGTGTGTGTGTGTGTGTGTGTGTGTGGTCACTTTTGAACAATGTCTTATACTAAAGTGGCTCGGTCATGTGGCTTACACATAAGCAATAGTGGGACAGGTCACACATACTTTCAGTTTTCTCTCCCAGCTCCTGCAGGGGGTTAAGACTGGGACACAGGTTTTGAGGGCCTCTATTTAACCGAGTCAACACACAAACAAAAAATGCCAGGACTCGATACCACACAAATCAAGTCAGACTCTCTGGAGTTGAAGCAAAAGCTTTGATAATTCTTAAATCTCCCCAGGTGATGACAATGTACAGGCAGACTGTGAACCACTGGTCTAAGCCCTGAGTAAATGTTGTCTTTGTCCTGGAGGGAGCTGTCTTTTGAGTCAAGGTCAGCCCACCAGGCAGCAGGACATCTGCAAGTAGTACTGCCAGATTCCCTGCCATGAGATCCTGCAGTTCTCATTTACCATGGCAGCTCCTATACCTCCAAATGCTCTCTCCAAAGACAGGCAAGTGGATCAAGGCCTAGGATATTCACAAAGAAAACAGCTAAGTGCATGGATCTGGGACAATGTCTGCAAAGTTCAAAAACCCCAAACAGAGCCAAAAAGTAGAAACAATCCAAATGTCCATCAACAGATGAATGAATAGGCAAAATGTGGTCTATCCATGCGGTAGACTAAGATCCAGCCATAGAAAGGAATGAGGTTCTGATTCAGGCTGCAACGCAGGTTAACCATGAAAACAAACTAAGTGAAATAAGCCAGATATAAAAGGCCTCATATTGTACTATCGCACGGGCATGAGGGCTACAGAGACAGAAAAAGCAAACTAATGGTTTCAAGGCACAGGAAGAGGAGAGAATAGGGAATAAAGCTTTGTGGATACAGGGTTTTGTTTGGGAAGATGCATGTATTTCGAAACTAGATAGAGATGACTGTTCTACGATATTGTCAATGCACTAAATGCCACTCAGTCGTTCACTTCAAAATGGTTAATTTTATGTTAATTTTACCCCAATGGTTTTAAAAGACGAAATAAATCCCAACCAACCCAAACCTCTATCCCTTTGTCCATTTTTTTGGTGAGTTGACCATATCTTTTTCCAAACAAAAATAAATATATGAAACCACAGACTTCGACATACATCTATACAATCAAGAGAAGTTGCCTGCTCTATTAATCTCAAAAGCCATTAAAATTAATAGAGTCTGTATCAGGAATGTCTAATAGAGTTACCAATTCACTGAATCAAGAAACAAGCATGAGTGATAGCAGAAATGTGGTCCCCCCCCACACACACAATGAGAATTTCATCCTCACGTTGTGAGTGAGGTGCAGTTAAGTATGGCCTACCAGCCCATCTGTGGGGGCATGGATGGCATGTGACACCTGAGGGAGGATATTCACTCAGGAGGGAGCAGCCCACCTGGCCATGCTGCCATGTGAGGGGTATTTTTGAAAATAGAAGCTTGAGAGGCATGGTAAAAAACCACTCTGGGAGAGAAATACCACTTCATCACTGTGCCCTTGCAAGGAAACTTAAACCACACACACAAAAAAATGTCCATTTGCACATAGGCAACAATGTCTGAAAGAGACGTAACGAGACAAGGGAAAGCAGGACATACAGACGTCTCTGCAAAAATGCTAGGAGATGCGGCATGGAGATAAAAGAGAGCATTAGTGATGCACGATGAAACTCGGACATTTTTCTGGCTCGAGATGCTGAACACAGCACTCAAGTTTTTCCAAGGACGAGAACAGCATGGGGCTGGTGAAGGAGACATGGGTTATTACAGGAGCTTTTGCAAGATGAAGTCAGGGAGAATGGCAAAACAAGTGAAGTGTTAAATAAATACTTCCTGAATGGAATCACGAGGGAGAACACTAAAATTAGGATGTCTGACAAGGGCTTTTTATCCAATCTGCTCAGGATTTCTTCAGGGTTCCTGAGAGAGGAGTTGTCAGTGACCCACATGACACCACGGGCCATTTATGCAGAAATGAGATAGTTGAAGCACGGGGCACTGGGCAGGCTGATTAGAGGGATGTGGACCTAACTCAATGAAACCAGCAATGCCTACGGCAGCCCTGAGACAATCCTAGAGACAAGTATCCGCAATGAAAGAGGGCACCAACCAGAGAATCACTACACTGCACAGGCTGAGAGAGTGGGTTCTAGAGTCAGGCAGCCCAGCATTGGAGATCTTGCTCTATTTTTTAATCAATGCATGACCTTGAACAACTCACTCCACCTCCCTGAGCCTTTGTTCTCCCATCTGTAGAATGGAGATAATAGCTTTATCATAGGAGGATGTTAAATCAGACAATCATAAAAATCTAGTGAATTGTTAACTGTTATCATCCCATTTCACAAAAAATAAACCGAGTCCGAAGTGGTTCAACAGCATTCGTGGATGTCCCTAACCTATGTATTGGCTTTCACTGTGTACGTGGCGTTTTGTGGCAAGAACTGTGGGTGAAACGCGTCGTTTGATCTCTATAACAACCTAAGTGACTCAGGAGACAGACTGGACCTCTCCCCAGCTGTGTGACCTGGCACATGTCATGTAATCTCTCTATGCCTCAGTTTCCTCTTCTGATAAAATGGGGATAGTAACAGCACCTTTTCCACAGGGCTGCCATGAAGGTAAAAGAGGTACTGTGTGTAAAGGTCTGAGGATAGAGCCTGGCACGTGCCAATAAATGCGACAATCATATTGTTAATGATATTAGCTCATCTTACAAATGAGGCCCAGACAGGGTAAGCAAATTGCCCAAGGACACGTAGCTGCTAAGGGAAGAGTGTGTGTGTCACTATAGTCCCTGCTCCTCTTTCTGAGTCTCTCAAGAGACACTTGGGGCTTAACGAGCCACCACTTCTCCCTGGAATTCCCACCCACCTGAGACATAACACAGTGTAGAGGTTAAGACACTGTGCTCTGTACTCAGATCAGCCTGGCTTCGAATGTAAGCTCTGCTCTTGACGTGGCATGTGACTGTAGCGGGTTCTTTCTTCTCTGTGTCCTCATCTTCAAGAGGGTGGTGGTGGGGATAAGAGCACATCAATTCCTCAATTTGTGGCAACGGTTAATGTTTTCTGCTAGCTCTATGTAGAAGGTGAGATAGTGACTAGGCTAAGCTGTGCCATGGCCTCCTTCCACTAAGCTGCTCTAGATGCATCCATCTAGATGCCCTTCCGCCTCATCAGCTTGTCTCTATCCTGTGCCCCACGTCCTGTCTGTCCCTGTGGCCCGCCAACAGGAACAACTCCGTGGGAATGTGGTCTGATACTCAGGGGACCCGGGTGTAAGCCAAGTCCCCAGGATTAGGGCTCTCTTGAGACTGCCTCCCTGCGGAAGAGGGAACCGTCAGCTCTTTTAACAGGGAAATAATTGCAAGTTTGAATGTGGATTCGATGCCGAACAACTGCAATTAGAAGCCGCCTTCTGTTCGGAACAACTGCTGCTTAAATGTAATCCCCGTGTCGTGCATAAACCCCAAATGAGTTTCTCAGCTTTGCTTTCAACTACACTGACTGCATTAGAACGCCCTCAGTTCCTTTCCTGAAGCACACATTGCTTCCTACCGCTCAGCGGCTTCTCTCTGTTCCTAAGTCGTCCAAACGCCTTACCTGAGCCCTCCAGGCCTTGCATGTGGTCTGCCCCCTGCTCACCCTTCATCCTCTTCCTCCTCACCTCACCCTCTCTCACTCTGAGCTCCAGCTGTACCTCCTATTGCCCCAACACGGGAAGGTCTTTAGTTGCCTTCTGCTACTGGAACTCCTATGTACGGGGGTAATAACAGCACCTTTTCCACAGGGCTGCCGTGAAGGTAAATGAGTTACTGCGTGTAAAGGTCGGAGAACAGAGCCTGGCACGTACCAATAAATATGACAATTATGTTATCAGTGATATTAGCTCATCTTACAAATGAGGCCCTTTAGGTCTGCAATCCAAACACCTCCTCCAGGAAGCCTTCTGCAATGTACCACACTAAGTAAGGAACCCCTGTGACATACCCTTACAGCACTGTGTACATTGTGACACTTCCTAAAGCTTGTGAGTATTCCGTTGTATTAGTTATTGGCATTATTTGCACAATGAATAACAGGATGATGGTCACCCCCACATAACTGTGTCCCATCCATGTCCCATGAATGCTTTGTTCTACCCCCAGCATAGCCACCAGTGGCACACAGCAAGTACTCAACACACCTATGTGGAAAGAACAAGCATTTAATCATGCAAATGGATTATTCTTCCTAATGAGTACAAACTGATTGAGGTAGGACCTGCGTCTGAACCCTATTTCTGTTCCTCACAGAACCTAGCACAATCCCTAGCACATAGGAGGTACACAGTGTGAATCAGCATTTTTAATCAAACTCATGCTTTAGTCCCTATTTTCATTTCTGTCAGGAAAGTGCCAGCCCAAGTCCCTGGCAGCCCTTCCCCGTCCTCCTCTAGATCCAGTCAAATGAAATCTGAGGGTTGTTAGCATGGGGATTTGACCTTACTTAAGAAGACAGATGACCCTTTCCATCTCATTAAAAAAAAAAAAAATCCATCCTAGCACTGCCCATGCTGATATTCCTGCATCATCCCAACCTGCAGACCTCCTGAGAGGAGAAGCTGAAATAAAGGGAAATACCCCTTGCTTGGCTGGTCCCAGGAAAAACTCTGGTCTGTTCTCACCCCTGCAAGACTGGGAAGTGACAGGGAAGGACTTGCCTCCATGTATAATGTTCCAGGCTCTGCCCTTTGAGGAATGGGATCATTAAGATGGGTTATGACATAAATGTAATGCCATCTGCTCAACAGCTTCCTGCCTCTGGGCTGCCCTTGGCTGGAATCCCACCAATTTACCTTTAATTAAACCAGAGTGTAGTTGTCCCCCAACCTGTTGGCCAGCAGTGGGATCAGGAGGCACTGCCCCAAGAGCAAAGTCGGGGCAGCATCAGACATCATGGAAGGTAACATTTCCACCTGCTCCCCGAAGATGGCACACTTGGCGGGGGGCGGCTCAAGACCCACATAAAGCAGATGTTTGGAAGCCAAGAGCCTCCCTAAGAGAATAACGAGTGTTGAAGCAGGACCAGCTGGAGGCAGCAAGCCAGCCGAGCAGCCCTGGCCTTGGTCTAACGCCCGCCGTACTGGCAGCATGGCATCGGGCATGATTAAGGGGGGAAGTCTAAACCACCATGGGGAGAAGGAGGCACTTCTCTCAGTCCTTGAGAAGATCTGCAAGCTCAGTGGGCACTTATCCCAAAGAAACAGTGCCAGGCAAAGCTGAGACCCACGCAGCTGGGGATGTTTTCCCACAAGCTCCATTACCAATCAGTCCCTGCAGCTGCTCCCAGATCAGAGTGGAATCCAATCAGTCAATGTTCCTGGGAACCCAGAAAAGCAAGCCCACATTCCCTGCCTCTCTGGGCTCAGCCTTCACTTACCTCAATGTTGCTAGGGTTCCCCCATGAACCGGCACTGTGCTAGACCCAGCAAGACCGCTGCAAAGAAAAGAAGCACACTCCCTGCCCTCCCGGGGCTTAAAAGTCTGTTGTGGAAGATACTAAGGAAGTAATTACGAAATTGGGTACGTTTAAGTATGATAGGTGCCATCAAAGGAAACGACCAGGGTGGCACATCAATATCTGAAAGATGATCAAAGGTGGTAGAAAAAGTGGGGCTGGAAGCAATCCTGGCAGAGGCAGGCAACTCAGGTGAAGGCCCTAAGCTGGCATTTAAGAGATCAAACCAGTGCCCGTATGGCAGCAGAAAGAGCAGGATAAACAAGTCACAGGATCAGGGTCTTAGAGGCCATGCTAAGAACTTTGACCATTCTTGGAGAGCAGCAGGGTGTTGAAACAAGATCAGAGGTGTTTGGAAAACCACTTTGGACTTTAGGGGTGCAGGAGTGGATGGGTGAACACAGCAGGAGGCTGCAAGGGGAATCCAAGAATCCCGATGCTACAGATGAAAGGAGAGATGTGGAGGATAAGGTGTTGAGGGAATGACTTCCTAGAACAGAAGAATTCAAGGGTATGGAGATTGAGGGAGGGGAGGAAAGGAGGACCCCCCAGCTTCTATAGGAACACGTGGGCAGCTGGTTGTGCTGTTCCCTGAGCTGGAGGAGAAGATGGAGAGCTCCATGTTGACCTCGCTGGAGAATTAGAGATGTGTGTGCTCCATGCGCTTGAACCTCTGGGGCTGAGGGGTTGGAAACAACCTGGCCCTGTGGAGTCTCATCTCCATTTAACCTCCATTTTCTACATGGCTCATTATTGGTGCTTCACAGAGGGGTTCCTCAGGATTTGTTTAGTATCTGCTGAGAACCATGAAGGCCTCAGAACTAACAGCTGTCAGAACTAAATTAATAAAACAACAAGGCAGCCTTTTCTTTCTTTCCTCCTTTTTCTTCCCCCCACCCTCCCTGCCCCCCATGCCCAGAATCGCTGTGCGGGAATATTTGCAGAAAGCACCTGATCTCCCAGTGGCTTTTCATGTTTTAAAATTGACAATTCTTTCATTCCAGTCAATAAACTTCTAAATGTCAGACCATGGATGGGGTTTTCCTGGCGGGGTTTGGGGTCCAAGGTCCTTTATGAGATGCAAGAGGGATGAGGGAACAGAAACAGATCTCTCTCTCTCTCTTCCACCCTCTTTTCCACATGCTTATGCGCACACACGTGCACTCACTCTCTCTCTCTCTCTCTCTCTCTCTCTCACACACACACACACTCCAGCAAGTGACATTTGGTTACCAGAAAGAACAGAGGCCAACATGCCTTCTGATAAAATGAGAGCAAGCAGAAGTCTAAGTCATCCATCAGAAATTTCAAAACCCAAAACCTCCTGGCTTGCATCTAACTTAGATTCATCTGGTGGCAAAAAAGTCCCCTAATAGAAGATTCTCTATATTAGGCTGAACCAAAAGAAACCTCCAATATTTGACAGTAAAGAACAGCCATTCATCAGTCTAATGATATTTATTTATCCCGCTTAGTATGGATATTGGCTTTCTTGCAGAAATATTAATGTGTTTGATTATGGAGTGTTGCCCCAGGTCCCACTGGAGGCGTGATGTAATGGATCGCAGGGACAACTGATAGCCTTCCTAAAGTCTGAAAAATGATGAGCTCCAAACCACACCTGGCCTCAGGGGACTGCAAACCTGTAGTAATAAAACAGTCATTAAAACCATTTATGGGGCACTTTCCATGTTCAAGGCACAGTACATCAGATGATCCATTTCAAAGTGAGGATGTGCAAAGGGTTCATGAGTGCTAATTATATGGATACGTATAAGGCACCATTTTTCTCATTTAAATTCTAGCTAGTGAAACTCCTCACTGTTTTCACATAACAATGTTGGGGTAAGCCATCCCCCAAATAGGTTCATACCTCTGTGCACCCCCAATCTGAAGGAAAACCATGATTTAGCTGCACAGGGTGGAAGCTGTTAGTTACAGAGCCAATCAGCCTGACAGGAGGCTCGTTACATCCCAAGTCTGCTTGTTCTCAGATCTTCATGAAATAATTACACTGCTCTTTTCTCGTGGAAAACAGTTTGCTTTAACTTGGGGAAATGTGTGATTTGATAAAGACATCCCACACGGGGCTCCTAGGGGTGTTCAATTAAGAGAGATAAACCAACTTGGAAAATGTCCTGACAGTGTCTTCTGTCAGAGAAGCTGGAGGTGAGGGACCGGGGGAGTGGGGAGAAAGGACAGCATCACTGGGAGGACAAGAGCCTTGGCAGAGGGCTCTAAACCATAGAAATGGCTCCCAATGGATATCCGTGGTTTAACTCCTCTTTAATCATGGCCCAAGTGGTGTAATAAGCCATTCTTAGAACTTAATAACTCCTCAGCAACCAATCAATAATGCTCTGAAAAATCTCTTCCCTTTATTTAGTTCTATAGCACTCAGATACTTCAGCTTCTTATTCCCCGTGAACTCTGCAACTGCACACCTCATCTCCTTTAAGCAAAGGGCAGCTTGCTGACATGTCCAACCCAGAAGGTGTACCTTTAAGAAAAAGACTCTGATGGGAACTCTTCATGATGGAGAAGCGAGAAGTACCGAAGAGATAAATGAGTCAGCATATGTGCAGTATCTCCAAAACCAACCTGAAACTGACTTTGGCACTTCTCCTACCTCCTGTTAATGAAAATATCATCAGGATCTTTCAGAGAAAGAGGCCAGGATGCACATCTTTATAAGATTCATCTGGGAAATTATCACTATCCAGTTAAGCTGCTTGCAGTACTGAAAAATGAACAAAAAAAATTTTTTTTAGTTCCTCCCTTGAAAAGATGGATGGAGGCTTTTCACTTTAATTTTTTTAACTACTTTTCTTGGTGGATGTGGACTCTGGAATCAACAGAAAAACAAGCAGTGGGAGAGAAAAGGGAAAAGTCCATCAAAAGAAGAAATTGCTGGGGCGCCTGGGTGGCTCAGTTGGTTAAACATCTGACTTCAGCTAAGGTCATGATCTTTTGGTTAGGGAGTTCAAGCCCCACATCGGGCTATGTGCTGACAGCTCAGAGCCTCAAGCCTGCTTCAGATTCTCTCTCTCTCTCTCTCTCTCTCTCTCTCTCAAGAATAAACATTTAAAAAATTAAAAGAAAAGAATAAGAAATTGCTGCAAAGCCCTCACACCCAAGCAGTCCCAGCCCAAAGGAGCAGATAGCCTCACTCTAAAGTGCAAACACTGGTGATCCATTTGCTGCAAATTTCATATAAATGGGAGCTTTTGATGCTATTATTAAAAATGAGGGAAGATGAGGCATCGAGGTATTCTCTGGCCTGTCATTCCAGCTCAGGCAGAGGTTACATCCCCTATCAAATGGAGACATCATGATCTCCTCCTCCTACTTTGACAGGAAGGTGGTTGGCCCAGTTAGATCAATGAAGGTGAAGGGACTATTTATTGGGTAGGTCTACACAATGCAGCTCTTCTGACTTCTCCATGTGCCTCTGGAATCTTTATCTCTGAGATAGCTACCTCCAAACCATGTGGATGTGGGACGTGTGTTTCATTCCCATTAGGTAGGAAAAGAGTTGCCAGGGAATGTGGTACCAAAATTTCCATTTCCCAGACAGACTTGGACAGCTTCAAACAAGGAATTTCACTTTTCTGCAGTCTAGGAGTATCATCCATAAAATGAGCCAAGTGGTACCTGCCTGACAGTGAGCTGTGAGGACGATCACCTGAGAGCACATGAAAGACAAGTTAACTCAATAAATGGTGGCTGTGTTGATGATAACGATGTCAATGAGGATAATGCTGATGATGACCTTGATGGTTTACTTTTCCTTCATTTCACCTATTCCTCAATATGTGATTTCTCAGAATTAAAATTAAGAGACTATTCAGAGAGAGCAATTTAGAATGTTTTTAGAGTAAAAGAAGTCTCACAACTGTGAGAAAAGATGTCCCCTTCTCAAAGCAAATATGCTCCCAAGGTAATAAAACAATCCCAATGCGAAATCCCTCAGCAGAGGCTGTTGTACCACAAGGTGAATGACCCTTATTATCACAAAGTTGTTAAAGTATCCATTTGTTATCTGGTTAGTCAGGGGGACAGGGCCAAAATCCATTTAGCACACTATTTATCAAGCAGCAGGATTTGAAGAGCCAGGCTCACGGCTCAGTGGTTGGGCTGCCACCATCTCTGCAGCTGACTTCTGGCTTTGTGAAGCTTCCCCTTCTGGAGCCAACGCTTTCTTGCAAAATGAGAAAATGAAATAACGACTTCCAAGAGTTTGCCGAAAGCGCCCCCCACCCCATTTCCCTAAAACAGAGCTCCCAGAGGTATTGGGACAGAAATGGGGAGCAGTTACAGAAGCATGGACACTCAATGTGAATCACATACCATTTTTTCTTACGTTAAAAACCAAAAGCAACTATGGAGATGTGGCAAGACAGGTTCAATGGGGGCGTGAAAATCCTTCACAGAGCACTGGAAGGCTAGAGATTCTGATGCAACATGATCAGATCGTATGTTTCTCAGGCAAGGGTGATTAGCAGTGTTGTTGTTGGGTCAGACTGGACAAAGTTGCTTTGCTTTCTGAGGCTTAGTTTCCTCGCCTGTAAAAAAGATGAAATAGAGGATCTCCATGCCCTCAGGAGTCCCCTGTAGGTGCAAAATTCTAGGATTCTAAGATTACAAATCTGCCTGCTGAAGTTCCTCAACCTTCCACCCAAAGCAACAGACTAAAACCAGAAGATCTCATGAGAAGAATGGCATCAGAGGCAAAATGAAGGAGCTGAAAGATAGACCCAGTGTGGCATAGGGTAGGCCTATTTCAGAGACAGTGGAGCCTTAGGAGATGCCTGGGAGGGGAGAGGGGAAGGAAAACACAGGGGTCAAGATTTGGGCCCAGAGAGAAACCCAGACAGAGGAAGAAAAGATTCATTCCTGGAGCATCCCCTAGAATTTACACTGAAATGCAGTTTTCCAGGCTCCACCCCCATTCATTCAGATTCAATGTATTTGGATGGGGTTCAGGAACCTCCATTTTAATGAGCACGAAATGGGATTATGATGCCTGTAGGGGAGGAGATAGCTCCCTTCAATGAGGAACCACTTTTATGGTTGTCACCACCCCACCCAAGGCTGGGGACAGGGTATTTCCCACAGGTGCACCCCTCCCCCACCCCGGGAATCTCTGACCCTCCCTTTATTTACCATCCACTCCAAATCCCTGAAAGTCATCCCTAATGCCTCTCTTTCTCTCTCACCACATTGCCAATCCATCAGCAAATCCTAAGCATCCAGCTTGACCCTCAGAACACAACCAGAGCCCCACACTTCTTGCCATCTCCCTGTCTACCACCATGGTCTGGACCATCATCATTCCAACAGCCTTCTCAATACCCTCCCTGAGTCTGCCATTGCACATATGGTCAGGGCATCCTTCATGGAAAGAAGTCAGGTCATGCCACTCTTCTGCCTAAAGGCTTTAACACCTCCCCTCTCCCTCAGAGGAAGAGCCTTACAAGGCTACCTGGCTCCAGCCCCTACCACCATTATCTACCTGGCCTCCTCCCCTCATCCCCCAACTACCTTTTCCTCTTTCTCATTCTGTGAGAAATAAGGGAGGTGATTCATTTTTAGTAATGCCAAATAAAAGCTGTGCTATCTAGTTAACAGTAGGTTGACAACCTATTGGAAATATATCCGAACCCCACCCCCCACAATGGAGTCCCAAGCCCTTAGACACTTCACTTCCTGGTTCTTCTTCCCCACCTCCATTTTGTGGGCTTATTTTTGTGGGCTTTGCAACGAGCATGCAGCAAAGAACAAAGGGAAGAGGGACTGAAAGTCTCTGCATTATCTCAGGGAATGTCCACTTGTTCTAATCAGACTACTTTTTGTCTTAGGTGGACATAGGCGACATCTGGGTAAGACTGTAGTATTCAGCTGAGGAGGAACCAGGAAAGGGACTTGCATGCCAGGAAATAAATTGTCCACTGTAACTGCACCAAGTGTGCTTGACCATCAGACACCGGCTCTGGCAAGAACTTGATTAAAGCCCCACCTCACTGTGCTCTGAAGCTCCACGTCCCTCCTTTGATTGGGTCAACGGGTTTATTTCCCATAATTCCATTACAAACGCATTCTTCTGCACCTGACGCTGCTTCTGCCCAACATCTCTGGCCCCAGATGTTCACAGGGCTCACTCCCTCTCCTCTTTCTGTCTTGGCTCAGATATCACCTCAGGGATACTTTGCTTGACCACCTTCCATGAAACAGCCAACCCCATTCCCCAGGCACCCCATCTCTCCCCTGGGTAGTTGTCTCATAGATTATCCTCCGCTTTACAGAGTATCATCTCCCTCCCCATAGAAGAATAAATCTCAAACATAGATGGTTTGCTACCCATCCACCAGGGGCCCTTTGGCAACACCTGGGGAGATTTTGGTGGTCACAACTGAGGCAGGGGTTGCTACTGGCATCTAGTGGCTAGAGACCAATAATGCTGCTCAATACCCATCAATGTACAGAACCACCTCCTGTAACACAAAATCATGGCCTAAAATGTTAAAAGTGTCAAGAGTGAAAAATCCTGCCAACGAATATAAAGTCCATGAGGTCCACAGACTTTTTTGTCTCTCACATTCACTGCTGTGTCCAGACTGCCTGCAAAAGCACTGGGAACACAGTATCTACTCAATAAATATGATAGAAATATATGAATAATAAATGACTGGGTGCTCCCCAGAAATCGTGAGGAGCTTCTGAGCCATGTTCAAGTCTCCCTCACCTGATACAAGGTGGACTTGATTAAAGAGTCCTGGCTTTCCATGGAACCTTTTGGATTAAGCCATGCCATTCCCACCCAATCACCGATTTATTTTAAGTTTATTAATTTTGAGAGTGAGCGAGCACAAGTTGGGGAAGGGGGGAGGGTTGTAGAAAGAGACAGAGAGAGAAACCCAAGCAGGCTCTGCACTGTCAGCCCAGAGACTGACATGGGGCTGGACTCAGGGCTCAAACTCACAAACCGTGAGATTATGACCTGAGCCAAAACCAAGAGTCAGACACTCAACTGACTGAGCCACCCAGACACCACACCCCTCCGGAACCAATCACTGATTTAAGTCACCACATAGTAAAGAGCACAAACTCTTGGGCTACACCATGAGAGAGTCACATGTTTTGCCTTGTAATATTTCTATTAGAAAGAAGAAAGGGTCCAGTACCTTAGTTATCAAAGTTGAAGATAAGCCACCTCACCCCTGGGCCAAAAGGAATAAGCTCTCTGCTAGTTGATATCTAATGCATAGAGTTCTGAACTAACTGACCTGTATTCTTTTAAGGGTCTCCAGGATATTTCATAAGCATAATATATGAACTGCTTTTAATTTCCAACATTAGTTTACCTATTGGAGACTAAGCTGGCCTGACCAGTGATTAAGCATTCAGAATAGCCAAATGGCTGACCTTTATTGAACTCTTCTTACCAGGGACTGCGAACTATTCTAAGGACATGATATTTACTAATTCACACTTCAACCTCAAAACCATGATTATTATCCCCACTTTATAGATAAGGAAATGGGAGGTTGAGGCACACAGCTAATAAAGAACAAAGCCAGGATTCTATACCAGACCTTCCGGTTCACACCCATAGGGTATGCCATATACAAACCCAGCTATATAGGAAACTTGGGGTTAGAAGAAAATAACAGAGAGGAAGTAACAACTAACAGAGGCAATAAAAGTCCTCTGATGCCTGCTTGTGCTGTTTGGCAGGTAAGGAGGTGCCTGACCAGGTGTTGTAGTCCCATGCCCTATAAAATGTTCCTCTGTGAATGTCACTTCCTGTTGGTGCTATGAAAAGGCTGATAAAGTTTAAATCCCATTTCTCCTGTGGAAATGTTCACTTAACTGCCGAGTTCCCACCCATCTGGGTATTTAATCTTTATGAGATTGGCAATATGACTGACATCACGTCTTGTTCTTTTACTAGGGACAGAACAGAGTGAACCCCAATGTATTCAAACAGAAAGAATCATGTCAAGGAAGTTAGAGGATAAAAATAATCCTTATTTCTCATCCCCACATCAGGATGCCCAAAAGAAAAATCATACAGAGGGAGCGTGAGGAAAGGAAAAAAAAAAAAAAACGCATTCATTGAATATCATACCCACGCTGTCATGCTCAGTGGTTAAGAGACATGGGTTTGGAGTCACACAGACTCCAAGTTCCACCATTTAACTGACCTTGGGCACTCGATTTAATCGTCTCTACACCTCCATCTTCTCATCTGTGAAACGGGATTAGTTAAGCACCCTGCCTCATGGAGTTGTTCTAAAAATCCAATGAGGGGCGCCTGGGTGGCTCAGTCGGTTAAACGTCTGACTTCGGCTCAGGTCACGATCTCGCGGTCCGTGAGTTTGAGCCCCGTGTCGGGCTCTGGGCTGATGGCTCAGAGCCTGGAGCCTGCTTCCGATTCTGTGTCTCCCTCTCTCTCTGCCCCTTCCCCGTTCATGCTCTGTCTCTCTCTGTCTCAAAAATAAATAAAACGTTAAAAAAAATTTTAAAAATCCCATGAGATGGTAAATCTAAGTTCCTAGTACAATAGCCAGAATATACACTGTACTCAAGAGAAATATTAAACCTTATTAATCCTTACCAAAAGTTTCCATTTTGTAGAGAAATAATCAGAAAATCAGTCAACATAGGTGACTCACTCCAGGTGAGACCAAATCAGAATCAAGTTTCAAACTGGTCTGTTTTCAAAGCCCATTCAGTGACCTCCAAGGACACCTATGCTGGGGACAGTCAAGCTCCAGAGATATTCTACCCTGACTGACCAGTGATTCAAACCAGGAGAGAGGTTTCAACCCTTCATGAGGACACATGAACAAGAGGTGCCATGAGTTTCCAAACCGAGCTGAGTCATTTAGCAGGATTAGTGAAAAAATAAACATCTTAATTATCAACTTCAAAATATGAGTTCTAAGACCATCCCTGAGCAGAGAGGATGATAGGAGAAGAGTCTGGATGAGGGAGGAGGCACAGCAGAGGAGACAATGGTGGGAAGAGAAGGAACTGCAGGAGAACGTGCAATGTGTCCAAAATGCGTCAGCCCACTACTGATGGCAAAGCTGACAGCCATGACCCTCAGCCATCCCTACACGATCACATGCACAACTCTCAAATTCCAAAGTAGTATGCATTTATCCCCATGGCCCTGGAGGTGCTACCTGCTCTCTCTCCACCCGCAGTGACAACAAATTAAACAACAAAACACAGTGATGACAGTGTCGTGATGAGGGTGGTTTCAATGGTGACTGTATCTAAATGTGGGCAGAGCCCCTCTATCCAATAGGTTTTCCTACTATTGATCTGAACATTCCACTGCTATGGTTTGAGCTACTTTCCTCTCTATTTAAAGTCCTAGAAATTGACCTCATTCTTTGTATAAAGCCTAGTTTTAAAGACCTGATCCATCGCCACCTCACTATAGAGCCTTGGAAAGGTTACTTGCCATTTGGGTGCCTCATTTTCCCTGTCTATCAAGTGGAGACTATACTGATACCTACCTCATGGGGTGATTGTACAGATTAAATGAGTTACTACTTGTAATGCACTGAGAGGAATGCTTGGCACATCGTAAAGACTCGATATATGTTAGCTATTAACATCACGATTTAATCTGACAAGTGTGCTATAACTCACAAGTACTCCAAAGTGATGCAGCCTGGGGACATGTGTGTCCATATATCTGCAAGAACATGGGGTTTGGGATGCAGTTAGATGTCCCATCCGTCCTCTCCTGGGTACAGGCTCCATCTGGCTCCCAACAGCTGCTCACAAGGCCTTTCTGTTCCGGGAAATCCAATCCATCTAAGGGCCTTTGTTTGGCATTTCCAGTCCCACTAATTGTGAGGCTTACCATCTAAGGCAGAAAACCAAATGTCCAATGCTGGTTAAAGCAAAAGTGAGAATAGAAATGTGTTCGAGCATTTGGACTCCCAGCGGTGAAGCCACTTCCTTCTGATGAATTGCGACACACAGAAATCAATCCAGGTCACTTAGGAGAACAACTTGGTATTTGGTGTCCAAACGAATCTCTGCTAATTTATTACACTGCTATTTGATTAAATACACAAGAAGGGAGTGAGTCGATGTGGAGTGTCTGCAGGTGAATTCTCTTGTGGCTCATTTGTGAGTGTCTCCCTATCTAACACTCAACAAAAAACAAACAGTTTCAAAATACTCTCAAGCTATCCAAGCGGTTTATCCATATTGCAGTTGATCTTTGTTTTATTCTTGCTTTTCTGAAATCTCTAGGAAATGAAGTTACCAAAAATAAATAAATAAATAAATAAATAAATAAATAAATAAATAACAAAAGTCAGCCAGTATCAAGAAATCAGCTAGGAACAAATATAACCACAAGGAGAGCGTCAGCAGCATGTTAAACTCCATCTTCAAAATGTTCATTTGTAGCCACTTCATCTAAAGTCAATGCCATCACACACCTCACACATAATAGTCTTTGCTTACTGTGCCGCCACCTGCGAATGGGTATTTACGTGTTTGATCATGTGTCTCTTGTGTATCCTAATGAATGAAAGGTAACTGGAGAGCTGACAAAACGTAGTCCAAGTAGGCTAACATATTAACATCAATATAAAAACTGGAAGTACTGGGAAAGAGCAAGAGCAGGTTTGGCTGGATTAAGGCCCCCACCCCACGAGTTATCCTATTTCACGTTTCCACACCAACCTAAACTGACTGGCTGTTGGAAAATACCTCAGGACAGCTTACAGAAGAGATTCCAAGCCACTTACTCTACCATCTTCATAGACTGTCATGAAGCAAAGGAGGAAAATGGGCTTCCAAAATCTAATGCAGAGTGGTTTGTACACACACACACACACACACACACACACTCGCACGCACGCACATCCCATGTTTCCTTCTGAATCCCAGAATATCATGGAGGTAGCTCAGCAAAATATAAAGGAGGTAGAGACAGCTCAGCAAAATATAAGGGAGGTGTTTCTTTCCCACTCAGTATCTCAGTCACAATAACAAAACTCAAGTGGTCTCATTTTCCTGACATCACCACTGCTTCCTGCTTACAGCCGATGGGCAGAGCCACTGTTGTCTATGTCCTAACACAACAATGTGTAGGTGAATGCGACCCTTTCAAGTGCCATCCCTTAACCTGAAGAAGCTAAATAACCAATTCATATAAGAAACTGGTTGTGGCTTGCAAGGCCATGATCTTATCTACTTGTATCTCATCAGCAGGATACCTGTCTTCTATTTAAGAGGTGAAATGACCAGGATGACTGTACAGTAGCTGGAGAAGAACGCTGGATAGGAGTCCCAAAATTTACTGTATACTTGACCCTGCCCTATGTCCAAAATGTATGGTTTGCATCTTATAACAAATCATCTTGGGGTTGTAAATAATAAATCTAGTCTTTAAGGGACAGGTAGCTGGGATTGCACCTTTTACTTTTGGCAAACCCACAGGTGACTTCATAGGACACAGAAAGGAGAGAATAAACCCAGAGTTGAGAACAAGGACTCATTTCCTTATGAGAAAGAAATAAGAAGAAAAAGCCCATACCACTGGATAGAGACATGTCCATGCATCCAAGAACACACAGAAGGTGGGAGAAATGGGTAAAGGTGGTCAAAGGGTACAAACTTCCAGTTACAAGATGAATAAGCTCTGGGGATATAATGTACAGCACAGGAATTATACATAGCAGTACTGTACTTTGTATTTCAAAGTTCCTAAGACTTCTGAAAAGTTCTCACAACACACATAAGAAACTGTAACTATGTGCAGTGACAGATGTGCTAACTAACCTTGCTGTGACAATCTTTATATATATATATATGTATATATATATATATATATATACACACATACATATAAATATATACATATATACACACACACACAATACACCTACATATACTCATTACATTCTACACACCTTAAACTTACACAATGTTATATGTCATTTATGTTTCAATAAAGCTGGAAAAAGAATACAGACATGTTATTCAAGTAAAATATATTATGTTTTCTTACTAAAGAAGTGAGATAATCCAACAAGAGAGCTAGAAGGACAAATTCAGGGGGTGGGGATAAAAATTAATCCAGGAAGTGAACAATATCAAGTAGCAGAGGTGACATGGTACAGGGCGAGGTTGGAGAAGAAACTCTCTACTAGACAGATGTGTGCTGTGTACTTTGGTGGATAAAACAGATTCACTTCTACCCACATCAAGCTCACAGTCTCGTGTCAGTGACAGGAAGTAAAAACAAACAAGTGAACACACAATTATAAGTTGTAGGAGACAGACAGAATATTAGTGGTTTCCAGAGACTAGGGAGGGGGTGAGAAATGGAAGGTGACTGCTAAATGTACAGGTTTCTCTTGTGATTGACAGAAATGTTCTACAACTACTGTGATGGTGCTTGCACAATTCAGTGCATATACTGGAAACCACTGAATTGTACTCCTATGTGGATGAATTATATGGCATGTGAATTATATCTCAATGAAAATGTTACTTAAAAAGCAAAAAGCTATAGCAGAGAGGCAGCCATAACAAGAACAAGGGAATGTAGTCAGCTGTCTGCTAGATCAGCTCTCTGGTAGGTTGAGGAAGATTCCCAAACACGTGTAAGTCTGAGGACCCTCTTATCTGCCCAGGGAAAATGAGGCCAGGGGTGCCAGAGTGTCTCCCCCTGAGGTTTTCTCCCCTACCATTGTCTCCATTTCCTCTCCTCCTAACCCCAAGAAATTGCTCTATACAATTCTGCTGATCTCACAGTGGCTCCTGGCAGAATCTAGCATCAGAGCCTAGGTCTACTGTATAACCAAAGGTGACAAGACCAAGAGGTTCTTTCATGGAGTCCTGACCCTGGCAGTTGCAGTATCTAGGAAAAAGGCAGCCTTCACAGACTCAAAGTAGAATTGCTAGAGCCTCTGGTCCTACTTGACATATCACTGCAGATCCCCAATTACCACACTTGGCCACGGATGGTGTCCTCGGAAATAAACTTGGATGGAACAGAAATAAATCTGCTCAATCAAATCTTTCTTTTTCCTGAATGATGAGAGGTCATTCTAACCTTGCCATGAGCTCAAGAAGAACTTTGCTTTTGAGCTAGAGACAAAATTAGTGCTGGGCATTGCAAAGCTTTTTATTCTGAAAATAAAAGCCAATAAAAGACCATCTTCCCAGGCCTTATATCCATAGCACCATACTGAGTGATGAGTGAATAAATTAATTAGTGAGTGAACAAATGATAGGTGGAATGAGTTCTTAGAAAGAATTATATAGGGTGGGCTCAATTTTCCCAACAGATGGGACACATTTGGAAAAAAAAAATGTTTTTTCTACTAAAATACCTATGAGGGTAGAGCAACCTCCCACCCCAGAAAAGGGGAGCAGAGGTCCAGAAGAGAGGACTGGTGACCCTCTTAGAGATAAAAGAATCAAGAGCATAAGGGCATATTATTGGTAATAATGATCTTACAAAGGTCTTACTTTTTTTAACTTTTATTTTTTTTAATGTTTGTTTATTTTTGAGAGAGAGACCCAGAGTAAGAGCGGGGGAGGGGCAGAGGGAGACACAGAATCTGAAGCAGGCTCCAGGCTCCGAGCTGTCAGCACAGAGCATGACCCAGGGCTCGAATTCATGAACCATGAGATCATGACCTTAGCCAAAGTCAGACACATAAACGACTGAGCCACCCAAGAACTCCCAAAGGTCCAATATTAAAATTGAATTGGAAATGTATTCAACAGCTTATATTGTCACCGTTTTCTTGGTTTTTCACATGGCCTGACATTTGCATAATGGCTTTCTTTTGTACTTTTTCTTCCAACTAATTGAGTTAGAATGCCTCTGTTAAACAGACCTGTTCCAGAAGTGTCTAGAAGGCAGGAAAGGAGGAATAGGTCTGTCTCCCACTATCTGGTATTCAAAATACAGAATTAAGAATTTTTCAATTTTGACCTTGGGCCATAGAGTAAAATGTTCATGATCTCTTTGAAATATTCATGTCTAAGTCCCCTCCCAAGGACTAAAGATCAGGCAGCAAGCCGCTTTTATCCACTTTTCTACCCTTCCTGCCCTAAGGATTCAGATGGTTATAGTGTTTTTATAAACCCCAAAATTATTTTTAAACAGACTTTATGAAAGCAAAGCCCCTTTCTTTGCATGAGGTGTCAGCACTATTCCTTCCTCATGCTACAGGGGTTTCCCAGACAGCCAAAGCTCTCTGTTATCTGCCAGCCCAACACCTCCTCATTGCACTGCATCTTGCAGCAGGACGTGGGCACCATGGTTTTACCATTAGAGACAGAGTGTCAAGGAGGACAGGTTGGCAGTATTAGATGCCACAGGGAGGACAAATAAAATGAGGGCTACAGACAATCTGCTGGGTTTGGCAGCATGGAATGCAGAGGCCCAACATGCTGCTTGCAGTAGGATGAGACAAAAGAAGACTAGGAGTATAGGCCACATTTAAAGGAAGATGTTTGGTAAAAATGAGAGAAGAGAGAGGGGGTAAAAATCGCTTATTCAATAAATGTTTACCGCACACCTACCAGGCACAATGTCAGACCTCATGGGAGGGAGGCTTAGATTCCAAGGCATACAGGAATCTGACCCCCACCCTCCTAGAGCTTACAGTCCACACAGAAATAAAACAAATAAATGGGTAACTGTAAAATAGTGTGATAAGTACTCTGGGAATACACAGTACAAACTTGGGAAGTCAAGTAATCCTTCCTGGAGGCAATGACAAAGTGCTTCCTGAATAAAGGGGCATATGAGCTGAGAATTTAAGGATGTGTAGGAGTTAGCAGGTAAAGTGTGCATATGGAAGGGATGAGAGAAGAAAGTGTCAGGCAAATGAAACAGCATATGCAAATACCCAGAAGAAAGAGAAGGAAGTTATGCATTTAAATAATAAATATTTATTAGCCATTTACATAAGTACTATTTTTGATGCTTGGAATATAGCAAGGAACAAGACAGACAAGATTCCTAAATTCACTAGCTTTCATTCTACACAAAAGAAACGGGCAATAAACAAACATGATCATCTAGACACAAACAGATCCTGTTAAAATCACAACATGGGAAGATGGCAGAATCAAAGGATTTAAGTATAGCTGGAGTACAGCAAGCAAGAGAGTTTAAGATGCCAACCTAGAGAGGTAAACAGGGCTAGTCTACACAGAGGCTTGGAAGCTATATCAAAAAGCTGGCTTACTCCTGAAGCAGTATGACAAGGGTGGTCAACACTGAAGAGTTTTATGGTTGTGCAAGAAAAGATGAGTAGCAAGAATGAGATTCTGGGTAAAGGAGAATGTTTCTTCCTAGGAACAAGACAAGAGTCTATTTATATTCCACAGAGGAAAAAAAAGGAGAGAACTGAAAGAGCAACTTCCAGGAAAAGCAAAGACTTAAGATCACAGCTGGAGAATTCTCTTTTGAATTGAACCAGGTTCAAGGTGTGGACCAATGCCCCAGAAGACCAAGCCCCAACCTGATGGGGCTTCTCAGTGGTGTGGGTTTTATTTTCCCGCTGAAACTCCGTGGCCTTGTTTTTCTTGTTTTAAGAACACATAAATAAGTCTGCTTCCTGATTTATTATACCACCAGCTGCCATATTTCAGATTTGGGGGATCATAGCAACACTAGATTACAAAAGAAATGGTTTCTAAATCAAAGTTTACTATGGCCCCTAAGATGTAACTAAAAGAGTTTATAAATCAAAAAATATACACAGTGTGCCTCAACAAGCCCAGACCAGAATAAGGTGTGGGTTGTGGGGCAAATCAGTAAGTCTCCATCCCAAGTAAGACTTGGGAATAAGGTTGAGGGGGGGCCCCATGGACTGTTGCATGTTAACAAATTTTCCAGGTGTCTTTTTCATACACTAATGTCTGAGAACTCCTACTCTAGAGATCTCACACCTTTCCACTTGTGTTATTTCTCCTCCAATGGATTCCAAATTGTACAGTTTGATGTGAACTGGGGACTTTGGCCAGAGAGCTACAAAAACAGACCCTCAGACCCTTTCCACTGTCTGGGGACCAACAACGTCAGAGTCACACCTCACACACTGCTGAGCAAGTCTGAGATGATGCACGAACAGAGCCATGGAATTTGCTCAAGACCACGATCTTTCTTGATGGCCATGTTGAGAATCCCCTTGAGAAGGGAAGGAAGGGGACCAATTCTACTTAGATGGTATACTGTGTACCAGTCCCTTTGTAAGTAGCTTAGGAGCTTCTCTGGTCACAAGATAGTTTACCAAAGGAAATGGTGTTTTTTAGAACAAAGAGGGGGTGATACTCCAGGGCCTTTGTCCATGATTCCCATCTCTTTCTCCCGTAATTTACATGGATGCCTCCTTCTCATGCTTTGCTTTCTCAACTACAAGTTGTCTTCTTGAAGTGGCCCTCCCTGGCCTCCATCAGATCTACCCCCCCCCCAATATTCCACACTAGAGCTCCCTGCTTATGCATTCATATCATGTATCACAATGTACAATTATTCACTGGTTTGTTACCTGTTTATTATTTATCTATAAGCTCAATGAGGCTACTACAGGTCCAGCTTCCTTACTCATCATTGTGTTTCTCATATATGGGCCTTGTAAAATGTCTAACTTTGAGTTTCTATTTGCCAATCTTTTTGAAAATTTCAAAAAAAAATCAAATAAATTTGGGAAATTCTAGCTTAACCAAAGATGAACAGGTTTCTTTCCTATAGGAGTCCTCGGAGCCTTAGAATACTAATATGGATGTGTGTCCACAGGAGGCAGATAAATATAATAGGTAGTATTCCTCAAACTTATTTGGCCACAAAAAAAAACCTAATTTTTCATGGCATCCTTCTTTCCCTGGAGCATCTTGTGCAACTAATATCCCAAGGAACACTCTTTTAGGAAACACTGCTTTCAATGTTATCAGTATGAAAGGTACTTCAGGGTTGATGCTCAGAACACAGTGCCTGATACTCCCAGGAGGCATAGAGCCGGCTCCTCTCTGAGCACCACCTGCCACCATGGTAAACATCTCCCCTCAAACATGCAGGCAGCTGTCCTGAAGAGGCTGTCATTTCCTACTTACCAACAAACAAAAAACATTTTTTTTTTTAAGTTTTAGAGAAAAAGAAAAAAAGATAAATACTTTCCCATTCTCTGAACTAATGTCAAATGACCTGGAAACGTTGCCTCTGGGAGCTCAAGCCATAGAACAAAGTAGCATTTCATCTTCCTCATCTGACAGCTCAATTTCAGCAGCTACAGGGGAGGGTGGGCGATCCCCCACCACAGCCAGTCATGAATGTCACCGTTTATACTGAGATCCTTTTGATAATGCTCTCGGTAGATGGCAGGCTTGAATTTATTGTTTAGGCAAAGCAAAGCCTGTGTTACTAATATGAGGACTTTACCTACGTAAGCACGAGAGGGAAATGTATTCTTTAACATGTGTTCATATTTCCCAAATTAATTCTAACACTTGGGCTTAGGCATAAATCCTAACAGGGGAAAAGAGGGAGGTAGCCCAAGGGTATGTCCATACCTAGTCAAAAGCTTCCCAACCCTCAACACTCACTACCTAAGACCTCCCACTAGGAATCTTCTTTCACAGCACTAAAAAGGTACAAAGGCTTAATATAATAATTCTAGTACAAAAATTAAGACCACTCCATTTAGCACCTATATATGGCCCCCTTCTTCCAAGTCTCAAACCATGGGGATGAGCTTGCCATGGCCTTAACCAGTCCCCTTGACAACAGAAGAGGGGATAAAGTGGGCAGCTCAAAACTAAGGTCCCATCTGCCCAGGGGTCCCACTGTGCCTTTAGGGGGAGTTTTCCTCAGTCCCATCCTATACATATATCCACTGATTTAGGCTGATTTCATGTTGGTTTTCCCACTGCATGCATTTATTACCAACACACCCAACACAGTAAGAGAAAGGACCCAAAAAGAGCACCTCTGTCTTCAGGGTGGTTCTTCGTCTATATTGTTTATTCTCACATCATCCTTCGCTGGACTACAAACCATTGTCCCCTTCAACCTATATTCTGCGGGATCAAGAATCAGGAAGTGTGGGGATCTGAGTATACTCTCTACTGTTAAATAGCAATAAAACATCAGACCCAAAGTAATTCTAGAGGTAACCAGAATTACTGTTTTCCTTCATCATCCGTCTACCCACCCAGGACTAAAAGCCCATATTCCCAACATTGTGCTACATACTGTTTTATGTAACATCCATTTCCACAGCCATGCCTCTACTACATGAGATCCTGAGATTGAAAATTCAACATACCATTTTACTTAGAGAATCGGACAATTTATTGGCCTGCAAATGAAGCCTACCTCATAGAAAGCATACCCTAGGGCAAGCCCAACCCCAGAATCTCTCACAAATATACAACAAGCTCCAAAATCACAGCAACTTTCAAGACCCCTCCTACTAATTCTATTCTACCCCTTGAATTGAAACCACTGCACTTGCAGTGGAGGAGTTTGGAGCAGGAGGTAAAAATATAGGCAATACTTCCCTTAGACCCAACCAAGAGGGACTTCTAGTCTGTGCCCCACACTTCAGAGAACGCCACAGTCACAAATAGACAGAAAGAGCAAATTATAGGTCAATTGTATTTCAATAAAGCAGGGGTGGGGAATAAAACAAAGAGCTCAACAATATAAAAATATGTTAAAGACAATGTGAGCATTCCTATCTTCTGGGATTGAACTGTCAGGCTGGCCCAACACAATCTGTTACCATAAACATTTGCCCCTAAGATTAACACTCTTCAGGGGAGCTTAGGTGGCATCCGACTTCCGCTCAGGTCATGATCTTGCAGTTCCTGAATTCAAGCCCCACCTCAGGCTCTGTGTTGACAGCTCAGAGCCTGGAACCTGCTTTGGATTCTGCATCTCCCCCTTCCCCTTTCTCTCTATCTCTCTCAAAAACAAACACTAAAAACATTTTTTAAAGCTTAATACTCTTCAAGGCCCAGGGAACCACATCTCTTATACCATGTCTTGGAAATAGCCCTTGTTGAATTTCCAGCCTGGGACAATGGGGAAGGAACAGGCTTGCCAGAAGAAACCATGACCTTTGTGATGGAGTTAAAGCCACTGACCAAAACCAAAGAAAAAAAGACCCTCAACTCTCAAGACGTCAGAAGGGAAATTGAGGCAAGGATGGCAAGACAAAACATCCAACAAATGAGGACCATGGGTGAATATTTTAGGAATACAGTTTAACCCAGGGGTGCCGCAACTGATGGACCACAATAGCTCTCTGAGCTTTTTAATATGCAAAAGGCACGGCTTAGTTCTGAGAGCGAGAGGCCAGAAATAAGATGCCCACCAGGAGTCTTCTTATGGCTTACCCTTCCTTATTCTGCAGCGGTGGTTTCCAAATATCTACATGTGGATATAACACTTTCTGGAAAGACCAGCCCTTCATTCTGAAATTATGTCAGCCCCATGCATTTGGCAAAACAATACCTTTTGAAAATACAGGTGACTTCATTATTTTTTTTAATGAAAGCATGAGTTTTTATTGTTATTGCTAATTTAAAATTTTTTATGTCCTTATTGGGAGAAACAAAACATCATTTGTCTGACTCTACTATTAGAATAAAACTCCATAGGAACAGACATTTTTGTCTGCTTTATTTGCTAACATATCAGAAGTGCCTGGAATGGTACCTGGTATATACTTGGGTGCACAGTAAGTCAGTAAATGTTTGTTGATTGATTTAGCAACATTAGGTCACAGATTTTGGTATTTTTTTTTAATTTTTTTTAACGTTTATTTATTTTGAGACAGAGAGAGACAGAGCATGAACAGGGGAGGGGCAGAGAGAGAGGGAGACACAGAACCGGAAGCAGGCTCCAGGCTCTGAGCCATCAGCCCAGAGCTCGACGCGGGGCTCGAACTCATGGAACGTGAGATCGTGGCCTGAGCTGAAGTCAGACGCTTAACCGACTGAGCCACCCAGGGGCCCCAAGGTATTCTTTTTTTAATGTTACAAATTTGAAATAACAACATCTGAGAACCATGTTTCCACACAACTCTTTCAGTTCCGGATCAACAGTGAGCTCCCTTTCTTACCCTTTCCTCTGGGGAGCCACCACACTGTCTGCTGGCAGGTGGGACTGACAGAACAGTAATGAGAGCCCAGGTCAACTCACAGCACCATTAAAAGAATGAGCTGTCCCTTCTGGTCCCTCCCATACAGCAATTGTGGCAGGATAGACAAGGAAGTGGGGGCTCACGATCTCCTGGCTCATTGACAGCAGCACAACAAAGTACAGGTACCGCAACTCGTTGTTCTTATGATCTGAAGGCTCAGTCCTACTCTAGACTCTTTCCCATATAACCTCGGTCACTGTCCTCCCCCAACACTCCTTTCAAATTCTCCTCCAGACACTTTCTCTCTCTCCCCTGACACACTCAGGTCTACAATAACGCTTGTTTTGAAAATGTGAATTTGTTCCAATGCGACTGTTACATTAGGGAACAATTTGAGCATAACACATATTTTGCATTTGCTTATGCATGATTCTGTCTGTGTGGAGCATGAGGTGAACGAAGAAAGCTGTAACCAGCTGAACCAAGACACTTAGAAGTATGCACAACACAAGGGTGCACACACACACACACACACACACACACACTCGTTCATCATCCTCAGTTACTCACCAATTCAAATCCTTCCAATGCTCACTTTAACCACACCAAACTTCAGGTCTTTTTCAAGGTAAAGTGTGACATGCTTTTAGCACACATGTATTTCTTAGCCATTTAATGTGTGTGAAACTTGCTACCATTCTAATCAGGTTTCTATCTTTTTTTACACGTCCCACTGATGAACTTTTTTAATCATATGCTCCAACACCATTTTTTCCTACGTGGTTTTACCGTGCAATTGAGCACAGTGCAGTGACTTTTAGGAACACAAATGTCACTTACAGCAGAACTGACTGCATCATCTTCCAATTTATCACATCTGCACCTATTTGCATCTTTCTGCATAAGCCCCCTCCACCAAGGTGTTCATTCCCAAGTATTTTTAACCATTAAATGTAACTTCGCCAAACAGAACCACCTCCAAGATAGATTTCCTCTGCCCATTACTTATCTAAACTGTGATAATGTACAATTTTCTTCTGATCACTATTACCATTCAGACCACAGTTATTGGGGGTAACCATAAGCAGACACAGTTATGAGTGAGGGACCAGCAGAGAGAGCAGAGCTCACCCCAGAATGGTCAAGCTCAGAGAGTGGAATAACAAGATAGAAATGTCTGCAGCCAGAAAGGTGGATCTCCCAGGCTCTGCCAAATACTGATTGCATTTCTGTTCCTTCTCAGTAATTTTTCCAGTTGCTTATAGGCACCTCAGGGACAACCACAGGTAATATGCAAGCAGAGGAGAAAGCAAATGCAGTGGGATGCTCAAGAGTTAATCCCCCAAAGCTGGGTTCCTGCAGGATCATCTCCCTTTTCAGGAGAGGATCCACAAAACTCGGCTTTGCAGCCTGCCTAAATTGTTATGACCTGTTTCAGAACCATATTAAGTGATATCGCCCTCCATTTGCTACCAGCCAAGACAATTTTCATAAAAAGCAAACAGAAGATGTACACACAGTGTAGAAGGCATTTCATTTGGCAGAAGCACCCATGTGGGCCTTCTATCTTTCTCCTGGCGGATTCTCACCTGATTCATGAGATGTGTGTGTGTCCATTTATACACACACATACACACACAACCATGAAACCATCACCACACTCAAGACAGCGATATACCTACAGCTCCAAAAGTATCCTTGTGCCCCTGTGTTATCCATCCCTCCCACCCCCACCTCCTGTCCCCAGTCAACCAATGATCTGCATTCTGTCCCTATAGATTGCTTTATATTTTTACAATTCATATAAATGGGATCATACAGTATGCATTATTTTTTTCTCTGGCATCTTGCACTCAGCATAAAGCTTCTGAGATTCATCCATGTTATTGCACATACAAATAGTTCATTCCTTTTATTGCTCAACAGTATTCCATTGGATGATTGTGCCACAAATTGATTCTCCATCTACTGGATTATTTAGTATTTGGCAATTACAAATAAAATTACCATGAATGTTCTTGCATATCTATGTGGGCATATGCTTCCCTTTCTCATAGATTTCTATCTTTAGAGTTTTGATTTGGGTCTTCTTATGTCCTCCATTTTTCTAATTATGTAAACACATCCTTCTCCACTAATTCTAACATCTGTGTCAGTTCCATATGGATTTCAACTGATTAATTTTTCTCCTCCTTTTAGGTTTTCAAGATTCTTTACAACTTGCTTGAGCTGGACATTTTTATATTCTTACAGATTTTTTAAAAATTTTTTTCTTTTAAATAGGCTCCACGCCCAACTGGGACTTGAACTCACAATCTCAAGGTCAAAAGTCACATGCCCTACCCCCTGAGCCAGCCAGGCCCCCCAGTTCTTATACTCTTGAGATTTGTTCTGGGATGCAGTAACATTACTGGGAAACAATCTGATCCCTTCAGGTCTTACTGTGAACATCTATTAGGTAGGAGCAGAGCTATATTCAGTCTCCGGCTGATAATTCCCTACCACTGAGACAGAAGGCTTCTGAACACCAGCCAATGTCTCGTGAACTATGAAAATTGTCATTCTTGATGGTAGAGACAGGTATTATTCTTAGCCATGGGGGAGCACCAGGTACAGTTCCCTCTAATCCTTACGAATAACTCCTAAAATGATTTTTTAACTGCCAGATTAGGTTTTCTGGAATGGGTCGCTCACTGAGCAGACATTGAACCTTATGGGACCCTGTCTTATCATCCATTAGCATGGATGGCGAAGTGTCAAAGTGTAACACCTACAAAGAAATAAAGAATAATTGTGGCCTACTTACTCAAAAACTCATGAAACTAGTATTTCAAACTGACAGTTTTGGCTCCCCTTGCTAAAAAAAAAAAAAAAAAAATCAATGCATTTGTAAATAACAGTGGAAGTATTGGGTGGTCTTTTTGTCCACTCAAAATCTGTTCTTTCATTGTTTTCCCAGACTGACATGCAAGGTGGCTATATTCAGTAAAATCAATATCTGAGTTATTAAACCGAGGTGACTACAAGCATTTCAAGGATGGAATGGAAGAGGAGGTGGAATTAAGCTACATGCAGTCAATTACTCCTGACAGACATTCCATACTCTGGATCCGACAGTTATCATCATGTCCATAAATTGGGAGTAGGACTAGTCCTCAAGAGGCTCTTTTCTTTGGGTGGTTTGAATGAAGTCAGTATACACTGACAGCAATAACAATGCTGTCTTTAAATAGGTCCCTAATCTGAACAACAATGCCTGCCACAGAGTAGTAAAGGAAGAAAGAGGTCATCCTATATATCCCTTTAATTATGATTTCAACTAAAACACAACTCTATAATCAAATACCTTTTTAAATAAAACACATGATTAGAGCAAGATATAAGGAAATATAAATACCTAAGTAAAATGAGATGCCTTATTTTCCACTCAAGGGCTTCTCACTTTGAATGCACATACCAGCCACCTAGGGATCTTCTTAAAAATGCACAATCAGAGGGGCGCCTGGGTGGCGCAGTCGGTTAAGCGTCCGACTTCAGCCAGGTCACGATCTCGCGGTCCGTGAGTTCGAGCCCCGCGTCAGGCTCTGGGCTGATGGCTCAGAGCCTGGAGCCTGTTTCCGATTCCGTGTCTCCCTCTCTCTCTGCCCCTCCCCCGTTCATGCTCTGTCTCTCTCTGTCCCAAAAATAAATAAACGTTGAAAAAAAAAATTTAAAAAAAAATGCACAATCAGAGATGCCTGTAGGCCTGGGATGGGTTTGAAACTCCACATTCTAAGAAGCTCCCAGGCAATGCTGATGCTGGTGACCCACGGTTCAGTTCAGCATCCACGATGTTAGCCTCAAAGTTTCTTAGACAACAGATGTAAAATCAGACTCAGGGCTCTGGATTTTTAACAAACCCTTCAGGTGATTCTGATATAGGTGGTTTGTTAAGCAACAGTTAAAGAAATGTCACTGTAACACAATTAGTGTGGATTCTTTAGGTGCTACTAAAGCACTCCTTTTAACCTCAGTGAAATTTACATACAGAAATGTGAATTGTTCCTCAAACTTAAGCTCTGAAACATTCCATCAGTGTACCACACGACAAACCAACAAGTAAATGAAAGTCTATGGTCTAGTAAGTTGGGAAATTTTGGCTACTTTGTCCCACTCTTAACATTTCACAATACACATCATCTCTGAAAAGTTTTTTTTAGTGTTAATAAAAGCAGTTTAACTTATTTATGCTAATATTTTTCTAAAGATGTTTGAACATGGAAATTTCCACCCTCCTTCTCCTGTGCTTGGCTATAAAGAGCCTGCAGGCTAGAGTCAATAGTTTGGAGAATTCTATGCTCGAGGGCATAAACAAACTGGTGTTTCGGCAGCGCCAAAGAGTATCTAAGACCTTAGATCCTTTTTAAAAAGCCTTCGGCTTCCTTTGCTTCCCTGTTCAGCACTCTTGCTTTTTAACACCTTCATCCTTATCTGTCTCTTAGCTTTAGAAAAATAATTACTCTCCATTCAAGAAGATTGGCAGAAATTGGAACAGAGAAAAATCTGTGTATTAATTTAATACTCTGATCTTGGTTAAATGCTAAAATGTACTTTCTCTAATCAAAAGTAAATTTATCCTGTTAAAGCCAAAATACTCCTTGAAATATGCATTAAAAATGCTTATTTACCTCTTAAATATTACTTCCTAAGTTCCCTTGTGATTGAAACAAATTCCTATTAAAGATTCCATATCACTCTTCCAATTACAAATCCAAGTTGCAAGATCATAATGCTTAAAATATGTATCTAAGCAGAATTCAAAGTTTGGTTTTACTTAGGTTCCTCCCCACTGTCCCAGACGTAAGACCATAATTTGGAGGGAAAAAATGCAAACATGGAAAAACTCTCATAATCTCCTATTTGTAAATCAATGGTTTCCACCACTCCCCTACAAGAGATTTAAAAACAAGTAGTAGGGATAGAGAGTGATTCCCCCACACTGTCCCTCAGGACTGAAGCCAAAATCCCTCTCCAAGACCCATTTTTCTCCCATCACTTCCCACTGTTCCTCCAAACCACGCACCTGGAACCAGTATGGTGTTTTAGGATTATGAGCTCCCTGGAAGGCAATGGAAGCCTGAAAGGCTAGATCTGGTCTGCCCTGGGGAGCATGTCAAAGATCAGCATACATCTGCCAACCTCTTCAAGGTCTCTCAGAAAGCCATCTGTGTGCAGTAGACATAGTATTCAAGGCTTTGTGTGGTTTTATTCTGTGGAGTCTACTCCCAACAGTTACTCTTGACATAGGTGTTTTCATTATCCCCATTTTACAGATGAGAAAACCAAGGCTCAAAACTTGTTCAAAGTCAAGTGGACTTGAATCAACTTGGCATTTGAATCCACACCAACCTGACAAGTTCAGGCTCACAACCCTTATGCTTTATGCCTTCACTCCCTCCTCCTAGAGCAGATATTCTGG
The DNA here is from genome assembly GCF_022079265.1 of Lynx rufus. Lineage (NCBI taxonomy): Eukaryota > Metazoa > Chordata > Mammalia > Carnivora > Felidae > Lynx > Lynx rufus. Next base: position 20,419,042 of record NW_025814838.1, read on the forward strand.
TTATCAGTGTTTTCGCAAATGTCCCTGCCCCAGTCAACCACAGTTTTCTTTTTTTTTTTTTTTTTTTATTTTTTTTTTTTTCAACGTTTATTTATTTTTGGGACAGAGAGAGACAGAGCATGAACGGGGGAGGGGCAGAGAGAGAGGGAGACACAGAATCGGAAACAGGCTCCAGGCTCTGAGCCATCAGCCCAGAGCCCGACGCGGGGCTCGAACTCACGGACCGCGAGATCGTGACCTGGCTGAAGTCGGACGCTTAACCGACTGCGCCACCCAGGCGCCCCTCAACCACAGTTTTCTATCTGTGGGACTGGGACATGTCTGCTCCAGAGCCCCAGGTTGATGTGTCACCAAAGATATGAAGACATCCTTTGTATTTTTGTGGCTCTTAATTTGAACAGATTATCTGAGGGTCCTATCTCTCTCACTGAGTGTAAATCTGTATATATAACTCTTAAAGCAGACAAAATGAGGACTCCCAAAAAAGATCTGCATACCCTAATCTCTAGAACCTGTGAATATGTAACCTTACACAGCAAAAGAGACTTTATAGATGTGATTAAGGGAATGGACCTGTAGTTTAGGAGATTATCCTGGATTATCCAACTGAGTTTAGTCTAATTAAGGGTCCTTAAAAGCTGAAACTATCTTTCCCAGCTGGATCAGAGAAGAGTCAAGAGAGAAGAACCTTATCAGTCATTCCTCTGTCTGAAGATGGAGGGAGGGGGCCATAAACCAAGGAATGCAGTGGCTTCTAGAGGCTGGGAATGCCTTTTGGTTTATAGCCAGGAAGAAGGTATTTTTTTCTTGATGCTTATTGTAAACTTTGAGTGGAAAGAAACAAATGGACTGTTAAGCAAAAAAGAAGCAGGACTAGATTATCTGGAAACTTCTAGGCCTGCCCAGATGGCAAAAGATGGTAAATATAAGAGATGCACTGTCTGGAAAGGGTGCTCTAGAGAAAATCCAAGGGTGTGGCTGCACAACCTTTTGCTAATTTATCAGGAAAACTGAAGTATCAAACTATTCAGTTATCCCCAAAAAAACCTCTTTGAAGAGATTACAGGTATGACTCAGAGACCTGTTCAGCGATCTCAGCAGAAGCCAAAATTAGAAATTATCTTAGAAATATCTATGGTAAAAAGCATTATTCACCATGATCAAGTGGGATTCATTCCTGGGATGCAGGGCTGGTTCAACATTCGCAAATCAATCAACGTGATACATCACATTAACAAAAAAAAAGAGAAGAACCATATGATCCTGTCAATCGATGCAGAAAAGGCCTTTGACAAAATCCAGCACCCTTTCTTAATAAAAACCCTTGAGAAAGTCGGGATAGAAGGAACATACTTAAAGATCATAAAAGCCATTTATGAAAAGCCCACAGCTAACATCATCCTCAACGGGGAAAAACTGAGAGCTTTTTCCCTGAGATCAGGAACACGACAGGGATGCCCACTCTCACCGTTGTTGTTTAACATAGTGCTGGAAGTTCTAGCATCAGCAATCAGACAACAAAAGGAAATCAAAGGCATCAAAATTGGCAAAGATGAAGTCAAGCTTTCGCTTTTTGCAGATGACATGATATACATGGAAAATCCGATAGACTCCACCAAAAGTCTGCTAGAACTGATACATGAATTCAGCAAAGTTGCAGGATACAAAATCAATGTACAGAAATCAGTTGCATTCTTATACACTAACAATGAAGCAACAGAAAGACAAATAAAGAAACTGATCCCATTCACAATTGCACCAAGAAGCATAAAATACCTAGGAATAAATCTAACCAAAGATGTAAAGGATCTGTATGCTGAAAACTATAGAAAGCTTATGAAGGTAATTGAAGAAGATTTAAAGAAATGGAAAGACATTCCCTGCTCATGGATTGGAAAAATAAATATTGTCAAAATGTCAATACTACCCAAAGCTATCTACACATTCAATGCAATCCCAATCAAAATTGCACCAGCATTCTTCTCGAAATTAGAACAAGCAATCCTAAAATTCATATGGAACCACAAAAGGCCCCGAATAGCCAAAGGAATTTTGAAGAAGACCAAAGCAGGAGGCATCACAATCCCAGACTTTAGCCTCTACTACAAAGCTGTCATCATCAAGACAGCATGGTATTGGCACAAAAACAGACACACAGACCAGTGGAATAGAATAGAAACCCCAGAACTAGACCCACAAACGTATGGCCAACTCATCTTTGACAAAGCAGGAAAGAACATCCAATGGAAAAAAGACAGCCTCTTTAACAAATGGTGCTGGGAGAACTGGACAGCAACATGCAGAAGGTTGAAACTAGACCACTTTCTCACACCATTCACAAAAATAAACTCAAAATGGATAAAGGACCTAAATGTGAGACAGGAAACCATCAAAACCTTAGAGGAGAAAGCAGGAAAAGACCTCTCTGACCTCAGCCGTAGCAATCTCTTACTCGACACATCCCCAAAGGCAAGGGAATTAAAAGCAAAAGTGAATTACTGGGACCTTATGAAGATAAAAAGCTTCTGCACAGCAAAGGAAACAACCAACAAAACTAAAAGGCAACCAACGGAATGGGAAAAGATATTTGCAAATGACATATCGGACAAAGGGCTACTATCTAAAATCTATAAAGAGCTCACCAAACTCCACACCCGAAAAACAAATAACCCAGTGAAGAAATGGGCAGAAAACATGAATAGACACTTCTCCAAAGAAGACATCCAGATGGCCAACAGGCACATGAAAAGATGTTCAGCGTCGCTCCTTATCAGGGAAATACAAATCAAAACCACACTCAGGTATCACCTCACACCAGTCAGAGTGGCCAAAATGAACAAATCAGGAGACTATAGATGCTGGAGAGGATGTGGAGAAACGGGAACCCTCTTGCACTGTGGGTGGGAATGCAAATTGGTGCAGCCGCTCTGGAAAGCAGTGTGGAGGTTCCTCAGAAAATTAAAAATAGACCTACCCTATGACCCAGCAATAGCACTGCTAGGAATTTACCCAAGGGATACAGGAGTACTGATGCATAGGGGCACTTGTACCCCAATGTTCATAGCAGCACTGTCAACAATAGCCAAATTATGGAAAGAGCCTAAATGTCCATCAACTGATGAATGGATAAAGAAATTGTGGTTTATATACACAATGGAATACTATGTGGCAATGAGAAAAAATGAAATATGGCCTTTTGTAGCAACGTGGATGGAACTGGAGAGTGTGATGCTAAGTGAAATAAGCCATACAGAGAAAGACAGATACCATATGGTTTCACTCTTATGTGGATCCTGAGAAACTTAACAGGAACCCATGGGGGAGGGGAAGGAAAAAAAAAAAAAAGGACGTTAGAGTGGGAGAGAGCCAAAGCATAAGAGACTGTTAAAAACTGAGAACAAACTGAGGGTTGATGGGGGGTGGGAGGGAGGGGCGGGTGGGTGATGGGTATTGAGGAGGGCACCTTTTGGGATGAGCACTGGGTGTTGTATGGAAACCAATTTCTCAATAAACTTCATATATACAAAAAAAAAAAGAGACTGTTAAAAACTGAGAACAAACTGAGGGTTGATGGGGGGTGGGAGGGAGGGGCGGGTGGGTGATGGGTATTGAGGAGGGCACCTTTTGGGATGAGCACTGGGTGTTGTATGGAAACCAAGTTGTCAATAAATTTCATATATAAAAAAATAAAAATAAAAAAAATAAATAAATAAATAAATAAAATTTTAAAAAAATGGATAAACAAATTAAAAAAAAAAAGAAATATCTATGGACAAGCCTCTTACCTAATGTAATGAACTTTGGGACATGCACAAAGTTCTTGAGAAACTTCTATGGACAGAAACACTGCCAGCTTGGACTGAAAAGGGGAGTACAAAATCAAAGAAAGCTGTCAGTCCCCCAAATTCTATAATCAAAAAACAGGCTGATAACACTATTCAATTGCAAAACACATGCAAACTTTTAGGAAGAAGCAAGGATGACCCAGGGGGTGGAGCTGCAAATCAAAGGATTACCCATAGGACCACACCTTACAGAATTCTCTTGGCTGGTTTTCTGAACTGCTTACGTCTCCTGACTCTCTTGGACCGTCGATTTTTCTTCTATTTTGAACCACAGTGTTATCTCAAACCTGCCCCAACACTGTATTTTGGGGATAAACAACCTTTCTTCAGTTTCACAGGTCCACAGACGGAAAGAAATTGTGCCCCAGGATGAATCATACCCAAATATTCCCCCATCCTGAATCTGGATAATTTAGATGAGTGGGTGTGATTTGATGAGATTTTGGACTTTGACGTCATGACCTGTCCAACAGAATAGCCAGTAGCCCTGGGTGGCTCTTGAACACTTTAATGTATATTTTTGAAAGAGACACATACACACACACACACACACACACACACACACACACACAGTGCGAGAGCATGCGCATTAGCAGGGAAGGGACAGAGAGAAAGGGAGACAGAAGATTGGAAGCAGGCTTGACTGCAGGAACTGTGAGATTATGACCTGAGCTGAAGCTGGACACTTAACTGACTGAGCCACTCAGGTGCCCCAGGCTCTTGAACACTTAAAATGTGGCTGGGGCACCTGGGTGGCCACGTTGATTAAGCATCTGACTTCGGCTCAGGTCATGATCTCATCATTTGTGGGTTCCAGCCCCATGTCAGGCTCTGTGCTGACAGCTCGGATCCTGGAGCCTGCTTCAGATTCTGTGTCTCCGTCTCTCTCTGCCCTTCCCCCGCTCACACAGTGTGTCTGTCTCTCTCAAAAATAAATTAACATTAAATTTTTTTTTGCTGTGGCTTATGTGACTAAGGAAATGGATGTTTAACTTTAATTTCAATTAAGTAAAATTTAATAAAATTGAATTCAATTATCTGGCTAGTGGCTACCATATTTGTCAACCCAGCTCTTATTCTTTCATCTCTTCTCAATAGAATACAAGCTCCACGAAGGTAATTATTTCTGTTTTGTTCACTGTGATTTCCCAAGCACATAGAACTGGCTCAACAAATATTTTATTTTCTCAGTAAATGAAGGAATGTCTATTCTACTACAAAGTTTGTCACTGTGGCCACACAGCACCTGTAGCCTCCTTCTTGTGTTTCAGAAATTCCCTGGGGCGCCTGGGTGGCGCAGTCGGTTAAGCGTCCGACTTCAGCCAGGTCACGATCTCGCGGTCCGTGAGTTCGAGCCCCGCGTCGGGCTCTGGGCTGATGGCTCGGAGCCTGGAGCCTGTTTCCGATTCTGTGTCTCCCTCTCTCTCTGCCCCTCCCCCGTTCATGCTCTGTCTCTCTCTGTCCCAAAAATTTAAAAAAAAAAAAAAAAAAAAAAGTTGAAAAAAAAAAAAAAAAGAAATTCCCTATTGCATGTGGGTAGTTCAGTAGTGTGATTTTGAGGCAATGATCCTGGCTACATGGACTCTGATTGTGTGGGCTCCTCATCGACATCTCGACAATTCCTGTTCTCCTTAAATCACCCTGAGTCACTCTGTCACTTGCATTGAAGAGCTCTGATGAACACCCCTTCCCACTTCATCTCGGGAGAAGGTACCTGAGCTCCACTGCACAGCCACACTGTATACCAAATCAAACACACCAACAGCACAGGCCACATCATACTCTGCAAGCTAATCACTCTGATGGGTTCAGAATTTCCCCCAGTAACCTTGAAACACATTCCACACGGTCGTTTTACAAGGCCAATTAATCTAATTGATTTCCAGAATTAGGATCTTCGAGAACCCAGTTATTTTAAAATCAATCTTCATCAGGAGTTGATAATACCTCATCCATGCTGAGATGGCTACTGGGGCCCAGGAGGGATTTCATCCAAGCCTCTATGTGAAGTTGTCATGGAGTGTGCTCAGACTTTAAATGTTCTGTGCATCTCTGGAACACACACACGTGCACACATACCACCAACAGGAAAATGGGTTCCTAAGCAGGGAGCC